>NC_139928.1:15821162-16421162 GCF_963514095.1 Eutrigla gurnardus
CCTGCCTTAATAAACACCAATCAAGTTAAAAAAGATGTAATGAAAAATAGAAAATTCAAACTGTGGCGGTAGGCACAGGAGAATCTACACCTGTGAAAATAATGCATGTTTTTTTCTCCAAAATTACTCCCACTGCGCAATACTATACCCCAAGATATCATTTTAATTAATCACGTTTCTATGCTTCAGCAGAAGAGATGCGTTCGCCGTCCTTTAAATGGATCTGGCTGGCTCTGAATTTAAGTTCTAGCATTTTAAGCATCCTGAATTTTCACAGATACATTTCCAATATGACGCCTTCAGTTTTCCATGTCCTCGTGAATGGCAGAGCACAGCGTTTAGAGAGGCGAGGCTGAAATTGACTAAAGAATACACGGTTAACCTGCGCACACAAACGCTGAAAGACAGATTCAATCTTGAGTAATGGAAAGAAGTCAAAATTGCACTTTGGTCCTTTAATAGTTAATGTGATAGTCACGATATCAATTCTGAGTGCAGGAAATGACTACTCTGATGTAACATGCACTGAAAAATATAGGGTTTTAAATCCTGTTATCATCCAAGCAAATTGTCTTCTGCAATTTCAGTCTTTGGAAAATTGTCCTTTGAGGCAAAAAAAAATTTGAATTGGAAAAGAAGATCTCCGTCCAAATAAGATAATGGATGTTAATAATCAATCAAATCAAATACTGAATGACAACACTGTATTTGAGTATCTGACAATTGACTGATGCTCAGCTTAGTTTTATTGAAACGGAACAAACGTAAAAGTTATAAATACAAAGAACATCAGAACAAACTGCTATGGCTCTTAAGGTAAGCCAAACCAAATTCTATTGGGCAAGTTCAAAGAAAACATAGGAAGTTATGGTATCATTTTAAAAAAAACAACACAATTTCTCTATCTCTAGAAATGCTAGGCATACACTTTGAACATTACAAAACTTTGATTTCTTCCTTCCTGTGGATTCTTTTCTCCACCATTGCAAAAAATGAAGTATGAAGCTCTAACCATATGCATTTATTTACAAGCAAGTCCCTAAGCAACTATGAGAAACCACAAATAAAGGGAGTACAAGAAGGGAGAGGAGGAAAGGGGCATGGACAAAAACTTCCTGCAAGGCAAATATCATTATTTAATGTCCTCTCAGACTTTTGAGAATGAATGTCCACTTTTTTTTGTGAATGTTCATTGTTGGCTTTAAAAGAATCAGGAACAAAACGTAACAATAAAAGTGTTTTGCATGTTTTTTTTCTCTCTCTTTTTTTTTTTAAAGACACATGTCCCAATGTAACCGTAGGAGTAAGAAATGGTTCACCACAACGGTTACGTTCACTTCTTCAGCCAAAGGGCTTTGCAGCCAATCATCTCGAGCCAATTCTGCGGTCTGTCCATTTTTTCTGAGATATATACAGATTTTTTTTTCATGATGGGTGAAGAATAAAAAGTCAATCAAAAAATTGTGGCCAATCTCCTGTTTTTTTCTTTTTATTGTTGTTTTTCTCTTTTTTTTTTTTGTTGTCACTTTGCCAAATACCTTTGGGTGCATCTACTTCCACTGTTGCCCATAAGAATCCTGTGAAAACTCCATGGTGTCATTACTGTAACCATAGTTACCAGAATAGTCGGCCCCTTGCTGCAGGGGCTGCTGGGCGATGGGCTGGGATCCCCAGTTCTGTTGGTTGTTGGTCTGGCGGCGCTTGGAGTCAGGCTGGTTAAACACGTCTGCCTTCCTCTTTCCACCGACGTTACCGCCACGATTGCCTCTGGCCCCACGAGGACCGCGACCCCTCTGTGGCTGGAAAGGGGCTCCCCGCCCTCCTCGGCCACCCCTTGGACCACCAAGGGGTGGCCCTCTTTGGGCGTAGCCCCCTCGGCCTCTTGCCGGGGGAACTCCACGGGATCTAGGTGGAGGAGGCCCTCCCCTGCTGGGACGAGTACCGCGGCCCCTCATGCTGTACACATCTTCATAGCCGTAGTAAGGGTCTTCATAGCCACCACGGTAGTCATGGTAGTCGTACCCATAGTAGTCATCATAGTAGTCATCATAGCCATAATAATCTGGTGGATAGGCATAGCCCCCTCGGCCACCACGACCCCTTCCACGGCCTGGTGGTGGCATGCGTGGAGGTGGGTAGTAGTAGTAGTCATCGTACCTACAGAGGGGAGGAATACAGTGTCACATTTAAAAAATTCCTTATGAGAGAATATGTTGGGCAGTTGTGGAGTCACATGTCCCTCACCCTGAATTCCTGGTGGTCTGCCGAGCTGCTTGGCGCTCTTTCCTCTTCTTGTCTGGGGGCTTTGCCAAGACTATCTCAATTTCCTCCCCTCCTAGCTCCTTCCCATTCATCTCATCCATAGCCTAGCCAAGCAAAACAAGCCATTGCTGTAACAAACATAGAATTAACAGACACGCAAAATTATTTTGTTCAAAGCGTGAAAACACCTACCTTTACGGCAGCATCCCTTTCCTCAAAATGGACAAAAGCGTAGTCTTTCAATTTCTTCACTCGCTCCAGCTTTCCAAACTGAGAAAAGGTCTTTTCAAGGAGCTCTTCAGTCACTGCGGTGGCTAGCTTCCTCACAAAGAGCACCTTGACCTATTCAGACATAAAAACGGGAGGTTTGTCTCACTGAAGAAGAGTGCCTGTTTGCATTGTAAAAAGAAAGACACGACACCAACCTTGGCCATGACCTCCGGGTCTGGCTCAGCAACAGGGTCAGCCCACTCTACAGTGACCGGGTTCCCCCACACCTTGACCTTGCCACTCATTAGGCGGCGTCGAGCCTGTGCTGCGGACTTGTGATCCTCGTACTCCAGGAAACAGAAGCCGCGGTTCTTCTTCTTGTCATCTGGCTGGTGGTATAATATCACCTCCTGGAGACCCTCTGTGAGATAAAACGATAATATCTCTAACTTCAAAAACAGTTGTCATAGCGATCATCCTTTACGACTGAGTGTTTTTCATGATTTTCGGACACAAATCCACCTCTGCGCTTTTGGAACTGACCTGTAACTTTCCCAAAGTCTTCCAAAATACTTTCCCTTGTCTTGTTCTTTGGAATTGATCCGACAAACAGGCGATTGTTTGCAACAGATATACACACTCCCAAGTACTTGCCAGGGCGGATTTCATGGTTATCACACTGAAAATAAAATATTATAATAAATATAAAAAGTATTTCTCAGGGATACCTTATATGTTTCTTCCAATGCTGTGCTATTCTACTTACAAGCTTTACGGCCTTTTGTGCATCATCCTTATTGCAGTACGTAATGAAGGCGTAACCTCTATTCTGACCAGAGAGCGGGTCCATCATTAGCCTGAGGTCCCAGATGGGACCAGCAGACTCAAACAGTGGCACCAACTCATCTTCATACAAATCCCTTGGGATTTTTCCAACAAACACCTGATGAAGAAAAGAGAGAAACAAGTGGGCAAGTGTAAAAGGATTTGTAAAAAGCGCAATATTCAGTATGTCCTGCAGGATTCCAAATGATATGCAGCATAGACCTAATACTATAAAAATATTATAATTTATCTACCTCAGTTCCAATCCCTGGTTGTGTTCCTTTAAACACCTCATCAGGTGGGGGACCTCCATATTTTCTTTGCCCTGTGGTGACATCCAGGGTATATCCTGTCCGCTCCAACAGAGCCTGAAAAAACAACCAAATGAATATGCCTCCTCAGCTTACAGAAGCATATTCATACAACTCAGTCACATGACTTCATTTACCTTTATTTTCACCTCATCTGGGCCCTTGGTTGACTCTTGTACTTTACTTCCTTGTTTTTCTCTCTGTCTGTAAGTCTTCATGACTCCACAAAGGAAAGCACTTTTATTCTATATTAAAAAACAAAACAAATTAGTTATTTATAGGTGTACATTAAAGTGATATCATCTCAAAGAAAGAAATGCGATCCATCCACGAGGTTACCTGTACGTGGGACAGGTCGCTCTCTTTGAACTGCTGCAGCACAGTGAGCGCTCCCTCCTCGTTGAACTCACGAAGTGCATCAATGGCCCTTTCGTCCAGGTCAACATATTCTACCAAGCCTGCGAATACAAAGCATGTTCACTGTCAGGCTCAGCTACAAGGGGCTTAAATAATATGACGAATCATTAAGACCAAAAACAATTAACACCCACCTGTCTGGAAGATGTTATCTAGACTTTCAGCCACTTTTTGGGGCAGCCCGGCGTCAACGAGCGTCTGGTAGTTCTCTGTGTGTGTTGTTGTCACGTCCATGGGCTCATCCTCCTCCTTAACAGGGGCAGAGCTACCGTTCACCTCAGCAGCAGCCATTGTCCTGTAAATACAACATATACAGCAAACAAGATGCACATTATATTCAGTGAATATGTAAATAAACGATAAGCTTATTAAGCTATTTGTTTTCAAACGGCTGGTTGTAATATGACTTTTATTTGACGGCCTATTTAACTTTAAAACCATTGTGACTTTCGGTTGAGATACTAATACAACACCAGTCTAGTAAGGGTTGTACTTTTTTTTTTTTAAATACAGTCAGATAAATTGAAGTGAACATGTATTGCACGGTAACATAACACGGGCACCGACTGCCGCCGTCCCGCCCCCTTCACATGCAGCTTGCTAGCTACCGAGTTGGACATTTTTATTTTTCACATTTACACGCACGGGGTCTCACTGGAAGGTATTTTCTACAGTCGCACACGTTTTACAATTTTCGGAGCAACACTGCTCTCCAACGGTTTCCTACTCGAGTCAACGGTAATATCAGTTAGCAAGCTAGCTAACGAGCTTATACCAAAGGCCTCGCCGTGCAGAAAAACAGCTTTCTCGCACATAAACACACACACACAAACACACACGCATACACACACAGGCGGTGGGGCGCGCGCTCTCCGTACGAGGTGCAAACTGACAGTTAGCGAAACTCACCGGTCTGATTCGGGACACCAACAGCCCTGTGCGTTAAAACGTGAAACGATTGACTCGTCGCGCGTGCAAAAAAATGTCTAATATTAATAATACGTTTTAGCCCAAACCACGAGACAAAATTTCCAGACAGCTACGGTCTCGTCGTCGGCTCGCCCCGAACAACGCCACCGCTGCGCAATCATCGCGAGATGTGGACGAAAAACCGAGCGGTGGGGCGGGTGCGTTCGTTTTCAACGTATCATGTCTAAATTGCGGCATAATTTCCACAAACTATCGTTTTGGGGGGGAATTCTTACATCGTCGTTACCAGTCCCGCGTCTCGTGGATTTGATGCATCAAAACAGAATGTCTAAAACCGTTTGTGTTTACTTCACAACCACGAAACACAACCGTGCGGTGCTTGAGTCTGACTTCGAGCAGCTGATCCAAACATCAAATCAAACTAAGCGGCTAGGCAAGAATAACAAATTGCAAGACTTAAGATAGATTCCCATGCTTTACACAAGGCAGTTGCATTGACTTTTAACGGACAAAGCTCGTGGAGGTAATTACATTCCGGCCGAAAGGCTACAAGATTCAACTGGAGTGGGACGCGCCGTGACACAAAACGAGCGCTTCAACAACAACTATCCAACCACGGAGTTTGAACTTTGACGGACACGACTTCAGCCCAATGAAATTCATCTTTCTGTACAGACGAGATACAGAATTGGTCCTATTTTTGACATTTGTACAATAAACAAAGGATGCACAGACATTTTCGAAAGGTTAATGAAACGTGAGAAATAACTTAAGTGCTTTATTGGTTTATTGGTATTTATGATGTCAGCATGAAGTCAGGATCATACCTGCCTTGACCAGCATTAAAATAAATCAATATTGGACCATGATTGAGTCGGCAATCAGATGGGCGGATTGAAAGATTAATAACAGAATTCACGTCTTTAGTCGTCATGTTTCAGCTTTCGGATTTTGCCCTTGTGGCGGTCGATCTCCTTTTGTAGGCGCTCAATTTCCTTTTTGTGGTGGTCAATCTCCTCTGCGTGATGCTTCCTCAGCGCTTCCATCTGCTCCTTCTCTTTCTGCCTGCAGGTGAAAACAAAGGGAAAAGATGAGCCTTCCACGGTGTGATTACTTTATTATGCATTATAGGTGCAGTAGCTAGAAGGGCCCCTACTGAGGGCTTTTTGAGGCAGCGGTGGTGCACTGCATAATGCCTCAATGGGAGGTTTAAGGGGGTTTATAGATGTTATTGCAACGTGTGCCAATATGAGCTGTCGAGGGACATTTGTCTGGTTTGCTTCTTCTGACGGTGCAGCCCTGCTTCTCACCTGAAGTACCGCTCCTCCTCTGCCACTTCTCGCTTTCCAAATGCACCCCCTGCAGTCCTCACAGCACCTCCTCCACCTCCACCTTTGCCCGCTCCCTTGCCCAATTCTCCCAGCTGGAACATGCAGAGATAATTGTACAATTCACAGATCAATCACCCTCGGTGTATCAACGAGTGAATGCACATTGTAAACACTTTGTAAGGTGGAAAAGCACTAGTTAAATGGGCGTGCTTGAAACTGGTTCTTGTGCAATCCTTACTGTACTGATAGTGATATACTATTGCACTTTCTTCCAACAAAATGTACTTATTGTAAGTCGCTTTGGATAGAAGCGTCTGTTAAATGCCCTAAATGTAAATTCAGTCCATTTACCCATGCCCGTGTAACAAATTAGTAATATAATTTAAGGTATTTCCCCTATTTTCTCATTGAGTAAACCTGAAAAAAAACGTGTTTGTTGACATTTTGCAGACATCTCCTTGGTTGCTTCAGCAAAACTGTTTTATTTCTCTGATTTTTTGTTTATATCTGCTCATACTAACAAAATGACTGTGTCAAAAACGTTATGTCGGGAAAATATATCCATAAATCAAGGACACAGTTTTCCTTTTTATACTTTATATACAATTATGTAAACAACTCTTTTGGGAGACATATTGAATGGCTTTCTATTGATTGCTTTTGGGATATAACTGCCACTAAACCTTTTAATTGCTGGGTGTGAACCACCTTGTTTTCTCCATATTGATCCAGGCCTGCGTGTGAACAGCGAGTACAACAATGAATAAGAGATTTTCATTCAATTTGACAAAAACAAGGGGTGTTGACTTCGACTCCATCTTTGAATACTCGAGTAGCTTTACATGTAACGTTACTAAGCTACCTCCCACCATTAAGTTACCAGTATGACAGGACAGGAGCTTTTCAGTTGAGAGTGAACGATTAACAACATTCCCGACGCCACATTGTGGTCACGATATTCAACAGCCTCGACGTGCGCGCGCACACACACAGTAAAGTCATCAATAAACCCCGACTGTACAAGTTAGCAACAGGCTAACTTCGCCCCCACAACAACTCCTGTGCTGAATGTTAGCAAGCTAATGCTAGCGCTCAAAAAGTCATCTGTCACCAGTGCACCGCAGTGTAAGCTTACCTGGTCAGACGCCATTCTGATCTGAGAGGCGACGCATCTCCTTAGGTTCGCCCTGAGAAGAAACCTCGACATTGCGCCCCTCAGATATTGCTAAGTGCAGAGGCAACTTTGGCGTTCTCCTGGTCCTAGACCTAACTGAAATTTGATGTAGTGAAATGTTTCTTATGGGCGTGGAGACAACCGCCTCTGTGTGCTCGCTGCTGCCACCAGGCGGCGAGAACTGAGAACTGCAGTAGTTATGTGCTGTGGGCTCTTTGCTTATTTATATTGGCTAAATTTGAGATGGGATTATGGAGCATTTGTCAACACGCAACCAACTTCTTTACGCTAATATTTTAAATTTGATTACATTTCATACACATATATATAGACATTAACTTAATTCTGTTATTGCAGGTCAGTAAAAGGAAGTCATTTGGTACCAACGACAAGGAAAATAGACCTTTCCCCCTTGAACTGTGACATTTAAGCCAAAGTAAAAATGACATTACTCATTTATTAGTGGAAAATTAATTCTTTATCATTTTGAATTTCTCACGCATAGAAAAAAAAATGAGAAAAAACATGCTCAACTGCACTATACTGACTAAAAAGCTCTCTCTAGATTACACAATAAATGAAAGATATTTAATGAAATAATGGAAAGTATACCTATGTCACATAACTGGTTTCTATTTGTCAAAACATTCAAAATAAACAAGCTAGGGAGCCAGAGAGAGGTCAAGTCAGGTATAGTGAATGAAGAGAGGGGCCGAAATCAGTGAGAACAAAATTGCGAATCAGAAAATTAAAAACAGTATTAATATTTAATTCAATTATGTGATTTACGATTGTTTTGGTTCTGAATTTCATGGGTCTCCCACAGCACTTGAGGAACAAGGAACACATTGTTCATCCATCCACCTCTTCAACCAATGACTCATGTTTAACAATTAACTAAGCAGCATACACAGATCCATAAAAACAGGTCTCAAGTCCAAGACAGATATACGTTGGCTGACACACATACACTGGGAAAACAAGCACACAATATCAACAGCACTCATAATCTTTCACTGATTTGTAAACCTGTGTGATGCAGTGACAGAGATTGATTACTCATCTCAGTCGTGACATCTAATGTCAGGACAGCTGAGTCATTTGCCATTTTCCGAAAAAGGCTCAAGACTCACCTGTTCAGACTTCACCTCGACTAGCATGACCCACCAACACCCCCCCCCCCCCAAAAAAAAAACACCCTTACCTATAGCACTCTGATCGTAGCACTGTTGCTCTTGAACTACTAGTTTACTCAGATGAGGACCTAACACTTGTTCTACTTTTAGCTCTTACTTTATCGGCAATGATTCGTTGTGGTTTCCTTGTTTCCTTCTTTTGACAAATGTACTTATTGTAAGTCGCTTTGGACAAAAGCGTCTGCTAAATGACTTAAATGTAAATGTAAATTACTCACGTTTAGCGACAAAACAAAACACAAAGCTTTCCTCTCATTTGTGTTTATACTGTGTCATTTAGTGATCAGTAAGGCAACAGACCTCTCTAATTAATTTCATGCTCATATTTTTTAAAGCATTGTCTACAGACCTGTATAGCAATCTGAGATCCTTGTGTTGTGCGCTTATTGCTCAACAGGATGAGCAGTGCTCATCTCTGAAGTGCTGGATGAGACACACTCAGCTGCACAAAGGGGAGCTCTGCAGAGCAAAGAGAGGTGGTGGGTGTCTCGATGAGTCATAATGGAGTCCCACTAACAAAGAGCGCTCCCTGCCAGACAATGCACAGCCCAGCACAGTGTCGTACCCTGACACTCCCCCCTTTTATCACCTGAGTCCAGCAGAGTTGATGGTCAATGAGCGGATGTAGAGGTGCCGTTGTAATGACGCGCTGCATGCTGTTGAAGTTCAGCAATAATGATGGTCCGGAAGCTCCTGTGAAAAGAAAATCATACTTGTTCAACGGCGTAGTTAACAAGGTCAATGAGGGGGGAAACAAGTTTTTCTTCTGTAGTTAAGTAGGTTAAGTGCTTTTTGCAGGATAGATTTGAACATTTTGGAAATTACTTTTCCATGTGAGTAAGGAGTATAAGAGGAAACTGCACAAAGGAGTAGTAACACCCTTCAAACAAATGGTGGCAGTATATGCTCTCGTACAGATGAAGACCATCTGCTGTGTCTTGCAGTGAATATGGAATAAGCTTCATATAGCATTCATGTTAAAACTTGTCTCTTGTAATGGACAACAGCAAGTGCTACATTCCTTTGAGAACGTATATATATATTTATATACACACACATATATATATATATATATGACTTACATCTTATTATCCTTTTTGTCAGACACATCTGTCAAAAAGATTAATGTGAGTATTCTTGTTCCTTGACACATATCTTCCTTCCATACCAATACTTTTTAATGTCAAATGACCTAAGTGTATAATTCATCATGGTCAAATAGAATCGGAAGTCAATTTTGGCGGAAACATCAGCAAACATACTGAGGCAGGCAGAACTTTGAGGGAGGTTTTTTTTTTGTGTTTTGATATGGTCAAATATGGACTTCCGGTCCACTGGATACAGAGCATCCAGTTATCTGGATCCTTTTAGAGCTGCTCACCTCCCCGGCTCAAGTGTTGCCATAGGAAATAGTATCCTGGCAACAGCACTAACCTGAGCAAAGACAAAGTAAGGTCATGCAGACAACAAGATGTGGTACAATGCTCCTGCATGAACAACTCATTTTATAACATCTGCTCGCAAGGACATTCATTATAATTGTGTCATATTTTCCTTTCAGGCTTTTATGCACTATTATTCCGCGTGACATTTAGCATGAACACACATTATACCTCCTCCATGGCTCCATTTAAGAGACGTTTTTTGGTGCACATGCTTGGATGTCATGCTTAATGCTTATAATCTGCCTCCTTCTACCAGTGTACCATCAATAATGGTAGCATCTGAAATCCATTCATACCTCTGGGGGGGAAAAAGCATGTTGATACCCCTGGGGATGTAACTGAACCTTTTGTTGATGATTTTAACACGTATTGCCAGGTAATAGCACTGTGTTAGCATGGAGTACCTACTGAAACGACAAAAACATTCATCTAGAAGCACGGAAACATGGAATAAATGGAAATTCAATTGCATTTGAATCGCGATGCAGGAAAGTATACACTGTGGTATTTTGTTAGCATACAGCGATCGGTATTTTAAAAGTATTTAGTCTTTCCTTTATGTGTTTGCAGCTCATCTAATTCTCAAAAGCTGCCGGTGCTGAAACTCCTTGTCCCTAATAGCCCTCATGAGCAGCCGCGGATGTTGCCACTGTTGCCATGGTGACCATCAGGATTGATAAAGGAGTCCAGATTATTTGTGTTCCGTACATACAAGGTCATTTGGGCCAAGGAACAGAAGCTCTTTACTGGATTCACAGGCAGCGGGACAACAATTAAAGGCAAATCGTCACATTCAGTGAACTAATTACAAACGTGTGATGTTTATGCGTCCAATAACAGCCAATCAGTTCTTTCGAAAGCAACGCAAGCTGCTCTGTCAGGCAGTACTTCCGCGCTAAATGCTAATGTCATTATGCTAGCATACTTGCACTGATGATGTTGACATGCTAATAGCAATGTTAACTGGGTTCACAATCTTAAATTGCTGTGTTAGCTTAGCATGTTTATATTAGCTAATTAGCGCTAAACACAAAGTAGGCTGGGAATGTCATTAGCTAGAGATTGGGGTCATAAACAAAAGGACAAATTAAGATGACATCATGACGCTGCTATATGAAATGTAATACAAAAGTCACACTATCCATCCTGAGGGGGTCGTGGGTATGTTGTGGATTAACTGCAATTAGCAGACTGTTCTCGCAGCCTTACTATTGACTCACCCACTTGTGTGAGTCTCTTGGTTCCGGCTGCCCTATTCAATTCAGCATAAAAGCTGTCTGCATGCCATCAGTACCAAAGCTGGTCATTAGCCTCCCGCAGTGTAGTCAACCCCCGGGGTTAGCATACGGTCTGAAAGTCAGACGAGTGGTCCGAACTTCCAGAAAAAAACACTCTCAAGAGACTTCTGGCATTTAGGTATGACGCACAGACACAGCTGTAATCCGCCATATTTGACTTCTTGTCATTCAGACCTAAAGAGCCCCATCAGTACAAGAGAAAGAGAGTGTGTGTGTGTGTGTGTGTGTGTGTGTGTTTCTCTCTTTCACACACACACCAATAGTGTTGGGAATGTGTAAGTGTTTATATCGAATTAGTCAGTGACCGTATAATATCAACCAATGCAGTCCTGGCGTTTCCTGTGCTGATTTCCTGAGTGGCCCATGATTGCTTTAAATATGTATTGACGTTCAAGAGAAACAGATAAGCCAGCGATTTGAGCGTTTCAGAGTCTTGCATTTGGATCTTTTACGTGAAAGGGTACCATTTGAGCTGAAAGGCACACGGTGCCACAATAGATGACTATTGTCATAACCTTTCAGTGTGAAATGATTAATAAATACTCTATATCTGGTTCAGTTTTTTGAAAAACCTTCAGTCACTGCTGGGATTGTGTATTGGTTTTGCGATACTCTTATTGCATTTACACCGTTTAGACATTTTTTATACCTAGTAAAGCTTGGGTTGTTATCATAATAATCAGGATAAAAGGATAAAAGGAAATATGATCTGGAAATTCAGATTTTTCAGGAAATTGTAGCATAACAATATATATGATTTTAAAAATTAATATGCATTATAATGCCGCCTATGAAACCCCAAATTGTTATTCAGGGGAAGCAAATGTGACAGGAGAGGTAATCAGTGTAATACAAATACCAGCCAGAGGAGATGAAAACAATTCAGAATTCAACCTTGCTGCTGCACTTGATGATTACATGTAAATAATAATTTCATGTACCGCCGGCAATCATTAAGAGGACATAACTGCCCGCGGAAAGAAATGGTTCCTATCGGTCTGTTCTTTCACTTCTCTTCGGGAGTTTAAAGACCTTCTCTTCTTCGCCTGCCTTGAGGATTAGCATCTGCAGTTTCTATAGCAACAGCCTTCAATTAGGAGACAACCAGCACCTCGCTGTTACTGCCAGCAAGGTGCTAATTGATACTGGATCTCACGTCGGGAGGGGTAGGGGGTTGAGATGAGAAGTTGGGGGGTGTGTTTGTAAGTAGTGTGTGTGTGTTTGTGTGTTTGTGTGTTGGATGATGGGGGGGGTTAGTCATCGACTCCTTTAGGATGTAGGAGTAGCATTAACACACACACACACACACACACACACACACACACACACACACACACACACACACACACACACACACACACAGAGAGAGAGAGAGAGACTTTATCTGCATATACTTATTATTGTGATTTGGATTTGATTTCTAAATGGCTGATGAGGAGATAGAGGCTCCTTATAGATGCAATAGCCTATAGGTGTCTTTATAGCTGCATACAAGCTGTCTAGGTGTTTATGGGGTTATACAGCGTGTAACTGGCAGTCTGTCTCAGTACCTGTCAGTCAATCTGTCTTCTAGCTCACATTACATGAGGTCAGCTGGAGAGCACACAGACGTGTGTCGCAAATGGTGCTTTAATGTAGGTGCCATCTTCCACATATACGGATACGCACATATACGCCGCGGAGAAAATGGTGTATATACCATGTGACGTGGTGAAGAGCGTGAAATGCAGTGGATGATGATGGCACGTCCATTACAGCGCCATTTGAACACCAGTCAGCGTGCTCTCCAGCTGACCTCGCACAATGAGCAGCGCTAAACAAATGGAGGATGTAAATCTCTCTTTGCTTATGCCTTGCAGCAGAATTACAGCACACTGGTTCGATTAAAACCAAGAACAAGGACCAAAGAGAAAGCGGCGTGGCAATACTGCAGATAAAAGCGGGCAAAACTAAATTTGGACTCCTGACAACATGTCCTATTTTTAAAGAGGTAAGAAGCATATTCTGGCCCCTGTCAAATTTGTTTGTTTTCTCATTACTCAACTTCAATCTCTCCTTTTCCTCTGTAATGACGTGCCGCCCTGCAAAGCATGAAAATAGAACAGAAGAGAACTGCCCTTTTATCATCTTAAGAGATTGCAGTTTTTGTACCTGCAAATCACATCTATATTTAGAGAGCGAGACGCTTGCCAGAGGCTTTGGGTTCAACACCATTTATCCATTTTCTGTCTCACTGTCTGCATTTTGCAATATGAGATTTCACCTTTCTAATGTGTTTCTTTGAGAGTTGGACCGAAACAAATGTATTCCATTTAGTATTTTTATGGTGATTTTACTTTAGAAGTTTTATTTTTCGGTATTTGTTGAGGCTTGGGATGTTTGCAGGAGAAGTTGTTTGTTCAGTTGTCCCGACTCAGATTTAAGTTTCTCCATTCTAACGGTTTCTACCCACCAATGATCGAGGATCAACGTCTTCATGTAATATAGATGTGTTTTTTATTAGAAATAAGTCACATTCATTTTGTGCTGTGAAAACTGTACATATACAGGAGGTAAAACAGAACATAATAAACAAAGTTGTGACAAGAGAATACAAATGGTTCTTCCGTACAAGTAACTCGAGGTATGAATCCAGTAGGACAAAGGAATTTGAACGGACAGGGGGGGGGGGGGGGGGGGGGGATTTGGCTGGTAGTACATACTACTGAGTTACTGACAAGGTTATCAAAAACACAGTTACAGAAGACGTGAGGTTCAATTACCCATCGCTACACAGCGGGGAGTAATAACAAATATCCTGAAGCACAGTTTATATTCATAGGCTATCATTCATTCTATATAATATCTGCTTTATAGAAGTACAATTATCTACCTGTCACATATAGAGCTCCAAATATGGAGTCTTGTGCTAACAAATCCCTAGTGAATAAATTCCTTGAATTACTAATACAGATTTGTCACACGATATTCTCAGAAAGCATCTATATGCTCCGTAAATATGAGGAAAATGGTAGAAAAAGTGTTGAAACGTTGGTAAGAAAAAATTCTGCCGAAATCATGATCAGTCTTGCTTGAGCATCAAGCGCCCATCATATTGAACTATTTCACGCTGATGGCTGAAAACACAAAATGTGTTGAAAGTCTCGAGGACCCCGGCGGCGCACTGGAAGTCATCACGGCGCCGGGAGCCTCTGCTCTGTCCAAAGAGTCCTGCAAGGCTGAGAAACAAAAGGGCGATGATGTGCGGTCTCGCTGAACCCTTGAATCCACATGTACGATATGGAAGAGCCTGCCTCTTGTGCCAGCTGAGAGGAGGGAGGGGTGGTTGTATCCTCCCCCCCCTCCCACAAAACGCCTCACATTTTCCACCCAGCGTTTTCCCCCAGAGTGCACTGCTCTTCCTGTGTGAGAGTCTGTGTTCCTCCCGGTGCTGGTGTTTTGGTTTTGAAGCAGAATGCTGGAGAAACCAGGACATTTTTTTGGGTAACTATCAACCTCCATCACCACTCGGTATGTTTGTCCCGATGCAGTCCGTATGGGCTCACAACACATTAAAGATGTATTGATCTTTTTTTTTAGCTTAATGTTGGAGGTCACGGCACAAAAACAATAGAAATTGTGCGTGACTGGGATGAAAAATCAAAATATAGGATATAAACTCAATAATGACACTAACAATGATAATCAGTAATCATTGGAATAATAATAACCATGGCGATAACAGCACTACGATGAAGCCTGCCCTCCAGTTGAGGAGTTATATTGTCAGTACAGAGTCTCGTGGATGAGGCTCATTTCAGGCTGTTTGAAGCAGTTCAAGGTTTGAAGCAGTACAAAACAAAAACACAGAAAAAAAAATGAAAAATGAACCCACAAACACAAAATGTGTGCGCCCATGTACAAAAGTGCAGTGTTGGATTGAAACGGGTCCCTTATGCTCTCTTGCCGTGTTCTATTTTGGAAGGTAACGTGGCTGGAAGAGAAGCAGCCGAGAGTTTACGGTCGTTCTCCCTTAGAAGGAGGGATGACAAACCGCATTTACGTGAACTCATTTTTTCTCCAAAGTCGAGTTGAAGGAAACTAGAAGCACAGACATGTCGACCACATCTTCTGAACCCAGGCTGAGGAGTTCAGGAATCTCCCAGTGAAGCATCGACGGAGCCACGGCCAGTCCTGGACCGTGGAAACCACTGATCTCTCAGCTAACCCTTCACAGCACTCTGACACGAGATGCTTTAAGTCCACACAGAGAAGCTACATCAAACAGCTCATCACTGCAGCCGCCGCATCCTCTCCTCCATCTCTCCCTTCCTTCCTGCTCTCGTTGAGGGGTGAAGACATTGATTCTGGGACCTACTTTCTCCCATTCTTGGATTCCTCTATACTCTATCCATTCAGGATCCCATTACCAAAGCAAAAAGGTGAACAAGGTGAAATCGGGTGGCTTCTCTAGCCCCCCTCCTTCCCCTCAGACCTCTGTCTGCAGGTCGATGATGTCCTGCCCCACCAGGGGGATGGTGGTGACGGCCTTCTCCCACTCGACAGAGTGCAGCTCCAGAGGCGAGGCGGCTAGGGGCTCCAGGTCTTTACGCACCCATGCGGGGGGCGACTGCTGGATCCCCCGGACTCCCTCCCACGGCCTCTCCAGAGGACCCTGCTGTTTGTCCTGTTGAGGCACAAAGAGGAGGAACTTTAATGCTGGTGTCGGCCATCAGCCTTGAGCAATTTCCTGATTCAATCAAAAAAATAATGAAATGGGCTTCATTTACATCAGAGGTGATTTTTTTCTAATAATGAAAGTCATGTTGCCATTTGGGGAAATTATTCCTCCTTGAGGCGAGTGTCATATCTGGTTGTGTGTCTGGTTTATAAGGCAGAGATCGTGAGTTTGTATATAAACACTCACACTGTGGTTCGTTTTGTCACTTCCTCCTGAAGACACACTCCATCTCACAGACTGTAAGAAGGAAGGAAGAAAATACATCCTTAGTCAAATGACCTCAAGGTAACCGACAACCGTGGTTCAAAGCAAACATCACTGGTTGTTTCAGAAGGTCATTTGCACATTATAAGAAGAATCTCTTTTTAACATTAAAACTGCCTCTGTTAGATTTCCCAGTATGTTTCGGTCGTCTCCTGAAATGAATGTTTGTGGGAATGGATGACGAGCAGAATATCCGTATTGATAGGTTACCTTGCTGTCGGAAGCAGGTGACTCTCTGTCTTTCTCGGCGTGATGCAGCTTCCTGTTTAGGTCCTGGAACATGTTCTGGTGGCGTTTCTTTGTGTGCATTATTTTCTAGGGAGGACAAAGAAGAAAAAAAATGTTATTCTCAAAATTTTAACACTTGCTACAATACATCACGTGACATTTATAATGCATTCAATAGCCAGATTACAAACTATATTTACCTCGAAGTCCAACTCAGCATATCGGGATTTCTGTCTCTGCAAAGAACACAAAAAGACAAAGAATGCTGGTTTAGTTTCAGTTCCATGTAAGAAACAACGCACAAGAATGCATCACACAACTATTCTGTAAGAGGTCGCACTATTCCACCCTCTTACCTCCAAGGAGCTCATGGACAGCGTGGAGATGGTCTCACTCTTGGACATCATGGAGTTCATGGACTCGAAGGTGTTCTCCAAGCTGCTGTGGGTGATGTGAGACTCGCTGGACATGTTGTGGATGTTCTGGATGGGCGAGTCCCTCTCCGAGTACGACACGCTGACCTGGTCCATGGGGATCGACTTGATCCCAAAGGCAGCCTGGGGCTCGGCGAAGGGCCCGCTGAGGTGCATCAGCCGGGCCTGGGGCAGTTGCTCCACGCTGATGTTGTATTTGGTGGGGTCGTCCTTGGGCTTGGACCTCAGGGTGGAGGTGGTGTTGGGCATGAGGACGTAGCTGCTGCCGTCGGAGATGCTCCCCTCGGCCTGGGCCCGAGCGAGATCGGCGTCCAGCTGCTTGAAAAGCTCCCCTTCACAGACGTACACGGGTTTCCCGCAGGTGGGGTCGACTCCTCCTGCCAGGCGGCTCTTCTCCCTCTTCAGGGTGAGGGTGTGGCTGGAGTATTCGGGAACCGCCTGCATGTGGCTCTTACTGGGCTTGGATGGCAGGGTGTGGAAGTTGGAGCCCATGGGAAGGGGCAGCTGAGGAGGGGGCATTTTCTCCTCGGAGGAGCTCTTCATTCCTTTTAGGAAAAATGAGAGAGTTGAAAAACAATAATGAAGCATGCGTCGCCTGAAAAATTAGTGCAATAAATATGTTCCCTTTTTATGCGCGATCAGTTTTAAGTGCAAGGCTCACAGAAATCACAAATGGAAAAATGGTTAAGAGCACGAGGGAAAAAAGGCTGAAAGGGGGTCTCACCTTGTCTGCTCGAATCGCCATCCTTTACGTTATCAGTCTGGTGATAAAAGAATAAAAATGTTCTATCAGTGCACGTAATGTATGCACATATTCATTTAGGGACAAAATGCAAGAGGCACTTAAGACATTAAAAAGGCAATAAGCCAAGAAATTTACCATAAGCTGGGAGTGTCCATTGTGAAGGGAACTGCCAGAGTCTCCATTGCCGTCGTCCTTGCGGTCAACTACTCTGCACTTTACGGCTTCTTGAACCTAATGGATGGAGGGAAAACTTCAGGAAATTGCCTTCGCATCACAGCTCACGTAACATCAAGGAAAAACAACCAGCGAGAACTATTTGAATTCTCTTTTTGCCTCACCTCTCTACGCAGGATGCAGTGCACCATGACAATGATGAAACCCTCCAGAGAGTCGAAGACGGCAAAGAGGATCTGGAAGAGGGCGGAGCGGCGGTCGGTGACGGCCAGGACGGCAGACATCCAGGTGAGGGCCAAGAGGGGCAGAACCACGCAGGAGCTCCACAGCGATGCTCTGCAGGGCGAGAGGAAAAACCACAGATTAGAATCACACGTCGGCAAAGAGCTCCGTCCCCTCCTGCTGCGTTGATTGTGAGGCTCGATATCAAAGCACATCATCAATACACCTGTAATGGCACTGATGAGGGCGATAAGCACAATACTCTGGCGTACGCAGGAGATCAATAAGACCTACCCGGCTCTCTCCTTCAGCTTCACGTCGGTGATGCCGTCCTTGGATACCAGCTTGTTGAAGACCAGAATACCAATGACCATGTTCACCTGTGTTTGCAAGGGGAGGGGGGGAAAAATGGATGAGACAATGTAATAATAGGTAATGCATTTATACAAACAGACTGCGTTTAGTGATGGACTGGGATGCCAAAGTCAAGAATGCGTACCAAAACAACAGCTGCGGCGGGGCCGACAAAGGAGTAGAGGAGTCCGCCCTCGAGAGACAGCCAGCAGCTAGAAACGGGAGTGAGAAGGAATATTAATGCTCGAGCTAAGGAAAGACAGAAAATGCAGGGAAAAGAGAAAAGGCAGGTTGAGATTAAACTCACTAGTTGACGGTGCCGTATCCCTTAGCCTTGGTGAAACCCACAGACACAGCCACCACCAGAGCAGGAAGGCCTGCAAGACAGAAGATACGCAAGAGGGGAAAGTTAGAACCCGACAGGATAAAAGGGTGAGGGAGGTGAAAAAAAAAAGCATATAGACAGCCGCTCTTACCCCAGCCTAAACACAAGAAGCGCTTGCGGATGATTCGGTTGCGCAGACGACCAGTGACAGCCATGTAGGACTGCCAAGCTTCTGTCAGCACCCAGCAGAAAGAGGAGAGGAAGAAGAAATGCAGGAGGGCGGCCACGAGAGTGCACACCACCTGTGGGAGGCCAGAGGGAAGGGGAGATAGGGAGGCAATCTGTGTCAGTGGCGCTGCTGCTTCGGGAAAAAAATAATAAATCCCCAAAGCGGGTTTCAGAGAGGGGTTTTAAAAAGAGAGAGGTCGGGATTGGCTGGGAAAAAGTGCCTTACCTTGTTGCGAGCCTGAGTTTGTCCGATGAGAATGAGGGCATTGGAGCATATGATGGAGAGGCAGAAGTTGATGAGGATAACAGAGCGCTCGGAGCGGATGTACCTGGAGGTTTGGGAGGGGAAAAAAAGGTACGAATTAGGGATGAGCAGGCTGAGGAGAGAGGGAGAGGAAAAACCAGAGCACACGGCGTATAACGTGAGAGGCCGACTTCGACGGTGGGGTCACTTACTTCCACACGGAGACGTAGATGATGATGAGGAGCAGCAGGGTGAGAGAGGAGACCCCACAGCCAACAATGAGAGTCACGGACGGGAGCAGTGCCTTGTCCATGATCTACAGAGAGGAGACAAGACCAAATATGCCTCTTAGAGCTGATTACAAAACACATTCATGCAGAGACACACACACACGAACACACACACCAGTGAAGCCGCTGGGCGTGTGCTATCTGGAAGAGCAGACAGCTCCCTGTAGGCAGACAGTTGAATGGCACAATCAGGCCACGGCTGAGGCAAGGTGACCCCAAGGTGAACATGTCAGAAAGATGGAGCGGCAAACTAAACAAATGGTCAGGGTCACTGCGGTTCTCCACCGAGCTTTTGAGTCAGCAAATGAGGCAAGGAGGATACTGCACATGTATCTCCCCACTAAGCAAAGAGGGGGGGGGGCAATTCCCAGGGGCAGTTCAGAGGGGTTGCTGTGTTCAGTCATTAGTTTGAGCTGCTACAGCAACCTTCTAATCATCATGTTCCCCCCCCCCCTCTTTGCCGTAGAGCAGCTCCTCACCCGTCCCAGCACGAGTGGACAGGTGGACCATTATCACCTGTGCATTAATCTGCCACCACCTGCCCTCCTGATCCCTGACAGCAGCTTAGCGCCTGCCACTGCCGGCGGCGGAGACCGCCCCGTGTTTCAAAACGGCACCGACCCTCTGGTGGGAGGGAGGAAACAAGGGGAGGGATTGCCTTTTGCCCGTCTTCCCTGCTGCTCAGTCACCCGGAGGGGAAGACGGGTCACCGCCGAACACACACGAATCTCAGAGACTCGCCAAAGCCCTCACTGCCCGGCTAAAACACAGGTGTGAAACCCCTCCAGCAGCTAATTGTGTGGTTTCACCGCGTCCATAATCCGTCTCACACATACTCCGGTGGCTTTAATGCTGCTCCGAGTTAATCTAACACCTCTGATCAGGTTGTTATCACCACAAAAGTGTGTGAGCCGGATGAAAAGGATGAAGACTCCCTCCTCGACAAATGTGCGATTGTATTTTTGGTAAATGGGGGAAAAAAAGGTGAGAATGGCTCCAAAAAGGTGAGTGAGAAAATGTCCTCAGATATAATAAATCTGCAGGTATCATATTAGCACAGAGAAAGGGGAAAGAAATAGACAACGCTTTGGCCTTCATTTGATTTATGATGGCCATAAATCTTTATATTACAAGCGCATGTGAAGCATGGCTCGCCATTGTTGATAGTGGATTTAAATGAAGCAACACTGAGCTTTAAATGATATTCTCTCCGTCTCTATATGTGCCGCACGTTGGCTCGTCGGATATCCAAAGCACAGCTGGTGAAGTCCAGCCTACGGCGGCCAAAGACTAATTTAGTGTGGCAAATTTGTTTCCAAATCTATCCAACTACATCAGAAGCGCCCCAAAACAGATGGCAGATAGCAGAGCGGTGAGCTGTCTTTTTGCTTCAGCCATTACAGAGTCTGGGGAATGAAAAAAAAATAAAAAAAAAATAACAAGGGCGATACAGTATGTTCTGTTCCCTCTCTTCCCGGTCTCTATATCTGGGTTGATGCCTGCACCATGGGCCTCGGAGTGAAATCCAGACAGCCAGTTTGACCTAAATATGATGCATGTCTTCTGCCTGTCCTTGACCGAATCCCATGTTCTCATTTCGAAACAAATGTGCAGAGAAACCCTTAAATAATTTGGATTTTTCTACTGTTTTTATTGATTAGCCCAGTGGTCAAGGGCATCTGTTGTTCTGAGTGTGTGGGCTGTTCCCCTGGAACGTTACGCTTCCAACACACATGATGCTTCAGGACTCCTGAAATGGGCCCGCATCGAATGAGAGCTAACACTGCGGTATCTCGCTGTTTTTCCACACCTCCCCGTCGCTCTCTCACTTCTTATGGCGTTCCTCATAAGGCTGGTAGGAAGACGTTATTGAAAACGTCCACGGAGCACATCAAAGGATGGCTAGAAAGGGAGGGGAGGGAGGGGGCATCAATGCATTACCAAATGTCTGTCTCTCATTGGACCGCCTCTCTGGCATTTTCAGGCTTGCTGCTGTGGCCAAAGAGGAGGGAGGAGGAGAAGGATGAGGAAGAGGGGAGGAGGGGGGAGGAGGTGTAATCGAGAATTCAGAGATACTGGCAGACTGGAATGATTGGTGCAGCTGCCTTTTTACTGTTGCGGGCGGTTGAAGGGAGGGGGTATGTGCAGCCTATAACAAATATGGGAGGTGCTGGTCGGACTGGCAACAGCGAGACAAATCTAGCATGTAAACAACAGGTTAGGGAGAAAGAAAAGCAGGAGACTATATGGGCTTAAAACACTGCAGTCCAAATTCTCCAGCTGCACACTCAATAATGTAGAAATGCACCTTTTTTGTTGCTCAAACTAATAGACATCTGTTGATTGTTTTGTATTTAGTGCAGCAGCAGCAGAACTGGACAGACCATGTCCTCTGTCCTCGGGCTGTCCAGATAAGAGACGTGTGTGTGTGTGTCCCCCCCCCCCTCATCATCTCAGTTATCAAAAAAATCACACAGGCCGAGTTTTGCGCTGCAGAAGCCGTTGCCACGGCAACTGGCGAACGAGCAGCTCGAGAGGCAACACAGTCTACGGGGGGGAAATTACACATTGTCTTTGCGCATGAAATAGCCTACATGGATGCGTAATGACTAAATGTTTCGGTAACAAAAGGCACGTTCCTCTGCACTAACTCTCTAATGTGACACGCATTATTCAAAATGCATGCATAATCAGACATTAAATGCAAAACCAGATTACACGATAATCAAAAAAAAAAAAAAAAAAAAAAATAAGTCATTTCGAGAGATAATAGTCGGATAATCGTTTCTTTTTTTCCATGCAAGCAACCACATAAACTGTTCCCCCCATAAAGGTGTGATAAACGTGTATTCGGTCGATTATGCAGCTGATTGCAAGCAAATTAACACCAATTAACGCGCTCGCGCACAATCGCAATTCGTCAAAAAAAAAAAAACAACAACCCTAAATGCAAATTCCTTCATATCAACATGTTGCTCGGTTATTATAAGACAGCCGGGCTGTTCCCCGATCAGCGGCACCTGCACGGAGACAAAGAGCTGCTGGCAGGCAGCGCTACAGCAAACCCGCTCGAAAACAACACGTTCACAATGCACCGCACACACACACACACACACACACACACACACGAAACATTCAAGACGAATGTTTGAGATAAAAAAAAACACGCACATTGTTAAAAGATATAAGACTTACCGAGTCGAAGTTGACGCGCGCTAAAATGGCGAAGGTGGAGAGGCTGTCACACACGCATTTGGTTCTGAATGAATGAACGGGGACCGCTCTGCAGCTCCGCGCAGACCAAGACCCGAGCAGAGAGGAACTGCACAGGGAAGGAGGGAGAGAAAGGACGGGTTAGGAGAGGAGACATCTGACAAATCTCTCATGTCACTGTCTCTTAATGACATTTCTTCACAGGATTTAGTGTGAAAAACACATTGAAAAGCCAAGAACACACATTGTTATATCACATATGATATTTAATGATATTTATATTTTGATAGAACCTGGGTTGCATGGACATATTTCATGGCCTTTCACATTGTATGTGATTTATAGCCATCTACGCCATGATGAATGATGATAGGCCTTCATAAATATCATTATTAGCATAATGTGTATCATTCCTTGTGAGGGTGAAGACATAAGATGATTGGCAACACTTGCCCTGTGTACTGGGGGGGGGGGGGGGGGGGGACAAAGGACAGTGTGTTCCCTCTTTTAGAAGAGAAGAGGGGGGTGTTGGGGGATGTGAAGACTATGAATTATGATTTATCCACAGTGAGGAAATCTACACTCTCCAACTGTTTGTGTTGACACAATCCAAAACAAAACGGAAGTGGATTTTGGAATAACATGCACAAATATCCTGACTGTACCCTTCCAAGCAGGAAGTACAATCCATAAGATTCATGGTAGACGCACTTATAGTGTGATGACTGAATCTACAGCAGATATATCATGCTTTTGTGTGTAAACTCCTAGCAGCGGATGAGCAGCGTCCTCGGGCTCAGGCTGGTGAATACAGAGGGGCATCGTGGCCAGCAGGTTCGGCCTGGTGCACGGTGTCACTGGGGGGGTGGGCTCGGCCGCGGGGCAGTTAACTGTGATGGCATCTAAGCAGGCTTGGCTGCACGGTTTAATGCGCGTTGTGCCCGAGCCGCCGTATCATGCAGACGGGTGAAATGTCGCGTGATGCAAAGTGAGCCAAAAAAGGCATGTGTGGCCCTGCGATTCGTACATTTCGAGCCTGTCCGTCCTATCGCTCCCCGTCATTTGTTCCCTATCTTCGCTCACAAAAAGCTGCAGAGCATTTTTATCTGTATCCATCTGGTTAAAGTTCACTGGCGGAGGAGCTAATGGAGCAGTTCCTGTGATCAGACATATGCAGCTCTGCAAAGAAGCACTGACCCCAGACTCTGCCATCAGCCAAGAGCTCCCTCCTCTCTTCCGTCTCTACCCTGCCATTAATCACATCCGCTGTCAGAAATGAATCTAATTTGACTCGAGGCACATTGCCCTTCTTCCGACTGTATAATGTTTTCTCCTTCGACTCACTTTTGCTGTTGCTTATGCTCGGACTCTGTTTATGTAAAAAGGTGTGTGTGTGTGTGTGTGTGTGTGTGTGTTCATTTCTTATCCGTCCACAAGTGTACAAATCTATCTAAATGCAAATGGTCCACCTGTGTATTCTCCAGGAGGGCAGAGTAGCCGTGGGCAGATTGATCCAGGCCAAGAGGAGCGTACTGTCGTAAGTCATTCAAATGCATCTGAGCATCTTTAAAAACTCCCCCCACGCGTCGTACCCATTAACCCCGGCGGTGACACATGAACGCCAACTTAAGAGGTGAGGGAGGGACAGCCGCCATTGTCTTTAGATCGACGCCCTGCCGTGTGACCTATAGGGACGCCGCCATGAGTTTATTCACTGATGCATACAAGGCTGGAAGTGATGCCTGTGTGTGTGTTTTTTTTCCGGTTCGGTCTCGCAGGGAGACTGCCGGATCGAAGTGGAGTGTCACTCAGCTACAACCACCGAGGATCACTGCGGATGTCATTTAAGTCCATGTGTCATGCAGTAAAGTGTGTCAGACAGCCGAGGGAGGCCCGGCGCTTCTGGCTGGGAGAGATGGGTCAACATGTTGTGGCTGCTTTGTCCTCCTTGTCAGCAATGACTGACATGGAAAATGGAACTTTATTGCTCTCTCTCTGGTGTAGGTATGATGGTGAGGGGGGTTGTATGTTCCTGTGACAGATGTATGACTGACATGAGCTTACAAGGCCACCCCGGACAGAAAATATACTTGAGTGATGGTCACACGCACATCCAAGACAGAAAAACAACCGTGGTCAACACTTACGTTTCGCTCTCGTCCCAGGAGAGGCACGTCTCATTGGTGGTGCCCTACAAAGAGAGAAAAAAAAAGAGAGAGGCAGATGGAGAAGTCAGTGTGAGGAGTCTCTGCAGAGAAAAAGGGAAATGTGTAGGTTGGGGGGTGGCGTACTATAAATGTGTGAGATGCAACAACTTGCTGCCAGCCACCTGCTCACACGTTCTCGCCACCCTCCCCCGTAATACACTTACAAAAAAAAAAAAACTAAAAACGGCTTCTTATCGGCTGCAGGGACTAATTACTGTGCATGCTTTTCTCATCATCGCCGACCGACTGTTGGGTTCGGCTGTGATCTTTGCCGGGGCTCCAGCCGACACAAGTAGAAGTAAAAAGTCACAGTGTCAACTGCAAATGTCAACAGAATGTCAGGGTGTGTGCACCGCGGTGAGCAAACACCCGGAGGGGGGGGGGGGTTGGTATTTTTTTCCCGTGAAGGCTCCATTAGAGACTTACGTTGTGAAGGTGGGGGAACTCGATCTCGACGGGGGTGGACAGGAGAGCCGGCGTGGGCTTGACGATCACCGTCACCACCTTGGAGTTGAGCAGGGTGGTGTTACTGCGGAGGGAGAGAAAAATGCCCATCAGTGTCGTCCATTTGAGACGTTATGGTTGTATGAGTATGTGCACGGTGGGTATATGTGAGGCCTTACATATGAGAGAGGAAGGGAATATAAAAGTAAATGAGTGGCGCCATCTGGTGGCGACATACTATATTTCACATATAAAAGCAGGAAAATTGTCTTACCTCTGGAAGGGCAGAATAGAGGCGAGGTTTCTGTAGAGGACGATGCCGGTCACAAAAGCATCATTGCCATCTGGAATAATCAAAAAATCTTTAGACTCAAATTCACAAAACCCAACATGAGTCGATGTAGTAATGATGTCTGATTGAACCTACCAGCCTGTTCAATGGACAGAGCGTCGCGGGACACCGAGATCTTCTCCTCAGAGGTCCGGACCCAGTCCAGCATGCCCCTCCAGCCCTTCACGGGGAAGGTGAAGTTGGAGTTTGTGGATGTCGGCCGCTTGTGGATGCTCAGCACTGAGAAACATTGAGGGACAGGAGCTTCGTCAGTGAACAGCACTCAGAACTCGCAGCTTTTTTTCTTTTTTTTTTTTCTTTCCTGTACAGTGTGTTGAATCGACCAATGCCAAGGACATCTCGGTTTCATGCGTCATGTAACCATTCTCAATTAAACCCTGTGAGAATGTCACCCTCACCGAGTCCAAAGAGTCACAGAAGTCACAGAGAGTGACTCAGAGTGTGAAGTTTACAGTTATTTACAGATTGATGAAGTATACGCGTAAAAGGCCATATGTACGCAATATAACATTAACTCCAACATCTTGGGAGGGATGGCACGGGTAATGTGGTATAACCGGTGGACTTGACACCGTGTCAAAGTGGTAACTGATGCATTCTGCTGCTGCTTATACGGACTCGGGTTCACGAGCGGGATTAAGATTGATGCACTCTCTCCGGCTGGCGAGAGGACAAATCATCCTGACTCGACACACGAGCGGAGAGCAGCTGGCAGGGGAAATTAGGGCTCACCTAAATTCTCGGTGACTTCGTAAATGTCCTGGAAGCCGCTCATTTGCATACCGATCATGTCCACAAAGTCCTCGACAAGGCGGAGGAACTCCTTAACATTGGCGCCCATCTGGATGAAAGACGAAAGGAAAGGGAAGAGAGGAAACGTGTCAGAAAGAGGGGAAACATGCAGCCGAGGGCTTATCCATTATATGCAATTTACACAATTAGTATAATTGAGCACTGCTCATACATGCCCATATTAGGATTTCCTATTCTCTATCAGTCCGGCTTCTTTCAAAGCACTCGGAGTGAAAAGAAGAAGAAGAAAAAAAAACCACACCAGTTGCTGCTATGCAACCTCGGACTTCCTTAAAGCCATAAATGGGCAGGCTGTTGATTCATACTCTTTTTTTCTTCCCCTCTCACTCGGTGAAAGGGAGGGCTGCCTGACTTGCGTGTCTCTGACGCAGAACTGCAGCGATGTGGGTGCAAGGTGTGTGCTAGTATGCGATGTGCTCGCCTGTGTCCCCTCACAATCGCCTATCGCTACGTAGGACGGCATAGAGACTCACAGATTGCACAGTGGGCGCAGTGATTCTCCCATGATTCAACCTCACTCTTCATCTCTCTCTCTGTCACCTTGAAGCTTCTCTCTTGTCGCACAAATACGTGTGCAGAGTCTGACGTTAGTGCAACTTTTCTACACTTTGACTCCATTAGCAGGAACACTGCTGCGATTTAAAGAAAGTACATTCAACAGGTGGTTGATGTTCTGAGGTCATTTTGTTCTTATTCTCATCTGTTGTTTGGATGAGTAAAAAAAAGGGCTTTTGGGAGTGTTAATCACTGCACTAGTCATGGATGCTCTCGGATGAGGAGGAGGCTCTTTTGACATTTATTCACACTGCAACGCTCCCCTGCTCATATTCACTCTGGAGCACTCACACACACACTTTCTTATCACGTACCAGCTGTGCCTCTTCCCATTTGTCACGGTGTTCCTCCTTCAGTAAGTTGCTGATTGTCTGGACGTAGTTCTGCAGATCATTAAAAGGGAGGCGAGAGGTGTGAGATGATACCAAATCGAGCTTAATTAGAAACTATCTTAGGTCAGAGAAGTGCACGCCGGAGAGTTTCGCAATATATCATCAGCTTACCTCGACGTCAGCGTTGCTCAGCCTGAGCCGGGTTCCCTTGTACAGTTCAGTGGTGTTCTTCAGGACTTCCATGGCGGCCAAGAGGTCGCCGCTGTACGTGGCCCCTTCGTCCGAGGAGAATCTCAGACGTGAAACCACCTCGGCGACCCCGTCTACGCTCTGCCCCACCTGCGCCTTGGAGTTGTAGTCCCTCGACTGCAGGAGAAGAGTCGGGAAGGTTAATCTGAATCTGTGATGTGAAATTAACCGTATGAGGACAAAACAGGGGGCACGTTTCCAGGGCTTACCAGCATCTGAATGTTCTCATAGTTGTTGGAGACACACTTGATGTGAGTTGGGCTCTCCCAGGAGGCAAGACCTACAGCGTCCAGGGTGCACCGGCGCAGAATCAGGCCTGTTAACGAGAGAGCGTACGATCTTGTAGTTGCCGTTATGGAGGGGGGATAAACAGTAGAACATGCACAAAGTAAAACAGACAAAGCATATGGCTGACTGTGTACCTGCGGCATCAGCAGGGCAGGCGACGGCAGCCATGTCTCCGGCGGGGGTTTTCTTCCACACGACCTCTCCATCGTTCTGCTCAGGGCAGATCTCATGGGGCTCTATAAAGTTACAAGGATAATTAGGAGAGATACGTTATCTCTTTTCCTCATTGGATCGTATTGGAGTGTGGTCACACTTATGCAGCATATAGGAGTTACTAACCAGGGCATCTCTTCTCATTGCAACGCTTCTGCTCTCCCTTTTCACCGGGGCAAGGCTCTCCGCCGAAGAAAGGCCCCTCGCAGACCCTCTGTCTCTGCTGGGAACCTCCACCGCAAGTCTTGGTGCAGCTTCCCCAGGAGGTCCACGCATGCCAGCGTCCGTCAACTAAAGACAGAGAATACGCCACAGCATGAACACCATTTCCATTGATGTTTTATGTGGATGCTGACTACTGACTATTGAATATGTGAATTCCTTTTTACCGGGGCATTCTTTCAGGAAGCAGTTTGATGACTCTTTCCAGCTGCCGTGGCACTCGGAGCCCCCATAGGACGGACCGTTGCACTCCCGGATCCTCTGCATGGTGCCGTTGGAGCAAGAAGCAGTGCATGCACTCCAGACAGACCACTCATTCCAGGATCCGTCCACTAGAGGGCAGCAGAGGATATGCAGAATAGTTAGAGAGAGGGCCACTGTAATCGCAACACTGACTCACTGATGCCATAAACATTTCACATGACCAACTCAGTTATCGGCTATGGTGAGAAGACCATTTTTCAATAAAAAAGTAAATCATGTGGATCTTGATAGTGAGAAGTAATGCTACTCTAAAAACTCTATAGGAGATATTATTTAATAAAGGTCATTTAAACATAACTAAGAAGGAATAATGATTGACCACAGGAAAACATCATATTCCAGATTTGATTTGGTGCTAGAAAAGAAAAGAAAAAGAAAAACTTCTATCATTTAACGACTAAATGCTGCCTTGCAAGATGATAAAATAGATGGAATAAAGAGCAGAATCTTAATAACAATTTAAATTGGTTGAAATAAAACAAATCTATCACGCTCAAGGGGCTATTTAGGATGACTCAGTTTAGTAAGTCCTTCCATTTCAAATGCAAAGCCAAACCATCTCTCAGTAATGACTTTGCCTCACAGTCCATCCTCCCTTTCAGACATTAACAGTAATTAAGCTGTGGCCAATTAAGACGTCTGCTGATGGCAACATGAAAAGGAAATATATAATATAGAAAAATCACTTTTTGAAATAAAAGCACACGTGATGAGAATTACCATCAAACACCAAGTGGGAAAAGCTAACAGTAAAAACTGCAGTTGTGACTTCAAAATGAGTCAAATCCTTTCAGCACACAAGCAGGCGGCAGTAAGAAAGGCTCTAATATGTTGAGTGTCTTCAAGCACAGCATGAGTCATTATTAAAGAGGCGCTGACAAATGCCCACAGAGGCTTTTATTCTGCCAGTGCGTCAGATGCAATGTCAAACCTGCCACTGCAGTAGCTGCGGAGGTGATGCCAGTGAGTGGTTTAATCACGTCTTGTGGATGAATAACTTAGCTAAAGTGTCAAGTAATTATGTATGCATTGTACTGTATATCATCAAAGTCAGCAATAACAAGAAGTTAAGATCTCTCACCTGGGCAGACAGCGATGTTGCAGAACTTGGTTTGTCTCGTAGGGCCGCGGCAAGGCTCTCCTCCGTTCTGGGGCTGCTTGCATGTGCGGGTGCGGTCACGGTAACCACGGCCGCATGTGGACGAGCACAGGCTCCAGGGGGTCCACTCATCCCAAGCTCCATCCACTACACGTCGGCGACACAGAGGGGTGATTGGTTTGTTAAAAACAAAACTGTGCAACTGGTATTTTTAATTCACTTGAGGTTTTAACAGGCTGCACCCCATTGGCACTATTGTAAACTCGCCACTAGATGGGGCAGACTAAATGCACACATTATTAGTGTGGTTGATATTGAATTGCAGCCTCTTTTCCATGCTCCAAATCACCTTGTGTGAAAGCTCAAAAGGCCTCTCTAACTTGTCTCCCTTTGTGACTGTTGCAGCAGGAAATCATTAAGGGATAATAAGGGTTTTTACTTCCATTGTGTTCCACAAAAAAGCCCATTCACATTTTCAAGATCACACTTCTCTTTTTCGCCTTTCTCCCCCTTGTCGTGCTCAGGTTAGAGAGGAGGCAGCGGGCAACTCACCGGGGCAGACGGCTGTGTTGTTGCAGGGCCGGTTCTCACGCAGGGGTCCGGTGCACTGCGTGGTGAAGGAGGAGGTAGCGCACACGCGGGTGCGGCTCTGCCAGCCCTCTCCACAGGTGATGGAACACGCGCTCCAGGGGGACCACTCGTCTGTCTTAACCTCTTCTGTATGAACATGAATTAAGGGGTCAGCACACACAGGTCCTCAACACTTGGTAAAAGTTTAGATGCTTTGTTGCACTTTTTTTTTTTGTAAAACAAGAGCTTCCCCACACCTGTTTGGGTTGCAATAATGCCATGGGTAGAATCATCAGCATTGTCTCTCTTCATTCCGATGATGGCTCTCAGACCCTGGCTCCTGCTGCGCTCTTTGCCTGAGAGAATTTGAAACATGATGCATGATTATCTCGCTGAATGGGAGCCAGCTGCAGCCGAGTGCTTAATGATTAAATGACAGGTGTGCTTACCAATGCAGGGCTGAGGGTTGCAGGCCCGTCCCTCTTCAACCGTTCCCGCGCACACGCCGTCCTCGGGCTGGCAGCCCCGGCTGCGCACCTGAACTCCGCCGCCGCATTCCTGGCTGCACACGGACCAGCGGCCCCAACCAGCCCAGCCCTCTGAGGGAAGAGGAAATGAGGAAGAAAAGATATTGAGCAAGGTTGGAACTGATGTCGTCAGAAGAAATGACTAGTTGAAATTAAGTTGATATCTACACCTATTGTGCATGAGTCTTCAAATACTCCCTCTATGTATGAGAACAACATGTGAGTATAATTCTTTCTTTCTGTACGGAGAACGAGCAAGGACGAGCTCTTGAGCGGAGCCGAGCACTCAACCCAATGGGCGTCGCATTTGAAACGGTGATTGTTTGCTTTTAACAACTTGCGGTGAACCGCGGGAAGAGTGGTGTGTGAGGCTGACAGGTGCGTTGCTATGCCAACCACGAGTGCCGCACTTACGAGTTCCGCCGCCAGCTGACTGTGAGGTCTTTGTGCTCTTTTCAATTCCCACCCCCCCCTCTCCCCTCCCCAACCCCAACACACAAACACGCCCTCTATCCCTCCCGAAGCCCAGACTCCTTGCCAAGAGTTAAACCTAACGTGCTTGCCTTCGGAGAGCTGGTGATGTGTGCCGATCGGGCGTTCTTGCCAATGAGGCCTCCAACACCTTTGATTTACTTCTCATTACTTTGTGGCGGCGGAGTGCACATCGTCTGCTTGCTGTTCTCCAGACATGGATCATTAACCTCAGCAGCTCCTAACTGACAAACACTGAGAGATAGCAGGGATGGAGACCACCTGCAGAGCTGTAGGGTCCTGGAGAACATGACCCCCCAATCTAGCCTCGTGGATGTCATTACAAAACAGGGGAACACGCTGCTTCTGTTTCTTTCGAGGCGAGATGTTTAGATAAACCTCCTGAGAGTTTTCTCCTACTTTCTATCACGTCTTACAGATGGGTTCACTTAGGTTCAAACAGGTTGCAAACTTACTGATAATCTCAGCATCGCGTCCGTTGTCTCTGGGAACAGCCAGGCATTTCTCGACATAGACGCCGCCCCTGTAGCAGCTTCCTGGCTTCCTCTTTGGGGCCTCCCAGCACTGGCAGGGTGTGTTCATGATGCCACAGGGATAATCATGGGTGCTACTGGACAGGCACTTTTCCAGCCACTGGCACAGCATCTGGCAGGCGGGCATGCTTGGGTTCCTCTTCCCCACGACCAGAAACTCGGCCTTGAACTCGCTGACGTCGTTCTGGCCCTCCAGCATCTCCACGCCGTTTCTCGCCGCCACCTTGCGGATCTGCAGGAACTGCTTGCTGGACTCCAGGTAGGTGACGGTGGTGGAGGCGTCGCACAGCCGGACAACCTCGTCGAAGCTCTCCATGCCCAGATAGGTACGGGAGGTCTCGATGAAGGAGTCGAACTGGAACGTCTTGATCTGGCGGGGCATGCAGGAGTCGGTGGGCTTGGTGATCTTCATGTAGACGGTGTAGCGGCGAGGATCGGGGTTCTGCAGGGTCCAGGAGCAGGGCGTGGAGTGCAGGGTGGTCGCGGAGGAGAACACGCCGAAGAAGCGACTCTGTTCCAGGGTGGCGCAGGTGGGGGAGGCGGGGCCGGAGGGAGTGCAGGAGGTCAAACCGAAGTAGAGCAGTATGAGGGCCACACAGGGGCCGGTAAGAGCTGACCACGCCATTGGGTCGGCTTATGTGGATGTTTTTCCGACTCTGTTACAAATTGCTGCACAGATCGTTCTCTGAAACTCCTCTGAAGAGCTGTTTGTAGGCTTTAGTTGTATCAACGAGCTGCAAAGAAACAGGGAATGAAAAAGAGGAATGTTCAGTCATGATACGACTATCTAAATATGCAGGATAAGAGTGCTAAATGAAATGCATTTCCCCCCACAGTATTCATGAGATGCATTTTAATTGGACCCAGTGTGGAAATTAGATTTATACATCAGGGATTTGCCTCTGATCAGTATCATAGCATTTCAGGGCAGATTGAGTGATCTGAAATGCCCAGTTCTTCAGGACATAATTGCGCTGGCACTGCAATTACAGTCCTTCACAGCAGGCTGGTATCTCCGAGCTCCTGCTTTGTCCTCCCACACACTGCACTGAACTGCGAAACATGTGCGTCAGACTGACGTCCATAGAAGCATTGCCACTGGCAACCACAGACGCCTATTGCTTCCACTATTTGTGCGATACACTCCTCCTATACAGCGGAAAACGAGAGGAGAGGTTGTCCACGGAGAAGTGTAATTGCATTACCTGTTGTGACACCTCGAGTCACTTCGGGGACATTTCCTGCATACCCGAGCAGAGTTAAAGTTAAATGAAGTAGGCGTCCAGAGTAATAAATGACAGTCACTCTTGCATATTAATGCACATACATCCAGACTAACGAAGATGCATCAATAAAATCTAATCAAATGATGCATTTTATGCACGGATATCATCCCACATATGTGCTTTATGTAAACTTGCAGAAACGATTGACTTTTTGCCACCGACTGCCTGCAGAAAGAGAGCGAGAGTCGAGATCTCTGCATCTGCCTGGACCGGCTGAAATAATGCAAGATGCTCCGTGGAGCGCAGAGGAGGGGAAGAAACACTGTTGCTCAGCAACCTCTTTCAAAAGCATTCAGAGTGATTCTTATGCCATCTCATGTTTTCCTTATATCCGGTCCTTTGTCACTGATGGTTGTCACTGAAGCAGACCAAGGAAATCATAATGTCTGTGTGTATGAAGATGTTATATATGGCTTAGCGATAAATGCCTGTTTATGACTGCTGGGTTAATCATAAAGAAGGGGCACTACAGCCATATTCACTGAGAGAAGCACCTGCACCTTTCATGCAGAGAACTCATAATTACCTTCCTCACATCTCTCCCTTCCTCCCTCCATGCCAGACTCTCCTCTCTCTGTGAGCCACACAGCAAAGACCTCTGCTTTGTGTAGGTGGGCGTCTCTCTCCCGCCTCCCAACAACTGGAAGCTCCCAGTATGGGCATCCGATGAGGCACACAGTGAAAAGAAAGCGGACCAGCTGTCGTAGGATTGCGTTGCTCTTTTTACGCTCTCTCATTTCCCCCCTCCCTCCTGACCTTTCCGTCCCTTTCTCTTGTTTGTCCATTTGCTGTCGTCAACAGCTTTTTTTTTTGCAAATCCCTAAAAGTGTGCCGTTTGCTGTATGGAGGCAGTTTTTTTTTTTTCTGCAGATCGGTATGAAAAAAAAGGAATGAACTGCAAAAATGACCATCAGCTACATTCTCTCTATTTATGCTGCCGTGTACAGTTTTGTAGCACATTGTCTCACAGCAGATACACAAGGCATACTGTGTGCATAACCGAGAGATGAAAGTTGAAAATAAGAAAATGAGCAGGCATTTAACAAGATGTTTGCTGATGGTTAAGTCATTGAAGCTGAGAAAAGATTTGATAACCTGAAGTTAAAATAATTCAAGACATGATGGCTATTCATCTGATACACCTGGAGGGCTGGTAGATGATTTTCCGGTCAGACTGCTCTGTACGAATGACCTCTTCCTCTATTGAATGACAGCCTACACGTTTGCCTCCTCGGAGTGCAATAGACAGAGAAAGACAGGCAGACGACCACAATTTCCAGGTGTGTAGTCATTACAGGTCATCCTTCATCCACAAATGGCTCACTCGCTCTCCCTTCTGCTGTGCAGATACTCGCACACGTGTAGAGGAAAGCTAAACAGATCCATGCAGATCAGAACAGTAACTCCCTGCATCTCAAGACAAAGTTTAAAGAATCTGTGTTTGTTCAGAGTCACAGGACATCACAAAGTCCTTTCAATGAACTGATCTCTGGTATATCTGTGGCGAATTCTTCAATCCAGGAAACATTTGCTTCCCTTAAAGAAAAGTGAATCGAGCAGAACAAACACAATCCAACCTGCCAAACTGATATGCGATTAAATGAAGTGTTTCAGTTAAACACAAACACGGAGAAACCACTGAGGTTTGACAGCAGATGAATGACATCAAACATACCTCATATATACATATTCCACATCCGAACCCCTATGTTTTAATGCACTGCGAATAATGGAGAACATCAGAAAGTTTCTAGCCAGTAACCTGTTGCTACAGTCTAACTTCCGATCGCCTCGGTCTCACTACAGTAATAGTAGACACGGGATGTGGTGCTAGACCTAATATCTATAAGGAAACGGATATTACGGTAATCAGAGAGCTCACAAGTGTGCAAAAAAAAGAAGCAAATTCGACAGATGCACGCTGCCCGAAGCCGGTGGAGAGTTTCAGCACCACGGACAGCGACACAACACACGTTCCCATTCATTCATGTCAAGTTTACCTTGAAAACGTGTCTTCCACGTCTCGTCAGCGGCTCTCTATCCGGTCTGGTGCGTTGGACTCGGGTAGCAGCTGCTGAGCAAAAAAAGCAAAAAAAAAAAAAAAGTCAAGACTCGACTCGAAGTCTTCGGATCCGGCCGAAACTTTCGCAGTGTTTGAAGCCGCTGAAAGGATGCGCCAGGGTCCAAGCCCGACCTCCAGGACGGGTCGATCCCAAGTCTCAGTGCAGTCCACTCTCACAAGCGAAGAAAAAAATATCGTGACTCTAAACAAACTCCAAAGAGTTTACTACCAACTTCGTTTAGGCTGCTATATCCAGAGAAACACTGGCGTATAGCGGAGTGACAAATCGGTTTGTGTCGGAGCTCAAGCAAGACAGTCCCGCAGAAACCAAACGATGTGGTCTCGCTTGTCTTCTTCGTTCTCAGCTCCAGGAAAAAATAGTTGGTACTTCTACTCCCGGCTTCGGAGTCTTCTCGCTTGTGGTCTTTGCACTGCAAGTGGATCCAGTCTCAGTGTAGCTCGTGGCCTCCTCGTGGATGTATATATCCAACCCCGCCCCCCCCTGCTCCAAGTCGGAGTCGGTGCGTGGACGGCGTGCTGAAGTGAATGAGACAGCACCAAGACGGGGCGGGGAGTGTGCGGGGGAGATGCGCTTCTATGTGTGTGTGTGTGTGTGTGTGTGCGTGCGCGTAAGTGTGAGAGTGACTGTGTCAGCGCACGGAGGAGGGAGGGAGGGGAGGGACTATGAATGTGAAGTGAAAGGGGAGGGCATGGAGACAGAGGAACGCGATTATGAACACCGAACTACGCAGATATCAACGTAGAGCCAAAGGTACCGGAAAGAGGATCAGCGGAATCGGTGTGCAATAAAGCGCAAAGGGGACGCTCATTGTTCGGCCGCGCAGAGAAAGCTCGCGCTCTGGCAACGTGATGCTATACGTGAACAATGGGATGTCGGTGTGTTGGCTCATTGGTTAATTAGTCAGACGTTTGAAGACAATGCCGATTCAGCCTCAGACACTTTAATTGAGGGATTATCCCCACTGGGGGTTCATTTAGGAGACAATCAGTGTTAATGAATGATCACGTGGGGTGTGTTTTCCAAACTTGCAGGCACGTGTTCACGTGACAGCGTCTCCTCCGGCAAAGTAAAAGTGGAGGTGAGGCGCAGTAAAGCAGGGGAGAGGAGCCCTCCCTCCCTCCCCCCCAACCCCCCAAAAAACGCACCTACATACAGAAACCAACACGTGCACACAGGAATAAGGCGCCACTCTCCCCTCCATCCCTCCCTGTTCCTCCTCCTCCTCCTCCTCCTCCTCTCTCTCTCTCTCTCTCTCTCTCTCTCTCTCTCTCTCTCTCTCTCTCTCTCTCTCTCCTTCCCTCCCTCCCTCCCTCTCTCTCTCTCTCAGGGGACGTGGGCGGATCTGGGTAGTTCTCAAAGTGAGAAAGGGAAAACCTAACGTGGGTGTCCACTTGTTGATGTAATGTTCACCAAGCTACAGTATATGAGAGAGAGAGAGAGAGAGGGAGAAGAGAGAGAGAGAGAGAGAGAGAGAGAGAGAGTGAGAGAGAGAGAGAGAGAGAGAGAGAGAGAGAGTGAGAGAGAGAGAAACTGTCCAAACAACATGAGTCAGGAAGTGAAAAACAGAAGAGCTGATCATCAGCCACCATCCTTACGGGAAAGTCATGCTGTGCTGGGTTGTGGTGACAGGATTTTTTAAGATCCTCGTTGGGTTAATTACAGCAAGCAACTTTAAAAGAAAGTAATTCCATCCAATTAAAGGGCAGGGACTCACTGCACACAATAGCGTCGTGATTGAGGCGACCCCACGGGGCTGTAAATCTGGAAAATATGCTCTATTTTCAGAACACGGACCACATTTGGACACTTTTAGGTTGCTATTAGAAGACAGAACTCTGTCAAAATAAGCATGATGTATCCTACATTGATCCTAAGTCCTTAGTTGGTGTCAACTCGAGCTCTTTTAAAACCATTTATTAAATATATTTAGAAGTAAATACAATCCAACACTTTGTTTCTTTTGATATTTTATTGTCTGTCATAGTTTTTATTGCCTTCACTGTGAACACAGTACTTTATTAATATGATTGTATTTAGTGAAGGAACAGTTAGTCAACTATTTGGATAATCACAATTAAATTGAATATCTATGGGTTATGGATTGCTGGTCAGACATACAATGAATAAATGCATTTTAATACTTCACCTGGGAGAATGGGAGAATAGTCTCAACAATATATCGAGCCTTCATCGCACAAAAGTGTTATTGTCACGGTCATTTTTCAAACATAAAATGTACGTGTTGCTTGTTGTAATCGTTAAAAACGTTACTTTTGAAATAAAAAATAATTTGAAACTTGCTGCGTAGCGAAGTATGAATACTTCATTTTCAAGTATGGGTACTTTACTTGAGTATATTAGTGTATCTGTACTTTTGACACCTCTGCTTTCAGCTAACATTATTCACATATACACACACACTATGCAATAAATATGTGTGTGTGTGTGTGTGTGTGTGTGTGGACTCTACTGCTTCCTGTCCCCATTATTGCCATCCTTGAGTGTGGACACTTGAGTGTGCAGACAGCCGACCCACATCCACTCAGCGAGTCTCACAGTTATGAGAACAGCAGCAAAATTGCATTTGTTGTTTGGATTGGAGGGTTATGACGTCGGCACCACGAGACAAAAAAAAGTGACTTGTATTCACACGCGATGTGTCACTATGAAACAACAATCGCTATCTCACACATCCATAGAGCTGCTTGTCACACATAATGACTTTATCCCACACGTTTGTCGTTCTCATCATGTAGATTGAAGCCGTTTCAACACTTTGTAGTGATGTAGACCCTCCATTATAGCTCACATTTCACTCTTTAACTCTTCTGCTGTCTGAGCACAGAGCTTCTGGATGGACCTACATTCTGTCCAGATGTGTAATCAGGTGAACTCAGGACAAGTTTGACCATCCTGCCCATCTAATGGTGATGGTGGACCAGGAGAAATAATGAGTTGAACCAGAGGTGATGCTGCCAATGTTCAACATGGTGATTAAAAATCGTACACCCCGTGTCGATAAACCGTAAGAACTGCCACCTGTTCCACCTGCTTATTTGAACATTGCCTTCCCTCTGGTTTGTGTTATAAGGGGGAGGCGTGGGCCGTTGCAGGCGCAGTTACATAAACATATGCCCATATAAGCGGTCTGTGAGAGGAAAAAAATGAAAAAGTCTGAGGAATCACCACTGAACCGTCTGCACCTCTCGCCTCCATGCTCTGGAGCCGGGACAGCCCTCTCATCAGACGAGTATTTCAGAGGCAGGAGGAAGAGCTTACAGACCCAGAGGAAAGGCATTTCTCCGCATATTGCTGAATCATATGATGTAGCTTCCTCACTGAGGTGGGAGAGAGTTTCATGGATTGTTTCATATTGGTGTAGAAACTGCAACGGGCAACATTTATACATTGTTGGACGGTAAGAAATAAGTGACACAATCGCTCATTCTTGATTTGCCATCATGGACCATATTCCTGGCAGCTATGAGGATATCTGGACCCTAGATGGCGCTGTTTTCAGATGTTTCCCAAAGTAATGAGGCTGCCCTTGTGATGCTCACATGGAAACCAGCAGAGAAGAGAGGATGTTTTTTTCTTTTGTGATCAGTGAGGAAAAAAAAAAAGTCATAAATAATTAATAAATAGATGTATAATCATATAGTTACAAAAAACACAGTCGGCTGTTCCACTACATGTATTATGAGATAAGACCAAATGTGATGCACTCTGATGGCTGATTGTGTTAAAAAGCACTTGAAGCGGTCTCTGCTGCTCTTTGGGGGAATAAAAAGAGACGCGAAGAGAGGCTTCGAGTGCAGCTGGAACCGAAAAATGTTTATTTTACCTATCCACCTATTTTTCTATCAAAATTATAGTTTACAAATTCGTCTACTTCATTATTGAATCAAATAAGGAAAAAATCATACAACTTAATGAATATGAAGTTCCTTAAATCCTCCAAATGAAAGACTAGATAAAGACACTATAGTGACCAATTTACAAACAAATGGATTTATATTAACATAAATATTGTATAACTTAAATGATCGCCAGCCTCCATATTGAATACTCATGGTTGCAGCCCTTAAAAGAAAAGCTCTTTCTCTTTCATTTCATGTGCTATTGTGTGCTTTTATGTGCCGACCAACATATCATAGCAACCATTTAAGACAAAGTGTGAAACAAGAGACCAAAACAGAACTTGGGTGGGAGTTTGAAGGCGTGAGAGATAATGTAGTCCACCGACTGTTTTGTTTTCAATGTATTCAAACGCTGACAAATATCTTTTATGTTTTTTTTATTTTTTTTTATGTGTTATTCACATTTGAAAATTAAAGTATGTTTACTTTCACCGGTCAATTATTCAATCTGCCTGGGAGTTCTCCATCCCACGAGACAGGCAGACAATAGAACCAGTTGCCTGCTCTTCCATCTGGACTTCCTCTGTTCACCCAGTCAGCCTGCTTTTAGTGGCAGGGGTCCCAATAATAGGTTTATAATAGGTACACTGGGGGGCAGGGTGCCCTTTTTTCCTTACTCCAAGTTAAGAGCTTCTTCTGAAAGCAAAGAAAAGAGCAGAATTTTTTACTTTCGGCAAGAAAAGGGGACCTCTGAACAGCAGAAACTCAAAGACAGAGAATAGTCTCTATAATTATATTATATCACCTTCTACCTCTTGTATCTTACCTTTTCTCGGTCCAAGGCGGAGGCTTAGACACTGATGCTCACGTTTCACACTAGTCTGATGTGTGAGGCCTCTTTTTGAGCCAAACTTCACTCTCTCTCCAGTAATCTTGCCTTTAAACTAATCGGCAGACTGTGAGGAAAAGTTGCTGCTACAATCGACCGGGTGCAGAATATTGAACTCCCGCTTTTCTGTGAGGCGGCCGGTTTTTGTCTGTCTTTTTTAAAATGTTGTTTTCTAAAAAAAAAAAAAAACTGTATTTAACCTATTGTCTAACCATAATGCCGCGTTCAAGCACAGCATTACAAACGTGTGAGAGATCTGAAGATTCACACAGTTGCAGACGCACAGTTGGACAGACACCGAGACGGGGTCATGTAATGGACGTCCCACAGGTGTAATCAGCTGGTAATAAACCCTGCACATGTCTCCGATTCCCATTAAATGCTTGCCTCTACAGAACGTCCTGGACGTCCAACAAATGGTTCAATTGTTGTGGCGATCAATAAAAAACACAGAGGAGAAAAAGACTTGAAATGCTGCCATTTCACTTGAGGCAAGAAATTGATTTTCTTCCCCCCCTAATGCAAAACCCAACAGCCTGTCCTGCGGTCAAACTGAGGTGACAGATCCGGTTTCACACTGAAAGAGTTGATTTTGCGAAGAGATGCAAAACAGAGATGCAGGCAAAATGCTTGGTAATGGTTTGTGTTGTTTCGAATCATGACGAGGAGGGTTTTTGCCAAGAACACAAAGCCCATATTAATCTAGTGGAGACTTCCCTGCTGTTCGCCACTTTCAACAACAACACCAGCACACATTGAACTGTTACGAAAGGGACAAGATTCATTAGGAACTGATGGAGCAGGTGTGAATTTAATAGCAGAGGGAGAGAGATGGAGGGAGAGAGCGAGATGTAGACATGCAGCAGAATGACTCTCAGGTGTTTTTTATACAGTGAGTGCTGGATTAAGGCCTCTACACAACAGGTTCCCAGGGAGGAACCTGGTCAGGCTACAGGAAAGACATACATGGTGTTACCTGGAGACGAATATTCCAGTAAGTCCCCGGAGCAAACACTTCAAAGACAACTCTGGCCTTGATGCTGGGACTTTTCTTTATATATAAAAAAAGAGTGACACATAGAGAAACTGACATAACGGATCACAGAAAAGAAAAGATAGATCTCCTTTTTTGTCTTCTTTTACTTGAAACACATCACAATCATTTTGGTTCCCGGAGAATAAATGTGTTAAAGTCAACAGTTTGACATAATCGGAAGATGTGCTCCTTCACTTTCTTGCAAAGCGTTGATACCACTCTCACGTAGCTTCACACAAACAGCCACAGGGAGACACTTCTGGCCTCGCTAACTTATCATCAGCCAGGCAGCGAGATTCCAGGTTAGTGCTTCCAGAAAGTTAGTTTTTACATTGCTTTGTTTTTTCATTGAAAATTATTTCTTATGCAAGCTCAGATCCATAACTTAGTAGGACATAATGAGCCTTACATCTCATGTAGCTCAGGCTAACATTTAAAGTTTCTGCCCCCCCCCCCCCCCCCTAGTGGTAATCATCTAATTAAAGTAATCGCTTCATTTTCCATCCTTCTGGCTATTTCGTTTTCCAGTGTGTATAGAGCAACATTCTCACAGGGCATGGCACAACTTCTATCATTACAGCAAAATCCCTAGTGGCAGAGATGGAAAAAAAAAAAACTCTGAATAATGAAATGTGCATTTAGTCCTGATTGCACCATTAGCAAAAAAATGATTTCCCCCACCCCATTCTGCATGCATGAAACATAAAATGCAAACAAAAGAGTGAATGGGCAGGTGTTCCTCATTTTAAGGTGGTTTTAATGGTTGGGGGGGTAGAACAGCCCAGTTCTCTGAATAGAGGAAAATGGCTTCCATCAAAGAGTGCAGGGACTCAGTCCTCGCTGTTGTTCTCTGATCTTGTTATTTCCTCAGTGAAAACTGGGCGGATGTCATAATGTGAACACCATTACTTGATCTGCAGGTTACAGCTCTACACGGTTTCTGCAGCGCTTTCATTTCTTTATTCTCTCGTCGTCTCACTCTGCTCCCCCCCCCCCCCCCCCCCGTCTCTGTCTTGCACACATGCAAGGCCGGGGAGTGTGGGAGTCTGAAGGATGACTCATCTGTTGCACACCTCATCGTCGCCTGGCCATATTTGGGCTGCCAGGAAATCCATCTTTCTACTGCGCCATGTGTAGTGGACAGAAGCAGGCAATGTGGAGACAACATAAGGGGCTCTTTTTCTCCTCGCTCTTTTCTTTTGTGCCATCTTTTTCAGGAAGAAGGACCTCTAATTCGTGCACTGAGGTGTCATTGTCGTCACGAGAAATACGGACATTTCAAGGTTTTGTTTATTCAGGGGTTCGATGAGCCGGGCACGGATATATGCGGTGCTCTCAAAACACATGCATAAATACATGCGCTGTCTGTAAAAATGTCACTAACATATGACAAAAAACAAAATACATCACTCCATTCATTAGGCTGGTAAGCGAAATGAAAAATAACAGGTTGTCCATATTCATAATGTTCCCTCTTAAAAAAAAAAAAACGATTTTCATCTCGGCTCAATGTTATTTGGTAAGCTATAATTCAGATAAGAGCCATTGCATTATAGACATAAATAAAAAGACACATTTCTTTCAGTTGCAGGGACATGTCAAGTGATCAAAGCCTTTTGGACCAAACGTGCCACATTTTTGCACCTTGAGTCATAAGAGGTTTGTTTTTGACATATGTTTCCAACCAACGTCCACAGAAGTCCTTGAAGGGAGGAGATCAGCATCGTTGGATGGCTTTCACCCAGGAGACCGCCGTTTGTGTGCATGTCTACATAGCCTACCTTACATATGTAGACATGCAGAAACACATCACACGTTAACCACATGTTTAGAAACATTTTTGTTGTATGGGAAGTCATTTTGTTATTATAGCAATCTTAGCGTCCTACTTCTTGCAGGTCAAAAGCTCCCGGCACATTCAGATCCGTGACATACAGCGAACAAACAGACTCGCCGCTCTGACAAACAAGCTGCCGTGGAGCAGACGGCAGCAGCTTACGACTGTTCCAGACAGGCGGGTATCTAATCTTCGTAGGGATACATGGATCAAATAATGGTGTTATTAAGTCCCCTCAGTGTAGGCGACTACACTGCAAATGCAAGACGGGGCATTTTGCGTCTGGCTTTTAGGAGACGCATTTCCTGGAGTTTTTACCAGGCGCTGCACTTACCTGAAGACATGCAGAGGGTGAAATCAGGCCTCTAATTTGCCCATAATGCATTCGCCTCGTTGTGGGTCAGTGAATTATCTTCAGTCTCGTCTTGCACAGGAATAAGCAAGAATGGGAAATTAATAAATGAATCCCAGAGAGAGAGAGAGAGAAAACTGGTCCCAGTATACTCCAAAGTCATTTTTCTCTCAAATATTTTGTTGGATGAACTCAAATAGGCTTTCTCAGACAGGGTCTGGAGTAGTCCAGGAATCAGCCTCATCCTTCATTTACTGAATTGAACAGATTACCTGAAAATTAGTTTCAGACTCCACGACTAATTAGACATTGGAATTAAATCTCCAAGAAAAGTCATGCTATCTGTCAATGGAGACACTTGGATTATTAGTAAAGACGAGTAGAACTCTTTAACCGCAGCTTTTTCCCTAAAGCCACACAGTTGTTAAATACAATGGGCCAAATTCTATGTGGTGTCGTGTACTGCATGTTCCTTTTTGCACATCTTCTCTGTTTTCAGCCATTGCATCGCTACGGAGACTAAATCCAATGGCCATTCAGGAATAAAAGAAACTGGAAATTGAGTTAACGAGTTCCATTTGTCAAGAGCATGTTCGCAGTGTTCATATGCATTATTGTGGGAAAAGCCCATTCTATAGATCCATTTGCCACTAAGGCTTTTAAGAGATTTTGCATAATGTGTGTGGTCTATTTTCAACTAACAATTTATGATCCTTCCTACTGTAATTTATATATTTATAAACACTGTGAAAATACTCTCACTAATCTTGACCAACAAAAGCTTTTAGAGACAATATTAACTATTCTAGATTATGCATACTCTTTGTTTAATGTATATATTGTCAGAAAAACATTTCAATTAAAGTAAAGGTTAAAAGAAATCAGCTTAAAGACGATAAAATACTCTGTAGAGCAGAAGGGAACTGCAGTCAGGTGACACTTCTCTGGGTTAAGCAACCTCTTTCACAACATAACCTGTTGATATGGAGATACTGATGAGTGCAACTTCAATACACTTATAATAATTAAATCAACCCTTCTCACTCTCAGCTCATTAAATAACTTGGCTTGGTCAGCACTCCTCGGATGGGTCAAACAAACACAGGACTTTCACCCAGGCGAACACTGACACTGTGAAACCAAACGCTGACTTATTTGATCATAATTTGGTTACGTAACTTCCAGACCAATCATTTTACAGAACAAAAAACACAGTCAACAAGAGCCAGTCTTTTACCAAGCCTGGGGTTTTGTTGCTGCCTGTCTGTTTCCTGTGAACATGGAGGTTTATCTCGAAAACATACACTGCATGCGTGTAACTAGCGGAAACACGCAAGCCGCCCTTGACTCGTCCAAAACTTCAGCATCGCAGTTTGAAAGAGAAGGACCTCTGACCGAGTCGAGAGTGAGAATGTGTTGATTAAAAAGTCTTGAATCTCATCTCGGTGCCACTTATATTGTCCTCGACGACAACAATAGAAGTGCAATTGAACTACAGCCTTGAGTTGAAAGTTGAAAACTTGATTCCCTCATTTTGATTTCACATATCGCATTATGGTCATCTGATCATATCAGATCATCATCAGCGTCCTTGCGATAAAAATATAATTCGGTTTCGGCTCACTTGTCGAACCCACTCACAGATAACTGGTGTGAAGTGGGCGGCAGAGAAAATACTGCTGCAGAAAGCCAAGCTACTCATTTCCAAACCATGTGCCCCTTTTATATATCTCCTTCCCTCCTCGTCCTCCCGATCAGCTGGGTTTATTATTGTGACTTTTTCTTGTTTGCTCCCTTGATTGATTTGACATGTTTCATCAAGCGCCTTGATTACTTGTATAACTTCAACTTTCAATGCAAGTCTATTGATACAAAATCATGTATTAATCTCACACGCGCACTTACTTTTGAATCTGCACAAATAGGCAGTGGGAAGAGACATAAAAACACTTAAACGCTTTGTTTGTAGATTAGTTTTTCACAATTATATGTAAAAAAAAATAAAGAATTATACCTTGAGTGATATGAGTAAGATGCAAAATTGGGTTGAACTCTTAAAATGGATTCAACAAGGTCGATTTATTAACCGTGGACTCACCTCAACAACTCTCCATCATGTCCTGCCGCCGTTTAAACCGGCTATTTTCAGAATCAAAAATAAACATTTACTCCTGATGGCACAAAGTGGTGGCAATTCAATTATTCTGTATATTTATTTGTCAGAGGCAGATATATTCCTTGGAACCGTGTACTTCAAATAACATGTTTTAGTTTGCAGAAACGAAGTAAAAACAAAACAAAAAAAACAACAAAACAAAGTGTCGGCACATCAACACAGCGTTATGCAGAGAACATAAGGAAACAAACAGCAGGGGGATGTTGGTAGAAAAACAAATGTAATGGATGTGAAATGTGAAAATGTTGTCGGACTGTGGATTTATTGTGATTTTAACGTAGGGTTTCTGTCACTGTCTGATCTCAGCATGTTGTTTGTGAAACAATGGAGAGTGATTTTTGCATTTTGTTAGCAAAAAATCAAGACTTAAATTAAATACTTCATCATTAAAGAAGATAATGAAAATTAGGTACAGCTAACAAACTCTTCCTTGAATTAGATGCGGTGTATTTAAGCAGCCTGGGGTGACTTTATGCAACTGTTTTCAGTGAAAGTGAAAAAAAAAGCTGAAAAGTGCCTGAAGTTTGTTTTTTTTCGTAGGGTTTCTGTCATCTGTCTGATCACAGCATGTTCTTTGGGAAACAATGGAGAGTGATTTTGCATTTTGTTAGCAAAAAATGACTTAAATTAAATAGATCATTAAATAGAAGATAATGAAAATACTGAGTATGAATGCATTTTACATTTTGGGACTAATGAAATAAAAGAGTCCTTTCAAATGCTCTGTGCCACCACATTTCACTTGACTATCTGTTGCAATTAGTCTAATTGCATTATTTTTTTTTACTGTTACACTAATTCAGATACAGCTTTTCATCACTCAGCCATGTTCGGATGCATAAAGACATATTGTGAATGCAATGTAATCGCAGCCTGCATTCAGGCTATGAGGGAAATTCAGAGAGTGGGAGCGGACGTGTTTAACAGAGCACAAGGTTGCCAAAGCACATGCATAATTGCCGGTTTTAAGCCCAAGCGTGATCATACAGTAATGTGATCTAATAGACGAAGATCAGACGCAGATCTCAGAAGGAATACTGAAACTCATGGTTGGATAAACCTGTTAAGGGGCCGCGGGGTAAAGATTTGACTCTGATTAAGAGCGGGTAGTGTTGAAACGTTGGCCTGATTGCACTATTAAAAGCTACATAAGTGTGCGTTTGATGGTGAGCCCACGCGTATACCCATACGTGCTGCACCACCAGTGCCCTCCTACTTAAAAGGACCATACCAGTGTTTCCACATGCCATATTCCGTTGACAACATCAGCCACCTAGTTTACATAAAGCTCTCCATGTTTACCAAAAATCCCTGTGCTTCTCATTTAAATTCAAGTTTGAAATTCAGCACTATTACGAACCTATTTTTTCAACCCAAGGGCTCTCTTGGCCCTGATGTGATTGACAGCTCAAGCATTTTAGATCAAATAAACAACACAGTGATTTTCACAAGGTTGAATTACCTTAATCCAGCGATTTAACAGTCTCGTAAAGTGTTTTTACACACTGTTCTATGAATGGTGGTTAAATCTCTGCTAATGGAGAGAAGTCAGAATTAGAGTGGTATGGTCCTTTAAAGTCGACATTGAATTAAATTAATTTAAAATTATGTTTTTTGCACCTATTTAACAGTATAAAGTCAAAGTCAAAGAAGTTTATTTATATAGAACAATATCATTCACTCTTGTCATTCAAAGTGCTTTAAAACAAAATAACATAAATGTAAACAAAAATTAGATAAAATTAAACAATAATAATCATTTTAATAACAATAGTAATAAAACAATAAAAACAATAACACAATATAAAATTATATAAAATAAAAGAATAGAAGAAATCTTCGTCATTTTGTCTTCCTGTATAACAAAATATGTTGTGTGCTTATGTAAGCTACCATAACCATATTCAAGCAATGTTCGTTTTTTGGATGCGACAGGACGGCAAATGTGTTGATTCAATTCTATAGTCATTTCTGAGTCTGCACAGTAGATTGTGGTGGGATGTCTGAAAGCTATTGAATTGAAAGGTATTTCTAATATTTGTCCACTTACATACACAGGAGAACAAAATATTAGAAAATCCTTTTACTATACGGAAATACTGTATACTGAATATTAAAGGGTAGCTGGACATTTTGGCACATCGACTTTCTTGTCTGGAAAAGCTAAGCTAAGAAAATGAGTCAATTAACTTCCGGCTCTAATGCTTTACCAACATTAAGGCGGCAAATTGGTGTCACACCAGAAAGTGGATACGTTTAATTCCAAACAATCTAAAAATCTCTTTATCTCTTTTTAAATTGTAAAAGATACATTTGTGTGATTCTCCTCCCCCGCCCCAAAAATATGAATGAGTGCAATCTAGTGTTTCCAATCAGTGGAAGTGACTGTGGACTCCCTGCAGGGAGAAACCATTCACACCCCTGCACTACTTTTGGACTCGTTTGTGGTCCATGACACACTTCAGACGTTCTCAGCGTGTTGTGTTATGCACGTTACGTAGTAAGTAAAATTAGTTGATTTGGTGTTAATAAAAAAAAAATGCTCTGCAGTCGAGTGCGTCACCAACACACCTACAACATGTGAAAACATGTTGGAATAAACACATAAATCCAGCAGCAATGGCAAAACAGAGATTAAACATTTAATTGGGCTGCCAGTTTGCAGGAAATCCTTTCGTGTGATGTTTATTCTTTCTGTTTGGTAATGATGCAGAAATAAATGTTGGTTCGGCACTTTCTAATAACATCAAGTCAGTAGTAAATGTGAGTTTCTTGTTGACTAAATAAACTTAGTCTAAATAAAGCATGAGGTCTGGCAGGTAGGCATGTAAATCCAAAAACAGGGAAAGAACAAGGAACACTACACACTTGGGGAAAACTAGAAAACAAGGCTGAAAGGCTCCACACTGGGTGTGATGAACAATGAGGAAAAAAGGAACAGGACTAATGACCACAGGTGAAACTAATTAGGGCCGGGCAGGGAAAACACACAAACGAATGACACGAAACAAAGGAAAAACATAGTAGCAGTAACACTGGAGTGGTCCTCCTGACGAATTCAATAGCGATCTAATCTGTCAAAGCAAGTATCACGCTGGCTGAGGATTTTTCACAACCTGGCAACCCAATTCCTTATAATAAAGCCATTAAGTACAGCTAATAATCTCTTCCCTGAATCGGGTGTTGAAGCAGCCTGGGGTGACTTATAGCAACCGTTTTCAGTGAAAGTGAAAAAAAGAAGCTGAAAAGCGCCTGAAGTTTGTATTTTCCCCCCTCATTGTGATGACTTCTGCTGGATAACCTTAGCTAAATCAGTCTACCAACAATATTTACCACGGTCTGAACACAAAAAGGCCTGGAGGCAAATTAGTGTGGTACTTGTGATTACAGGCAAGTTGTTTTCATTAATTTTAACAGCATTGGTTTGTCTTAATCTGCAAAAACAAACACAAGTTTGAAGCTTTTGGACCAAACCTAATTTACCAGTATGAAATGCAAGAAGAGCTGTTTGTTTGTATTTCAGTAACCTTTCCCCACTGAAGTGAGCCCTGGATTTGTCTTCCCCACACTGTGATGCCCTTAGTTACACGGACTCCTACATTATACGGTTTATTCTTCCTCTGCACTGTTTTTATTCACGCAGTAAACGGAATGTCCCACCACTGCCCAAAATAACAACATGGCCATACTGCGAGGTGTTGTTCAGACGACCGCTGACGAAGACGTCTGCCCCGTGAGGCTGTGTGTGGTGATGGAACACCACAGCGGGGAGTAAATGATGATTCCCTTCACACCTCTTCCCACACTGCCCAGCGCTCGGGCCCGACTGTAGCTGCCCATCTCAGCCACTCTTGTGATACATCGCATTGGCATCCATCACTGTGCACACGTGGTTTGTGACTGACGATTTGGGCCAAATGCCCAGAACAGGACGGCTGCCAGGCCCCCCGATACAAGGGACCACTTAACTTGCAGAAAGTGCCATAAGGGGTTGAATCATCAGTGCGTTTGACGAACAATGGCAGGGGCCTCCCACCCACGCTGTCACCGAGAGTTGGTAGGACGTCACAGGGAACCACCCACTGTGTTTCCTACGGTTCATCGTGATCATGTTTGTATTCATGCAGACATTAACCTGTTGTCCTCTAGGGGGCATGAACTTTATTTATCCATTTCCCACTTCATTTGTCGCCCTCTGAGATGCAAGCAGGATGGAGAAGTTTTACTAGCTGCAAAACAAATATAAAACCTGTAATATAAGAACTGATAGATAGTAGATAGAGAAAATGTTCTGTGTAAAATACACTTGCACTGTAGACAATTCGACATTTCTGGAAAAGAAACTTTTGCTTCGTTGTTAAAAGTAAAATGAAAAGATCGCTCTTCTCTTCCAACTCTCAGCGAAGGAAGAGTATTTCCCCCAAAAATTCAATCTATTCCTATAAAAATATGAGTGTCTCCCTGCTTTCAAAGCAGACTGGGTGTCCAACAGGGCAATCAATCCTTGCAAATGTATGTTTGAATGAATTGCAAGGGTCTAACAGTCAAAACGATGAAAAAGGTAGATGCATGCAAGCGTACCTGCACACCCACACCTGCTCACGCCTCCATACCGACACTTGAACATCGACATGAATCACCTACACCCACTAATGCAAACCAATTACACACAGGGAGAACAAAGAAACTGGAAAGACTTTGTTTTGATTCAGTTTCTGGGAGAAGAAGAATCTCTTCATATAATCTGTTTAATCCTTTGACCTTCTTCAACAGCTGGCTGCCCTTTTTTTTGTGCGCCGTCTCTTGATCTTGCTCTAAGTCTGTTTTGTCCATCTCCCTGGCATTACACTTTCTAACCCCCAAAAAAATAAATAATACAACTCTTCTGTTGAACAACTGGCAGTCACAAATTGGCAAATGGATAAAAAAAAAAATAGATTAGACGCTATAATGGAAATTATAAATAAGGTTTAGTTAATAAGCTTGAAAAACAGTTTTTAAAAACTCAAGTTTGAAATAGATTTTTTTTTCTTTTTAGTGGGACAAAATAATTGCCGTACCAAATAACCCGAGGACCGATAATTCCAGTAATTACCGTTATTTCCCAGGCAGATGAGGTGTAGTCAATGCCATGTCCGTGTATTTAGGACTGTTTGGGCGACTGCCTCAGCTTTACCCCAAGATTACCTGTAATGATGTTGCTTTTGTGCGCTTGAATTAAAGGTTGCGGCGCTGATATCAAAACCAGCACCGACATGAAAGCCGGGCACCTACTCCCTCCCGGACTCGTGACTTCTGTCTTTCTGCCATGCCCACACACTCATGCTGTAATGGAGTTGTTTATTTCCGAACGGGAATCACGATCCACTTTTCCATGGGGAAGTTCTAACAATAGTCTCAAATAGTCTGAGATGCTCTTTATTAAAAAAGATATTAAAAAGATTATAGCTTTTGGAAGCTGTTGCATTAATGACCTTTATAGAAGTTGTGCACTATATATGCATTTACAGACTCCCTGCAGTGATATTAGCTGCTGCTATATTCCACATACAAACAATAAAGGATGCTAGCCTTATAGCATTACTATTGTGGGACGCATCCATAGCCTTGGCTGCTGAATTTGTCCATATATGTAATTAATGCACCACCAAACTGTCCGCCATCCTTAATATGTGACGTTTAGTCGTCGTGCTGTGATCAGTCCAATCATCAAAACAAGTCCGTCCTAACGAGACCTAACGAGGGAGCAATATGCAGCGGTAGCACGTATGATAATGTTTCATGGACCGGCGCCTGACTCACACACATCTGCTGCCTCCAGTCCTGATTTAAGGATAATAAGGGTGTCCTCCGTTATCCCCCGGTTCAGCATGAAGCCAACTTAAACCAGAGAGGCGCAACAAGGAAGTGTCACATTCATTCTTAGTAGGATGACTTTACTTCCTCGAGTTTTGATAAATGACTCAACTGAGCTCAAATTTACTTTAACGATCAATGTGAGCCACACGATTTGCAGACATTTAGCCATTAGTGCAGCCAAATGCCTGATAGCTACAACAAGAAGCTCCACTGTCATAAAAAAAATCCACACGTTGCATTTTGTGTTAATATTCCCTAACTAAAAATTGCCATGGTCAGTGTTGTTGTTGTTTTTGCAACATCTTCATCTCTGAGGGAACAGCTCCATGTAAGCCAGATGTCAGTGGGCATTTTAATGAAGGAATATTTCACCGGACGTGCCTGTATTTTATGGATTCTTATTAGTGAGAGGGATTCAATTTGGTTTGTTTTGTCATGGAGTTTGCTGAAAATATGACATCATTAATTGTAAAATGTAATTCAATGTAATTTTCATGTGAATGAATGAAAGGCGAGGAGTGAAAAGCCAAAAGATAAATGGTCCATACCATTATGTCAAACTGCTGCGACATCAGAGAGACCTGATTTCCTGAGTTGGTCCCCAGTTGTGGTCACACTTTTCGTGGGTGTCGAGAACACGTCTTTGATATAAACGCACCGTTTGACTTTTACTCCCCCCCCCCCATCTCCTTTAACCAGCCATAAACCACAGACTGTGGCATTATGAGAGCACGATGTGTCATCCCTTTAATGAATGTTGGGAGTTCAAATTCATTTGTGCGTGCCAAATTAACGTCCAATGCATCTGTGATTGGCAAGTTACTCATAATGGGTCTGACTGTATCAAATGGATCACGAAGGACTCGAGAATGGAAGACGCAGTTTATGAGTTCAGACAGCTTAGAAGTGGTTTATTGGTGCTTTTTTCAAAATATGATTTCATAACCGCAGGCTTTTTGGGTATTGTCATCCAGTAGCTGCATCTCTAAAATATTGTGATAACCTTCTAGTGTCTCTTTAAGTTTAACCAGTAGTGGTATTCCAAGGTTTTATTGCCACGGACGCAGGGAGGAGGAAGCTTCAATCAGTTTGTTTATCTGAAGGTCTTTTTTGGACCTTTTAAACCCCAACCAAAAAATATATTAAGAAGTTTTGTATGCAAAATGTGTTGTGTATTGTCGTGAAATTACTTCTATTCTCAAGGGGGCAAAACTACTCTTTCCTTTGGTGGCCCTGAAAACCTTCAACGTGATAAAAAACATTAGTCATGTTTCCTTCAGGACATCCTACCTGCTGCAGATGAACACTTCATTTCCATAACAACCCCCTTTTTTCAAATATAACATAAGAGAGTTGGTGATTTATCTGATAGTGAAATAGTCACAGGAACCCCCCCCCCCCCCCCACACACACGCATACATCCGAATGTGTGTAGGAGCCACACAAAGAGATATCCGGCTCACACAAATTCTTATCAATTCCAGGGTGATGCATCTTTTTATTTTCCTCTCTCCCTCCTCCATTCATACATTTATCATAGCCGTGTTCTAACTATATCTGGGTTTATGTGTGGGTCTCCTTCATGAGATGCCCACAATGCAGTGCGAGGGCAGGCAAAGGCCTACGTGGTTGGAGCGAGCCGTGAGTGGAGGAGAGGAGGGCAGGTGACGGGGTCAGCAGGCAGATACGGGATTTGTACTGTGTCTGTGAGCTTCCTACTAAGAATAAGTGGTTTTCATTCCGTATCAAAATGTGGAGGGTGGACTACAAATGCGAGGGAGAGACAAAAAACAGGAACCCTTAGAAAGGGTGATTCAATTGTTTTTTTATGATGGGGGCCACATGGAGGTCCAGTGATTACGCCGTAATGCTGCAATCAGCGTGGAGGAGCAGAAACAACGTGGAGCACCACTTGAAACGGAGCAAGAGAGACAGATGGGCTGTGGGAGGGTAAGACGGCATTCAGCAGTTTGCCATGGAATCTCCCGGTGATGTCATCTTCCCAAATGACGTCACAGTGTGCCCTCGCAACATTCCCATAATGACATTAAAGAGCATGAGCTCCCGATGAGTCATTCGTAATAACCTTCTCGCCGTCCCTCTGATATGTTTTTTTATGTTATGTGGAACGCTGACATGTCGAAAGGCACGTGTAAATGTAAGTTCATTCATGGAAATAGAAACGGAGTAGGATTTATCTCAGCTAAATATCAATCAGAATTTCTTTCCAACCATAAATCGGCTTGTCAAACATCTCAACATTCTCTAACATCTCCCTTTACTCTGGCTGTGTCCCAGATTATTTTAAAAATAATCATCTTTCAGCTACTAATATTACTTAATATTACTTGTTCATTTGTTGCGTTTCAGTTTTTAATAGCTTCACTTGCTCTGGATTGGATATCTGGCCTTAACCCTGCGTTGTAGCCCATTTTTTAGTTCTTGAATTAGTTCTTTTTTCCCTCTACTTGTTGTTTTTTCTATATTTTTTATCATTTTTCATTCTCTATTGGAAGCACTTTGTGCTCCCAGCTTGAAAGGTGGCATATATTATTATTATTATTCCCATTCAAGGTGAGGGTTTGCAGTAACATCTTAAGGTAGCAGTAGATTAGGATACGAAGCATAGAAGGAAAGAGTAAACGAGTACAAATTCAACAACGGCGTAGGAGAGGAGGCTACTATCATTGTTTGGCTCGTTTTTATCTAAGCAGTGTTGCATTTAAGCATGGTGGAAGCTCTGCCATGCCTTGATGCTACACTGGAAGCTCCACTCTTGCTACATCGGTTACTCAAAATGAGGGGGCTGGTGGTCAGCGGCAGCACCGGCTCTCACGGTCTGTCTGCCTTACTTCCTGCCTTTCCGGAGAAGGACAAGCTACCTAGCTACCTAGCTGCTAACTAGCTAACTCGCCAGGCATCCGTCTCTGCAGCTGTGACATGACATCATGGCCCCTGAAACGGGTGTTGTACCCATAACAACTAACAATTATTACCGTTTTCTTTTGTAAATAAACAGTGCAATATCCATTGTACTCCTATTCTATTTCTATGACTCATTTTTTCTTCTCATATCGCCATGACAACTTCACAAGATCTATGCATGGCAATTTTTTTGAAGCAAATGGCAAGTTTATAATACTAATTCATAATTCCAGTTCCTTCCTGGCAGCCTGTGATCAGAAAACACCAGAAGGCATCGCTGAATAAAAAGCCTTCACAGCTCAGCTATCTATTAGAAGGGGGTCATGTGTGAAACCTGATTTTCCTTTAAATACAGTTAAAAAACAAACTGCCAATAGCAGCTTTCTTCAAAAGTGTTAGGCTGTTTTTTTATCTAAGCTGTGGTCCCCAGTTGTGTTATCAAGTCATTTCTTAATGCCTTACGGTGTACATTCACATCTCTGCTGTTGTTTTGCTTTGGAATTTAATTCTGCAACCTGTTGTTCGTGCTCAGCAAAATAAACCTCTTGGTGCAGCAGCAGGTGGAGCTACCAAAGACTAATGTTGGGGGTGATCAGTTAGAGTTTGAAATAACCAATCCGTTACATGGACATCACAGAGAAATGAAAATTGTGCCTGGGGAATAAGAGCGTCAGCTGCAATTAAATGTACTTCAAACTTGAAGAAGCACCTTACACACAGCACACAACACTCGTAGAGGAGGAGAAGCTTTCAGTCACTAAGAGGGAAAATTAACAAGCTGGTAACATGGGGGAGGAGATGCTACCAATTTCAGATGTAGAAAGCCATCTTTCCATAAGATCATTATGATGCATGACGTGGAGGGAACCGTGAACCATCTTCTAGATACCTCAGTATCATAAAGAGCTGTAATGGGGATGGTGAATCAGTCATTCCTGCCTGCAGGGTTACAGATGCCGTAGAAAGAGGCTACGCAATGATGGCACATTCAAGGAGGACGGCATAGAGGAGCTACATAACAGGCTTAAAGGTCACATTGATAACATTTTTATTTAAACGAATAATTAAAAACAAACAAACATCCACAGAGCTTTTAGATATCAAAGTATAATTTCTTGTGAAAAAATGTTTTTAATTGTGAATTCATCATCTTAAAATAAATTGAGGGGTCCAAAATGAATGTTTTGTTTCCCTCTGTGTAGATGTGTCACGTGTGGCTGTGGCATGACAATCTCAATGGGGTAAATCCATTATGATCAGCTGGACATTAGTCATAATCCAGTTTTTAAGCCAACAGGGATAAAAGATGAGGTAAAAATAAAACTTGACCATGGGGTGTCTCAGCAGGAGAGCTTTCTGGGACAGCCAAGTTGAAAAATACAAAAAGGTTCAAATGGCCTACCTTTAATCCCCATCAAATCCTGATCTTTTCTAATCTGGAGTGTTTTAAATGTGTGTCTAAGGTAGATATTGTGGCGAGCTCGGCTCGTGTGAAGAACAACGGAGATAGCTCACTTTTCGAACAGCTTTATTAGCAACCTGTGCTACCACCAACAGTGCATACACGTTAGAACAAGGCCACGGCCAAAACATAACACCCGCCCCCAACTATATCCGCTTCCGGCCGCAAGGCGTAATGGGCAATGGAGTCCCTCTCAAGCATACCGGCTCCCCGGCGCTACAATATGTTGAACATGTTTTGCAATTAGTTGCCTGGTTACAGATTCAGCAGATACGGAACAACACAGGAAATCATTTGGAGTGTGTCATGGTAACCTGATGAATGCAAGTCCAATAATCCCTCTCTTTTAGCTCCGTTTTGATCTCCACCCACTCCTGAAAGAAATAACTGTCTCTTCTTGCCACTATTGTTCACCAAGTAGTTGCTAATTTTGTCTGTCTGGCTGTTTGTTGCTGGTAGTGTTCCAATGTTTCCCATTAATTCCCTAAACTGTGGCGACCCGCCAAAGTCTAGTTGGTCCCGCCATAGTTTCATAATGAACTGAAAGGATATTTACACGAATAAATGTGCCATGTTATCACCATTTATATACAATCAATGTGTTTATGATTCAATTATTTACAAGAGAACAGTGTCAAAACATTTTGTTGCATTAAAATTCCTGCTTTCAAAATGTAGGTAAAAGTACAAAATATACTAAAAGTGCCAAAAATGTCCATTTCAGAATAATATATATTATATCATTGGATAATAATTGTTGAAGCATCTATATGTTCATCACTTTAAAAGGTGCAGCTAAAGGTGCAACTACTTTTCAAATACTTTGTATACTTTATAATAAGGCAATATACTACTTAATAATACATCAGTTTATTAGTTGATTTATATTTTGTATTAAGAGTCTGAATCTGCCAAGTAGCCAAACTAGTAAAAATATTGTCAAATAAATGTAATGAAGCTAAACGTAGAAGCTCTGAGACGTACTGGAGTAGAAGTATACAGTTACATAAAATGGAAATATTCAAGTACAAGTACCTTCTTCCCACTCCTAAGAACACAAAATTGTTTACAAAAGTAAAAAGCTCTTAATCTTAATTTTGCTCCCAAAGCGCTCCAGATCGATACTTTAAAATGAACAAAATGTTCTTTTTGGGAGAACACGCCCCCCCGACACCCCTTGAGGAATCAAGTTCCACTCAACGAAGTCTCACAAACTCCAGTAAAGGAAGGAAAACAGTGAAGCTGGGGGGCCGAAAACCAAAACTAATGACTTATAATCCATGCTGGTGTGTTTACAGCAGGGAGGGACGGTGAAACAAATGGCTTACAAAGGAAATGAAGAGAGATGAAGGCGTAAAAAGAGAAAAGCAGAGGCAAAGCGAGAAGGCCTTTAATGAGAAGGCACGGCAGAAAGCCAGGCCTGGCCTCTGCCGGGTCATTAGTTGTTCTTGTGTTTGTGTTGCCGGTTGCCTGTGTGAGAGGTTGCAGACAAAAGTGTTTGGTGTCGGTCTGGTTTTCAGAACGTCTGATTTTCTGGCCCCAGACGTCCTGACAGGCACAAAGTCAATATCTTTGATGAACTCAACACAACATGGTTACCACAGCCTTATGTCAGACTACCAGGGAGGCCTTCTCCTCTCAGTTAAATGTTAATGGATGTTACAAAATCAGAGCGGCAGTTTAGGGGATCAGTTAGGAATGGTAATAGGAAGGCCTGGTTACAAAATGCGACATGTGCCAAGAGATGGATTTGAATACTCTATTTCTAATTTGAGTAGTCGGACTGGCTATTTCTGCATAAATTAACTGCTATGATTTAGGGCTCAGAGACAGGCTACATAACTCATTTCCTGTTATGACAATGGACTTGGGTTCATGATTGCTTTACTAAGGAACAGCAGGGTTAATTCAACACAACTACCGAAGCTTAGAGCCGTTTAAAATTACATTTTATATTCGGGCATGGTGATGCGTAAAGCTGTTTTTGAAACAATCCCATTCAAAGGCAATGCAAAGACGCGAATAGACACAATTCCGCACCACACAGCGAAAATGACACGATAATGAGGCGAATACGCAGGATAAAAATTAACCTTGTGTTTCGTGTGGATACACCGTTAGATTTCCTTTCCTTTAAAGAACAGCGTTCTCCTCACAATCCATTATTCCCCATCATTTATGTTTTCATCTTTTGATAATATGTGATTCTAATTGGGTGTTCGAACATGGCCGTAGCGCTTTAAATGGAAACAAACGAAGTGAAAAGTGTATCGGTGTGAATTCTTTTCATGTTTTTCTTTTCTAAAGAAGCTTTGAATGCCTGTTAATACAGGAGTGAACGTCGCGTGTGCTTAAGTGGCACTGGGAGAGTTTTGGACTGCAGTGAAAATATCGTTTTAGATCCAACGAATATGGACTGAATCAGAATACTGCATTAGATAAAACATTTTGTGAGTATGTTTTGCGTTTGTGTCTATTTTCTTTAAACTAATTAACATGCAGAACACTGGTTAGCATGCTCCTGTCAGTAGATATCTCTCCTACAAAATGTCTTTGAGATACACTGTATCCTCTTCACATCCTGTTGATGTTTTTTCATCTTTCGGATGTTTTTAATCTAATATTCTGGCCAGATCTTACATATTTCATCTTTATTAAGTGTGTTTTTTTTAATCTGAAGAGAACGTTTAGCTGTCACATAAATGTAGGAGTCTAAAAAGTACCTCAAAATTGTACTTTTGTAATTACAGTTAATGTTACTCTCCACCACTGGGGAAACATTACTGATTTGACCAGATTTAGATTTCTCTGTATGCATCACTAAACACAGTACATGATGTCTCCACTGGAATTGCATCACCGCAATTGTATTACAATTATAAGCATACAATTGGGTATGACAGGTTAGGTTGTTCATGTTAACAAGGTGGGAGAGTTCACAGCAAAGTGGAGAATGACTGTTATGTTTCACCAGCAATGACGGAAGCAAAGCTCATAAATAATGATTTCACGCATGAGCCTCGGTCACTCCAAACAGACTGCAGTGGGAGGAGGGAGGGAGTAATGCATCGGGAAAAAAAAAGAAGAAGAAGAAAAAAGCCTGTTGTTAGCAACATCGCATCCATGACAACGGACCGGGATCGTCCATGTGTTGAAGTGTCCTATTCTGCATATGAACGTAGGAGGCACATTTTCGGGGATCACTTGTGGAGGTGCAGAGCTCATCAGATGGTTATGCATGCTGTGCTCAGGAACAGGAGATCCCTTCATTGCCATGACAACACTGAGCACCTGCGTCGGAATGGCGTCAACCGGGTCCCTGAGCCTCACAGCAATAATTTTTTTTCCCTTGAAAAAAAAAAAAAAAAAATCAAAAGGAAAGCTTGCCCTTCAGCTTGAATCATGTTATGGTCGTAGTGTCGGGAACAGGATATGACAGGAACGCAACCCTTGGTGCTCTGATTGCACCACTTCGCCAGTGGTGGACTAGAATGACCACCAAGGTACTGATGCAATCCTAATCAATAAACAAACTACTGGCAAGCTTTGAATCTCAGAGGGGATGGAACATGAAAAAGTCTTAATCCCTTACTTATGTATTCCTTCTGTGTAGGGTTTCCCCTGTGTAAGCATGGAGTCTCAGTCCAAAGACTTCCCTGCCTTCGCCCAATGCCTGCTGGGATCAGCTCCAGCACCCCCCGCCACCCCGAACAGGGTAAGCGGTGATTGATAACGGATGTATACAATGTGTACACACAATGTATGGAAGGTAACGTGAAAGATGAGGGGCAGTGGTTGAATGGGAGACCATCAAACCTGCTCCCCCCCCCCCCCCCTATCTGCTTGCTCACTTTACTTTGTGGACAGTGATTGTTAACAGTATGTGACGCCTGAATGCAAATGAAGCTCAAACCTCTCATCAGAAAGCAATACACGTGCAATCAGAGACTGTTTACTCTCAGATGAGTTGTGGTCTCTGACAATGAAGCCTCTTTGGGGGCTCGAGGTGGACAAATGCCTCTTTGGCACCTTTGGCTCTGTAACCTCCATCCTCGAGTGGCTCCCTCTTAATTAGCCTCAGTGATTGCACAAAGAGACGGCAACTATTATCCTCTTTGTACTTTGAAATTCAAGCTAATCCCGACAAACTACAGTACGACACGTTTTCAAAGTTGCCACTCGCAGGGAGTGTTTACATGAATACATTTTCTCGGATGGATCGGAGGAAGGCTATGCTAACACTTTAGATTCTCCATTATTTAATGACAACATATAGGCATAAATACGGCAGAAGTCCCGCAAACTATTTGCTAATTGACTTTGTCTAATAAAGTTTTGTACACATTAGAGGAAAGATACATTTTAATCACCAACATCTTCTGAGAAATGCGTATTGGACCTTTGATTTTCATGTCAGGGGTGGGTGTTGGATCGAGTCTCTCACAGGAACATCCAGACACGCCCATAAGACCTTCACACTCTGGTGACTATAGTCTTACTGCATATTCAGTGGACTCACCCTTCACACTCACATGCAGAACCGACACCCTCTCCACCCTCAAACTCACAGCTCAGGTCCCCCCTCATTCTCAACTGTGAACGATGAACATGGGATGCGATCATCCAATGTGTCATATGTCAAATCCTTCATTACAGCTCATGTCTCACTCACTTGACCTCTGCTTTTCTAACATGCATGCGTCGTGGGACGGTATGATTTATAGGCTGAGCAGTGATGTGAGATTTGCACATCCAAGTAAGTTTGTGAGACATTCTGATGGGTGTGTGTGATCACAAGTATAAGCCTGTCATGTGTGAATATGCATTTGTACATGTGTACACACACACACACACACACACACACGTTTGAACCTTGTTTAATCACTGAAGCTTATTGCAAAACCCTGCGCAGACTGTTGGGGTTTTGGTGGAGATGAACAGAAAGCAGATGGCTCAAGGAGATGGTAAGCATGGCGATAAACAAGCTGTGTGTTGAAATGTTACATAAGAACTGGGAAGTGTGGTATGTGCTGATTGTGAGGGGGGGGGGGATCTTTTGAACCTCACAAGCTTATGATATTACAGTTTAAACACGGCCATAAAGTTTTGCACAAAGCAAGACAATTACCGCTGAGGCAAAGTATAAATGATGCCTTTGCCTCTGAGCTGCCTGCTGTGTTCTTTGCACAGAGAGAGGAAGGCCGGTGATTATTTCAGACTGTGAGCCACAGGTCTTTACGGTCTGAGTTGGTGCAGAGGCATTCCTCAAAACTACAAACAAGGAATTTCAATGTGTCTGAGAGAAGCTGCCTTTGGGTTTAAACATTTAACCACATTTTCTCATAAATGTGTTTCAACTATACCATCAACTCTTTGACTATTAGCTCTTATTTTTGTAATTTCTATCATTTTTTGCATCAAGGCTCATTTGCATAGAAGGAGGTCAATTGTCTATCAAATGTATGCAAATTATTACTTTATTTAAATACACATAAATACAACAGGACAGGATATTACTGTAGTATCCCAGTATCCCAATAAGTTACAAGAGGTGATATGTGGTTTCACCATTATTTTCCAATAACATGACCATTTTCATGCATTGTTCAGATCTTAAATAATTTATAAAAATGTGATATAATCACCATCAAATGATGTGGTTAATCAATCACTGCACAATGCCTCAATCCCTCAAACACACACATGATAACCACCATCCACTCCTCGTAGTGTTCATCAATCCATGATCCATCTTTGCAATTGCAAGCTTTGATGACAATAATTGTTTGATTGATTCATTTATTGTAAAATATATATATTTTCATAGTTTTTTTACGCATTACAATTAAAAATGTGTAATGTGAAATTTCCCAGTGATATAGCAACATTTGATTCTCATCACCTTGTTTGATGAATGCTGATTATTTCCTTAAATCAGCGAAGTGAAGATGCATTTGATGGCTGAGTGTAAATGCAGGTAACTTATACATCGGGATCCAATGTAGACAAAGTTGCATACGATTATGTGTAAAATGGTGCCAGAACTTCTCTCTTGAGACACAACAACACATTCAGTCTGCAGAATTGGGCGCATTTTGTATATGCTGTTAAAAAAAAGGGGGTTAGAGAGTTTGCTGAAAGCTCCATGAATTAGATAACACATGGATGAAAAAGACGGCTCTTCAACGTCCGACTCCCACGTCATGAACATGCTTACTGGCCTGACACAACAAAACACTAGACTACTTCCTTTATTTGTTTGTCATCATTAAGTGTGTCTGGTCAGCAGTGTGTGGGATAGACGGGCTGCCTTAATGTATTCCACTCCAATTTATATTCATTATGCCTCTTCTCCTGCCTAATTGCGATTGTGGCAGAGGGGGCACAGAGTGACTAACACTTTGATTCACCATCCATCCCTTTCTCGCCCTGCGCTCTCAATTCTAATGTGGCCTATCTTTCTACCTTCCTCTTTGATTCTGTATCTCGCCCTTCCTCTTTGTGTTGGTCTTTCTCATTATCACTCAACCAAGGCTCTCCCAGAGGGAGTCATCGGTAATGTCCCTGTGACCGGGTCAAAAGGCGGCCAGACCGACAAACAAAGAGTGGGGTTCGCCGTGTGGACTTTGGCGATGCTTCCCCTGGCAGACACTTCATGTGCACACTCACACACGCCAGGCTGTGTGATGAGTCAAGAGCGGGGGGGGGGGGGGGGGGGACGTCCTCTATGTGGGTGAAGTGGAGGGATGGGAGGACGGGGGAGCAACAAGGAGGCCCACAAGTAGGAGAGGCGGGGGTCGGCGTTAGCGACATCAAAGCAGGAGAGTGTGAATGGTTGATCAAAAAGATCATTTACGTTTCCTCATCATTAGCATTCACACGTGTGGCGTACAGAGAGACTCTGACCACCGTTCATTGCGAAAGAGAAGGATGACATCGATGACCCGCTTTCTTTCATGTAAAGGCTCGGTTATGCTTCCGCGTAGTGATCACGCAATGGCCACGCAACGGCCACGCAGTTGCTGGGAGACCGTGATGGTTCTGCGTTGGGTTTACGTGTCGAAATGCAATTCAATGCCATACCGGTAGAGGGCGCTATGTTTTTTGTAAAGACTGACCGACCGACCGAGACTCTTGACGTATATCGTCGTTAGCCTCGTTATAGCCTATTTGTTTACTTCCCGGCTTTAAACATCCACAATTTTTCAGAACTTGGTGTTTTATTTCTTTGTGCAAAAGCGACAAGGTGCAAACAATAAAACAAGGTGCAAACAATAAAAGTAGCCTTTTAAAAGTTTAAATGGCAGTGTTTATGAGTGGAAACCGGAAAGCGGTCTCCAGCAGATGTAGTTAGCGGACCAATCACAGCCAATGCCGCTGCATTGGTGTTGCGTCGCCTCGACGCGCGTCTAGGATTTTTGGGAGGTGCACGTCAGGCCCTTGCGTTGGACGTAAGGGGGGTCCCCAAGGACATAAGGGGTCCGCAAGCCCCCTTGCGTTGTGTCGACGCGGAAGCATAACTTAGGCTTAAATCAACTCCCACTGCGTGTTCCACCGGCGGTCGTTAATCCGTCGCCGAGCCAGATCACGGCCCTCGTCTTTGCCCAAACCTGAAGAAACTCGGCCAGACGCATCAGCAGACTTTCCACACAACTTTATTGCTGTGTGAAGCGTTCACGAGTAAGTCTGGGATCGATAATGTGAAGGTTGGAAGGCTGGGATGCGTTTGTAATTTGAAAATCATTAGTAAGTGGACGTTTGAGCTTAGTGCTTCACTGACATCAGTGCTTAGAAGCATTGACGCTCTTCGGTTCCTGGGAATCAGCATCACAGACACATTTCAGTCCTGGTGAAAAAAAGCTCATACATGACTTCATCTCTGAAGGAAACCAGCTGTTGTGCATGTTTTTTCCCCCCTGACGTAGCATAATGGGTCTACAGACTGCATTTCTTTGCACATCCCTGTTGCATGACAATAAATTAACTTTGTAAACTTGAAGGAATGTCCAAATAGATGCAATGTGGTTTGATTTCTGGAGGTAAGTCTAGTTTTTTCAATGTGATGGGTTTCTTTTTGAACAGGAAACATGGATCATAGAAAAAAAATGCTTAATAAAGAAAGGGGAAGATCGGTTACGGCCGTGGATTGAGTGCGTGCAAGATGACGTGGAGGCGACAATAATGGCGGGTCCCAAAGAGGTTCGTTATATCTGAACTGGAGAGGATTTCTTCATCGGGTCACACTTTATGATACAGCCCATGACGTAAAGAGTAGTTACTAGGGGTGTCACGTATAATAGTGGAACGTTTCAGTATAGGCTGTTTGGTTTGGTGTGCGTCATCCGTTTCTTACGCCCTTTGACCTGGACTTGTTTGTCTCTACTACTCCCACAGGCAGAAAAGAAACTGTGGAGTTTTACCTGGCAAAGTTTTGTGAAGTATACCTTTGAAATCACAATGAAGAAGAAGGCTGAGACATAAATAAATCACTGCTGCCAAAAGCAGACCGGTAAGAAGTTATCACCACATGAGCAAAGGGCAAAAACACTTTAGTAGTACCCAGTACTTGATAAAAAAATATGAGTATCAGGCTTTTGTTGTTTCCTCCAGAATTCACACGTGTACCTCCAGTGTACCTACGTTTAATAATGGTTACGATAAGAAAAGGTATGGTCAAGGGACATACGTGGTACGTGTTGGGTAATTACGCCGTCAGGGCTGTTTTATAACGTGTTTCCCTTGATTGAATGAAGAGCAAAGAGCAGCACTGAACGCTGTGGTCTATGTGCAGAAAGGAATACCCAAGCCGAGGCTTAAATACGTAAGCATGTAGCAAATCATCAAAGACATCTTACATGCTTACGTTGGCCTTTGTATTCCATTGTTGAAAGCTTTCCAGCCGTAAGGTTTTCAGGCCGCTGCCATGTCAGTCCATTAAGCTCTTGCTTCGTGCTCCTTCCCCAAGCATTTCTGGGTTTTCCTCTCTCCCGCTGTCACGTCTGTGCTTGCTCGGTTATTGCTGTTCGCCTTCGGGAAGGATCGATCTGGCGCCACTTCCTCCTTTTCAGCTATCACTTCTTGGAGGTGCATTCCCACGGGATGATGTTGTTTATTGGGTTCGGCCAGTAGGTTCCCAGACGACGATGTGAAGACGCTGAGGCTGTGATTGGTGAATGGCTGCAGCTTGTTGATGATGTTCGTGGTCCTCTTCCAGGTTTCTGATCCATACAACGCTACGGTCTTTGCGTTTTGTCATTTTTAGTTTCTCCATTCGTGAGCAGGCCAGTAGTTTTTATTTGAGACCAACTGAAGTATTGATCATATGACTGATAGATCCAACGTTTGGTTCAAACAACATGATGAGGACACATCATATTTCGCATCACTCTGGATGCGGGAGTCAGCTAAGCAATGCTGTGTACAAATGAACGTCGTCTATTCTGTTGAGCTGTTGGAATTCGCTTGAGGCGCAAAGAGGCAGTTGAATGGATAGTTATTTTGTGTATCATCTACCCCTCATCATCATCATCCATCCTATTTACTATTTGGCGCCTCTTTCAGAAACCAGCCAAGAGGCTGTTGGATTTAGCCAAGAACAGAAGATAATATTAAAGCCCACATTTTTTACATCATTTCCCTTAAACATTCACACATACGTACTTTGTCTGGGTTTGGCGACTGGAAATAGAATCCTTTTTCTTCTGGCTATCACTTAGAGTCTGGAAACCATCAACCTGCCAATCCTCCTGTGGAGCTTACATGCGTCAGAGCAAGTGCTGGCATTCATCTAGTGATATTCATAGTCCAATGGGAATGAAGAAGACAAGTGAGACAATAGGAACTAATCTTAATCCAAGTCATATTAAAATTAAATCCACACAACAGTTTCTTTCCAACTATTGCAGATAAAGGCCTTTACAATAAACCATTCTTATAATTTATTTATAAGCTTGTGTGGGCAACTTTTAAATGTTTCAACTATATAGATCATTACCTCAACAGCAATGCTTGCTCATATTTATCAGGCTCGCACTATTAGATTTTTTAAAATTATGATTAATAAACATGAAAAAAGCACTTTGTACTATTTGAATGGGGGGCCAGATCAGCAAAAATATGAATACGTGTCATTTTGGAAAGACCTGAGCTTCAACTAAATCTGTTAAAATGCATAATTAACATTACTCAGTTACCCTAATTGTTTCTTTAACTGCCAAATGATACAACATAGACACTGTTAAGCAAAGCCTTCTCGCGGCACATGTACTTCATCCTTAAGATCGATACTGAAAACCCAGCAACCTTTTATGAAATTAAAATGTAATACATTTTGGAGTAAAGACATTTTCAGGCGTTTGACAAGCCTTAAATTGAAGAAGAATAAATTAACAATTAAAAAGGGCTAAATGTTCTGTGTGCTTGCCGTTGTAATCCTCCTTCTGAAGTTGTAATGGAGTTAAGAGTAAGAAGTAAACAATCCGACAGAGCCTCGCTGTGCGTTTTGTAATCATTAACATAATGCCAGCCTAGTCTACCGAGTGTCATTTTCCAGCCCGATACCTTTAACTGTATTTGTTCTCAAAAAGGTTGCATATTTTAGAGAAAAGCAGCTTTTTGTGGAGCTTTTTGCGATCCTCTCCAAATATCTCAGTGGAGTATTACCGTCACGTTTAATGGGATTACTCCTTCATAAATATGCATGGATCCCTTCGTGAGTGGGATATGGTAGATGTTCTCATTGTCATGGCTTCTAAAATAACACAGAACTGGATGTTCATGTCTCTGAAATGGTAGCAATTCAGCCTGGGAACTGTCAGCTTCCAAAAACAGCCATGCCGACCGAACTTGCGGTGATTCTTAGATCAAATCATGATTGTTGAGTGTTTTCTGGACTCCCCTCGGAGCTGAAGTCTGCCTGTGCAAAGTTTGGGATTGCTGTGCAGGATTTTGTGTTCTGGTGAGGTTAAGGCCACTTGTATCAACAGAGAATTGGGTGCATTACTGTGTTGTCCTATCGCTTCTGTTTGTCAGTGAGATTAAGTCTCCTGAAGCCATCTGGGTCTGGAACACCAACATGACAACACAATCTGTCCTTAATGTATTACTAAACAATAAAAAGTAACACATGTAAGACTTTTAGGCATAATAGCAGTCAAGGTCTCACATTGCTTCCACCTTTATGGTCCATATCAAGGTGCTGCCACATACAGAATAAAATAACTACTTATAAACACCATCTAACCCCGTATAGCACTGTATGAGAAAACAGTACGTATGAGTAAGACATGATGTTTAATTCATCAATATGACAAGGTCCCCGCTTGGCTCACTTCCTTCATTCATCAGAAAACATTCTTTTTTTAAAACGTGAACCTTGAAAGCCACTCCACGGTTGATTTAAGTGTTCCCAGCAGGCGACGGAGCAAGACGTCTGAGGAAATGAGACTTTGAACTCCCTTGTTCAAACAGACCACCCTCCAGTATAGTTAATGGTGTCCCGTGGAGTTTTTCTCGAAACGAACAAATGTTAACATCTGTAGCCTTTCATGCTAAAACACACACTGTGTGCATCTCCCAGGTGTAACACGCATATCGTCTTTGCACTGTATTGTCCTTTCCTCCATTGATTTTGCTCTGGGATGTATGTTATCTGCCTTTGGTGGGGTTTCTTGATGTTTACTAGCTTGCAGTCTTCAGTGCCATGCAAACAAATGTCACAAATGACTATCTCACATGCATGACTCCTCTCATCCTACAACGCATTTTCACCTCACTCATCTGACGAGCGGCGGTTTACACTCGTCATTTTCAATGTGACTTTTGCCGTCCGGTCATGCCAGGATACATTAACTTTCTAATGTGTTTCCTGCGAGCTCACATCGTGCTGGTTTGATATCCCATTAGCCAGAGCACACGCTGAGGTGGACCGGCTCACATTGAGTTCAGATCTGGGTGAGCTGTGGACGGCATGTGGTCGCAATCCGGTGAAATTTATCAAACGGTCAGCATCATCGTCTTCCGCCCACATGGGAGTGAGAGCAAAGGGAAGAGAGGAGGAGAGCACAACACAACAAACACAACATTTGCTGAGTTTGCTGCTTTAAAATAAAAGCTTTCGAATGATAAAATCTTTAAAATAACATGTTCCTGAGCTGCAACTTTACTGCATTTGGCTGCTAGTGTGATGCTCTTAACACATTTACCTTCCACAAGGTAAACTTTAAGGGCTAAGTGTTAGTTATCTTAGTAGCTTATTGCATAGGTAGGGTGGTAGCGATGGTAGCGACACATCCCGCTTTATCATCTACTTCACTCTAAATGGGACCATAATTTACCAAATCGACACCATGCACAAGACTTGAAACTCATGTTTACAATGTTTTCTGAGATAATAAATCAAGGGGTAACATATATACCACCATATACAATTATACCATAAGTTGGTGTTATTATGCATGTGAAGATGCAAATGTATGTGTGGGATGGTATGATTTATAGCCTGAGCATTGAGGTGAGATGTACATCCGAGTAAGGTGTGTTTGTGAGACAGTCTGTTGGGTGTGTGTGATCACAGAATGCCTCATACAGAAGTACAGAATCCGTTGGAAAGATTTCTTCTTCTTAGAAAGAAGACAAATTCCTGCACGCAGAAAAAACAACAACAACAAAACACAGCACAAGATTCACAGGACGAGAGAGCCTTCAGTTCACAATGGTCAAAACAGCCACTTATTTATCAGCTTATTAGTCATCCTCGGCAACAGCCTCATCTTGTCAAAGGTCAGATTTAGTCAGACTGCCAGCTCTACGTGTGATGTGGGTGTCTAACAAAGACAAAAAGATCTTTGACATTTGTCTCCGACAGTTATCCTCGTGTACGGTCTGAAAAGCGTGTTGCATTGTTTAGCATGATCTGACATTCTTCACATGGGAACATGTTTGTTACTTCCTGAAATGTCACCCTAAAACTGGAATACTTCAAATCTGAGTCACTTTGGGAAAAGTTGCCACTACTTTTACTACTCCTCAAGGAAACTTGTCAAAAACTAAAGAATTAATTCTGGAATGCCTTCAAGCTTAACTGAAAAAATAATAAGTCAAATACATTTTATTTAAAGTGTAAATCGCAATATGATGAATTAGCCTAAGGGGGCTTTACAATCTCTACAGCGTACAAAAACCTTTTTCCTTTTCAATCCTCTGTTTGGAAAAGGAAAAACTCTCCAATGGGGAAGGGAAAAAAAAAGGAGAGCTACCGAGGAAGACATGTAATAGATGTTGTGTGTTACAGAATAGAGCAACATAAGAAAATTACAAATAAAAGTACCCTCACCATTCATCATATTGGTGGATTCACAGCAAGTTGGGAAGTTTAGTTGCTTTTCGCATCCACTTTTTCTTTTCCACTAATTTAACTTTTCCCAGGAGATGTAACTTGCCAGGAGGAAAGGTTGTACTATTTGTGTAGTACATTAATTTGTGTACATTAACTTTTGAGTAAATGAATCATTTCTCAGATAACTTATTATGGAACCCAGTTTCAAAATGATATGAATAAATGCATACTTAAATAAAAAAACACCAATGATCACTAGTGCTAACTTGCCATTGCATTTCATGTCATCATCTCTTATGAATATTATCTAATGTAGGTCTGATGAACAAATGTCCAAGTGAATACAAGTCATCCATCCACAGTGTGTAGCTATTTTTACAAGCTACAAAACTTTTGATCACAAGCCACATGGTTTTGTCATTACATGTCCATAATCAGCTCTTCCGGAAATCCACAGGCCTTAAATCATTTAAAATTATACTTCATACGTCACTGGAAGTGAGGAGGTGTTTTGAAGAAATAAATTAATAGTGGGCCAATTTATTTTAATATTATGGCTCGTGTTCATGAGCAAAAAGTAATTAAAGCCAAGATATCAGAGGAGATAAATTTCTGTGGGTGTCGTTGTAATTCTTCCAGTTATAGCCGTTTTTCTCAAGATGGAACCGAGTCAACAGGAAACGGTTCTGTGATTTCATGGAGAGAGCGTGAACTGGCTGCGAGCTGTCCAACAATGTGGTTGTGGGAAATGCAAGGGGAATAACTGGGGTTTAAATGCCCTTCATGTGGGCAATAAGTACAGTATGTACCAGAAATATGCTCATTCGAGTACTATTAGCAATATCACTAAAAAAAACTGTGTTTCAATATAAAAAAAAAGGTTTTCAGTTCTATCCTCTAGGGGGCGCTATGTGGTAGCCTACGTAATAATTCATTTTATTTATAGAGCACTTTCACTTCTGAAAACATTCATATTTCCACCATTTGGTGGCTGTTTCTCTGTTAATGACCTCATCACACATATTAAAACACAGTTTGGAATGGTTGATCCCATTTTAGGTATACATCTGCTCACCGCAATTTTTTTTCCTGTGTCTGCATGTTCATGTTGCACCAACACTCTGCTGGCTGCAGGACTTTGTCTGGAACAGCCAAACCCCGACGGGAACAAATCCACACCTCAACCACACACACAGCGGGTTACTGTGTCAGTGTCACCTAGCGAGAGATCGGTTCATCGATGCCGCCATGTTGCACCAGTGTATTATTCAGTCCAGTCTGACAGAAATAGAGGTGTATATATCACTGACGTCAACTGCGTTCGGTTTTCCACTCGTGAACACTCGGAGACCGAATGATGGTTTTGTTCTTACAGAGAAAAGAGTGACAGAAAGAACACAGAGATCACTCCGAACTGACTCATCTTCAGAAGCTTCCTCAAAATAGAGGTTTGTTTTCCCCCTTTAGTCAGAGAGCATGTAAAGCATACGATATAAATACACAAAGCTGTCATTCATCCTCCTTACTTTCATACTGTACGGTGTGGACGTCAACTAAAAAAAGCCAGCGAGTAGCTCCATTATACCCATTCAGCTTTAAATCTGATCTTCTTTCCCGCATTTAGCAGCCTTGGGGAAGTGGTTTGGGATGTGCGATTGTATAAATACACACCTTGTTGAGATCCATTAGGACATGAAAATATACCACTTCTGGAAATAGTGCAGAGCAGAGATACACGGGAGTGACCATGCAGGCGGATGTATTTGAATGAAAAGCGGCAAAGAGACATTACGTCTGGGATGGAAATGTGCCTCAATAACTGCTAGTCCACAAACATACTGCTGTTAGTGTGCTGGGAAATGGGTGGGTCAGTCCATTTCCCAACTCGCTCCATTTTCACCAGGAGAATATAATGCAATCAGCGGCGGTGACCCTTCAGCGACAGCTATTCCAAAGTTCAGTATGTATCGAGATGGTTACAAAACAGTGTTTAATGCGTTTTTTTTGTGTCCCCCCCTGACACTAAACTACGCAAATTGAAAGCTGCACCCAATAGTCCCCCAGCAATGTTTGCCGTTTGTGTCTGCAATTAGCAGAGAATGAAGGGAGGACGGCAGGGCAGGAGGTTCATTATGCAACGCAATATCCAACTGTGACACAGTCTCATCAGGATAAACACCCACATAACTTTACAAAGGCATGATTTGTTGGAGATCTATTGTAGTGGATTCAATCAAATGATATCTGGGTTTATACGTCCCACCCGGGTCTAACTCGTTAGTAATGTCTCAGTCCCATATCAATGAGATCTGCATTGTTGTCCCGTATGATTGTGTGTGAAAACGTAATTTACTGGAGAAAAAGTATGTTTATAAAAATGTTCTGAGATAAAAAAAAAAGTAAAAAGACAAAGTAGGTCAGTTCAAATGGATTGTTATGTTGCTTATATATAAAAAGGGGGACTGGTGGAACATCAGCAACAAGAGCCTGTATTCCGGAAGCAACAGTAAATTGCTTTTGACACTCTGCAGCATGTTGGTGCAACTTTATCAGTTATGAATCCAGCCTCCTTCCCTCGTGTGACCTACCAAGTGTTAACCAGTAAAGACAAACATGTGACCGACAATGGGCTCAAATATATATTATATCTCTCTCACACCACGGCAAGCATTTTAAACCGCAACAATTAAACAGCCGGACACTTTTTATAGAATCTTCAGCCGAATAAATCATCACCAAAGTACAAATTTCCATAGATTTTAAAGTGTAATGCAGCAGCACACACAACAGTGATTCTCACTTGAGGAGAGTTGAATGAGTGTGTTGTCCTCTGCAATCTGCTCCAGGTTCAGATTCTCTGCTTGTTCCCCTCTGTCCCAGTACAACCAGTCCACTTGTCCCCTCTGTCCCAGTACGACCAGTCCACTTGTCCCCTCTGTCCCAGTACGACCAGTCTACTCGTCCCCTCTGTCCCAGTACGACCAGTCCACTCAGCCCTTCTGTCCCAGTACGACCAGTCCACTTGTCCCCTCTGTCCCAGTACGACCAGTCCTCTCAGCCCTTCTGTCCCAGTACAACCAGTCCACTTGTCCCCTCTGTCCCAGTACGACCAGTCCTCTCAGCCCTTCTGTCCCAGTACGACCAGTCCACTCATCCCCTCTGTCCCAGTCCACTCGTCCCTTCTGTCCCAGTACGACCAGTCCACTCATCCCCTCTGTCCCAGTCCACTCGTCCCCTCTGTCCCAGTACGTCCAGTCCACTCAGCCCTTTGGTCCCAGTATGACCAGTCCACTTGTCCCCTCTGTCCCAGTACGACCAGTCCACTCATCCCCTCTGTCCCAGTACGACCAGTCCACTCGTCCCCTCTGTCCCAGTACGACCAGTCCTCTCAGCCCTTCTGTCCCAGTACGACCAGTCCTCTCAGCCCCTCTGTCCCAGTACGACCAGTCCACTCATCCCCTCTGTCCCAGTACGACCAGTCCACTCGTCCCTTCTGTCCCAGTACGACCAGTCCTCTCAGCCCCTCTGTCCCAGTACGACCAGTCTACTCGGCCCCTCTGTCCCAGTACGACCAGTCCACTCGTCCCCTCTGACCCAGTACGACCAGTCCACTCGTCCCCTCTGTCCCAGTACGACCAGTCCACTCATCCCCTCTGTCCCAGTACGACCAGTCCACTCATCCCCTCTGTCCCAGTACGACCAGTCCACTCGTCCCCTCTGTCCCAGTACAACCAGTCCACTTGTCCCCTCTGTCCCAGTACGACCAGTCCACTTGTCCCCTCTGTCCCAGTACGACCAGTCCTCTCAGCCCCTCTGTCCCAGTACGACCAGTCCACTTGTCCCCTCTGTCCCAGTACGACCAGTCCTCTCAGCCCTTCTGTCCCAGTACGACCAGTCCACTCATCCCCTCTGTCCCAGTCCACTCGTCCCCTCTGTCCCAGTACGTCCAGTCCACTCAGCCCTTTGGTCCCAGTATGACCAGTCCACTTGTCCCCTCTGTCCCAGTACGACCAGTCCACTCATCCCATCTGTCCCAGTACGACCAGTCCACTCGTCCCCTCTGTCCCAGTACGACCAGTCCTCTCAGCCCCTCTGTCCCAGTACGACCAGTCCACTCGTCCCCTCTGTCCCAGTACGACCAGTCCTCTCAGCCCCTCTGTCCCAGTACGACCAGTCTACTCTGCCCCTCTGTCCCAGTACGACCAGTCCACTCATCCCCTCTGTCCCAGTACGACCAGTCCACTCATCCCCTCTGTCCCAGTCCACATGGCCCCTCTGTCCCAGTACGACCAGTCCACTCATCCCCTCTGTCCCAGTCCACATGGCCCCTCTGTCCCAGTACAACCAGTCCACTCATCCCGTCTGTCCCAGTACGACCAGTCCTCTCAGCCCCTCTGTCCCAGTACAACCAGTCCACTCATCCCGTCTGTCCCAGTACGACCAGTCCTCTCAGCCCCTCTGTCCCAGTACAACCAGTCCACTCATCCCGTCTGTGCACCCGAGGACATTGTGGGTGCATTTGATTTGGGTCACTAGGCGTGTTGAACAGGCGGTCCATTCAATCTGATTAATTAAAGTAGACTTGGTACATTAATGCTGTAACCTACAGCAGCCTTAACTAATTAACTGATGAAACACAGGCGTGAAAAGATGGGAAAATGGACAAAACATGATCCATGGGAAGAGAAATTTCAAAATAGATAGAGATTCAGAGCCATCAATTAACATGTGGGAGGAAGCTGGAGAACCCGGAGAACCCCAGAGAGAACCAACGCTTACACGGGAAGAACATACAAACTCCACACAGAAGGAATTAGAACCCAGGCCCATCTGTGAGGCAACACCGTACCCAAAGATCTTCAATGTGAGGACACAAACATGACAAGATTCCATCAAAATAATCTTTCTCTGAATACAAAGTGAGTATTTTCTTTTTTGCACAAAATCCAGTCCTTCTTGTTGAAGTGCATTGTTGTTATTGGTATAACATCTTGGGCTGTGCTTGCTTGATTAACACATCTCCGTGTGGGTTTTTAAGGCGCTGCAAGGAGATGAGCGCTTGCTTTGCTGTCGAGCATAAACGTAAAATAATTTTCGACATAATGAAACTTGAAATCTGTTGTTTTTCTGTCTGGCTGAAAGCAATCAGTGTCGATGACTTCAATACAGCTTGATAATTCACAGTGGCTGGAGGCAAGAGAGACGGAGAGGAATAAAAGCCTCAGAGAGAGGGAGAAGTGAGGGACAGGCCAATGTGGAAAAAGAGAGGATAAAGCAGAAAGAAATGGCTCTCAGCTGTGGAACATAACAGCCTCATATTATGCTGACATGAACCTGGCTGTCAGACAAGAGCAAAAAAAAAAAGGAGAGAAGCAGGGAGGGAGGGCGAGTTATCGGGAGCGAGCGGAAGTGGTGGGCGAGGCAGCACAGCCAATATGTTGAGTGATAGAAAAGCAGTGATAAGAGTAATGGGAAGCTGCTGCTGCAGGGGAGGAGGAGGAGGGAGCGCCATGCGGAGAGAGACAACTATGTTGTGAGAGTTGATGCAAATTTGAGGTCCGGGGGAACAAAACAGGGAGGTCACTCTGTCACTATGCAACAGACAGAATGGAGGTGAGCTGGGGAGGGAACGCCTTACTCTCTGGAAAAGTGATGGACGGAGTAGAATACATGGTTTTGATTACGCTGATCAAAGGGTTTCTTTATCGAGATAACACCCAATTAATGAGCATCATCAACATCACAAAACAAGTCCCGCCTCGTGACGAACCCACAAAATAATTACCCCTCAACTCTGCAGCTCCCCGGAGCGTTTGTGTCTCTTTTTATTTTATGTCCCACGATGCTGCTTTGGTTTACTCAGCCTCGTTTCCAGGTGCAGCATGCAGCTGTTTTCAGCATAAAACAGCCCAGATGAACCCAGTGCACGGTACCTGCTCGGCGTCCCTCGGGAGGCGGTGGGAGATCAGAATGGCGTTAAAAGGAGACGTGGTAATCGACTCACAGAAGCAGAACTCCAAATGAATGTAAATGCAGCTCCATGGCTGCTGGATGTGTCAATAAGCACAGCTGTTTGCTGAGATAGTCGCCACGACAACTTCACAAAAGTTGTGCCGTCTGCTCGTTGTGAAGCCAAGAGCCAAAGAATCTATTTTCACTTTTAAATGAGTTTCTTTTTGATCACTCAAGGCGCTTTACATCACGTTCAGTCTAGATTCATCCATTCACACACATTCACACACTGATGGCACAGAACTTCAGGGGTCAAGGTCACCTCAGCATGCGGGCTGGAGGAGCCGAGAATGATCGAAGGTTGACTCGCTCGACCTCTGACCCGCAATGGCACGACAAAAAGCAATCTTTTCTTTTTAATCCAATGCCAATCAAACTGTGAAGATACCACAGAGAAACTCAGGCTTTCAGCATTGCTTTCCAGCAATACTGTAACTGAATAGACGATGAATGAGTGTGCGGAGGGACCTGTGACCGTGTTCTCCCGGCATCCCAGAAACACCTTCGGTGTTCTCTTTCATCCTCCTCGTCTCACACACTGCCCGCTTCTGTCACTTTCTCCGACAGCTGATAAGGGTTTCCATGGGGACGCAGCATCGCTCTGGAGGCAGGTGGTGAATTCTCGAGGACTCGCATTTTCCACTTCCGGTTATTCGGATCACGCAGGAAAAGAAAAGAGACCAAAGAGACCGGAGAGAAACGTCTGTCAACTATAATGTATGCACCAGCTGCACGGCATCCCTTGTGTTAATGCCAATACTTAATTATGCAATGTGGGACTACATGTTGATTAAAAGGGCCAGCTCATCAGTAACCAGTTAATGCACTTACATGCCTATTTGTAAGGGTTTATTACCTCCCTGCTACAGAATCAACCATTCGTTTCTTTATTCTTTTTTCGCTGTTAGAAGTCTAGCTCCTATAAGATCCACATATTTGCACTTTGCTCCGTCTGAACCAAACGAGAGGGAGGAGTTCATGCAGAGGCGCACAATCAGCCTATTTGACATAGCAAACAACAGCAAAATTGCCCTCATGGCTGAAAGGTTTGGATAATGCACCTGCAATGTGATGATGGAGGAGTAATATCTTAGAAAGCAGCCTCTCCTCTGAAAGTATGGCCTCTTAAGCATTCGGAGGCCTGTTTATCAAGTGAATTAAGCGTCTGCAGGGATCAAATAAACACTTATGCAAATGAGAACGAAAAGGATGCACTGAAGAGCATGTGAAATGATAACGCTGCAGAATCTCCCAGCAGTCATGCCTCTTTTTGCCTCTTCATGCTCTCGTTCTCACACAAGAAGTTTAAGTATTTCTTGACATCACTATATTTGGCTTTACTCAGCTGTCTATTGGCCGGTTTCTTCTGGGTGATTCCCATTTGTCCGCAGCAAAAAATAAAGTCTGCGTGACTCATATGGTTAATTTGACTACGTATCCACCAGCAAATTACACTTTGATCCTGACATGAGGCCTAAACAGAAAATTCCACCTATAATAACCCATAATAAATAGTCCAAATCCAACAGCTTTGATCAGATTTCTACGAGGAATAAAAAGATGGTTAGTCATTTTTCTGCCTGCAATTAGAACCAATGTGTGCACGGTAAATGTATGTTTCTTGATCTGAGAATAAATTGTCCATCATAAAAGTTCTATTCTTGGATGACACAGAAGGATCTTGCTCCATGATGACAGTCATCAACCTTCAGGTTGGGTCCTGCCGTCGCTACGACGGAGCAAAAAATAGACTTAATTTACCAAACAAGGTTTTATGGGAGAGGTTTTCCAAATTCATGCCATCCAATTACCAACGAAAGGGCCTCTTATTTGAAGAAAATAGCCTGTGTATATCACCACAATTTGACTCTGAAGAACTGATTGATTGGGCCACTCATAGAGGGACCAGCCTGACAGACATCTGTAATTGATTTCATTTAGCATCAATCTCTGCCAAGATAGATGTAACATAATTGATTGTGCTCTGAAAATTGAAATACAAAGTGGTGTCCATAATTTGAAAGCTATTTTTGCTTGATTTGCCATTTCAACATGAAAGCAGAACAACAAGGAAACAGGGAGTGTTTGCAGCAGTTTAGCGTTGCAGTAAATAGACATCAGACAGCATGTTGTGAACTCAAATTGCTTATTGTTATTTCTCTGCCTGTTTCTTTATGTAATATGTAAGATTAAGAGGTAACGTATTTCTATTAGTTTGTTGTTTATTTTGCTCATATGCTGCTTGTTATTCAACGCAAACATGTCTTACAGTATACCTTTATGGAGCCCCATACTGCGGCTGAAGCAACAGGTTATACAAGTTATACAAAGTGTATAAAGTTAGCAGACAGTTGCCTATTTACACATCCAGCAGAACCAGAACTACTGTGGCATTTAATTCGTAATACATTCAGTATTCACTCTCCGTTTAGCTCCGTTTTGGTCTCCACCAACCCCATCTGCTGGATTTGCAAGCTTGACGAGAGCCGTGAGATTAAAAAGAAAAGTCGGGGGCCAAAAAATCCAAATCAATGAACTGAAAGACAGGAAAACACTGGAACTGCAGAGTGACCAGTTGATCCACTTGTAATAAAAAATATTTATAAGTGCAGCTTTAAATAGTTTTAAGTAATAACACGTACTGTAATAGAGCCAACGTGAAAAATTAACACAGAAAATGACGTTTTGAACCGCTGCATATTGTTTATTGTTTAGCTGTTATGGAAACCGGATGAAAAGCAGTCAGTAAAGCAGATTGAGTGTTGATAATGAATGTGGCGGGTTGTCCAACGCCCATATTGCCTAGCATCAGCCACTGCTGGTGCAACGAACAGTAAGCAGATGTCTTGGAGGAGTCGTAAGCGGTCTGCCCCCGTGCTGAGCCATGTTGAGCTGCGTTGAGCCGTGTTGAGCGTGCCTCCTGGCACACACCGGGACTCCCACCGTTGTACCCCATGTCCTAACACCGTATAATTGAAGACATGATAGAAACAGAGGAGGGACTTCAGGGATCCCGCTGCATTGCTCCTCATCCCCAATGATTGCAAAATGAAAACACTCACTGTGCAACTTCTTCAAAAGGAACAGGACAGGAAATACGCAATAGCGGCTGTGTGTTCCTCATGCGTGTGCAGCGGGCTCATTTACTGTATCTCAGTCGTGCAAATTACAATATTCATACAAAGAAAATGATGGTTTTAGGATAAGTTGGCTCACTACTTCTAAACGACGAACAACCTCCTTCCTCACAGCACCGTACCGACTATTAATTACCGACTTAATAGCCTACTACTATAGGCTATTAAGCAGCTTGTTTTATGTTACAATTAAAAAGGCAGTCAACAGATGAGATTTGTCGATTACATATTCCAAAAAATCCTAAAAATTAACTTACAATCTCCTTAAACTGCCATCTACACAGACATCTATTAAATGAGATGGAGGCCTCGTGGAACCAGCGTCGAATCAACCTTGAGATTGTTTTTGTGTCACATGTTCACTCCTGTGATGTTCCGAGGTTGCGAAACATTTGTTTTTCCGTATTTTTTTGGTAGAATTCAGTTGTACGACAACAAACGACTTTCTTCCATCTATTTTGTGTTTTCCCCGTTATCGCTCCTCTTCTTTAAGAGGCTTTAATGCCAATGCCTCTGCAGGGGAAGAGCTCGTTATCTCCGTGTTTGCTTCTTCTCAGTGGCACTGCTACGTAATAATAGTAACAGCTGTGACAATGTGCCAAAGCAGCAGACAGATTAGTCCTTACTCCTTACCAATATTAATACATTACCACGTCCACCGGCCCACTGATGAAACACAGTGCGTAAAATAAGACCAGAAGTTTCTACTTGACTATTGATCCACCACTACAAGTCGTAGTATGAGTAACCGCTGACACAGCATCCACTCCCACCCGGAGCCCTGGTGTAGGCTGTGGGCAAGTCTGAAGCACGAGGCGCCCCGGACTAAAAATGATTTTTTCGCCTGCCGCCCAACCGAGGAGAAACTGTCACCCACTCCCACACAAAGACGGAGGAGCACCCTCACTCCCCCACACCGTTTCCTCCCTCTCGAGTTAAAAAAATCAGCTTTGTTTATCAGCAGAGAGAGAGAAAAGGCTGATGTCACCAGAAGATGCTGATAATTCAAATACATTCAACTCTACATCAATTAACCGGTGAGCAAAAACAAAACATTTGCGTTTTACACACACGATATTAAATCAACACATTCGTCAGACTATCACAGGGATGACGTTATTGTCAGGTTGGATGAGCTGCTTGAGTGATGTGTTGAGCTTTGATCTGCTTTTCACTCGTCCCATCCTGACCTTGATGTGATGAATCACTGTCAGACCAGTGTGTGACTTGAAATACTGATGTCATCCTCAACATGGAGACAGATGTGCGTCATGACTTTTATCCAGTGTGAAGTGTGGGGGGGGGAGTTGTTAATACTATAAGTCACTTTATTACATTAGAGGGCTTCTGCATGATGAGAGAAACCTGAGGAAACTTGTAGAATCAACGGCTGAAGCCGAGTTGTGTGACTTGACAGCGGAGACGTCCTTTAGTAACCTCCCAGCTCGTACTTTCAGTCGGCGTGCTCCTCCGAGAGGTCGTCTCCAGCTCTCTCCTGCCGCTCGCAGGCTGAACTGGGAGTAGCAGCACTTCCGGTTGTCCTCATCCTTTGTATTCCTCTTGTGGCGCAGTCCTCCTCCCTCTCTCAACACTCCAGCTACTTGTTCTTTTTGTTTTTTTTTTCACTGAAGAGACATCTGCACACACAGGCACATGGATGCTTGGCCCGTGTTGTGTCTGTGTTGACGCTGCTTTTGGTGTATAGATTTACATTATAGGGACTCCAGATTCAAACATGCATGAGTATAACAGCAAGGTAATCTTACTTTGATTACCAAAGTGATGCAAGAGAGTGCAAGCGACAGCCTTTGCAACATCATTATGGCTGAAGAGCTCTGCAGGCAGATTGAAGGTTAACGTGATGTTACTCCTCCTGAGAGGAGGACTGATGAGACTGTGCTGCTGGAGGATCAGATGGGAAATGGAGTAAGTCAAAAGCGTAGGAGCTGAACTGCAGAAGTAGTAGGATCAGAGGATTTAGTAAGGCAGACATACGCACTGTTAAACACAGTCCACTGTCTCTAAATGAAGAACAAATAGTATAGTTCATGCATATAGATGTGCAACGTGCAGATGAGTGATGTCCAACCCATTATGCACAGAAACCCTGCATGTGCACATGTGCTCTGCAGCTTCTCACTCAGACAAGGCCGTCTGCAAGGGAAGCGAGCACAAAGGAAGAGTCAGAGCGCTCCGTGTCGCACCCCCGAGGGGAATAAAGTCCGACGGTGAGATACATGTCTGCATCAGGTTAACGTGGTGGGCGGGAGTCCTCTTTCCTTCCCCCTCTGTGCTTTGGATGTTTCCTGCCTCAGCTTCGCCACCTTGCTGCATCCCATGGGCAGACTTCTGCAAACACACCAGACATCATGTCAAGCTCACGTTGCTGGGTCGTAAGACCAGGAGGGAAAAGTTGACGAAGAAAACTTTTATTCTGCTCTGACTGGTAGAATCCCTCTCGTCCTCGGTGCTTGCGTACTTGTATCCCCAGGTGCAGAACCGCTCGCTGCTGCATCATCTCCGCCTCCCCTACCCACCGGATGGTGACAGGCGTCAGCGGCGTCTTGCTGTGTCGGGAATCCACCACTGGCTCCCTTGTTCTTGGTCTGCACGTGGATCTCTGCTGCACATGCTGAAGAAATCCACGGGATCACAGCATTCCTCCTACACTAGATCTAATAATCTGTTTTGTGGACAGCGTGCTGGAGAGGTGACGGTAGTGGGCGGATGGTGTTGCAATTTCAAACAGAACAAAAAAGTAAAGAAATGTATTTATCGGACAGATGGACGGTCAGAGGTAAATAGACATACAGAGAATTGGAAGGACTAACACGAGCGTAAGGAAATCACACACGTGCTGTTTGGTGCCTGCAGGGAAAGTAACTGTAAGCATTGCTGATATCTAAACTTATATTGAAGTTTGAGTGAGTTACTTTGTGCACACACTGCCAGGTTATCATATTAATTCATGTCAAGTTGTAACACTTCAGTTTGGATGATAAGACTCGGCTCCCTCGCCGTATCAGTGGAGACGCTGTGTCTGAAACGCACCCGTGGTGTATCGCTGGTGGCTTTGATATGAGACATCTCGTCTGCACGGGGCGTGCGGGGGGGAACAGCTCAGAAAAGGAAACATTTTGCAACAGATGAAACGACTTCATTAAAATAGTCATTCTTCATTAATTATTACAGCTGAACTTGAACAACCAGCAAAGATTGTTTAAGTTCCATAACAGGGAGAGAGGGGGGGGGATACTACTGCCAAACCAGCGACATGATGCGCTAACATTAGCTCCTTTTAACAGGTGTCAGGTGATCAATTCTTCTTCGCCCCTGTAAAACAGCAGCTGCGCAACTGTTTTAAGAGTGGCGAAGAAGAACTGTGTCAAAGCTAACGGAGCTAGCCGGTAAATAAATTCCTATTTCTAATAAATTACGTGGTATCGGATCGGCGCCTGGACTCCAGTACTCGCCGATATCGGAGGCATTTCCGATACTGGTATCGGAATCGGAACAACTCTACTGGAAACATCCTAACTTTCTCCCCCCTTACAGCGCCCCTGATAGCCCCAGAGTTATTTTTATCAGCATGTTGAATGAGCAGGATTACAGGTCTGTACATGACATAACCGCACTGTCGGTTTCTTGCTAGCTGCATGCGGTAATAATATGTTATAATTGTCTCATATATTCTATATGTAATGACTGTAATCACTTTTATTATCTCATGATACAACCATGGACCCGATTCCAATATTCACAAAGAAGAGTTTTCTGTAGAAGTGGTTCTAATGGTGTAAAGGTTGAGGCTACTCTATTGTACTGATTGCCTGGTAAGTTTTGCAAAAAGGCTTTGCAATAGAAGGTCGTATATAAGGACTCTTCTTTACAAATGATTATGATTAGAAAGTTTTGAAGCACTCAATAGTGTAGTTAACATGGGCCTGTAGATTAAATTGTCTTCGCACCGTCCGGTGTAACGACAACTTCTCCTTTAATGACTGCCATAAACTTGATCAGCAGCCTTAGACTGATTATTAGCACGTTTATCCCCCCTCGGGGTATTTCTCCACATACGCCTTGCTGAACACATTTTAAATGATTGAGATTCCTGAAAAAAAAAGTATAAACACAGTAGAGCCAGGAAGTGAATCTACAAAAGAAATCTGAACTTTGATGTCTTATAGTATAACGTGCGGTTTGAAAACAGAGCTGCTTGTAAAGAACGTTAAAAAAAAGAATGAAATGTGGTGACAGGGACAACAAAAGCTTCGCGTAAATACTGTCCTTCAATGCCAGACTCCTCCTGCTCTGCTTGACGAGAACATCAGCACCGCAGTCGATAACGCGACTGTCTGGTACACCCATGTGTGTGTGTGTGTGTGTGTGTGGTGACATCACGCAAGATCGAAGGCGTTGTCAAACAGCTTAAAGAGCTCTTATTCTGCACAAACAGAGCAGACTCAGTAAAGCTGGAATTAGAGTGACGAGGTAAACGGCGGAGTAGGTGATGCTCATCTGACTTGTCTGGGCTGCCCAGCTGTTTTTATGTCTTTTCAAAAGGAGAGTTTTAGTCTCTTTAAGTGCTGTTTCAGAGGCTATCGCACTGGTATAGTATGCTAAGCTAACAAGATCACATTTGTCTTAAAAGTGTGTGTCATCGTTCTAATTCCAGCATCTTTCTATTCAATTTGACAGGATGAAGCGCAGGAAACTATCAAACGTTTCACATCGTTTCCTGGCGTTAAGATGTTGACATTTTCTACATGAAACAGCGTCTCCAGTTGCAGAAACATCTCCTGATGTGTCACGCAAATAGGCAGTGTTGACATTTAGTCACCGGATGTCCTGAGGAACACGGTTATTGCTTTCGGGTTTGTCATTGATTCTGCACATTACTTTTGAACAAGCGGAGGCTCCGAGTCTGACGTCCTCGTCTCTCCCGAGCACCAGGGAAGCGTCATCTTCTGTCCCTCTTGGGACCGTGAGATGCATAACAGTCATCGCCATAAAAGTTAATGAAGCTCGGAGGATCCTGAACGTCACAACCGAGTCTGCTTCGGCGCACAAGAGGAAACAATTACACCAACACTAAAGTGGATGTGCAATGGTTTACTTCATCGCAACACAAACATACTTCATCAAGAAATAATAAAAGGAAACCGTCCGATCAATAAGGCTTCATTATTTACTTTTCGGCTTGACAAGGTGCATCTTGGGAGGACAGATGGTCCAGTATTGTGTTACAAGGATGTTGTTGACTTGTTTTGTAAAATAGTTTCGGATTCTGGACACCATGGCAACAGCAGTCCACGCTATAAACACAACAATACATTATATTTTTCATAATCTACTTGAATATTGTCACAAAAAAGTAGATGCTAAACCAAGTGTTACCATATAGAACATATACTACTAATTAATGTTAGTCATTGTCTCTACACCAAGTTATACAACGTGATACCGCCTCCCACACAATAGTTAAATAGGAATTCAAGTTCAACATTTTTTAAAGTCATGATTGTTGATTTGACAAGTTTGACACATCGAGGGTGATCAACTACGAACAAAAAAACAAGACATTTAGTTCATTTATATTCCCTTCGCCGCCTTCACTCCCAAACGTGTGTCATCTTCATGTTTTCCGCTGTCACCGTGTCACAAATGACACAATCCCATAGTGTCTTCATTGAATGAACCATGATTCACTGAGATGCTATTCAGAGAGCGTGGGGGATGGAACGCTCCCTTTGCTGCTTCCATGTGGGCAGAAACATCTTGTTACAAGTAAAATTAGAAATAGCGACGCTTAATAGGGGACAGCGGCTCGGTGATTCACGACAAAGAGAGAAGGACTTCTTCTTAACTTCGCGTGGAGTTTGCATACGTTTTTCCATACTTTCCATGTACGTCAATGGCTTTAAGCTGCAGTTGTCACAAATGAGTGGAAGTAGGGACACCGGAACTGTTTAAATGAACAGACTTACAGTCGGGGAAGAGAAGGGAGTCCAAACTTTTAAAAATGCTCATTTCATTAATTATGAAACCAAGATTTTCACATTAAAGTCGATATCATGCCTGTGTTAAAAGTCCGTGACCATTTGTACAAACCGCCCAAGATTGGCATCAGCAAGTGTTTGTCCTTTCTTTTTTAAAAAACTGTCCTGCTCTTATAATTGCTTTCTAGGAATAGACAGACAGTCTGCTCTCTTATGTGAAATCAATGTGACACAAGACACGAGGTGCAGAACTTTTGATGGATAAGAGCTTCTTACATTATGCTGCAAACGTGTTTTTTTATATATTTTTTTTAAAGCTACTGTTAGGCTTCTGGCTCATCCTTTGTGCTGAGCTTGAATGGTGCTCTTGTATCATTCATATTAATTGATTTTAAAGTCAGACACAATCATGCGGTGGATCGATTCCCTCCACTTCCCTACGACTTTGAGGAGAATGCTTTTCACCAGGTAGCCTGTTGCCGATAGCCGCCGAGTGTTCCTGAATGATCTTCCACGGAAAGGCGGTGCTTGTGATACATTATTACTCACACAATTATTCCGTCTTCATTATTCTACAGTCACTTCTATTCATTATCTCAGAGGTGATTTGCGGTCCTCAATCTCCCAAAACTCCATAACAATGTTCGTGTGAATCACGAGCGGATACTGGAGCATCAACAAGGTGCTCGTTTGCAACCGAAATTACGTCAAAACCTCCTTTATGCGTCTCTCTAATTCACTCTGAATTCATCTAGTAGATGTGACACATCAAGTGACCTTAACACTCCTCCACAGATTCCTTCATAACCTCAGCTCCTTTGAGCCGGCGTTCAGTTTCAATGCGTTCGCATGCGAACCTGCTTTACACCGTCTGTGAGTTCTATTACTGCTTCACTTCGGCATCACGTCTCCTTTTGTACAATGTCCCCCTCAGGGATCGTGCTGTTTGATTTTATTGCTTTTACAAGACATGTGTGGTGTAGAATGCAACAAACTAAGACCAATGTCTGTAAACTCCATGGCAATTCACCTCACTGTAGTGCTAGACGAGAGCTCAGGGGATCACTGAAGTCAGTAGGATTTATTGTCTGTGCAACATAATAAATAATACATATGTAGCCAATTGTATGTAAATGCATCCATTAGCTATAGAGATATTTATCAAGGACTTATTAAGGTTATCAAGGACTTTTGAACCTTGGACAAACCAGGCTAGCTGTTTCCACAGCTAGAAAAACAGGATAGAACAGAACAGCAGAAAAACAGGATATATATAAATATAATGTACACTTTCTCATTTCAGAATATGGAACACGACCGGTGCAGACAGAAGACAGAAGGCTGGCGGAGGCGGTGAAAGAAAATCTTCGTGATGGAAATCTCATCTTGTTAACGACACAAGAATATGTAATGAGTGCACAAATGTAGCGCAAGAAATTCAGAAATAGAAATAATCATCAACGTTGGAATACTTAGAGCTAGATTACGGGGGAGGAGTCCGCCGCGAACAGGAACGCTTGGCTTGGCACCGTGTTTCGCTCTTACGCACACAATGATGCAAATGCATGTGTATAAATATACATATATAATGCATACAGTAGAGTTAAAGCTAAACACACAGGTCATGTGCCACATGGATCACACAGACACACATTAAACAGGCTTTGAGGCACAGAAAAGAGTAACCCTTCCCTTGCATCCCTCCCACACGACTAAAACACCATGTCAGTATCTAGAAATCATCTGGCATCAACACCTGCTAACGAAGACAGACGGGCGCATAGAGAGACATCTACGCACAGACACGTTCTCCAGCCTACGCCAGCATGGCCTCACAGTTGTGAGGTGTGTGTGACGTGCTGCCTCACTGTTTCGCTTCGAGCTCGCCAGAAGAAAAGTCTCTCCTGTGGAGGGAGGTGGGTCAGGGGTGACTGTGAATCACCGCCGTCCTCGTGGGTTTGGCTTTATTAGCTCGTTTTCAAAGGCTGAGGGGAAGTTGGTTATTGCGTTTCAGGATTTAGCCACCAGTGAGGGATTGCCTTTTTTACTTTCCCCCCTCCATTTAGCCTGGATCCCTTTCTCCAAACCAACTATTTTAAACTGGTGCCACTGTGTAAAGAAGATAATTACAACCCCCCTAATCGGTGGAGGAAGACCTCATTGTCATTAACTCAGTGGTAGGCCTATTCACGCTGACGTGGAGTTTGGACTATTACGGTACATGATCACATGATCACATGCTCCATGGGTGTAGTAATTCAGTACAATCAGTACTCTATTTTAGGCCTTTTTCCAACAGCATTAGAAAAGCGAGGTTTGGGCTTTTGTTAAGTTGAGTATTGCTACACTGTGGTACACTTTCCAAGTGACGTTGACTGGTATTTATAGATACTGTCGTCAATGTCAATGTCAATGTCGTCTTCGAGGCAACATTTTCTGCGAATTCTCACATTGAGGACTACAAAAATGCTCAGAATAACAGTGACCGACAGGATTATCCAAACATATGTAGCTGGATTACTTTCTAACTAGACAGCAGAGGTTTGTAGGTGCACTGTGAGGAAAAAAGAGTAATACGTTCTGTGTTGCATCGTATTCTGTATTGTGCCAGAGACCCATATCTTCATATCGCCTCATACTTTGTCACTGGATTGCCTGTGTGATGTGTAAACACGTCGGGAGGTATAATGGAAAGGGTTACCGCCTGATCTAGATGTTGCAGAACCTCTCCTGGTACATTCTGTGACTAAACTAAATTAACGTCCATGTCGCAGAGACCCTACGATTATTAGCACTCTGTGCCAATGTGTGTGGGTGCACTGTGTGCTTGCATACTGAGTAATATCATATCTACAGATACAAAGGCACTTCCTTCAAACCTCAGTAGCCCTTCCAGTCGACACACGTGGATATGGAAACTTAAATTACTGTGGAAGAAGGAGAGTGCTCCTTAACCACTAAAATGGGCAAAAAGGTCAGCGTAAAGATGTTCAGATGCGTCAATGTGACCACTCAAGATGGTTGGAATTTCCAAGGTGATGATATCCAAATCCTCATTTCTTCAAAAGTTTTGAATATATTCTGCAACTTTTTTTTGGTATCTGTTGAATTAAACTCTTCCGGAGGCCCTTTATGCTAATAGGTTTTTGTGCTAGCAAAGTTGGTGCTGAAGTAAAAGTTAAAATATGGAAGTAGACAGTCATTATTGAGATTTTGTCTTCTGTTGTTTGTTGTTGTTTTGTAAAAATTGGACAAAAAAATTGGAACGTAAATTACCAACTGACAAAGCTATCCCATAATTATATGTATTTTTTTTGTAAAAAACTCAGTCATAAAGTCATAACCATGCCTTGCTAAATGAACTTTGTCAGCACAACCTTTAAATTATGAGCCAGTTACAGAGGAAGCAGGACAAATTGGTGTCCATCAGGGAGGGAAGCAGTGATTTGCTCTTGTGTTGTTATCTAATGTATTATGAAAGACAGCAAACTCAATGTGGATGTACAATATGTATTTATTCCCTGTCAATACACATATCACCATAACATTCCCACCACTACCTCTGCCTCCGTACCTGATATGCATTTGATACATTATCTGAGCCTGAATTTGCACAATTATTCAGCAAATTAGTCGATTAAAATGCGTCATTGAGGGACAATCCAAATTAAATGGGCAATTATGGAAAGGATTCTCCTGTGAACCACAGACCCTAAAGCACTTTCATACTGAACTCATTACTGCCAGCTTTTTTTCTGATTGGCTTTTATTAACGTGTTCAAAACCCCTCCTTTCGTTGGACATTCCTCTCATTTAACGTACTTCAAACACATTCTGCAAGGCTGAGAGGTTGAACTTGTGCTCTCGGGCAACGCTGCCACTACAGTGGGAATTCTATGCATCTGTATTACAGTCGCTTGGTCGCTAATATGTAGAACCGGATGCAGACAGGCACTGCACCTCATTTCAAGTTAACCTCAATTCCCAACCCATAGCGACCTCATCGAAGGAATTCCACGGTATGTTTGCAGATTCATTCGATGATACTCAACAGCGGTAAACCCTTGTGTGTGTTAAATAACGTTCCTGAAGTGAGTTTCTCGGAAGACTGTGGAAATCATGATCACGTTAAATCATATCCAATTATACAAGCAGCCACGGGGGTTTCATTATTCGGTAATAGCTAACAAACAACACCAGTTAAAAAAGAAAAGAAAGCAGGCTAAAAGGTCCGTGTGTGCTTGCTTCCTTCCCTGGGATAATGTGGATAAAGAGTTATGTATGCACACGGACTACTCACCAAAAATTAATTAAGATTAACTTTTCAATACCGGACGGATCTTTGTCGGGCCATTTACAAAAGAAATGTCCACACCCACCAGGTTGATATAAGCCCCTACTAAGAGACTGTTCCCTGGAGGAGGAACAGAACAGTATCTTGGAGAAGAGGTAAAGTAAAGGATAAGGTATGGTGAGTCATCATCTGGAGAGAGAGAGAGAGAGAGAGAGAGAGAGAGAGAGAGAGAGAGAGAGAGAGAGAGAGAGAGAGAGAGAGAATCCAGGATCTCGGGCTACCGACAACTGCAGGATCAGGACCTTGGAGAGTGCCAATGACATAATAAATAATAATAATATAATAAATAAATAATAAAATAAAATGAAAATTGTGTATATAAAATGAAAATAGATATATAAATCGAGACATAGCGGCTAAAACAAACAGCAATAACAAAAAGAGAAAAACAAAGACAGAAAAGGGAACATTTAATAAAGGTCTATTAATTGATTCAAGATGCCAAGTGAAGTTGATCAGATACACAACGGACCACAAGGATCAGAGTGAGCCCTTCAATGCTTCAGCCGTAGCGAGCCACATATTCACATTGGCCTCTTTGGCCCCATTTATACGGGCCATCGACAGCTATATATGTAACATCAAGAAAAGTTCAAACCCATTGTCTGATGGTCAACGTATGAGGGGGCTTCCAGCGTACTGTGATCATTTTCTTAGCCCTCACTCTCTTATTAAAATATCTCCCCTGAAATCTAAAATATAGCTTAAAAAACAAACTGCATCCGCAGTCCCGGACCTATAAATAAACAGAAATGCCAGGTCTACCATGAACAAAGTGAGCACAAATATAGATACAAAATGAGTCGAATGTGTCATGCTTAAGTACAATAGTTGTATTATACTGTGTTTTTCCGGCTCCCAGGAACTACCACCCTTTGGTGAGCACATTCATGCTTTTACGTTTAAAAGTGAGTCAGTAGTGAGTGCATTTATATGTGTGAATGTGTGTGCAGGCAGCTATTGTAGAGCCACCAGGTGGGCGTATGTGTCACATCCAGACTGTACACAACAAGTGGTTTCAACCACACGGGGCCCTCGATCTTACCCAGACGGCAGGACGATAATGACGCACGGGCCTTCCCCGACACCAACGAGCTCTGGCGATGCATAATTGAAGTCTTAATCACCACACGGAGATTCATATTAGTGCTAATACAAGGCGATCCGGCAGTAAAGTAAAAAAGGATTTCCGGTCCTCCACATTGTTAAGTGACATCTTAGTGTTATTGCTTTGATGTTAAGGGTCATAAAAAGAATGAATTAATTCAATGAAATGGAAATGTATCTTTCAGAGAGAATGTATGAAAAAGTAGTAACGAATAAAAAGGAGAAGCTTGTTTTAGCCGCCATAACAGAGAGCAAAAAGCCCATTAGTGGGAGCGGATCGGCCGGCCGACACCGACCCTTGCTGGCGAGTGTTGTGCTTTTATCACCGCACACATCGTCTCCGACGGATCGACCTCCGCCGTTACGGCTGATCTATTGACCGGTGACGAGCTCGTCCATACAAAGTACGAAGCAAGCACTCACAGTGAAATGAAAAAAAGTCAAACATAGGAAAATTGGAGCCCAAATTGATAATAAAAAGGGGGCAAAGGGGTGATGCTAGTGGTGATATATTGTTGTCATAGAAACATTTAAAAAAGCACTTTGAGCTTCTTTTTTTTTCAATGAAATGCCGGGACGAAGCGGACACAGGCCCTAATGAGCAATGAATATTGCTCAGAACTGATATAAGTGTGAATGACTTCTGTGTGACGCATGTAAAGGCTCCAAAGACGCCGACACCCCCACCCAGAAGACAGAAATCAAAGCACTCAACGTATTCAAAGCCATACTGGAGACGGACAAATCAGCAGGTTAATGACTTTGACCTGCGGTTGGATGTTGCGAGTTGCCCATTACGGTTGCTCCCAGCGATTTGAACGGTCTACCTTGACCTCGTTCCACCTGGCGGTTTGCGCGGCAGACGGACAGCATCTCATGCTGTGTTGTTAGACGACTCCCATGACTGAGCAGCTGCTTTTGGCCACTTCCGCTGTGACCGAGCCTTCACACTGTGAGGTAATCAAACATCGGGGCTAGTTTTTGTGTTCGCCCTGAGTAACCGGTCTTCTCTGGTATACAGAACAAATCAATGACCTTCAATACATCTTTTATTTCCCCATGAAGTCCAAGGCTGGAAATAGTGAATAATGACATCATAGAGGATGTGTTTTACTGGGGCATTGAATGGAATATGAGGAAACACACTCATCGACATCTGAAAAGGAAGTGTGGCCTTGAGATGATGGAGGGAGGGAGTGCAAGGATGGAAGACCCGGATGTGCTAAAACATGATCAAAGTTGATGAACAGTGTTTTGATGTCAAATTGTTTCCCATTTTATCTGCCCAGATATGTGGTTTTGTTGCTACTACAGTGCACTTCTGTCTTTGTTTCGTGGTTTCTTAACCAGATACTTTTTTTCAGTTCCTTTGTCATTTTTTTCAAGTGTAGCAAACGGGCTACAACTGCATTTCATTGTGTTGAACAAAAAAAAACAACAATGATCTGAAACACAGACTCGAGGTTTGCTCAAGAATAAAAAAAAGTGCTGCTGTTTAATCTGAAAACACCTATTTTATGCAGTTGTACCCGTACATCTTTGCATGTCTGCAGGCACTGACTGAGGAAAATATATGGTGTTTACAGTGCAAGTGTGTCCAAATGATGGATATTCAACTTTCAGGTAATGGCATTTCCACTCTAGAGTCAGATACTTATCTGTGGTTTCCCCACACGACATAGCAACTTTCACATAGTCATTTGATCAATTGGAAGTAAAAAAATCAGTATGTGCAGCTTTAAATAAATAATTTCAGTTTAAAATGCCATAGATTACAGGCATGTAATGGAGCAATGAATGCATAGATAAATAGACATGCAACTGTTGCATTAACCCTGTTGTTACTGCCCACTACGCCAGATTTTCAGTCCTTATTACAGAAAAAACATCCTTCGCCTTAATGTTTCACACAACTCTGCATCTTTCATTAGGATGCAGAAGGATACGACGTAGTCACAGGAAACAGGGTGACTATACCTGATGGAGGTAAAGATTTACTGCAGAGAGATTAGCCTCACACATGTCTGATGACGCACATAACCCTGCAAAAAAAAGGGTGTGCTTGAGGCAGAGAGGCAGGGGAACAGCAGGATTGTAGGATAAGTGAAGCTTTCTTCAGATTTCATCCGTGCAGGAGGACGGAATCATGGTCTGCATGCAAATGTATTAAAGTGTAATCATTTGGAAGTTTCTGCCGGAACAGATTAAGATGCTACAGGGATTCTATGCAAATAAGGGACGTACGGCAAAGAAATAAATTATGTTGTATGATAAAAACCTCACTCTTAGAATGACACAGATCCTCCAACAAGGCTTTGGCCGGAGGTCAGGGAGGAACATCTGCGTCATTGAGAAAGCACCAACAACCTCTGATAGGTGGAATGACCGCTCACGCCTCTGCACATGAAACCCTTTCATAAGCACATGCATACAAACACACACTCGGCACGTGCACATGCACATGCACATGCACGCTCTGTTTGATGCAGCAAATCGCGACCGGAAGTAAGCGCCAAATCTATCAAAGGTTTTTTTTTTTTTTTTTTCACACAAAAAGTAATTCCTCCTTTTTTTTTTTCACAAGCATTCAATATCAGACTGCAGGGAGCTCCTCTGTGCAGGAACTTCACCGTTAAACATGTTGTCACGGAAACGGAGCCCGACATATGGAGAAACCCTGAGCTTGTGAAAGCCCTGTTGCTGTGGTGATGTCTTTCCTCGGAATAAATTCAATGAATTTGACAAAAAGAGTGTGAGCTGTGATGGCTGTGGGGCATTCAAATTAACAAATAATAACGCAACATACTAATGAACCAACACAGAATGTCACCGCAGACGTGTTTAGGATGCTCGTCATTGTCACAAAAAGGCATAACAGAACTGATAATTGATCATTTTGATATATAGAATTAGAATCTTGCAAGATGAACAGGAGTTCCTGTCGCAAAAGTAAAACAACTCCTTCATAGAGGAAAGGGAAACGGGACCGATGTACACCTTTGACAGAAAGTTCAGGAGAAGAGACGGGGGAAGCAAAATGAATGAAGTCAAAGTGGAAGGTTTGACAGACAAAGAGCACAGAGGGTCTCTGTGGTGTCGGAATTACTGTGGCTTGCACTGGCCATCGGTGTCTGGTGGAGCCTCAGCTTCCGGCGGCAGCTGAATTCAGAATACTAATGCTGCAATTAGTGTAACCCAGCAACAGGAAGTTGGCTGCCCTTGAGGGGAGAAGAGAGAACGGAGCTGAATACATCGCCGGGATGCAGAGAAGCTCTAGTGGCGGCTGTCAGCTGGCCCCGTGCTCCCTGATCAGACGGGAGAGGAAGGCTGGAGCAGCAGGGCATCGCTGGCTGCGCCGACCGCAGCGGCTGCAATGACTTCAAAGAGTCGCATGTCAAGGTCAAGAGCCGCAGCCCCGCCTATTGCATTCAGAATATGTAAAAACAACAAGAAAAGTTGTTCTGCACACTGAGGCAAGTATGAGTATTAAAACAGATATTTATATGCAAATGCAGAACCAAATAACATATTTACATCCACCTCCATATAATAACATCCACCCAACCATTCGTCGCTTATATTTGCAGTGCTGCATATGTCAACATTATAAAAGTGGAGGATTTTGACTTTATATTTTAACATTGTACAGGAAGAGGAGATACTTTCATATAAATTGCATGCCATCGCACATTTTTTATTTTTTTTTGCACCTTTTCTGCACTCCTCATTCCCAACTAGTCAGCTGATCAGACTCAACCACTGAGGTGCAATGATCCCCCCCCCGCTCCAAATATTGATTGCAGCTATAGACAGAAGTCACACAGTGGTCGACTCTGATGTAAAAGACCATGAGGACTCAGTATCCTGACAACAGACCTGAAGGTGTCGCATGGACGCTTGCTAATTGAACTTAATGGCACCAATTGTTACTCTGCAGAGTGCATCAATTCAACCTGACCCCCACCCACACACACACACACACACACACACACACACACACACACACACACACACACACACACACACACACACACACACACACACACACACACACCTCAAGTGGAGTTCGATTACATGTGCCCTGCATTCTGATGAAGCCGTAGCTATGGAAACTCGTCCTCACACTTTCGAGCGTTGCGCGGCACTTTCACTTAAGTGCAGCTTTCTGCTTGACTCTCTTATTGCAGAGGCCTTGCATCCATTATCCCCGACGTTGATGGACAGTAAAATGATAGACCCAGAGTGTGTTTTCACCAGTTTGTACACGCTGCGTTTACATTTTTATTTTCTGAATGACTTGTCAAGCGAATCGACAGCTTTCTGACATGTCTGAGTCCTTACCTCCATTCATGTTTTGTGTCTTGGCTTATGGAAAGGAGGGGGACTAAGCAGTGGGAGGTTTACTTGTTGTCGTGCCTCCCACATCAACACACATTGCTTTCTATTAGTTTTATTTTTGCCTTTCAGTGGGATGACAGTAAACACACTCATTAGCATAATATTATTCATTGGATCAAACTGTGGGAGAAGAATAACATGAATGGGATGTGATCTGACACGCAACGTGGTTACGCTGTGCAACACCTGCAGCTCATAGCAACCCTTTGACAATCATGACACTTCTTTTTTTACTTTTACCTAAATATTCAATCCCGCATTACGTGCCGTTTTATTTATAAGACGTCAAGACATTTTGAATTTAAAGAGTAAATAAAAAGGGACTTGTGATTGATGCAATGAAAATTACATTTTAGGAAACAAATTATGTCCATATTCAGGTTCATACCTGTTTTTTTTTTGGTTTCATGTCATAACGGCCTCATTCCCAAAGAATGTCGGGGTCGGGAGATTTGATAATGGTCCCCAAATATATTTGCAGAATTTCTTTCTTAGCCTTTAATTTAACATTTATGTCTGCAGTATAATTTTGAGCCAAATAAATGTTGTTATTGTTCTGACTTTTTTTAACATTGCATCGACTATGAAAAGCTTTCAACTCTTCTTACAGATGAAAGAGTGTTGACGTGTGCTTCCTGCTGAGGACTAATGACGCCTGGAAAGCAAACGCTGTTTTACATTGGCTGTGCTCGGGGCCCATGATTACAGTCAGACCCTGATTTGCCAAAATTGCACTGCAAACATAACATCGGACAAATTACCTCTCAACTGAGGAACAATCAGGAGAAGTTCAACCTCAAAATAAACTAAAGCACGTATTTACCAAAGCTTTCTGTGCAAAAGAGAAAATATGTTCACATACGTGTTGTGTGTTTATATGAACAGAGATGACTGATGAAGCATTCAAACTGGCGAAGCGTATTTTAAGTTGAGTTTACTCTTGATTAGCCTTCAAAATGAATGTTGAATAAATTAGATGCCACCATTAAGTTTGTCAGTTTTGCTGTTGATTTTGTTCAGAAGTGGGAGGCGAAACAAGCGTTGGCCCATCAGGGAGAACAGAACATCTATTGTGTTGTTGTGGGCTGAGCTGTCAAATGTTTCTTCCTGTCAATACCCTTGAAAGTATACTTGTAAACACCATCGAAAATTAAATCTAAATAAATACAGCTTTTATAGTCACCTTGTTAACTTGTGAAGCACTTTTTCCCCAAAAATCAGAAAATATGATTAAAAAGTGACAAGCATGTGAAAAGACATCTAAATCAAAGGTTGATCGTTTATTAAGATTGGAAGCTTGAGCTGGAAAACCTTCTCGACCTCCGTTTGCTGCAATTTAGGTCTATAGAAAAAACACCATCTTGTATCACAGCTCTAGACACGTAATGCACTCTATGTTTTATTTATTTTTCTCACAAAACGTCTGATGATGCAAGAAGTTATTTTTTGCACCCAAAAAATTGCTATTTTCCAGCTCAGTGTTTCTAGTGAGATCACAGTTTCCTATAAATACATGTCTTGAAAAGGAGCTACTGGTTGCCCGCCACCAGTGATTATTGTTGTTAATGCGCGGGAGCTGATTCAAGGAACTATTTATAGTTGGCGTAACGAATAATTTACCCACGTGAGATCACAATGCTTCTGACAAGATGTTTGTGCCCGAACAGTGTGTGCTGAAACACTATTCATAGCTTGTATGGGACTAATGGGAGCTCGCCAGAAATAAAGCGAACAAAAATGCAGTTACACAGACGCACCAGTGGCCCCTCTGTGAAGACCTGACATGGGGTCAGACCCAGAGTATACAAATACCATTTCTGTGACCTCATGGGCAATTTACCTTCCCATCATCACATCCGCTGTCTGTGCAGGGGGAGGGGAGGGGGGATTTCTTTTAATAGCATGCAATTGCCTTGCCCAATTTCGACATTTTTCTCCGGAAAGGAGCACTCGGAAAAAAAGGGCTGAGTCACTAATATAGTCGGCATGTTTTGTCCATGCTGGTGCACGAGGAAATCTTAAGGCTAATGGGCAAAAAAGAAAAAACCTCAGTTGCATCAAGCTTGCAGGTGAGCCATAAATGACGACCTGCGGTCAGGTGAGACCAGAACAACGGCACGCAGAACCGTCTTTATGTGATAGAGACGCTTGATTTGCATATTTGCATGGATGTTATAAGTGTCAACTTTGAAGTTCTATCCTCTTTATCCCTCTCTCACCCCCACCTTTCTATCAGGAAATCTCTTTATGGAGCTCCCGCAGATAGGAAATCTGTTACCATGGGGACCGCTGCTCTCTTTTCCACTGGCTAGACATGCGTGCGTAAGCCAGTCATGTGGCTCGGAAAAGTAAAAGTTTTTCACTTTGATATACTTAGCTATTGACGCACGATGGACTGCAGAGGGGATCAATTTCACTCCAATCAATCAATGGCCATGTACAGCGCAACAGCATGGAATAGAGTATTTAATCGGTACACTGCAGAGTGGATGAGAGTGCACAAGGTTAGACCTGCTGCGAGAGGAAGTACAGGAAATGCAATCAGTGTCACATGAACATCCAACTCTTTAAGGTGGAGCAGTATGTCTTTTTTCTTTGAAAATAAGATGCATCCGTTCTCCGTTCAGTTACTGGGATTGTGCATGCATGATGCATGAACTGCAACACTGCACTTTACATGCACCGGATGCAAAGGCTTGTTTCACATGTAAGCACGGAAGTATAACTTGGTATATTCATTTAAACGGGATCAGATATGAGCTTTTCTGTGCAGGAAATGCTGCTCGCCACAGGCTCATTTGCCTCATGGCTTTAGTGTAAATGAATGCACACTGCCACCTAGTGTAAGCAACAGGTTTGTGGAAAGTTGCGAGCGTATGAGTCATTTACATTAAGGGCATTGAGCAGACGCTTTTGTGTTGGTAGTAGGTGTTCAGCAAGGATACCTTAAGTACAACAGTGCTATGATCAAAGTGCTATAGGGTCATTCCGTGTCATTTCATCAAATGCTTCCCACCTGACCATCTCAGAATGTCCTGAAAAAATTCAAGTACAAAGACACACTTGTTAATAGGACTAATCCAAAATATTAGGTATCTACTGTCAACAGTTTTCTCATGAAACATCATTGAATGAAGGGTAGTTTAGACGGTTTTTGGCATCATGCTCTGAAAAGCCATTTTTAAACAGCAATATCTGGAAAACTATCTCACCTGTGGCCTTCAAATTTTTTACAGAGTATATCTGTTACTAATAGCCTCCAGACATGGAATATCAGGGATGTAGCTCAATGATAACCTAGTATGGTAGGTACTTAAAATTAGGCTTTTTGAAATAAAGTAGTACATTTGAAGAGTGGCTGAGCTCCCATTTTTGCAGATAAAAGACTTCTATCACTTCTGCCTCTATCTCTGGTGTTAGCTTGAACATTCTACAAAATATGGTTTCTCTTAGATGATTAGTTTCACAGATATTAAGGCTCAAAAATGGAAGTAAACACATCTTTGCCCAACTTCAGAGTCATATTCCAAAAAACTGACAACACGTATCAGGTCCAAACTTACTTTTTTTGAAAGATCATATTCTTGTTAAAATCATATTAAATAATTGGGCTCCTCCTGTGACTCTCTCGACGGCAGTGACTCACTAATTGCAGACAACAATCATAGATTACAATGAGGGAGCTTCGGAATCTATTTAACACAATACAGATGGAAACACAAATTAACAGCGTCGGGCAACAGGCGACTGCTTTCTTAAGGCTGGATTATGCTTCCGCGTCGACACAACGCAAGGGGGCTTGCGGACCCCTTGCGTCCTTGCGGACCCCCCTTACGTCAACGCAAGGGCCTGACGTGTGCCTCCCAAAAATCCTCGACGCGCGTCGAGGCGACGCAACAGCAACGCAACACCAACGCAGCAGCATCGGCTGTGATTGGTCCGCTAACTACATCCGCTGGAGACCGCTATCCGGTTTCCACTCATAAACACCGCCATTTAAACTTTTAAAAGGCTACTTTTATTGTTTTCACCTCGTTTTATTGTTTGCACCTTCTCGCTTTTGCACAAAGAAATAAAACACCAAGTTCTGAAAATTGTGGACGTTTGAAGCCGGAAAGTAAACAAATACGCTATAACGAAGCTTACGATGATATACGCCAAGAGTCTCGGTCGGTCGGTCAGTCTTTACAAAAAACATAGCGCCCTTTCCCGGTGTGGCATTGAATTGCATTTCGACACGTAAACCCAACGCAGAACCATCACGGTCTCCAAGCAACTGCGTGGCCGTTGCGTTGCCGTTGCGTGATCACTACGCGGAAGCATAATCAAGCCTTTAGTGTTTGTTGTGACGAATGGTATTTGAAAGGGCAAATGTCAAGAAAACAATAAAGCTACATTTGAAAAAAAAAACATTAGGATTTACGCTTTATTGATTTCAATTTGATTTAACATCATGAGTAAGAGAGTATGAGTCCTTATATTATCTGACGTGCCATCAGACCTCACTTTGACGTAATGCTCTGCGTTTAATCACATTTTATTTTCAATTACTAATTGTGATAAATAATCATGAGTATGATTTCTGCCATCACGGAGGAGCTCTACTATGAGGCCTTGAGCAGGGTTTTTATTTCCCCTAAAAAAATGATCGAAATGAGTTGAAAAAATTGGATTATCAATGCCATTTAACAATCAACGAAAACCCAATTTTACCCTGACCTCAGACTCTAAAAGAGTTACAATCCCAGTTTAATTAAACCCTCTTCCAGCCAGTGACCTTTACCATGACTCATGGGGACACTCGTTATGAGGGACTCACTGCATTGTTGGGTAAATAACAGCCTTTTAATGTGCTTTTATTATAGATATGTCAAAGGGCAAATGATGCAAAACCCATGTCATGAAATCCGTATTCAAGTAACTCGTTTCTCGTATTGCAGAAAGAAGAAATGATCCCAGATCAGTATCTTATACATTACCATGCCTCCTAATGGCCACTGGCCGACATACTTACTGTAAATGTTAATGAATGGAGGAAAGCTGTTCCCGTGTTGTGAAAGGCTCCCCTTTTATACGTTCCCTGTTAATTCATTATTATTACATTTTGCAGCTTTGTGTTAAAAGCGCCCTTAGTTTTGCTCTCCAATTCTCTCTGCAGAGGGTGGCGTAACACACCTCAATAAGTGGCATCTTCCTCTGACAGCCGTAGGCCACAGGAAGCTCTCTGAGCGTCCTGAAAGCTGGCTGGCATTTTACAGGAAGAGTGCAATCGCAGAAAAGCATTTTCTGCAGTTCTTGGCTGGATCAAGAAATTATGCAAACTCCACGGCGCTGTAGTATGTACTGTACTTGCCCCAAATATTTAGCATTCATAAGCAGGACATGAAGACGTAATATAAGCCGCCACACCATAACACACTATAATATATCTGTAAGCACATATAACGCACTCAAACACACACGTATGTACACACAGCTGAGCTTCAAATGCGTCATAAATGAATACAACAGTCAATATTTAGTACTTCATCATAATAAATGTGATCTAATGAATGCATTGCGGTTGCTACGGTGTTTCTTGTGGTTGCTGGACGGTTCCTGGTGTTCCAGGCGATTGCCGATTACTATGAATACATATAATTAACAGATTTTAGAGGAATAAATATTCATATTACATAATAATATGAAAAATAAGAATATTAAATGTTATTACAACTACTGTATACTTTTACACTGCTTATGAATCCTATATAAAATTAAGTGTCCTTACTTTGAGTGAACAAATACATTAATCAGGGCCGTTTATGTAAGGCGCAATCACAAATCTGAAAGTGAAATAAATATAATTGTGAAGAATCGCTGAGGACCATCGATGCAAACACACAAACAACTCTTTATTTGTGTACTCTGGAAACCAACTGTGTTAGTTTTATTAAGTCCCCCTACGGGAAGCTGCAGCAAGAGCCCACTTCTGAGTCCGAGAACAAACAGCAGCAGCAACAGAGACAAAACCAATATGCGTCCCATGATGCATGTTAATAAAAATTATTTCAAAAACACCATTTTCTCCAGGGATGTGAAATTGCAGCAGGATTTAGGTAAATGCAGACCTACTTTCAACACTTTTAACATCTCCCAACAGAGGCAGCAGGTCCGATGTGACCCACATTACAATATCACCCACTGCTAAATTGAGGCAAAGTGTGAAAAACAGTCCTTTGTGAAGCAGGGAAATAGACGGACTTACTCACAGGGAGCGGAAAACGAACTAAATTGGACGTCTCCACCGCCCCGACATTAAAGGACATGGTGAACCAGACATGATGGACATCAGAAGGGTGCTTCACCCTCCTGATGAGAGGTGAAGCAGGAAGTCCTTGAAGACAAACCAATCATCCAGTGGGATGCCAAAATACATTTGATTAAAAAAGATTTGTGAAGGTAGCATATGAGCAACAGGAAATTGCCCTAAAATATTCGAAGGATGGCTTTTTATGTTGCAATTCACCTCACTAGCATGTGGACTGTGAGAAAAAATGTCTAATGATCAACAAATCGGAATATTTGGAACAGAAAGTCCAGCTCGGGGAATTCACATTGTGGATTTACTGGTTACAATTTCCTGCAGTTTTGTGGTTCGGTTTCAGTAATCAATACTATCTGTGAACTTCTTATGCTGCACTGTATGTTCTATTCTGGTTTTTAATGATTTATTTTTATTTTATTTTATTATTATTACATTTTTCACTTTATTGTATGACATTTTTATAATGTGAAGCACTTTGAGACTGCCTTGTGTATGAAATGTGCTATACAAATAAAGTTGCCTTGCCTTGCCTTGGTTAGTACATTACAGTTACAAAACTTACAATTACAGTATGACTCAGACATTAAAACTGGATAAATAACGCCACGCTCTTCTCCGGAAGTAATATCTGGCTGTTTTGTTCCGTCGAGAGCCTCCAAGGTCTCCTGAGTTTCATCACTCAAGCGGAAGTAGGTTAACCCATTTTCAGAGCACATTGAACACATTCATTCTCTGCTTTATCATTGAAGGTCATAGACCGACTGAGGTCATTTTTCTTTTATATGCCTAACTTCGTGTTCTCCCCGGGACACTCCAGTCCCAGAACTCTCTCTATGATGTACTCAACACTAAATGTACCCAGCCCTGATGCCAAAACATGATGCACACACACACACAAACTCCACTCTTACTGAAACAATTCAGACATAAAAATCATTCAACATGTTTGCATTATAACCATGAAAGCCAAGGCTGGCATCATATAGTGAAGGTAACCGCTTGGCTTACCTTTAGAAGAGTCTCTCTTCCTCCACTCAGGTGTACATGTCCGGGTTGAGGCCCTTTCTGTTCTGGAGCTCATGCTGTGTTCAGGCAGTACTTTTTTCAGAGTGGAAAATCAATTCTAGCACATTATTTTGGAGGTCCTTGGTGTTGAGGTGCGTTTGAAAGCAGTCATTGTATAGAGGTGTGTGCTACTGTGAGAGGTGTAGGTTATAGTCCATGCCATGGCTGTAATTGACTCTTTTTTTGGTTCGGCATGCTTGTGTCCCGCGGCCCCTAAAAGCATCACAGCAAGCTGTTGCGCCCGCACGAGCCCAAGCTTGTTTTGGCGGGTCCTGCGGGAAGGACCGTGTGCACTAACTTCACAATGGCCGAGAAACTCGGCTCTGTGGGTTTTCCCGCAGCAGGCCCGCAGCCTCCATTCGCATTTCTGCGCCGACCTACTTTCTCACGTGGTAGTTCAGAGTGGGTTGTCTCCTTGTTGAAGACACAGGCTAATAGAAAAATAAATGGCCAAACAGTTGGAGCGTGGATGGATGAAGCCTTTTTGCTTAAAGGAGTCATCACCTGGTTTTATACGTATCCAGCCCCCCTTGGATCGCTTTGGATCAATTCGTAAAACTTATTAGAAAAAAAAAAAAAAAATTTAATCAAACATTGAGCTTGTTCTGACCCTTTTTCGTACCGCGATTTTATCACGCGAGATTACGCGCGAGGTTTTGACTGGTCCGGATGTGCATTGTATAATATGTAATGAGGCGCGCGTTGATTCGCCGCAGGAAGGACAGAGCCGGGGGGGCTTGCCTGCATGCAGACTCCAAAACATAATGGCGGCGCTTCGGCGATTTCAGGTAGCGGACGGGGCGGGGTTGGGTGGTGAAAGAGGGGTGGGCTTATGCAAGTAGCCGCCACGGTGACGTCACCGAAGGCGCAGAATCAAAATCTCGTGCTTTAGGAATGCACACCCTTGTGTGCTATTCCTGTTCGGAAAAAGAGCAGAAGCGAAAAAACGGCGCCACTCTCAAACTCCAGCCTTTCAGGCAAGTTTCAACTGAGGTCAAACACAGATATGCATGTTTTAACAAGAGAAATTGCGATTTCCGGGTGATGACTCCTTTAAAGAAAGCGGCAACATCCGGTTCTGAAAAGTGAAACCAACGCGGAAGTGAATTAACTTGCATTCTCGCTACTGACCAGCAGGGGGCGACTCTGGTTGCAACAAAAAAAAAAACTGGAAAATGTAATCAAATTGAATCACTTAACTGCACATCCCAGCCACAATCACTATTTCAGTCATTCAGTGATTCAATATTTTGAGTGGATTAATATGCTTTTTTAAATAAATAAAAATAAAAAGAATATTTTTTGTTTAAAAGTTGTTGATTCAACGTTATGGTTATTTTGGAGGCTGTAGTGTGTGGCTTTGTTTTATTGTAGCCTACAGCGTTATACTGAGAAATATTTTGTCCATCAAATTTATACAAATGTATATTTATTAGTCAAAATTAACCTGCTTATTTCTCATTTAATCATAGCCATGGATTTTACATTAAAATATCTTTATGGTTATTATGGCCCACACTGGATTTTATCACGTCTCCGTCGTTGTAACTCACACGTCAACCACTAGGTGGCGGCAACGAACCATAAACATCGAATGTTGACAACATCCTGAAATCCCACGAAGAAGAGCAGCACTCCCAGGTTCAGTGAGGGCTTTGAGTTACAAGTAGGCTGTGTATTTCGGTCACTGGGGGGTAAACAAGGTAGGCAAACAAGACATGTCACTCATCGCTTCGAGACGAGCATCTTCATGAAACTGCGTCGCTTTAATATGGCGAGCTACGTCTGCTAGCTAACAACTTTTTTTCTGCTCGAGTTGACTGACAGAATACATACCGAGGCTAACCTTAGCTTAGCTAGTTAAATACTGCTAGCCGGGGCAAGTTAACGGTAGCTGTTGGCAAATATTATTTTACCCCACACATGCCGTTACGTCTTTGCCAAGGCGTACGACCTCGTTATAACGGCGTAACGCTAGCTCGTTATTACACGTCTGTCTGTTTAAATGTCAGAGTACAAACCGCATTCAAACCGGTAACGGTTAATCATTTGCCAGGTATTGTTGTAACGTTATATGCCAACTGTATGTCACAAATGACTCGTCTGTGTTGTATCTAACGCGTATGTTATTGGGATCGAGCTAACCTCACGTTGTCCTTTTCGTCTCCTCAGGTTCCAGCTGTGTGCCGTCCTGTACACAACCACAGGAAACACCTTGCAGCTGCACATTTGCAACAATCAGACTGTTCAACAACGTTTAAACTTCGCTCCGATGTCAGGCACACGCTAAGGACACCGTTAGGGGGACTAGAGTAGCCCTGACAGGGCAGTCCACATCCTTTTTTTGGGGGGGTTTCCACTGGAGACAAATGGTTTTGAGTCATGGATCAAGGTGTTGCGGACAGTGCCGTTACCCTTGTCATTCGGGCACCCAACCAGAAGTACGATGACCAGACCATCAACTGCTGCCAGAACTGGACTGTGGAGAAACTCAAAGCGCACATCTCAGATGTCTACCCGAGTAAACCGGTGAGTATTTTTTGCTCCAGTCCGCTTAACACTGCAGAGATGAGGACATGAACGATGTATCGATGCCAGCAGCTGTTTCTGTCTTTTTCTGGACTGTCCTACTTTCCTCTTTCTTCCAAGGGTAACCTGTTTTGAATCTGCGTGTTTATAGCCTGTAATCGGGCAGCTTCACAGCACAGTATGGCAAGAGATATGAAGCGAGTGAGAAACCGGTGACATAAACATGGACACAAACTGTCTGCATAGTCAGCTGAGTCCCTCCCTGTGTGTGATTGTTTGTATAAGGTTTGTAGGATATAACCCCAAGAAGTTAGTTCAAGCATTGTTACACAAATGTCAGATTTACACTTCCATTGGGAAATAGATTTAGCTGGTGTTTTTAGAATTTAACGGCATCTGGGATCCAGGACTTAACGCAGCCAACTCTCTCTGAAGTTAGGCCTCCAGAGTGGCTGAAAGAGCCTTGGAGAGATTAGACGACACAATGAAAGGAAGGCATTTAGATTCCTGCTGTATTGTGCTGCTAATCTGAGTTTGCTCCCTCTCCTCTCTTCCCAGGACTTCTTGTGATGCAATCATTGTAAACACACACAGGGACCAACTGCTCCCTTGTAAAGCTTTGGAGTAATCTCTGTAAGGGTGTTTTCATTTTGTTAGCGTCATTTAGAGGCAGAATTCAACAATGAGGCATCTTGAAGGTGCGCCGTTGCAAGTTGGCCAGGGTTTAAAGTCGTCTGAATTCCTGAATGGCCGTACAGTGTAGGCTTTAAGAGGACACAGTCTGACCTTGTTACACTGCCAGGTTAATCCACTATTACAACCCACTTATTCCAATTGAGGTTACTATAATCTCATCCCCATTTACTCACGCGCACAAAGGCTCTGCCTTCTGATGTCGTGATCTGCAAGAAAGAGTTTGCCTTTTTTCCCGATTTTTTTTGTTGCCATCGTTGTCAATATTAACTGCAAAATGTTTAAGCAAGGCGAACAAAATTTAGATTAACTGTATTCATCTGTATGTCATTCATTTTGGATTTCCTAGAGCTCCAAAGACCAGAGGCTGGTGTATTCTGGGAAGCTGCTTTTGGATCACTTCACCTTAAAAGATGTGCTCAGAAAGGTAGGTTCTCTCTAGAGAATTGTCTATTATACTATAGAATATAATAATTGTAAAGCTACCAAGAAGATCCTCCACCTCACCGACTGCATACTGTAAGGATGTGGGCATCTCCGTCAAACATGTGGAGCAGGTCACTTAGTTTCAGTGAAGATAAACAATACAATACTATTTTATTAAATATTGTGCTGCTTGTAGAATGTTGTATTTTCACACGAAGTTAGGTCAAGACTCAGCAACATGACAGAGACCTGACCTCTTGCCAAGCAAACAACTGCTACGTGGACTGTGAGCCAGATCTTATCGTCCAACACCGCTAGCTGACCCCACAAATGCTCTGAAAGGGAGCAAATCCCTGCAGATAGGTCGTGGAGTCCGGTGTCGGAGCTGACCAGGAGCTATGGATTTGAAATGAGATGTTCACTTAACATGGGGGTGGAGCTTTGTTTGGGTGTCACACACTGTTTTGGGGGCCTAATGCGTGAAGGTTAGAATATGTTTCTTGCACACACACCCAGATGATTACAACCGGCATATGTACATAACATGCTGTGTTTCCTATTACTGAGGACGTCTGCAGCATTAAAATAGTACGTAGTTAACAAAGTTACTATCAAGTGTGATGGTTGGTGTTACAGCAATTTTCACTATTATGTATGCGTCTCAGGTTTTACGGTAATTTGGTAGTAATTTATTGAGAAGCAAACAATATAAATACAACTATCATTTATTATTTTTCGAAAGTAAATGATAGTAGGTGCTCTAAAAATCACGCACTGTACACTCAAAGTTCACAAGTGTCCTTTTTTTCCATGAAAATGCAATACTTAGCCTCTGTTTGATAATGAGCTGTATTTCCATCTACAGCAGGACGAGTACCATATGCTCCATCTGGTGTGCGCCTCACGGACCCCTCCCAGCTCCCCGAAGCTCCCCCGCAGCCGCAGTAACAAGCCCCAGGAGAACTCGGCCAGCCCCGCGGTGAGTCAGCCACGTGCTCCACGCGCCTTTCTATTCATTTCATCAGCAGTGCATTACCTTTCATCATCCGGCTCGCTGCTGTACACGACACCTGCTTCAGGATTTTAAAAAAAAACAGAAAACAAAACTAGCCTTTCTATTGAGATGAACCATAACGCTGGAACTTATTTTTCTGGTTGCAGCCCATTCAGAACTCTACTAGTCCTTCCACTGGTCAGCATGGGCAGTCGCCTACAGGAGAGGGCAGTGATGCACTCAGACAGAGGACCGGACCCTTCCCATACCACCAGATGTATCCACCATTTATGCACAAGTAAGATTTTGGACTGAACATCCTTCAGTTAAAAGGATATTTTAGTAAGCTGACTCACTACAGCAAATAAAGATTTTTACAATGTAGTAAAAAATAAACCTTTAAGGAGATAATTCCCAATAACTCATCAGTCTAATACAATACACCAAATGTTTTAATAACGCCATATCTCCGTTTCCAGCTGGAATCAGCACCCCCCACAGCCGGCTGCTCCCACCAACATGCCTGCTTATTACAACCCCATGACTCTAATGTGGTGGCAGCAGTTGTACGCCCGGCAGTACTACATGCATTAGTAAGTCACTTCATGTGTCTGGATGTTTACTGAGCCTCTATCCAATCAAAGTGCCCTCACGGTCTCTGTGCCTCCATCTCCCTCCAGTCAGTTACTGGCCGCCTCCTATCAACACGCCGGGCCCGACCAGCCCCCGACTCACCCCAACCAGCCCGACCCTCTGAGCCAGCGACCTCAGGCGGATCGCCGTGGCAACCCAGAGGTCCAGATGAACGCCCAGGGAGGGGAGATCCTGAACGAGGAGGAGCTGAACCGGGATTGGCTGGACTGGGTGTACACATTTTCACGTGCTGCGATCCTGCTCAGTATAGTGTACTTCTACTCCTCCTTCAGCCGCTTCGTCATGGTGATGATGGCCATGCTGGTGCTTTACTTGTGAGTGCTTCTTAAAGCTATGCAGCTGTACATTGAGTTCTATCTAAACAGCTCGTAAAAAAAGAAATCCAACTTGGTATTGCTTGTGCATTGAGTGGAAGGTCAGACGGGTGTTTGTGTCTGCAGGCATCAGGCCGGCTGGTTTCCCTTCAACCTGGAGAACGAGCTCCAGCTTCCTGGAGCCAATCAGGACGTCATGGAGGGAGAGCTCCAAAACCACGACCTGCAGGAAATGGTAGCTGCCTCTGCATCCCATCACCCAGGGCTGATTTGTTTTTTTAATACCTGTATCAAAGTTGGTACCTGCAGTACAAATCGTTCACTGAAATACCATTTTCCAGATGTGTACAGAATGGTTCCGATACATCATAAGAAAAAAAAAGGCCTTCCTATCTTGGTAATAAATACAGCACAAGTGTACTGAAGAGCTGCTAGCTAGTAAAATTGAAAAGTAGAGTTGCAATATCAGCCACTGTTTCCATAATCAATAATTAAAGTAAATGTAATGCCTTTGTGTTTTTGATTGGCAACTATTTTTCTCTAGTTTCTTACATTCTAACATAAACCACTCATTTTACTGCTGTAGAGACATTTACAGCAGTAAAATGAGGCAGCGATGGAAGGAGTAGGCAAATATTGTACTAAAGTAAAAGTACATATTTAAAAGAGTACTTCAATTAAAAACTAGGTCAGTTAAAATGTACTCCCAGTAAATATGAATGCCTTATTTTTACAAAAAGGGGAATAAATGTTTAAATATTGTTCCTGCTCCAAAGTAAATTGCATTACATGTCAACGTACATAATAGTTGAAAACACAACCACTTATGTCCAAACAACAGTAAACGCTGATTATCTATTATAAATTAGTCAGAAATACGAGTACACAAAAAAAAGTTAGTTACAAGAGCAAGAGGTAAAGTCATGAAGTTGCCATCATCCCTGATTTTAGATTACATGGCAACTTCACCGGGGAACAAAATGGACATCGACTCCTTTCGAAAATAAAACCATCATCTGCATAAGAGAAGTCTGAATTGGTCAGACATGCAGAGTAACTTTGCATTGCTTAACATAGCTCAAATTTACATACTGGCCATCACATTTCACAGGCAAATATGTCCAGTGCACCGCACGCTAGTGTAAAACATACTGTATCTCACCCGATCCTCCTCCTTTAATGACCTTTATCACAGGAGGGAGCGATGGACGACGGCTCGGACGATGACGGGGAGAGTGGAGAGGAAGAAGCAGAAGATCCAAACAGCGCCCCCAACGCAGGCTTCCTGTCCTCCACGTGGTCGTTCATCATCACCTTCTTCATGTCCCTCATCCCGGAGGGACCGCCAAACGCTGCTAACTGAACCACCACAGTTCTCCACAAGGGCACATACTTTCTTTAAGAAGGGGGGGGCGAGTGTCCTTCCAGCTTAGGGAAACTTTCTGTTGCAGAACCGCATTATAGTTTCCCCATTAGTGTTCTTTACATATCTAAGACTTTGAGCCAAAACACAAATGACTGATTTAACCTAAAGAAACAAAACTCTCCCTTCAAGTGGAGGTTTTTTTTGGGGGGGGGATTGATCCAAATGACACAGATTTAACTAGTATATACAAGGATTGCTAGTGATTCCTTGTTAACATAGTTAAAATATGTTTTCTGCCAATGCATTGGGTTTGCAGTTTATAAAATAGGGACTGCAGCCACATTTCTAAAAGAAAAACCCAAGAATGCTGTTTAGTTAACCGAGGTTTTTCCCCCCTTTTGTGAGAAGCTGCAATATAGTTTTTGTAATTGTTTTGTTTGAATTGTAATTATTAGGTTTTGTAATGGTGGTTGTATCCAAGTAACACTTTATTTTAAACGAGCCACTTTAATCCAAAAGCTAAACTCCAGAGAATAATCCTGAGTTATGTAGGAACCCGTGGTAATTTTTGGCCTGAAAGTTCATAAAAGTGTGTGTGAACACGTCGTGTACTGTGTTGGAAGTGTATTTTAGGAGTGGTGTTGGCTACAGAAGTGTGTTTTTTTTTTTTTTGTACTGAAGCAAAACAATGTGCCGACAATTCTCTCGATAGCCTGAAAGAACCCGCGAGGTAGAAGAATTGATCTCCCGCCATTAACGCAACGTGCGATTTTTAAGTCGCTTGGCGCCGAGCGAACAAGGGACACGTTCACTGCCACGAGTCGAGGACAAAACTCGACACCTTGTGAGTGTGTGAAAATGGCTACTGCTGTTACCTTTTAACATGTTGTGTATAATAACCAATAATAATCATGTTTATTAAACCTCCATGGTAATGCAGACGTGGTTTTGTAGATGGGTGATGCAACTACTCACCTAAATGGCTGCAGATGGTCAAAAACATGGTGTAGGTATGATCACAACAGTCATCAATAGTGGATGAATCTAATTAATTAACATGGCATTGATGTAACACACCAAACTAATGTTGGAAAGTGATGTTCAAAAAAGGAGCCCCTGTATGTAAGACAGCTCTCTGCTGCCCCCTTTTGTCTCCAACGTGGAAATGTTACAAATGGGACATTATGCCTAAACACTAACCTACAGTAGTGATATTTACCCCTTTATTCCTTAATGTTGGTCCAGTCTATGGTCACAGAACATCTACATTTTTAATAAAGACCCTTTTAATTAGGGAATTAAAGAATTAGAAATGAAAACTTGTTGACACTTTAGACAAAACAAAGCATGCTCTTCCATTAGGCTCCCAGCCCGGTTTGAAATGAAGACAGAAGATAAATCACCATGTATAATCCACTTTTATTGCTTTGCACCTATCAGTCATGACAGAAACGTCATCAGTCAAGGTAATAACAGGATGCCATGTGCTTCACTGATGTGCGTCTTCACAGAACAAATGCATTCTCACCAAGTGACGACTGAGTGTAAGAAATCTACACAGTCTATGTTGTTGAGACATAGCCGATCCACCCGTTACACATCTAATATATCAATGTTGAAACTGATGTGAAAATAGGTCATCTTTCATTAAAAAAAAAAAAAACACTGTTATGAAAGTAAGTTTTTGGTTTGGTGGATGTTCACGTCATTGTGATGATTCCACGGATCGACAGCCAACGCTTTATATTATGTCCCATGTGTGTGGAGTGAAATACTCGTGACCCAATACGAAATTAGATGTTTGGCTTCCTCTTGATGTTAAGAATAAATTTGAACATTCAAACAAAATCTCAACATCGATAGCTTTTAAATGTATGCAAATACTAGAGCAGCAGAACACACACACACACACACACACACAGACACAGAAAGAGTAACATTTTCAAATGGAAGAGGAATCGATTCACGTGGTTTGAGTCGGTGGCTCGCGCTACGACGTTTACACAGACGTGGTATAAACACTACTGCGGACATAAGCGTATGCAAAACGAGCTGGTTGGATCCTGTAAAGTCACGTGTGTACCTGAACACTCACTTTGCACATAAAAAGAGCTTCGACAAGGCACGTAAGCTATCGTCCGTTTATAGTCACTGGAGCCACACAGACAGCCGATGAAACGGACGCACAAAAAAAAGTTCACAATTTATCCTCCGCCTGAATAAGTAGCCAGGCTCACGAGTCCATACATTGCACGGGTATGGAATACTTATTGCTAAAACAGGACTGCACTTAGCAAAATAAGAACAACTTCATAGAATATAATAGGGTTTTTTTTACATTTACTGTAGAAATATTTTGCATAAAATGATTCGCTAAACATACCAAAGTATCTTTACACCACGCACACTATCACCAACGATAATACAGACAGTATAAAAACCGGTGCGTCTAACTGGGTCACGAATATTCTTTTGTTAAATTTATTTTTAGCAACTTTTTTACTTTTACAGTATTTGTTAAAATATTTGCGATACCAGCGATGAAAGGTATACAGCGGTCTAATTATCACTGCCTTGTGACAAAAACAAATTAAATTAAAAATCAAGTGACCACAGTCAGAAATCGTTCAAGATTCCTGAGTCGTTTAACTGAGATTTGAACAACAGCTCTAAAGTTACAGTGGGAGAAGTAAGCTTTTTTTTTTATTAAACACACTATAATCCAGTTTTGGTAAGAAACTATACTGGCAAAGTGCTTACTGTACAGTACAGACTTCATATGGCCTCCGAAGTAGGTTTTTCTATCAGGTGAAATTAAAACAACAGTAAACATACATACATAATGATATTTCTATAAGATAACATACAATATGAACAGTGAGGTTTACAGTGAAAAACACTGACCAACGTATGAGCAGCAATATCAATACTGAGTGTTCCCCTGCGGACAGGAGAGCTGATCCACGAGCAAATTCTACAGAGATGTATGTAGTAGTAGTAGTAGTAGTAGTGTGGTGTCGTACTAGTAGGATCTGTCTGAATGTACTACCGTTTTGGTTCGCGTCATTTACAGTGCCATACAAATCATGAAATAGAACCAGCGGGCACCGACAGAAACTGAATGGCTTTGATTAAATGAGCTGGTGTCGTTAGATGAAGGGTCTTAATCCGACCAGAAATCCATGGAAGGAAACAAACAGCTCACGTTGTGTGAGCTCCAAAAGGACCTGACATTTACAGCGCTGTAAAACAGCTAAAACAATAACAGTAAAATTTGAAAAATTAAAATATACAGCTGGATGAAAGAAAAAAAAAAAAAAATGAAATTCACACAGTCCAAGATTCCTCACCGGTGAGGCCCCTTTCCTTTGGCATCCGTGGGTTTCATGCGTGACAAATAGCAGGATTGAGAGGGTTCTTTGAACGGTGAGCGTCGGTGGGCAGTGACAGCAGGATTCCTTCGTTTCCTCAGAGATGTGCAGCCATTTAAACACGCGCTGCACACAAGACATGAGTGGAGTAGTCGGCTTACAGCCCTGGGGGAGCTCGCCCGCTCTCCCCCCCGAGAAGGGAGCACTGCAGGCGGGTTGTGCTGCTCCAGCTCCGTGCCCCCTTTGCCACTAAGACAGTGCTGGTCAGGTGTGGGGAGGGGGTAAAGTGTTGTGTGGGCGAAGGTATCAAGAGGGGATGAGGGCCTCGATTAATCACAGGAAGGTCTCGGTAGTGGAGCCCCCTCCAGGTGTATCCGGGCTCACGTCCACTCTAACGCAGGCCATCTTCTCCTCGCTGTTGTGCAGAGATGGAGAAGACAGAGCGGGTGAGTGCGTGTGCTACTTCCTGCTGGTGCTGAGCGTGGAGAGCTAACTGCAAACGTGACACGTAGAGGAGGGATAGCGCTCTTGGATCAAGCTCTTACCACCTACAGTACACCTGTGTCGAGGATCGGGCAATTGACAACTCTAGAATCAATTTGTCAACTCGAGTAAAAAAGTATTCCTATCTACATACTTAAAATAAGAGCTTAAGGAGACAAGATTTAGCCTGCGATACCCAAGATGCATTTACCCTTCTACCTTCCAGGCAGCAATAAAGTCAGCGTATTGCACTACAGTATGAAAATAATCTTGCAGTCATAACAATACAGTCGTCCCAAACAGAGATCATCATTTTTTTGGGGGTCTATATTGTTTTATCGTATTAAAGGAGGGGGGCAGCAGATGGCATAGCTACCTTCCACTACGCTTCACAGGTTGGACACATGACTCTGCACTCGAGTTCACTGCTTTCCACGTTGCGGTTTTGTCCATTTCATCAGAGATATTTAAAACCAAGGGGTCAGAACTACATGCAAAAAATGCACACACGCACACACGCACACACACACACACACACAAAGAGAAGACAGGCATGTAGATGTGAAATCAGCTGGAGGGGTTAAAGTGCAGGACAGTTAAAACAAGCAGACACAAACGTGCAGAGAAATCAGAGATTCAAACAAGTCAACAGCACAAAATAGCCAACCAGACGGGCCACATACAGGCTGCTCCATGTCTATAGGAAACGTGGGTCATTTCATTAGAGGCAAAAAACTTAATCATGAGTTGATTGTGTTCACATTATAGTTAGTTAAGATCATTTCAACAAGACGAAGGTTGGATCACAGACCATTTTTACCCTCATCGTAAAACAAGAACACAAAAACACACAAAGCTTGTGTGTTTCATGGCCACTATTTCTGTTTGTTTTTTATTCTTTTTAATAGCAGAGGACTGACAGTGCTGGCCATGCGCTAACTGTCTGAGAATCAAGTGAGGATGGTTAGAACACAGTCATGTGGGTCAGATGTTTTCCCATCAGACACACAGCCCTGCTACCTCTTCTTCCATTGGGAGGCTGTGGGTCACTAGTCCTATGCTGTATGATCTGTTCAAGATGGACATAATAAGACACAGCTGACTACCAGTGTCAAAATTGCCATTACAAAGTGTACATGACAACATAATGATGCTACAGTTTTCTGGACAGGTTTTTTTCCACCATATAGGTATTTATTTAATTTAAATTTGGATTTAGTCCATAAAGCATCATATAAAAATTTATTTTTCTGCTTCATAAAAGTCAGACCATTAAATCAAATATATATATAATCAGAAAAGATGATATCTCTGGTGTAATACGGTGCTGTGTAATTAAAAAATGGAATACACTCTACGCCTCACTAAGCATCTGCTATAAAATGCTGCTTTTCATCCCAGAACTGGGTATCAAGGTGCTTCACGTGGTGCAGAACTCACCTCCCCGAGAGTGCTTTCACCGGGATGTTGAGCAGGTTGGAGCCTTCAAAGCCGACTTTCCGTTCCCTCTCCTGTTCTTCGTATATTCTCGACTCTTCTTGCTATCAAAACACACACAGTGTCACAGTTATAACACACACAGATAGCCAATGTAAACAATAGGCAGACCTCACACGAGAAATAATAACAGAGTTACTTTAACGGCTCAGCAGTTTGGTTACATTTTTCCTGCTGTTTGTTAGTAGTTGCACGTTGTTTTTAATAACTGATGACTGTAAATGTACATTTGACAGACAAATTGCCCCTTTAAAGAGTAGAAAATCTCTACATTCCACTAAATGAAGGAAATTACTTTAACCAGTTTTTCTTGTGCTTTCTTTTTCTTGTCGTCCTCTTTCTTCTTCTTGCTTTCTGGTATCAAGTCGTCCAGCCAGCTCAGTTCTCTCTTTGTGAAGAACAGGTCTAGAAGCTTTCGGATAAAGACCAGCGCCAGAACCTGGAGACACATAGACGAAAAATGTATCAAAAATATCAAAAATGGGAAAAAAACACTGTCTTTAACACTTTGCTGTGAAACCACAAAGCGATTGAAAGCCTTCGAGGTCGTTACCATCATGGGAAAGACAACAGCTGCCGCGGAGGCCTTGATGACCCACAGCAGCACCAGACAGGTGAGCTGCACCAGGGTGAAGATATGGACCTTCCACAGCGGCACATAGCGCAGATAGATCAGGTCAGGCTGGTGCTTGGCAGGCATGCCGAACAGCTTGATTCTGTCAAAGAACTACAGGGAAACGAGTGAGAGATGAGACGTACGCTAATGAAAAAGACTGGAAAGACGAGGGCTCCAGAGGAAAGGGGAGGGGATTCAATATAGTATTCAACATGCTTTTAAGGATTCTGAGTAATCATCAAAGGTTTGGATCTATGAGGGGAAAACGGCTCCTTACTAACAGCTCATGACTGCCGTTCATTTTCAGAATAAAAGGGCGTATTATCTTCAAAGACCAACAGCATAGAGTCTTACAACATCTCTATGGCAGTGCATTTATATAGATGTATTTGTGTGTGGATGTTCGGCTCTATGCAAATTAATGTTTCAGTTCGTGGCGGACAGGGGGCATTGTGGGGGATGGGAAGGAACTTGTGACATCACTATATTATGTTCAAGTTACATTTTTCTTGTGATTTATTAGAAATAAATAAATAAAAAAGTGTAGAAGTGTAGAAGAATCTTACTTGAATGCCTTTGAGGGAAGATACCCCCATATAGAGAAAGACTCCATACAGGACTGGCATAGGAATAAACTGTAAAGAGCAGAAGTATAACAACAATATACATTATTCAACATGCAGTTCAGGAAAAGGAGCCAACAGGGCATTCGTCTCTCCTGCATCCCACCTTGAGCACCGATGTCATGAAAACAGAGCAACCCATGAGGACAAAGATCATGAATCCAGTGACCCGCTGCTCCCGGATGCCCAGGAACTTGGGCTGCTCTCCCGGAGCCGAGCAGCCGGACTCCACCTTCAGGCTGTTGACGTGGGAGATGGAGAGGACAGTCGCAGCCACGAACCACGGCAGGCCCATTATGGAGCACACGCCCAGCATGATCGACACGATCAGCAAATCCAGGTGATAGCCACAGCCTTTCTGTAGGATTCACAGGGAGGCAAGAGACTGCAAATAAGTTTGAGAACCAGCTAAGCAGTACATGACTGGGGACAGAAAGATGTAAAAACCTCTAAATTATTTACCCGTCCACACTTTGAATACTGAGTTTCAAATGTTTTATGAATTTTGAAGATGGAATAAATGCATTTTAAAATAGTAGCAAAGATTATTGTTAAAACATTTCTTGGAGACAAACAGCCGAATAATGTCTTAAATTTTATAAATTGTGTCTTAGATTCTGCACAGCTACAGTTTGCACTGCTGGAAAGTTAAAGAAGTGGTTTACTCCAGAGACCAAAATAGAAAGAACTATGTCGGATACTTCCACTTCACAAAACTATAACACTGCCAGAAGTAAATTTCCAAAGGCTGGGCTGACCTTGAGCTTGTGCTCCTTGCGGTTGATGATGACTGCAGTGATCTGCTGGTCCATAAAGATGAGGATGGTGCAGAGAAGGGCAGGAAGTGCCGCCACCAGCAGCGTCCACCAGGGGTTATCTCCCAACGGGTCCATCAGCCAGCCTCTGTTCTTTGAAGTTGGCTGCAGGGAATGAGGCAGGGAATGAGCTCCATTTAGTATATTAGGCAAAACACTATTACATGAGAATATTTGATATGAACATTAGCTTAGTACTAGTCACATAGATGCCTACCTCAAAGCGGTCAGGGACGTTAAGTTTGGGAGAAGGGATCCCCATCAGGTAGTCCACCAACACCATGACCATGATCGTTATAAACACAGCAAAGTCACTGATAGTGGATCGGACCTACAGTACCAAACACAAGCAACACAGTTGTAGTACACAACTAAAACATCTCACACACAGCCTTATACTTCAGGCCACTGTCGGGATCACCAGAGTAATAATTACATTCATGTCGACAGTACATGCATAACAATTCAAACACTGGCAGCACCTGCCTACAGAGAAGAAAAGGTGATAACAGGCGAGCTGCTGCTGTGTGGGAGGATGCAAGAAGGTCTTTTCTTTCTGTACGCGAGGCTGTTCCAGCTTTCTAATGACTGACACAATGTAAACATTTACATAGAGCCAGATGCTTTAAGCTATGTGGTTTTAGGGCTGAACGATGAACAAATGTTTATAAAAGTAAATAAATAACACCTGCTCACCCTGGTGGGAAAATATCTCTCTGTCTTGAACTGCTTCAGGAAGGAGGACAGACAGAAGGTGGTGAAGAAGAGGATGACGGACCAGAAGAGAACATCTGGGATGTAGGGCCCATGGTGACCGCAGGCAAGACCCTCAAACTCCCCTTCGAGTGTCTTACACATCTAGAGAAAAAGGAGTATTCTTAGTATTTATACCATATTTGAAAATACTGAAGGTAGCATTGGTATGAATTGTTGTAATGTGTCTGAATTAGTATGTAAGTATGAGAATGTATGTACAAAGCAGGATATAGTCTGTTTGCAGGAGTGTGGGTGTGATTCTTACATCACACAGTGTGTGCCGGTCTCACCGTAACATTGAGGCTGCTCCATGGGATGGAGTCCGGGGTGTATCCTGTCTGGTTCCACTTCTGCATGAGCTGATCCGAAGCATTGACTGGTGGAGAGCACTGGCACCTGGGGACGAGAGAAGAAACGCTGAGCAAAGTACGGATGCTTTTCTTGAGGTGGAAAAGAGTCGGGTTCGTCTGAAAGTTAATTAAAAAACAAAACACAGGGTGCAGCATTTCTGCCAGCATCAGTAGTTTCCAAACGGTTATTTTGCAAGGGGGTAATTTTATTTTCACCTCTGGGGAAGACATGTATTGGGAACAGCTCCAACCACTACTATTACAGTGTTCAGCAACAAGAGCAGTGTGTCCTTAACGGGGTACTATTCATGGGGCATAATACATGACTTTATGTAACCATTTAAAGTGACATCTGGGCCTGAAGAGTATTAGAAAAGGGACATGTTAGCTCTACTTCTGAAACAGTAGCAATGACTCTTTACAAATATAAATAAATACTAATTATTTTGTCACTGAAGAAAGATTTAACAGATGTAATGCATTACTAAATGAAAAATACTCATTATTAACCAGTAAACACATGTGGTAAACAAAGAATCATATGAAACCTCAGTACTCACGAATACAGGGTCAGGTTGTCCAAGGTGTTGTGCATGTTAACGGGGTAGTGCTCCCCGAGGTGAAAGAGCTTCTCCAGAGCCTCGTAGATGAAGATGATGCAGATGAGCGCGGCGAAGGCCTCCTCTGTGAATCGGGTGATGTAGCAGACCAGGGAGCTAGCATCTGTGGCCACCAGGACCAGACACAGGAAGGCTGTCCACAGACCAATGCTGGTCCGCAGCGACAGGTAGGACAGGCCGTAGTCCCTGGGAAAGACCAACGAAACATGACATCCATAAGAAAACCAGCTTATCAGTGTTTTGACTTAAGTATCATATCAAAGCAAAAGCAAATGTGCTTGAACGTACGCGCAGAACTTGAAGAGGATCTTCTCAAACACTAATACAGGGCCCGTGCTGCCAAGAATAGTGAGGGGTTGGCCTGCGAAGAGGGAGTACGCCACTCCCGTCAGCGAGGCCCCAAACAGAGACTCGATGGCACTCTGCAAACACACAGGATAGGGAGGGGGTGAGGGGGTGAGAAGGGGAGCACGTGGGAGGTAAAACCCCCCAAAGGGGGACAGAGAGGGAGAGGCTGAAGGAGAGTCAGGTGAAGACGAGTTATGATTAAACAGACATTCTGGGGCGTGGGTCAGAGAGGCCAGAAAGAGTGCTCGAACGTTTCCACGCTGCTGACTTGTCCGAAGTCATATCTGTGTGTAGCCCTGGCGTGCCGAGTTTACTCAGACGCATCACACACACCAGCACACACGGTGCCTATGCCAACAGTCCCTGTCCTAGTCAGGACATCTGGGTAAAGGGAGAGAGAGGGAGGCAGACAGAGAGAGAGAGGGAGCGATAAAAAGAGAGATACTATAGCTGGCAGTGTGGTAACGGATTAGTGCAGGAGGAGACTGCATCATCATCATATCCTAATCTGAACAGTGTGTGAAGACATCTGTAGATCTCATCCATGGCACTGAGACAACCAGAGGTTAGGGGTTTGATTCCCGCTGCGCTCATGAAAAAGGATGGGACTTTTAAGTCAAGATTTCACACTCACTATGTTGCCTTTTGTTGCCTCGCCAAGCAGACCTCCAAATGTGATGACGGGGGACATGCAGGCGCAGTAGAGGAACAGGACGGAGGCGAGACACTGCAGACTGAAGGAGTCTCTGATGTCGCTCCAGTAGAACGGCAACTTCCGCTTGATGTCCTTGATCAGACCTCCGAATATCCTGGAAGAGGTAAGCTTTTAATGCACACCGATATTATGTAACAATATGAAATTATTAATACATCAGTGTGTTAAATAGAGGGAATGACGGTAAACTCCACTTATATGAAGCCGTGATCCATCGATTCTACGGAGATTAGTTCAGGACAGAATATTGGGCAACTGTGCTATAATTGTTATGAAGTCAAAAAATAAATATTAGAAATGTTTGCAGCAATTAACCCAAAGTGGTTCTGCCGGTCTCTTAACACGAGCACACTGTGTTTTTTTTAGTAAGTGTTCATTTACCAAAACCTTCCTGTTCTCTTTATTATTGTAATTATTCAAATGCAGTGTTTCGTAATATAAAGGAAATTGTAATAAAGCAAAAAACATTATTTGCAAGGTTGATTCTTGTTTGTAGCACCTCTAATTTATATTTGCTTCACATTTTTTAACTGCTGATCCGAATCCATGAATCAAAACCTGAACTGAACCATCAGTTGTGTGACCGATTGCACCCCTACTGCTGAGGCTGTTTTGACACAGTTAATTAGAAAGGGATGTTGGCTTGTACACCAATTAAAAAGGTATTAACACAGCCAGTGTTAACCTGTGGATTGAGCATCTTTATAATGTTAAACTCCAAAACCTAGATGGCACTGTGATGTTGCTGCCTTCTCCTCTCAGTGTCTGCCTCCCTTTACTCTCTCACCTTGTATAACTTCCTCTTTCCTCTGACACCAGTCAAATTGCTCTGCTGTGAGGTCTTCTTCCATTTTATTTCCCCCTCCACACCTCTGGAATAACCTGCTTCCACATCCCCTGCCGTCTCTTCTATAGAGCCCCCGTTTATAATAGCTTCCTTAACATTAGCCGATTACACTTCCTTGCACTCCTCCGCCTCCCGTACCTCCCTCATAGCATGAGCCTTTTATAGTAGCGGTGAAAAAGCAGACTGAATCTGTAAATAATAGAGTGCCTCACGACTCGTGTGTATGTGTGCACAAGCGTGCGTTGTCTGTCTGAGGTTTCAAATAAACACATTCTCCCTCTCGCTGTTTGTCCCGGCCTCCGGAGTCACAGCATGGGCCTTCTATAAATGTCAACATGCGAGTTCACAGCGTACACTCGATATGTAGCCGTTAAAACGCAGCCGTTTGATTTAAACACATTTAAAATTTTCAACATTAATGATATGTGTGGGACCTCGGAAATATTTCTAAAATAATAGATAATATCTTGGCATATATCTCAACATGTGAGAGTGTTTGCAGCAAGGACATTCTAACCATTGTAACAACAAATAAGTGTCTGTAACTATAGAGGATAAAATGAGGTGTTGAAAAGCGTTAAAACTCACATCCCGGTCCTCTGCAGCTCAGGGCCTACTTGGTGGTCCTCCTCCTTTTCAAGCTCACCAGATGGAGACGCACTGCCGTTGGGCTGGGACGGTCTCTTCCTTTTCATCTGTAGGTCACGTCCGGGCATTTGAATTAGATATGATTGCACACATTTAAATTCCTTTGGTGTCATAGTGGGTTAAATCCAGGGTGTACTCAAATTGTATTTATAGTGGTTTGAGGTGAATTGGGACATATCAGACTTTGAGACCAGTGTAGTCTCGTACTGTATTAGCATGCAGCTGGTTAACGAGCTCTGCATCAGTATCTCCCAAATGCAGCTTTATAAGCATTATTCAGTAAGGACACATTCACATTCTGACAGCAAGAGTCTCTAACCTGAGATGGGACATTCTTGGGGGGCTCAATCCGGATCGTGGGGTCCCATTCTCCAGGAGGCAGTACAGTCACTTGATCAAGGAACTCGTCTATCCCTGAGAGGAGATCCGTTCGGTCTTTGGCCTTGTATGCCACGTCATGGAAAATCTACATAATATATACAATTAGGAGTGATTAAATGTTTATGCAATGAAAAATAGGACATGATAGGACATGTCAAGCTGATATAACACCCGTCTCTTTCTCTCACCTCATCCGTCATTAGTGTGGCCATGGACCGTCCAATCTCATGATATTGGGGTCCTTTGCCACGAGGACCCAAAAGCAGGAAAAGAAACCTTTGACCAAGACAAATAATCATGAAATGCATAATACTAACCATATTCCCTTAAAAAAGGTACACTGTGGATCAACATTTATCACAAAATTGCATTGTGGGTATTCTCCAGGGTAGCATGTCGAAGGCATTGTTGCACATAGAAAACAGAAACCACTGTTGTCTAGCTATTTTCCAAAGCCACCATTTTGTGCCTGGTGTGTGCTGAGCATTAGAGCTTCACGGACCTGCGTGAGACTCTTAGTCTCGTTACCGTAGAGATTACAGACGGTGAAAAACAAGGTGGTGGACACAGATTTACTGGAGCCAGTAAATCCCCAGGTTATATTAGTCCCATGTCAATAGCCCCCTTCACAAATGACTCTCTCGGTGTACTTTAAGTTGCTGGCGGCGTTAAACAACTAATATGAGTGATAAGTCTGAATGTTTGGGACGTCAATCAGTTCTGAATGATTGTACCTTGTGGGCACTGGCACCTCTGTGAGGCCTGTGATGAGGACCGCGGGGGACAGTCGTACAAAGGCAATTATGGGCTTCTCCAGAAAGTCCACTTCTCCCACCAGCACGTTGGACGCTTCAGCCCCCGGAGGAATCTTTTTCATGAAATTCATGTCCACCTGAAACAAATGGAACACAGGAAATTAAAGAATCAGATGAATAAATACTAATAATAAACAAAGAGAAATAATGAGGGATTTCATTACTATGATGAGGAAGGTTAGTAGCTACATAACAGACTACAAAGTACTGAGCAAAGAATTGCAGTTGCTGTGAACGAATTCCTCTTATAGGCAATTCTAAATACAGATCTGAGCATTTCTTCATCCCCGTGTATAAAAGACTGTCTTTCATCCCTGTTTTGTATCCTCTGACTCATATAAACACTGCACCTTATTTTTTGGCAGTCATAATGGATGGTTTTATAATGTAGCTACTTGTGGCAGCCTGCCATTTTTTTTTTTTAATGGATGAGGTACAAAATGGTAGAATGAATGGAGGCCATGCGAGAGAGGACACATTTAGACTTTTACTTTGTTGATCAATTCTTAGTCCTTTACAGGCGAAGCCTCCTATAGAGCCCAGAAGACAAGGGCTGATGGGTATGTGATGATGGCTTTCACACAGGGAGTTTTCAACACAGACCATTGAAATGTCTGTGGACTTCCAGAAACTGAAGAAAGACAAACTCATGGGCCATTCCACCATGATGGGCTGTTTCTGTGCTCAGTACTGGGGTTAGGTTACCTTGCTGAAGTCGACACAGCTGCTTTCGCTACTGACCCCTACTTTGGACGGTCTCCTCTCCACGGACTTGTTGCCATCCAGGTTGTTTGGGACAGAGTTCGGAGACACCAGCGGGCCTAGGAGGGACAGGTGGAGAGGAAGGGCAGGAGAGTGGCGATGGACACGGTGTAAGTACTTGGCAAGCAAAGACTGGTTGAGAACAGCAGTGTGATTCACCACGAAATGCCATTTTCTGATTTAAACGCCGTTTTTATTCAAATGTCATCTTTCTCTCTACTCGGAATTTAATTTGGAGGAACTGGAAAATAAATGTCAAAGGTATTTTTATATGCGACAGGTTGCTCATCGGGAGACAGACAATTTCACAGGCTTTATTCTCATTTAAGAGGAGAGCTCTTGGCAAACACGCAGGTTTGTGATGCAATTCTGCAAGTCGAACAAAACACTGCCATTTGTTGTGCGATTTCATTCTGTTTTGGCAATTTCGTCAGAAAAATCTACCAGTTAATTTCACTAAGTCGTCTTAGGTTAGCGTATCAGCACCGAGATATCCCATTACATGCTGAACCTGATCTTCTTAAACGAGGTAGCGCTGCCTCAGGGTTAGATCATTGCCTGTAGTAGCTAAAAGTGTTCAAAATGGAAAGAGTATAACTTGGATTTGCCTTTTCGTATTTCACAATATTTGGCTGCAAGTGAATGGATAACTACCACTACACGTGATTTGGTACAAAGCTGCAACACTGTGATGTCTCTCCACAGGGAAGACGATATATTTCACAATATACTGTTCCCGTTTGCTCCCCGTCTGTCGAGCTCATTACCCTCGTGCTTTAGTCGGTCCTGCATAGCTTGAATTCATGTCAACTTGGAGCTAAACGTGAGGAGATGCGTTTGATACGCCCGACGGGATCACCTTCCTCAGACTTCAGCACCTTCAAAGTGGTGAAGCTCTGGGAATGTGTGTGTGCATAATTGGCTGCACATTTTGACATTGCTTATGCGATTTGAGCCATACCAGATACAGGAAACGCTAGCACTTGAGGTGACATGAGAGTGGGAGGTGGAATGAGGGAGTCATGTATTTGAGCCAAAAAGGATAGAATTTGCATACTATCCTCTGAAATTCTGAAGTAACACTTCTTTTACCAGGTTTTCCTTCTTTACTACGTCGACACATTTCTCCATCAGGAAGTAATCAAGCCAACATCAAACAAAATACGTTGATAAAGGCTTTAGGCTGCGTTCTCATCTATACTAATCCCAAATCAAAATGAAAAAAGGAGCCATTTCTAGCAGCATGTGGTTTTGGCCACTGATCCATACCCTTGAACTGTACCCTGGAGTAACCCCAGTGGATGCTGGGTAGCTGTGACTGCTGAACAGGAGCATGATTGCTCACATACCCGACAAAGCCTCTTGGAATAAGGGAGGGATTAGTTTAGGTTGCGTTCGCCAACATACTTCATTCAGGAAGGCTCAGCCTTACTGCTCCCCCACGCTGGCCTTTTAAACAGTGGCGTCATAGCGCTACCTCATTCATATGTAAAACAGTGACATTCACAACTGAGATTATACAGATATTCTGACCTGTATGTGGAGCTGGAAGCACTGGGGCTTTTCTGATTAAAAGCTAAAATTATATTCTATCTTTATAGTAGTTTTATGGATGCATGTAGTGACGGTTACCATACATGCATTTTACTTTCCAACAAGAAATCTCTGTCACAGTCAGACAGCCATTTTAAGTCAATGTTGCTTCTAGGGCAATACTGTACATTTTCCTAGAAGGGGGTACAATTACAGAAGCCCCTCAGCTATAATAAGACCACCCCAACCTTTCAGAATCAGCCCCCAACACGTCACCGCTGGTTCTAATGACCCATACTTTAAAATGGAGCCGTTCCCAGACTGAGACAAACACAGACGCACACACTGAAACGCAAACACAGTCTAATAATAAAACGGACCAGGCTTGGTTTGGGAAGAACAAAAAGTCACTGCAGGTGTCAATATGATAGTACATGCAGTACCAATACACCCACCCTGATCTCTGGCTTATATTTAGCCATGCTGCTGGCACCCGTTACCCTCACCCTCGCTACACGTAATCGGGTAAAAGAATGTTTCTACTTGGGAATTGATGAGGAGGAAGAGCATGGGTGCCAACAGATGCGATGGGAAAAGCACAGGTTGCATGAAATTTATGTGTGTGCTTTCGATTTTATTTGCGAAAGAAATTGCGAGACATGATTTCATGTCACCATTAAATAGATGTTGCCTCACCATCATCATATTAGTTATTACATAGCTACCTCATTGCTATGTGACTGTGTACTGTAATATATAAGATAAGATACTCCTTTATTAGTCCCCCCGCAGGGAAATTTACAATATATTAAATATATATATCATGATAGTGTGTGTCAACATTACAGTACACATGATGCAGTATGGGAGAAAGACAGACCCCAAAACAAAATTGAAGGAGGAAGCCATGCAACCACAATGAAGGAGGAATCAATGAGTACAAGGCCAAGCAAGGCATAGATGATGAGGAATTACTTGAAAATGTGTTCAGAGACAGAGAGAAGTGTGAATGGTAAAAAAAAAGTATGGAGTTTAGATTGCATTCGGTCAAGAGATATTAGTAGAAAAGAATGGGTCAGTAGAATAGATGGAAACTGAGAAGTGAGAGGAGATAATGAGGCAAGAGAGAGGAGTGTCAAAAACTTTGTGGATAAATACAGTGGGAAGAGCGTCTTAGCGAGTGAGCCTTGCTGTGGGTTATTGATGAGATGGCCGCAGGGTTGGAAGTAAACAGGGAGCAGAGCTTTCATGCTAGTGCTAGTGTTCTCTGTTCAAGCCGTGACTCACACTGGCAGGCTACACAGATATTTGCCTTCTAAGGGCAGCAGCTCGAAGCCATGGGATGCCGTGGACGGTCGCCGGCTGAGCTCTGGGGACGACGCCTCCTCTGCAGAGTTTGGTGGGTCGTCGTCCTCGGGAGGCGATACCACCACTTCGGGGATGCCTTGAGGGCCAAGGCCTGCGCCAAGGGTTTGGGAGGAGCGCCGGAGAGCATCAGGGGTATTTTGGGGGGTGGCGAGGAGCAGGGGGCCGGGGGCAGGCGCAGTATTGGAGGAATAGGAGGGCAGGAGATTGTTGAGTAGGACGGAGACTCTGGATTCTTGTCTCTGGAAGAGGTTGGAGACAGAGGAGGCTGACCCTGGCTTGTGGAGAGAGAGACGTGAAGAGGACAGGCCCTCTCCTAACAGAGGAGACAATGGCAAAAGGGGGAGAGGAGTAGGGAGAGAGGAAAGGAGGAAGAAAAGGAGTAAGGGATGGAGCAGAGAGGAAAAACATATGAAGTACATCGCAGAAGGGGGTATCTGGGGGGGAGACACAGCCAGAAGGAGTGGGCAGCAAGAGCATGGCAGAGGTGTAGTTAGAGAATCGTGCTTGTGTAAACATGAGGGGGAAAGCATGGGTGTGTGCAGAAGACACCAAGAATGATTCAATGAGGCATGTAGGAGGGTCCCCGAGGACCAAACAGCTCGTCTCATTCAACTCCAAACAAACGAATCATACAACATGTCGGAGGTGAGGCAAAACTCTGAGCTCAGAGACACTCGCATGCAGCAGAGGATGAGTTAGCGTGGCGTCAGTGCACAGTAAGCAAACATGTGCCCTACCACAAGAGACCAGTCATGAATCCTACACAGTACATGTTCATTTGGCACAAGACATTCACCTTTCACACTACATCGATAACCATCACCCACCATCAGTGTGACATACATCATTTTGCCCTTTGACATTTGCGTTTTTCAGGTTGAATGACATGAAATTGCAAGCCCAACATGAACCACAGGCACAGAAGTGGAGAATGTTATCATTCTTTCATTCTCAAAACCTCAAGGTGGCACCCAAAATCTTAAAAAAAAAGCACACACCATACATTAACACCACTGCGATCATGCCCAGTCAAAAAGAAACACACACATAATGCTGACTCCAGTTGCAGTTAAAGGATTTTTTTTCCTGAGAGTTACCCTATGGAGTGAAAACGATCATTAATTCAATCCCCCAAGCCAGGCCAGCCATACAGGTTAGCGCAGTCAGTAGCACCCAGATTTCTCTTTCACTATTGGGGACGACTGCTTCTGTATAGATCATTCTCTAAGATGTTACTCACTTTTACCATCCACCTTCTACGATGGCATTGAGGGATTTGAACAGTGGATTTTTTTAGGAACAGTTCCCCAGTGGTGGAAAATGTGGAAGGAAAAAGAAATGCGAGTGCGTCGTTGGATCTCACCGTTTCTTTCAAGCAAGAATGGGTCAGAATGTTTCTTGCCTATATCAGCAATGGATCGCACCAGAGGGATGCGATTGCTGAGTTTCCTCTCGTTCTGGTGGTGGTGTTTCTTCAACATGGCTTCCCGCACTTTCTCCCGCAAATCCTCCCTCAGCTGGCCCGATGCCACCATGCTGTCTATCAGCATGTCTGAGTCGTACGAAGACAGGGAGGTGGACATACAGCAAGAAGAAAGAAGAAATATATGAATAGTTATTTGCTTTATTTAGCTCGTACTTTCAACCACATTGCTACGTAACAAATACAATAAACTGACATGAATATGTCATGTATCTTACAAAGTGTACAAAAAGTAAAATGCACCTGCAATGTCGTCGATACTGTTGGCCCTCATATCCAGCATGACTGTACCGTTGAGTATGCAGCTACGCAGTTCGAATAAGCTGTGTAGTGACAATGTAGCCACGTAGGGCTTACTCCACCTCTCCCCACCATCTTCCACATCCTCTTCAAACTTCAACCATCTGCAGAGACACACCAAAAGTGCAAACACATTGCATAAATGTTGTAGTTTTAGCCAGGTTATACGCAATAACAAACATTACAACAGGAAATACAAAAGGGCTCATTTCGAATATTTATGTTGTTTTTAAAAAAGGTTCTGTATTGCTTTCACTTAACAAGCTTTGTCCCTTAAGTGGCTTTCTGACCTGGCAGTCTCCTTCCATTCAGTAGCACTGCCGTCTCTGAAGGAGAGCTCGTCCAGCTCAGTGAAGAGGTCATGGGGGACGTGCTCGAGGTCATCATCCTCCGTACCCAGGATGAACTGGACACGCTGGGATGGTGTGTCTGTAAAAAGAGGGGGGAAAAAGGCCAAAGGTCATATTTCCAAAAATAACAACGGTAGCGTGTGGAGCTTTTGAACTGCTCACACACGTATGTGCCCATGGGTGACGTGATGCACAGTCCTGCCAATGGTCCCACGCTGATATGCAGGTGGCTGTAACACGCCTACATATACAGCAAAGAACGTGTTTGTGTGGCTGGCCAACTGCTCAAATACCTTTTGAAGCTGGGGATGAATAGTTTTTGGAGGTATGATACAGAAATATCAGTACATCAGTGTTACTGCTTTTGATTACGTCTGCAGGCTGGATGCTGCGAAAGTGTGCAGGAGAGCATAATGAAAACCTGAATGCTTTCCAGCGATTCTCTTTTCATGTCTGATTGAATTAGAGGGTAGGTATCAGGACATCTGGAACCAGAAAAACGGAAATGGATACGGCGGATTACAAGACTAAACGTCACAGCTAGGCAGAAACGGAGTGACTGGGAGAGTTATTTTAAGGTTCACACGTGGGTGCACTGTGTGAAATTCTGTCTGCTGGGTATTATACCCATGTGAGTACACTTCATATTGATGTTGCGGCTGCTTACAGTTATATCCCCACCTATACCGGATCATAAAGATGGGTCCACCTGTGGATACTTTTAGTTTCTGGGTTGATAACTGCGACTCTGCTCAATGGGGGTATGTGATGACATTTTAAGGCATCAACATTGGGTCTCACTCTGTAGATGAGCAATGTGCCGTTTCAGAATATCTGTTTTATAAACCCTCAGTCAGACATGTTTTATCTCAGGGCTGGGGAAAGAGGAGAAAGCATTGTTTGGGTGCTTATGAGTGATTGCTGTTGAAGTGATGCAGCAACTTCTCAGACAACACACACACACAGCTCAAACTGTCACAGCCTTCTGTGTCAGAGGCTGTTCCCCAGTGGCCTTTCATGCCTTTAAGAGCTGCATGTTTTATTCAGAAATGTTTGAAAGAGGGAGAGAAACGCAAGGTCGTAACCTGAATTGGTAAAGTGGTGTGGGGGGAGTCTGGTTCCATAATGTCACACTTCCTCAACTTTCATCAGCTTTTCCAACCAAGGTTGAAAACTTTTAATTTTAAAAAACATGAATTCATTGGTGCGCAACTTCAGCTATTTGTGTTTCATGGCATTCAGATTGCATTCCAAGTCCATGACGGAGTGATACATTACATAACTGGTATTCACAGAGATTTTTTGTACAGTCAATAGTTTATGTATTGTGAACTAAATGCACAATAAAAATCCTAACCAACAAAAAGAAATTGAAAAGTAGGCCAACTCTTAGCTTGAGCTACGCATTATGGATTACAAGCATTTCTGTTTATTGTCTGAGAAGACAATAACTGCAAGGTAGAGTGTTGTGTGATAGAAATTCAGTAGGGAGAGAGGGATTTAGAGAGGGAGAAATAAGACATTTAGGATGTTTCCAACCATAAGTGGGGGACTCCCTGCCATCGTCCTTCCCCTCCTCAGAGTCCCTCTCTTTCTTCTTTCTGTGGTGTTTGTGTCCTCGGTGGCGATGTCTCCGTTTGCTCTCCCTTCCAAGAGGAACATGAACACCTACGTATACTGCTCTGTGGCCTGGGGGGAAAGAAAAGTGCAACATGAATTCAGACACCTTTACCTGTACACAGTCTATTACTATTAGCAAGTTAAACCAATAAACTGACCAATTCTTCCCAGGACATAATAATATGAATAGAATTGCAAATGCATTTCAAATTCAATTTTAGAATACAAGACTACATTGTAAAACTGCCAATTTAAGCCTAGAAGAAGAGTGGCACTGTCTCGGCCATTTACAACTGAAGTTAAAAGACAGACGCCAACATTTTAGACAAAAGATGGAACTTTTTTTTCCATTTCGTTTGAGTGCTCGAGATAAATTAATTAAAAGAAACCAGAGAACATCACATTTTTTTAATGTTTAACTCTTCATTATTTGTACCGCCTCACAGGAACTGTGTTCCGAAATGATTTCACCCTACATCCTCTGCCAAAACTCCTTTTTGACAGATGAGTCATCTCTCTTTGATGCGAGGGAACCCAGGACAAATGAACCCAAGACGCAGCACTTAAGGCATCGGTGACATACAAGTACACATGGGATGATCACAAAGAGTGAGAGAGGAAGTGAGAGAAAAGGCACAGGAGATGAAAGAGGATGATGGAGTGAAAATAAACCACTTAGCTGGACAGAGAACAGAGGGCCAGAGTATGGGATGAATGGCAATATTATTGAATAGAGGATGGAAGATATGAAGTATGGTGGACTCCAGAAAGAAAGGGCAGTGGGCTGGAAGGGGAGGACAGAGGGACAACTAGCTAACACCTGAGGGAGATATTATGGTGGTAATAAAGTTTGTGGTGCTTCTACCTTCTTATCAATTAGCCCATTTTTTGGATATTCATCATCAAATCAAGTGGTCTATAATAATAATATTTGAATATTTTCCCTATCCACCTACATACATATATATTCTGAAAAAACATTATTCACACATGTAAAACAAAATCTCAAAAGGCAGCAAAAGTGTAAAAAGACAGTGTTTCCACTTTATGTGTGCAGGCTAGGTAACCTTCCTTTTCAAATCAGGAGTCACCAGAAACATCTTTCAGACTGGGTGGCTTCAAACTTACTTTCCAAACCTTCCTTTTCGTAGTTTGTCTGAGTGGTGAAGCTGCTCTTCCCATGGTCAACTAGTGCCTCCTCATCTAGACCCTGAGAACGACAGGAGGAGCCGGTAAGCAAAAGGGATAGAGACAGAAGACAGTTTATTGTAATGAGACCTTCATACAGCTCATAGCACACTAAAAGCTGCTCCCCTTGAAGAATTGTTGGTCTTGGGGAGGAACCAGGGGATAGGAAAGGACAGATCAGTGGAAAAAATAAAACATTAAAAGCATGTCTTATAACAATAACAACAGCCACACCACATAAACCTTCCATCAGTGCAGAGTGTTTGCCCAAGGGAGTCAAGTGAAACAGCAAAGACCACGATCTAGAAGAAAATATGAATCAATGTACTTGATAATAAGTAGACTGTGATAAACATAGCATATTTTACCTCTGATGGCTTTCTGTAACAGCTTGAAGTACTGTATAATACAGCAAGGCATCATTGGATCTTTCTGAGGGTTTATATATGCAATATATCTCACAAACTGATATGTCTGTATTGCCATATGCCATAAAATGTTGAATTTCACAATGTCAAGAGGCTGGCTACGCCAATTAATAAAAGAGGTTATGGCCCAAGTGAAAATAATTAGCCTGATATCAATGACATGGAAACACCAAGAGATGGAAAGATCCAATCAGAGGAGACATGAAGCGGTCAGAAGGCATGACAGCGGTGTGTGTTATTTGTATTCTTTATCAAATTATAGTGCCCTCAAACTATAATTACAGCACCCTACACACATACATTTGTTATACTTGTGAGGACACTCATCCTCCAACCCACAGCCTTAACCATCAGCAGCACATGCATAACCTCAACAATTAAGATGGGGTTAGCCCAATCCTAATTCACTTTTAAACTAAACCAAACTGTGTTCAGTTTTAAACTCGGTTCCTCACAAAGACAGACCGACATAGAAGCCATAGCCATATGGATATCAGTGTGCAAAACGGTTTTCGTTCCCAAAACAACGTGGCTGAGGTCTAGGTCATTCAAGGGAAACTTTGTTGATTATTAACTAGCTCTGTGTCACTGCAGCGCAGGCAAGACATGCAGATGAACGTCTGCCGCTTGATGCAAAACAACCTGGTGGAGTTTTTCATCTGCATGTGCCCTCTACGTGGCAGTGAAACGGAGTCGGTTGAAAATAGCTCTGTATCGCGCTAAACTCTAAGCCCACCCCCCTTTTTTAGGGATCCAATAAAAAAGGGGAGGATTTTATTTCAATCCCTCTTGTAACTGTACACTGCTGAAATATTCTATTGCACTGTGTGAAATATGTCAAAGTACAGACGCTGAAGTCACTCCAACTTCCGCTTCACTGGGAATTACCAGATCATTTCTTGGCAGCTACAGAGAAACCGTCTCCAACTCCTGCATGTGTGGCCAACACAGAATTAAATGTGCCTGGAGAAATTATTCTGGGTCCGCCACCAACATACAGCAACTGATACTGATGCCCCCCCCTAAATTTCACACCTCTAATAACCTTAATACTTCCAGCTGTTCTCCAAGACCACACAGCGAGAAATTATAGAAGGCCAGCATGGCTCACTGATTAGTGTGTCTTTCAACGAGGCATTGTGACCAGGAAGTACACGCTTATACTAGACACACATTCATATAGGGGCTACAAACATCACAGGGTGGCAGTGAGCTAATGGCGACTCTGACTGCCAGGCAGATGAGATCACCCCGTTTGTGAAAGTTATGGCTGATAGTAGGGATCTTATCGAACATTTTATTTTAGCCCAGTTTTTTTGAAACAGCTTATGTTTTAATAACAAGTTGGGACACGTTGCAGAATACGCTTCATTAAAATTAATCTGAGCTGAGTGATCAAAGGTACTCAGTGTTTTACATGGTCAGATACCGCATCATCACAGCAACTACAAACGTGCTATTATCCTGCCTTGTGTACAAACTCTTTGATGCTTCACAATCCCCAATTGGATGATCCTTTCCGTTTATTCCACCAATCACAGAGAGGCACTGCTGTCAAGCCGGAGTGTGTGGAAACACAAGAAGACAGATAATGGGATACGTGGATAATATCAGAGCCACATGCGTGTTAGACCCGACATGCCCGTCACCACCACCACCACCTACAACACTGAATTTTATTCCAATAGAAAGCCCATTATTCCATGTCTTTATACTGCTTCCCCTGTTTCCCCTGTTTCGTTACTGGCTTATTCCTAGGAATATATGTTCAATGACATTCAGATTTCCTCACATATATTACCATAATGATTCTCCTGTAAGAACCCAGTGTACGATGAATGATACCATCTGCGATTGTGTCTGTGTGTGCACTTGTGTGCCTGTGTGTGTGTGTGTGCGTTTCTCGGTTGCTCGTGGATTTGCATGATAATGAGCCGTGTTGCTCTCTGACAGTGCCTTCATGAGGAGCGGTAATAATTCAGCTGCAGGGAGAAGAGCTGTAAGAAATTAATATATCCCTAGTAACTAGAGCCCCCCCCCCCCCCCCCCCCCCCCCCGCAGCATGCCAAGGGCGCGTAAAAGTGACCAAGGGCAACTAAAATTGGACTGGTTCCTCATGGTCATTTGTGTCCGTCACACTCGCTGACACACATAGAGATTGTGTCTGTACTTGGTTGTAGTGTGGTGAAATTACATTTTTGTTTTAAACACCATTTTAATTCACTTTAAATGCAAAACAAAACGTTTAAACACAAAGGTTTTGTGACAAGTTTGAACAAAACAACTTAAATTTAAATCAATTAATAGAGCAACTTTTTGAACAGAGTTTGGCTACCAGCCACAGCTGTAGATCCTGCTGGAATCACATGTACCAATGTTTACAAGCAGGGAGCACAAAGCCGGTGTGAAACTATGCCTGCTTCATGAGTATCGTCTTATTCTTAAGCTTCTTAAAATACCACTTCCACAAATCTGTTAATTGCACTCTATAAACACCAGTTTACGTCCAATTCTCATGTATCCTATGCATGTTGTCACCATGCCTGTAGTGAAGCATACACACGTGTTAAAATCTGCCCCCTACCACACGTACAAGTTAAGAACATATGATGCAACTGGTCACATAGCGTTGTCTAAAATAAACCTATCTGTCATAACCTGTCTGTCGATCACAGTCCACAGACCAGGGAGGCAATTGGCCATTATGCCACAGCTGTGGTTGGCCTACAGGAGCAGTGCCAGGGGGGAGGGCAGAATAATTGCCAGCTGAGTAAGAAAAGCTAACATATGACGACATCAATAGATGATGTTGACAGAAGGCAGATGCATCTCTCACTGCATCTACACAGTTAGGAAAGTCAGACATGGGCATTGTACTGTTTCCTTTCCTGTGTGGACCCAGAGAGATCATTTGTGTCTAGTCTTGACCATTACGATACCACAGAAGTTGTTTTAAATATGCCACCAAGCCTGTCTAATGCCAGATAGTGATTGAGATACAAAAGATAGATCGTAACAAATGTAATCATGGTATGCTCTTATTCCAGAAAACTCTGTAAACACAGGCGGCGTCAACTGAGACGTGTGTGCTGCCACAAGACGGAAAGATTACTCATGGGATGTGGCACATTCTGCTCCACCTACCACCGAAAAAACAGATGTCTAGCACGCTGGGGAATTCTGATCAGGAGCCCCTTTGGTGTCACCAGGGAACATAATGTCACCTCTAATCTGAGTTCAGACAAACTGAAAGCATGCATGGAGTCTGCAGTGGGATAAACCCTGCCTGGCTTTGCTCAATACACTTCAGATAACAATCAGAGAGCAGTGGGCAACACCAGCAGGCAACCTGCCAAGTGCCAGACCAACACAATCGATCCATAAAAAAGAAAATGTCACTCTTCATCATTTCTCATCTTTCTATTCTTCAATCCTGCCCCCTCATCCTCTATTCTTTCTCACATGGGTGTCTTGTCGAAATTCAGTTGCCAGACAATAAAAAAATGCATCAAAATCTGTGCGTGTGTGGGGGGGGGGGGGGGGGGGGGGGGATCACTAATATCAAACATTTCCATTTGAGACTTTTGAGCATGAAACACTCCCCAAACTGCAAAAATGTGTTGTTATTCATTAATTTGTAGTAGCCCATAAAACCCTCAAAACATCAGTTTGATCTGCTGGAGTTTTTTAAACAGTCAGCAATCTAAATCTAAAATGCCACTGTCTAATCCTTGTGAAATTACTGTTCATTAAAAAGACTCACTCAAAATTAATTAGGCTGATAATAAAAACTGGGGTCTATTATGTGCTCAACTGAACAAAACTAATTCATTAATATCAATTTAAAAAATGTTCCACTATCCACTATAGTTTCCATGCTGTATCCATGATAAAGGGCTGGTAAAATCTTTGTGTCTGTCTGGGTACGTGTTGGGTATTATGCATGTGTAAAATCTGCTGTTCCTCAATTACGTAACAAAGTGCTTGATGAGATATATTTTTCGTATGTGTAACTTGACATCCATTTATTAGGGCAATTGAGTTATTTAATTTTTTGCTCAATTCATAATTTTTTTGTTTGTTTTTAAAAATATGCCCTGTGGAGTTTTACTTCATCATAAATCCCTGGCAGACTTCATAAAGGTTTGAATCCCGCATTTGCTTACATCTTGGTGGATACCAGACACCTGTGGATCAGTGGGATAGTGTGACATCATTGGCAGGAATGTGCATCATGTCACCGGCGTGCACTTGCGTACACTGCTCCTGCTGCTACTAGAGGGCAATCGCTTGTTACGATTAAACGATTCATAAAAAGTAGTTGCCAATTCAATTTCTGCAGAGACTTGTTGTTTTAAATTTGCAATTGTTACACTTTAAAGAAATGTTCCGAGTCGTTGACAACATTCGGGTTAACCTTACATCTTTTATGATTGATTTAACCACACATCAGCCACACACCTCTTCAGCCAACCAGACAGCGAATAAAACAACCAGCCACCCAAAGAGCCAGCAGGCCTGGTTCCCTCTAATCTCAGATCCTGGCCTGCCTTGCTTTACTGGGACCTGATCCAATCAATAGAGACTGACGTAAGAGAGGTGTTACATAGTGAGAGACCTGTCCCTTGAGATTACTGAATCTCTCCATCTCACACACACTGCCAAATTGCACAATTGCATACTACGGATGAGAACTTGGCATTTATTTACTGCCAATTAATGTTGAATTATGCAACCAATTAAATGTTGTCTTAAAACAGAAATTTCATTTGATGGATTATAAATGGCTGCTAATCAATGATGGACATTATAAGAACATGTATTACATAAGTTGGGAAAGTATTCTCAGGGAGGCAAAAACATCCATGGAGCCACTCAATTATTTACATCCCTGGAGCTCCTCACTACGGTTGAACCGGGCAAAACTAAAAAAGACTGAGTCAGTCAGAAGCTTGTGACCTGTATCTAATGTCTGCCGAGTTAAGATGTAGTTTAATCTTATAGTTCAACAGCCGAGAAGATATCACATTTGGCAGAAACATTGGGGGGAAAACTGTTACTAATCATCCACTGGATTGTCAATACTCCCAAACATGCACAGGCTTCGCAGACAAACAGACATAAACACAAAGATGGAAACCATCTCTTCTCTCGGATTCACAAATATTTTTTTTCCTGATTCCAACAGTGCCTCCCTTGTGTGTTGCTCCCACTCTGGGCATAGTTATTTTTTGCACTTTGTAATTTCATCTAGGCTGAATGGAAACAAGCATTTCATTTCATTTTGGTCAATAAACGTCATCACTATCGACAGCAGGCACCTTGTTTGCATTCATCTACATTGGCAGAGCCATTTTTCAGCCTCCGCTCCCCAACACTCCTCGTCTCTCTCCTCCTTCCTGTTCTCCTTGTCCCGCTCCTTCAAGCAGCCATAACTGTCTCTGTTGGTTTCCACTCATTCGTGCCCCTTCAGGCGATTTCCATTTCAAGACAGACGAGGCAACAGCTTCTCTGTACAGACCACCTGCCCCATTCATTAGCACCCCACTCTACCGTAGAAGAACACAAGGAGGACAAGCAAATACAAACCACGGATCTACCAATAACACTGCCTGGCTGTCACGTTCTACACTTGAACAGTGGTTCTGTGCATGCATACATAAAACCCCACACACAGGACCAGACGTACCGTGAGCACATGCTCCCCTTCGCTCTGTGAATCCATTTAGACTAAAACATCCGCAAAAGCAAAAAAGGCAGGGGAACGTTGGCCAGTTCCTTCTTTGACCCCTATCTCTGTTGTAGAAGGTGTGCGTGAGCTGAGACGCTGTCGCACTTGTCTGTTCCCCCTTCCTCCGCTCATCTCTTTATACAGAGAGAGGAGGAGGGAGAGAGAGGGCGCGAGCTGCTTCTGAAAACACAGCGCTCTGCTCTACCCTGTCAGCGCGCTCTTTGCTCGGCAGCCAATCCCACCATGCCACCATTAATATTTTATTCTCCCAGCCAAGAGCTTAAAAACACACACACACATACCCACAGCCATACGAAAGGGCACACACACATTTTGGAGGACATTCAAATGCTCACCCGCTGAGGTATTCAGGTCACAAATCAAGACCCATCCCCAACACAGATAAATAGAAACAAGCACACGTGTGAGCTCGGCAATCCTCAGAGATTGCGGTGAATCGATAAAAAGGCTGAGAGCTGTGATATTTATTAAAGATTTAAAAAGCATCTTTGCTTTTAACTTTGACATTCACAATCCTGATTGTAGCCTGGAAGTTGTTTGTCTTTAAACAACCTCTCATTTTACCAGGAACTATTGCTCATTAATTATCTGTCCATAAGAACGGTTACATGAGTAGGGCAAAAGGAACGTATTCCTGAAACCTAAGCACTAACTATTTACTAAGTGAAGGAAACAATGTGGAAGGAGACCCTTTGTATGCAGCATCTGTAACAGCCCCAGTTAGATCTAAGTAGTCTTACCACAAAACCATAAAGGCAAAGGTGAAACCCAACCTAAAATAAAGATAACCCCCCTGGTATGAAGGATAGAAAGAGTGCCATCTAAAGGCTGAACCTTCACTTAGCAGAGGCATCAGCCAATTTTTACTAAACAAACGGAGGTCTTGAGCCTGAACAAAAAGAAAGACAGCAAAACAATTATTTATGTTTTAGAAAATTGACTTTGAGTAAATAAGGATTTAGGAAGTATGGTGTCAGCTACAGTTAAAACATTAAGAATTAGTAGGCTAAAGCAACTTCAATATTTAATTAACAGTTGCATTATTGAAAATATGGCCGGCATCAGTTTTTCCTTTCATGGTTTTCTATAACATTTGGTATCGTGTCCTACTGAATTTTGCTATATTTTTTTGTTATCTTAGTTGTTGTTTTTTCGTGTTTATTACTGGAGCAGTGAATCGCATGACAAAATACATTCAATAAGTGATGCTGTTGGATTAAACGCATCGGACCTTGAGACTGCAATGCGTTGGGGAAACTGAAACGTTGAGGGGAGTGACGGTCTGCGGTGAGAATTGTTCAGATGTCTTGTGGTCCTGGTGCTGATGGAGCCAAACCTCCTGCTGGATGACAGCTTTCTGAAGAGGTAGTGGGCAGGTTAAGTTGGGTCAACCACTATCCTACGGGCCTGCTTACTGGCTCTGACAGCACAGAACAGTCTAAGGAAGAACTTCCTCTGTTGAGCTTTCTTGATAACATGAGTGTGTCTCCCAGCTTAGTTTCTGGGTACCACAATCACCAGCGACCCGACAGACTCCTCCACCTTTACAACTGCGTTGTTGAGGAGTAGTCAGGGATATGGAGGAGACTCGTTCCTGGAAGTCCATGACCATCACCACTGTCTTGTTGACATTGTGCTCTAGGGTGTTATCCATGCTGCTGCCAGCTGCGACAGTGTTCCTGTAGGCCGACTTATCATAATCCTAGATGAGGCCTGATGCTTCCTGTTGGTTTCTCTTGATCACCATTATGAACAAAATATTGAAATATAAATGCAGTTTGTAAGAACATTCCTAATCCCAGTCGAAAAAGCACTCCATATATGGGCATTTAGGGTCAGGTTATACAAATACATTCAAAAGGTGGGGTGAATAGCTGGCCATCATATAGGGGAGAAGACATGCTAATCAATAAATAGGGAGATAACACGCATATATTCTGACACACTCGAGGGAAGGCAATCATAGTGTTGCACTGTTGTCGTTTACATAAGAAAATGTCAGAAATAGTCGTGTAAAGAAATAATCTCTCTCTAGGCCTCTAACCAGATTACTCTCACACCTTGACACACCTGGCATATAAATGCCTGAAGTTAAAGTTGCAGAAATTGTCAGCCACAGACGTAATGCTTTCGCTCTAAACATATCCATCCATATAGCAGCCCTATCATTTCAGCTTCTTGTAAATTAAGACTTAAATTTTTCTGGCACAGGGTTGCGTGTGCACCTGTCAGGGTTTGCACACAAGAAGAAAGCTTAGGGAACATAGATTAACTGGCTCGGATCCATTATCCCAGGTTATATCACCAGCAAACAGAAGATCACGCGCCATTATATGCAACCACCAAGACAATACTTGAGATTACCAAAAAATGTTCTATACACATGGTAGACAAAGGCATGCTCCCATGTAGATTAATACCGTCTTGGTCTCCTTGATTCTGTCCTTTACATTCATAAATGTACATTTACCTCATTGCTCTGTTTCTCTCAGCAGAAATCTAGAGGCTAGAAAGGGAGACTTGAGAAAAAATGTTGTTTTGAATCCGGTTCGGGAAATGTAGGTGGCTAAAAGACATGTAAATACTTGAAATGTGTCATTATTGCAGGGAGGAGATTTGGTGCAATGTAAACAAACAGGCTCTCTATTGTGTACGGCAATTAGCCTACAGCTGGGTATGGTAGCAAGTCATTCATTTTTTTAATCTTGTTATTTTAGTAACAAAGCTGAACTGGCAAAGAGGTCCACTCTGTGTAACAACCCATTCACACAGCGATGTCTTACGGGGCGTACCCACCAAACGCGATGAAACTTCATCGCGCGACAAGATTACATGTAAAGTCAATGCAAAGACGCGATTAGACGCTTCATCGCGCCGGGCGACGCGATGGACGCGATAGCGCGGCGCGATGGACGCGATGGACGCGAAAAATCGCTTCATCGCTTCATCGCGCCATCGCTTCATCGCGCCATCGCGCCATCGCTCGAGTTGAAATAATTGAACTTTTGCGGCGAATTCGCGTGAAGACGCGCCGCGACAGCCTATCAGCGTTGAGATCGTCACCGACGTGCTGACGTACGGACGTCCTGGTGTTCCCTCGCTTTTTGCCACAATATTTATATATTATATTATATTATATATTGCCCATAATCAAAGTTGGGGGGCGCACGCACGCGCGCGCACACACACACACATACATACATATCAATCCCAGCTCTTTCACACACAGAGATCTTTTTTTTTGCGATTGTTTATCACTGGGGCTTATGGCCGGCTATGAAGCACCAGTTCTGGGCAGAGCAGCAGCTAAACCTCCCGGTCCTGTACCCTGGTTAGCAGGTCTTCAAACTGGGCAACAGTCAGCCTGAAGTACCGCTGGAACCGGCCGTCGTCCAGGCGCAGCTCCTGCAGGAGACGGTGGAACTCGGCGAGCTCACGCCGCCTCCGTAGGGTAGCATGCACCCAGAACCGACGTCGGCGCCTAGCCCGCAGACGAAGCTGGGAACTTCTCCAGAGTAGATACAGTGCAGCGATGGTGGTTATCTCAGCCATGATCGACGAGAGAATGAAATGGCGGAAGAAATGTTGTTGTTTGGGCGAGCTCGACGCGATGACGCGATGCCGCGATGAGGCGTTTTTTGGCATATTGGACCGGCGTCAAAACTGGAGCGTCTAGCGCGACGCGATTTCATTTGTCGCGCGTTTCAATCGCGTTCATCGCGTTTGGTGGGTACGCTCCGTTACGGTGAGTAAGTTTCATATAACACCACACTAACCCTTGCAGTAAGGGCTGAGCCAATATAAGTCGAGGTCACAGACTACCACGGCTGGACTAAAACCCTCTTTCACTAGTGGAACACAACAGGACGCACAAATCCCTCTCCTCCTGGCAAACAGGCAAACACCTGAAAAATTCATTAAATGCTCAGGCTGTAGAGCCGGATTAGTATAGTCAATGGACATGTCCATGGAAGTTCATCTCTAACACTGAGGCTAATACTGGTGACTTAACCACAAAGCCAAAGCCTTCTAAGTAGCCTTCTATAAATGCCACAAACACAGCCCTAGATGAAAATAAAGTCAGAACAGAACAACAACCGCTCAATGACATGTCATGTCATTCTGTGTGTGACTCTATAACACTTGTTTTAAATGTACAGCTACGTATTTAGTTGTGATGATTTAGATGATATTCTCAGTCTCCTCGCCAACAGCAGCTGCGTTTCACTTTCAGAATGACAATTTCCAGAGACTCCTTGAAAACAAGGGTTTCTTGCTGAAATCCGATTTGTGCGTTTCAAACATGCACACACACTCGCTGACTCAAAGGTTAACAACGCTACGTTCCTTTTGGGATATGCATTTTGATGGATTTAACGAGATCAGAGACACTTGTACGTCATCGAGTAGTCGAATGTCCTCCTTAAAGGTCCTGTGGACATAGTGAACTCATTGGTGTCCAATGCCTGAAGGAAGGAGTACGCAACTTCTTTTTATTTGGTCGACCCAGGGGGTCAAGTTTCCTCAGAAGCATGCACATACATATATATCAAGGCACACACACACATAAAGTATTGAACAACCCTACACCAGCTCTGAAGTCAGCCCCCCCAAAAGACAGCTCGGTCGACGTCACCCACAGAGTCAGTTACTACGCACAACAATTCCTCTTTGGGTTCCATGTCTATTTTTCCTCTCGAGCGGTACATACAGCGTTTACGGTAAAATTAGCACCGTGGCCCGACTTGGAAATGTCGCGCAAGGAGGCTGATCTATTTTCGGGGCTCGTTTGATATGCAAATGAGGCTTTTCATTTGGGTGCCAGGGGGATCTTATCAACTGACTAAGCTAAGGGACCGGGGGATGGCTATGATCAAGTAACGGACGTTTGGACCTGTTGCGCGTGCGGGGAGGAAATGCTACACAACGTTAATTACTTACAGACTTTTTAAACTATCGGGTAACACTTAAGGCTTACTAGTTATGTGTTATTTACTAAAAGTGCGTGGATAAACATTAAAACGCCCGGACTTGCCAGCAAACAGAACATCTATTAATTTAGCTAACTAACGTTAAAACGTCAGTGAACGGGCTTGACTCCTCTCCTGCCCCCCGGCTTATTCTTTATTAACGTTAGCCGAGAGCTATCAGGGAGGGGGAAAAAAGCGAAAACTAACCAACGGAAAACCCCAAAACCTCGGCAGAGAAACACGTTTCCACACAGCGTATGTTTGAATGAACGCTTTCGCCGACTTTAAACGGAGACGTGGACACAACTTGTACCCGTGCCACGTGTCAGAAGTAGGAAAAAAGCCGGCTAACAATAGCAGCCGCCGGATGGTGCCTCACTGAATCTGACTCCCTGAGCATCACTAGTAACGTTACTTCTGCAGCTGCTTGGCAAACAAGGGGGCAAACACGGACAAAGAGGAGGCACGCAGGCTGTAGTGGTCGGGCTAACGGTTGCGTGTTGGGCGGGTACTCACTGTTCTCAAAAGGGGCCTCATTTGTTCCGAAGGTTCGTCCATTTCACCTGCCGCCGGTCTTTTTTTTGCTCACTACCTCGTTTATTTGTCACAGTTGCCGCACGGAAAAGCCCCCGGCCGGGTGACGCTATGTGTGTGTGTGAACTGTGACGACTGGCTGTGCTTTCCCCCAGCGACACGGCGAGGAGGACACGCCCCTACCGTGATTGACAGTGATTGATTGCCAATTCGCGCTCAATACCCCGGGGTTCTCAGCCAATCACATTCGAGAAATGTCACGATGAGGGCGGGGCTATTATCCGGGTCCCCTCAAAGTCCCAAGCGGGCTTTTTTTGTGTGTTTTGATTTTTTTTTTAACCTCGTTAAACACACTTGGACGGTTTGTGCTGCCATTGAAATTTCAAATGTAAGTTATACAGACGACAATAGTTGAAATAGATACAAATCTATTTCGTAGATCCCCAAGTGGATATAAAACTACGGTATGTAGCCGTAAAAAGGCATCATGGGTTTGAGCCCATTGCCGCCACTAACAGAAATAAAGAGGAACTTTCTTAAAATAATGACATACTACACTAACTCATTATTTTGAGACATTATAAGTCAATATTTTCTAATTATTATTTTGAGAAACGTTCTCTTTTTTTTCTGACAGTGGTGGATATGGGCTTCCATATTAACCAGAATAAAGACTACATGCAGGATATATATTTGCTAATTATGTACAATTTATATACAATACACCTGCAGAAATGACCTTCATTATCTTTTATCTATCTCTTCATCTGTGGAGATTATGTTGGTTCAGTACCCTGACAATGAGTCCTATGATCCTTTACCCTCTTGACATAAGCTTATTATCCACCTACCTCATGTATTGTGTAATAATTCATTTTCACCAGCAGGTGGCAATGCTGCATCAACCATTTCTCTCATTTAAGACAGAGTAGTAGATATGAACCTGCTTTATTCACTTTTTTGGAGGTATCGCTTTCAGTTTCACTCATATTTGTGTGAAATAACCTTTTGTAGGACACCTAACAGATGTTCTAAACCATCAGGAAAATGCTTGATGGGTGGCAAACAAAGCTTTAGATGTAAGAACGCATTTTGAGGTGTAAAATATGGTCTATGTCAAGTTGGTGTGGATACTCGAAAGCATTGCAGACCTTTAATGACCTATTAGAAGCAACTGGACGACCTTTCTTCCAGAGCTATGGGTTTAGCACAAGTTAACTTTTGCCGTATTTACATTGAACACCCTCAGTCACTAGCATTATTCCATAGTCAATTTATAATCATGTTTTATTGCAACATAATATAGTTAGCGTGAAAATCAGGCAATGGGCAAACAGCAAAAGTAATCTGTTCTTTCAGAAGAAATCATGGGTGTCTTCCTTTAAATAGAGCCCGTTCCTCACCCCCCCCATCAACCTCCGGCATAATCACGCGGCAGCTCAGAAATAGAACTGTGAGGTGGGAGATCAAACTATCACCTCTTAATTGTACCCCGAGTCTTAAAGATGCCGAGAGCCCATTAGCGCACAACGACGAGTGCTGTGTGTACTGCTCCTGAAACATGCATCCGCACAATGAAGCTGGGAGATGAGTCAGAAGTTAGACAGGTGGAAGGAGCGCCACACTGGCATCCACCTGTGCTGGGGGACTCGGGTAAAGAGGTGCAGACTGCAAGGTGTGGTGATTAAGAAGAAGTTTTCTCTTTCGAAGCTTCAGAGGGGAAGACAAGGAAACTCTTAATATCAGATGTAATGGGCTAAAGAACTTATACATTCCGTGCAAATGTTAGAGAGATATTTATCACTTAGCTTCCAGCAGCAAGAGGCGACAGATTTGAGAGAGAAACATGTCAGGCACGAGCCACCAAATGAATATTGACTGTGTCATGTTTTGTCCCAGAGGCCGGAGAAATTAAGAGTCCCTCTTTCCCAGCAGGTTTAGTGGATGATGTTTTTTCTCTCCAGTGGCGAGGCCTTCTGACGGTGCCGGGAGAGAAAGAGGAGAATGTGAAATTCCCAAATCTGTCGGAGCGCTCCATCAAAGTGCCAATGCATTGATTTTAACCACGGATCTTTTCCACGCGGCTGCCTCTGCGTGCCCTACCCAAAACATTGCTCTCAAGACCAGGGGGGACCTTAGTGCCCCTGAATCCTGCTCAAGTCCTCGGGGACACTCAGACGAGGCGGGAGGGGGTGTGGAGGGGGGAGTTGAGGCCGGTGACCAGCATGGTGTACCCAAATCGACTTGAGGGATCGGTGAATGTGTAGGGAGGGGTAGGCTGCGGAGATAATGGTGATGGTGGTGGTCAGGGGGGGGGTCGGGAGAGGGGGTCCCAGCCCCAGCTTCTTGTTGAGGTGCCCTCGAGAGGGAACACAGGGGTTTGAAATCAATGTGCTGTTAAGTGCAGCTTAGCCGCGGGATACTCTCTCCGACGTTATCCACGCACCAGTGAGTCAGGGCCCGTGCACACGCCGTCTGCAAGGGGGGGAACCGAGACGAGGCCCGTCCGCCGTGCCTCCGGTTCCTCTCACCTCCGCGCTCTCTGCCAGCACTCAACGCCCTGCTGCAAACGACGACGGGCCCCGCTAACTCCAGACTCATCTCACACCATGGGTCTCACTCCAGCAGACCTGTGAGCATTACACCCGTACCGTAGTCAGCCCACCCACCTCCCCCTATTTACTGCTGATTAGGTCCAACGAGACTAAATGCAGCATTGTGTTGTTGTACATAGAGATGGGACAGGAGAGCATCATCATGACCTCTACTTAATCACACAAAGCAGACAGAATATAGCATGGCATGTCAGAAGAATATGATGTAGCACACTGGAGTTCACGTGGGACTGTGAAATATATAATATAATTTCAAAAAGTCTGGATCTGACTCATGTCGACTGATGACATTAACCTCAAGATATTCCATAAAGTCTTCGTAACATAAAAGCCATTAACTAGATGATGAGCGAATACATCACAAAGCAACAGAGTGGCCGTACGAGGCTCAAACCAAACCCCGAGGAGCAATTCTACAATGATTCTAACTGGCTTGATAAGCATTTTAACAGAAGTGACATTTATCAACACATCAAAAAAAAAGGGGGGGGGGAAATGTAGTGTGAAGAGGAAACATAACCGCCACCGTCTCACTCTTGCTTGTCTGTAGGTTACTTTTTTTTTTTTTTTTATATATATATAAAGGGGGGCGTCTCAAACAGAAAAGCGTGACCCAGACGCACATCTGCCCGTGGCTGCGTTTAGTCAGCGAGAGCAGTAATAGTGTGTGACTGAAGGTGAGGAAACAGCCTCGGGCCTTCATCTGCGTTTAGATGTCAGCCCTCCTTGGGTACAACGTCTCCGCAGCCTCCTTGGCTTCCTCCTACATGGACTCTCAACGTGGTCACCAGCGGACGCCCTGAGGGAAGGTTGTTCCCGCACACCAAACAAGACGTTTTTTTTTTTTTTTACTAATATGCTTTAAAGTGAACAAACTGCTGTTTCTCCTTGACCTTGTATTACCCACAAAAAAAAAAACCCTCAGTCAATTATGGAGATTGTAGCTGGCGATGTTAACAACAGCAGTCGGTTCAGTTCTCCAACATGGTCTGACTTTGTGGGAGCATGCTGTAGAAGTGTCTATTGATTACTTCTCGCATGAATGGTTGAGGGAAACACAATCCATCGACTTGTGTCTGAGGTTGGGTTTTTGGGAGCTCCCGTGAAGCACCTGTTATTAAGCTGTGGAACAGCCATCAAATAAATAATAAGAGGGTGTTTGCAGAGCTGCTGTGAGAGATAGATGTCCTTGTTACAGTGCATTGCGCTGTCGCCGGGTATACGAGGTTTTATTCCAGTGGGAGGATGGCAGCGAGTACGTCCGCGGTGCCCAATATCAATGCCAACGTGTATTTGACGAGGCATTCAAACAGGATGATGCAGATCAAGTATTTCCAATGATGGGTGTGAAATTCATATTACATGCCCCTGCCATTTCTGAGGTCAATACAAATCACAAAATCTGCATTAGAAGCATAGAACTGACACTTTTTTTTTTTGGTGATAGTTTTTGGGGCCTTATCTTGGTGTGAGCTAACCATTAAAAAAAACTGAAATTATTTCACAAGCATGCAAGATTTTAACAGTATGACCAATCGAACACTGGATGATTGGTTGATGATCTGTTTTCTCTGATGATGTTTCTTTTTCATTTCACTTTATAAATGAGAACCAAAATGTTCAGTGAAAGTTAAATAAAAAAATTCAAAAAACATAAAAGGCCCCAAAAACATAATTTTTTGTTATTATGAATTAACCATAAATCCGGTATATTATGTTAATAATGTAATTTCTTTCCCCTCCGATTGTCTACGTATCAAATGCATTCACATCTCTGCAAGCCTCATCAATAGTTCCCGTAGTTGCTCACCACTAAGGAGAAAAAACATCATCAGACGCTCTAAAATACAATTTGCTGACACGCACAAGTGCAAACATTTATTTTCTCCAGGCCCCCCCCTAGAGTCTTTTTCTTACAGCTTTCCTGAGAGGCCAGGGCAATCAAGCACTCTACCTTGTTAGGAGGTGTTAATTGGAGTTAGTCAGACTCCTCACTTTGTCAAGGAGTCTGACAACAGAATTAATTAGAATTCAAGTATGTAAATCAATTCAAATTGGGGTCCTTATGGGGGAGGATTTTGAAGTATTTTCACTGAAGAGAAAACAGGTGTTGAGAACATGAGCCAAGTAGTCTCTGTGTGAATATTATGACTTCTCTTTTCATGGCTTTCGTCTCCACTAATCCACTTTTGGAGAGGCGTATAAATAGAGGTGTTGAGCCGTGCATTGCCCTCAGTTGGGTGGTCGGTGGACCATTTTTTTTAAAGACCGTGCTCATATTTTACACATCTAGTTGCATTACTTGGGTAAATGATAAAAATGCGTGAAAACACCATGGCAACAACAGAAGGAATTGTGTGCTCTTCACCTCACCGGGGTTCGTGTTGTGAGTCGTGTCAATGTAAAACATGTAAATCTCATAATTAAATCACTTGGATTGTGAGTTGTGGCCTTACCTCGCTGCACTTATCTGCCTTGCCTTAAAACAACGATGGGTTTCACACTATTTGCATTTTTTTGTTAATGTTTATGATTATTTGTATTTATATTTGTAGTCTAAACATGGTGGAGTAGAAGTAATATTACGGGAAATAAATTCCCTCCTCATTTGCAGGTTCTCACATCATTTACAGGAGATATGTTGATTAGTAATATCTCCTTTTGAATACATAATAAGATGAAATTGGCTGTTTGAAAGCGTATTATTCAAATGTAAGGATTTTATATTAACTGTTGCGATGTCTTGATGGCAGCAACCACACAGCGCTGCTATTTAAGAGGCCCAAATGGCCTTTATAACAAGGGTCACAGGGCCCTACACATACACTACATTACTGTATTTATTTAAATTTAACTGGAAATTAATCACATTCACTCATTTCAGTGTCGATTTTTAATTACACTGATCATGGTAGATTATGTTAACGTCCCATAGCCATAAGTATATGAAGAAACCATACAGAGAAAGACATTTGGACAGTGCTTTGTGAAAAGCTGTTTTATTATCCATTTAATAACACCTCCATGAAGACGATTTGTACAAGATACATCACATTCTAAAGTGCACGAATACTGTACAATGGAAATGACTTAAATACGCAAGGGGAGGAGGGGAAATAATCACATTTTGTTAAAAAATAAAAATTGTAAAAATAAAATTAAAAAAGGGACATGCTTTTTTTTTTTTTTTTTTTTTTAAAACAACCCAAAAATAAACCAACAACCACTACGCATGTTTCTGCTCAGGTATGTGAGAGGGGCTTGGCCTGGGAAAATAACCGTGTGCAGCTTGCTTGGGGGAACACTAAGCTTTGGCACCTTTAGAGAAAAGAGAAAAAAGACATTAACAAGGAATGGAGAGCACTCAGCAATGAACAAAAGAATGATATTCAGTTTCAATAAATACAGTCTTAGGGGCTTGTGTAGAATGCATAATAACCCATGCCTTTTGGGTTGTCCTTGTTGTACTCTTCCGTAGTCAAGTCCTCACACTTAATGGTGGGGGAGTTCTCTGTGCTTGAGCCCCCAGGGGACATCCTGCGCCTCTTGCACACCACCGAGTAAACGCCAGAGTCGGTAGAGTCCACCGATTTCAGGGAGTGGGACGTCTCGATCCAGGTCGAGGCCGGCGGCGCGCTCTCCTCGGGCAGCTTGTCTTTAGTGGCGCCCAGCTGGTCCTCCGGGAAGGCCGGCGGGCTTGGACGCGGGGACCAGGGCAAGCCCGTGGTCATCTTGCGCTGGTAGGAGCTTCTGGTGCCCCAGCCCGCAGCCATGGAGGCGAAGGCCGAGTCCGGGTAGTAGCTGAGGGCGTGGGACGTCTGCAGGGACAGCGGCTTGATGCCGTAGGACAGCAGGCTGCTGGTGGAATAGTCATTCTCGTAGGACAGATCCAGCTTGTTGGAGCCCGGCTGCTGGACGGGGGGCACGAACCACCGCTGGGCGGAGGCGGCGGCGCTGACGTCGTCGCTCTGCGGGGAGAGGAGGCTGTTGGTTTGGGGGACGGCCCGCTCGCTGGCGTAGAAGCGGTTCTGAGGCAGGTTGTTGACAAACTGGTCCTGAAAGAAGGGTTGCATGGCGTAGCGGGCCCCTGGCACAATTTGGGTGGAGCGCGGGGAGTCTGTAGGGGACGGAGTCAACCTGTCACTCTCTGGGGCGGTGTACATCCTGTTTAACGAAAAAGAGAAGAAGGAACAAATGAGCCGCAAAAGAAGTTTCAGGGTCAGAGGCGAGCGTCAGCAGAGGAGAAAATAAACACTGGTTGAAGTGCAAGACACTTACGAGTCATAGTTGTCCCGGAAGCCTTTCGCAAATGGGTTGTGATCTATCTTCAGCTGTGTGATCTGAAACAAAACGAAAGAAACCTCGAGTTAATAACGTGAACCTTAAGGAATGCAAGTGGATCTAAATAAAATCTAAACCCAACCCCGCCCAAATAAGGTGTTGTTCAAACCGCTTACATCCGTGTTCTGGTACGCGGTGACGGCTATAAACTGGTTCTCGGGGAAGGTGAAGGTCTGAGTTCTGGCCTCGTTGCTCATGTCCTCCACTCCGTCTTCCGTCACCTCCACGATGTGCAGCCGCGGTTGGTATTTGTGAAGCGACTGCAAGACGATCATCTGCAGAGGAGAGAACGTGCGAGAAGTGCGACGCCGCAGATGTCAGACGCGGGTTTGCCTCGAAGGATTCGTTTTCTTTAATCACAAATTAAATGAGGAATTCAAAATGTCTTTTTAAAAAGGATGGCAATCACACTTGAAAGTGATAATATTCAAATCATATTTCCGGGTATATAAAAATCAATCATTGGACAATGTTTAATTTGAGGATAAATCATACATCTTACCTGTGTGTTGTTGTTGTTGGCTCCTTTGTTGTTGGTCAGCTTCAACTTGCCGAAAGAGATTTCTTGCCTCATCCAGTGGGCACCGGTGTTTGGAGATTCAGGATGGACGTACATTTTGTTACCTAAAATATATGCAATGTAGTTAATAATATAGAACAGAACGGTAGAGATCCTGAGTCTGTGCATTTGATCTTGTTTTACTCATCTTAATGCTTTGGTGGAAAACATTGGTTGAATTCAATTAAAATAAATAAAAGATGTTTTTATTTTTATTATTTTAGTGATATTGGATTCCAGAAACCCAATTCAAATATAATATAAAACTCCTGTTTAAAAATAATCTGAAAATGCCTCTTTTTCTTAAATGTTTTGTCTTATCTTTAATAAACCAAATAATTAAATTGGTTGTGTATTTAGCATCAGCCATTTAAAAAAAAGGCATGTATCACCAACAATTTCACACTTAAGTTGATCAAATTCAATTAAATCGTTGCATTCAAAAACACTCATGTCAAAACATTTTGCTAAAATATGGAGGTTAAAAATGTTATTTCCAAAACAATGTTAATCTTTGACATCCAGATTTGGTGACGTCATCAAGTTGTATTGCTGCATTATTTATTTCTTATATTTTAGTCATTTGTTTTTCGGTTTATTTTTCAATCATTTCAAAAAAATAATAAAAATGTATAAAAAATAAAACACACACAAAATACAAAATTGCCAGAGCTAAATTAGTTTTTTAAAGCTCAACTCACCTTGCATATTATTGTCTGCTTTCCCACAAGTGACCCACTTTCCTCCCTGAAAGCGCCAGTGATTCGGGTCAGCCAAAATAACTTCTACAAAGACATTGTAATGGGCCGTGAGGTTGAGTCCAGTGATGTTGAAGCTGAGGAATGGGAACATCCGCCTGAAGAAAAAAGAAAAGGAAAACAGGAATAATTAAAAAACTGTGCTCATAAAGCAGCAACAACTCTTAAACTCTGGCTGTTTCATGTCTTGTGTGGCATTTGGCTGAATATTTTACTCGTGTTATATTTGGAATAAATGTCAACTCCATCACTGGCATGTTAATCCGGTGTATGATTGTGCGTTTACAATTTAGCTGAAACGAAAACTTGAATTTTAGAAGTTCAAAAACGCATTTAAAAATGGATTTCTGCATGGAGATTGTGTGCGTAATTTTTTCTCTCGTGCGTAAAAAGGATTTCTTGAGAAATAAAGTGTAAAACAGGCCGAGTGGGAATAATAGAAACGAATTTGTGTTTAAATCGGGCCTTTAGGAGCCTCCGGCGGCGCGTCTTGCTTACCTGCCCTGTTTGGTGATGATCATCTCGGTCTGGTGCCGGTGGAACTTCAGCCACAGAGGCCGGTTGCACAGGTAGACCTGCGCCCTGGCTCCGGCGGCGGACCCGGGCAGAGACATGGAGCCGATGCCCGTCCCCGTCCCGGGATAGGAGGGGTACAAGCAGCCCGGACCCTGGCTGAACTGGTACCCTCCGCTGCTAAACTGGCTCCGGCCGGTGCACACGGACGACGAGGAGAAGCCCGTCGGCGGCAGCACGGATCCGTAATGAAGCGACGCCGGGTACCTGGAGGCGCCGGACCCGGTGTACACCGAGCCCGTCTGTCCTGCGTAGGGGAAGAGGGAACAGGGGCTCGCCATGTCGGAACCCGCCTGGGAGGACGAGATGAAGTATCTGTCGGAGCCAAGTTCGTCTATGTTGTACCGTCGACCGCTCGTCAACTCGTCCTCGCCGAGCACCGGGGAGCCTTTCCTCCCGTCGGGCCCCGTTTTAGCGAAAGTGTCCCCCTCTGCCTCCCCCAGCATCCCGTTCGCCACCGCGCTCAGGTACTTCTTAGGGGCGCTGCTGGACTCCGATTCCGTCCGGTCGACTTCTTGGTAGTCGAGCTGCGACGACGGCCTCGGGCTGTTGTTGGCACTGTCCGACGACGAGAGGTTGTAAAAGGTCTTGGGTAGATTGATGCTGGCGCTGGGAAGGATATTCTCTAACTGCATTGTTTAGATTTTGCAATAAATTAAAAAAAACATGTATATTTAAAAAAAAAAATAGAGTTTGAGGGGTTCCAGTGAGTGAATCTCAGCCAAGGAGGCGACACAACCCCGCCGGCGCCCTGGTCGTCTCTGTCTCTGCACGCCTCCCCTCCCTGACGAATGGTGGAAGGACGTTGGAGTGGTCTTCCTCACCTACGGGGTTCTCAGATCAGATTATAGGCAGGACAGGGGACGTTCAGCGGCTCTTATAAGATGTACTTCTCCACGCACCCCGAGTGATTGAAGAGAGAGGAGGGGAGGAGCTTTTCCGGAGGAGCACGCGGGGGCACCGCGCGCACCACAGCCAATGGTCGCGCGACTCTAATTCAATTACAAAGCGTCTGGTAGAAAGAATAACAAGAGGAAGAAGTGGCCACGAGTGTCGTTAAGTTGATTTTTTTTTTTAAATCTCTCATATCCCGAAATGACAAAACTCTCCACGCGCCACAAATTCAAGTTTTGACAATAATTTACAATTTAATTTCCCAGCTTCCTTTTGCACATTTTACTCCAAAAGACCAAGCACTAAAGCACCTCGCGAGCCCCGCGTTCCCCCACCGCGCGCGCGTTTTAATCACCTATTAACCTTCATCTCGGGCTTGAAGTCATCACGTAAAACGTTCGTTCAGATATGACTTGTCAGTTTACTTTGACGCACTCACCCAGCAAGACTTATCCTCGACGAACCGCAAACACCTAGACCCCCCTGCAAACACTCCCAACACACACACACACACACACACGAAAAAAAATCATCACATGTGCACCTTATTTCCTATAATTGGCCTCCGTCGCCTGATCCACTTCCAGGTTTTCAGTTTTGGCTTAAATAAAACCATCGACGGTCAAAAATGCCTGAAAAAGAATATCTGAAATAAAATGTAAAAAAAAAAAGAAGCTTTTTTTCATTTGACTTAATTTGTCTGCTTAAAAGAAAGTCGACTACTTTTTATTCAGAACAAGCTTCCCTTCCCTTTTTCTCGGATTCTAATTAAAAAAGTATTTCTGGGGCTTTATTTCCCTTCATAAAATGAAAAAGAAATAAAAATAGAAATGTGTGTTTGTTTTGTATTTTTCAGATATTTCAGAGGATTATTGTTAAATTGGTCACGTAACAGAAACATGTGAGAGATTACATTAATAGTAATTTGATATTCGGGAAAAATGAACCATTAGGACAAATTAGAGCGACCTCTCCGATTTAATTTACTTCATAATAAAACGAAAATGAAACCGTTCAAATTAAATTCAGTATTTGGAATATTTGATTGAATTTTCATGGGCGAACTTAATAGGGATGAGTTCTGTGACAGCTATTTCCTGTCTTTCTTTTTCTTTTCTTTTCTTTTTTGCATTTGAAGGGACGGAGGGGTTAAAAAGAGGTGAAGCGCTGCGCATAAATGGTGGTAAATAAATCTCCTTTAAAGCCACTGAAATACAAATAACATACATGTACAGCTGTTTGCGGGGGGGGGGCAAACGGAGAGAAAGGACGCTGCACAAGCAGGAAGTCACATATGTTGGATAATCATTTTTAAAAATAGATTAATGAACTGCATATAAAGTAATTTAGAATCAAAGAAAGGTTGCACCACAGACCACGTCCATACGGCCCCCCCGGGCCTATTAATAAAGGGATTTGTTAGCAGTGTGACACGAGGACAGCACCCTCTAGTGGCCGAGTAAGACAACTTGTTAACTTTCCCATCGTTGCTTTTATTAAAGTAACTCAACACTGTAAGAGAGGCTCTCACTTTTCTCCACTTGACATCATCTTCAACTGCAGTGAAGTCAGCTTGCGCCTGTGCTTGCATGTGTGTGTGTGTGTGTGTGTGTGTGTGTGTGTGTGTGTGTGTGTGTGTGTGTTAAAGTAAACTGGCGGGAGAGTAGGGGGTGAGATGAATTTGGGGAAAATGGGGATACAGATCTGTGAAAAGCTGAGGGAGAATCTCGGCTGGAGGCAGATTGGTTGGTGTCATAAAATGGGACGGTGGAGCTGGCTGTTGGGTCATCAGGGGACCAGCGCTACATGCATACAGCACACAATCTGTCAATCAAGACCGAGACCCTTCCCAGACTGCTGCACACACACCACACAGAGATCAAGCATCTTTTCAAATCTGTCTCTCTTTTTTTTTTTTGTATCTCACTCATCTGCAGTATAAAAACCCTGATTTTCACCATCCACCTCCATCTTTTTCTCTCTTCTTTGTAACAAACGCACGACTCCTCGGGGGGAAGATGGTGAGATGATGCCACCGGGGCAGTTTTGTGGGAGGGGGGAGGTTTGCTCTAATTCCATTTTAGCACAAACCAGGAGGAGCTGCTGTTTGGGGATGCCCACGAGTGAATATGCCTGAATGCAAAAGGCAAAATTAACAAGCACTGAAAATATGCATTACGGGGATCATCACGGGTCTGTGAACCTGATCCAGGATTAAGCATGATATGCTTGTCTGTCTGTTAATGTCCTCTCTCTCTCTCTCTCTCTCTCATATGCACAGCAGAGGTGCTGCTCTCCTGACTCACTGCTGCTACAGGCTGTCATTCTAAAGTCAGAAGGTAAATCTGGAGTCGAAAAGGAAGCTGCATTTGCATCGGGAACCAAAGTCGAGCATTTCGCACCTGAGCTGTCAACACCTCATTAGTGCAATCCAGTCGTACAGCTTTTCCCTCATTTAACGGGCCCTTGCATGATCAGCAGATTACTGATTAATAATGTTCGGGGGAAAGTATTTTTTTTTTTACAGGAAAGTTTGCCTTTCGTGCCACCTGCATGTGTGATCCTTTGCATTAAGATACAAGTCGAAGTGGCGTTTTTTCTTTTTCTTTGCGTGAATTATTTCACAACTTCACGCTTCTGTTTCACAGACGAGGCCCATTGAGAGAAAATCCAGTAAAAGTCGGTGCCGTGGTTTTTAATAGCCGCGGTCCCAAAGTAGGTTGGTTTTTCTTGACCCCGAAGACTCAGATGCCATCGGAAAGCTAGAAAACAAAATAAATGTGATTTACACGCCGCCTATAAATAAACTAATTCCAAATGAGGTGGATGTTTAGGTTCCACTCATAAACGAGCTCCCGCTTGTGACCTGTCAGCATGTTTCTTGACCACCTATAAAAGTCCAAGTGTGTCTGAGATGACCCTCCTTGGCCCCGGGCCAGGGCCCGCGCGACAGGGGAAGGGAAGTCTTACCATATTGTTGTCAGAGTAGATCATCAACAGAGCACATGAAAGGAATACATTCCAGGTTTTATGGGCCGAGGTGGCTGCCGAAGCCTTTGCTCGGGAGTGAATTCATGTACCCCATTGCAAGGATTAATAACGCAAGTCTCATTAGAGATCCTCGCCACCGAGACCCCTGGAGGGAGTGGTGCTGGGAAAGGAACCCAGTGCAATGTGCGCCGTGCCAGCGCCACGCTCCTCCGCAAATCATCATCCTCGGGAGCATTTTTATTGGAAAGAATTTATTTCACAAGTTTATCAAAGATGTCCCTCAGTATATTTTCCACTGTGCGGGGATCGCTAACATTTAATCAAAGCGCTCGCCTTTACGCACGGACAGCTTATGTTACAGACATGCTGCTGTCTTCAAAGATACGAAGGTGACAGCTTTCATGAATTTCCATTTGGGTACATATTGCTTTCATCAATTACTCCCCTCTTTTTTTTTCTTATTTCCTTGTCCCCGCCATTTTTTCGTCATGATTTAAACAACACGAGGTTTCCCCCTCTAACCTGGACAGAATTCATTTGTTTTTAAATAACAGCTTCACATTTCTTTGGTCGTCATGCATTTTTGTTTTCTTGTTCTTCTTATAAACCTATACTCAGAATATGTAAAGTGTATTCATGTTTGGCATCACGTAGGCTATTTCCAGATGTCATTGCAGCAGAGCAAATGATCCTGAAATGGGAATCTTCCCCATCTGCAACCAGTCAGTGAGTGAGACCCACGGGAATTCTCTCTATATATGCAGCACGTTTGAATTCCTCAAAATACATTAAAGGACGGCGGATCGCATCAAACCATCGGACGCTACTTTGCGTCATCTCCACAGATAAGTCTCATTGTCAGCATGTTGCTGCATGCATGCATGCATGCGTGTGTGTGTGTGTGTTTGCAGGTTTTGTGTGTCTGGAAGAAGCGGTGGATTATTGCAGAAATGTATCATGGGATATGTGAGCCCCATGCTTTTTTTTTTTTGTGATGCGCAGGTTTTCAGGGGGCAATGATAATCCACTGTGTTAAGACAAATCTTAAGAAAAATAAGGTGTACCGGCTGCATTCAGGGGAAAAGGATTGAAGCTGCACTCACTGTATTTCATTCCCCAAGGTATGATAACATGATTTTTGGATTACTGCATTATAGAAAGTGTCACCCAGGGCCTGTGGGAGGGAAGCAGGCGGACACACAGTACAGAAGCAGAGTTTCAGGTACTGTGCTCCCCTCGTCGGACTTTTTTATCCTCTCATAAATACATAATCTCCGGGTACTACCCTGCTCAAAGTTTTGAAGCAAAGACTAGTAATGTTTTCCAGATGTTGAGGAAAAATGGGAAATGAATGCTGTAATTTCTGTTAAATCATTCATAGTTGGAATTAACTGAAAAAAGTAATTACCTACAGCAGGGTGTGATTTCTCTTCTTTGAGCGGCTCACCGATTCTGACACCCTCTTACTTTCGCTCACCGTGTCGAAGAAGGCGACGACGCCGAAATGTGGACGGTACCCAACGATTGGCCCGAGTCTCACCCTCACATCCCCATTTTAGCATCAACCTTTGTTGACCCACTTCTCCCGGCCCATCCTCCTGGAACATCAGAGGGATTGACATGAGGGACCAAAGCAGGGGGGAAAAAAAAGCAGGTGCTAAAAGTTTGACAGCGTAGACTGGATATATGTGTTCCCTGGAACGTGAGGTGTAAGGGAGGGTGGCGGAGTTGTATCGACTCGGCATTAAGCCTCCAAGAAAACACGCCCTCTCCGGCAGACGTACTCTCGTGGCCGAGGGAGAGCTGGGGAGGGGAGGGGGGGTTACACGGTGCCTACGACCCAGCTCACCCCTGCTCCTCCGTCCTTTCCCATAGCGCTATTACTGTCAAACAAGCTGGGCTTTTATCACATTGCTAACCCTGACTCAGAAACTGCATTTCAGGAGGACCTTTTTTTTCCCTCCTCTCTCTTGGACAGGGAACACAAACAGATTTACACCACAGGAGTATTTCTGCTGCTGCTCCTGCCTCAATGTGGTTAAATCAGTGAGTCAGAAGTGAGAATGTAGAGTTTTAACACTTCCGGTATGAAAGCTTCTAGAGCGGCACAGAGGAAAGCCCTAACTGACTTACTGTCTACCAGCCAGGGGGCGTAAGCTAGCGGGAGGGGGGGGTTATGCAGACGTGATTAATGGTTTAAGGTCGACCCCCCCGGTGTAGCAGCGATGTTGCCTCGGCATCTTCGGGCCTCCTCCGGGGAGTCGGGGACTACATCCACGGTGTTAGAAGGCTCCTCAGATGCCCCTCTCACCATAGCCCCCTTTAAGGCCTCATTCGTATAAATACTGGGCACATTTAAGTCAAATATTATTATTCCTTTCCATTGCTTTGTGCAATTAGATATTAACCTAATTGATAAAGTGCCAAATTATTCCATGCAAAGGCTCCTATTTTTGTTTTGTTTTTTGCCGTGGAGAAAACGCATCCAGCAGCCATTAGATATAATTAGAGAGCACAGAATGCTTTTGTATTAAAACATTTGCAGAAATTTGGCAGCTGTATAATTTAGATGTACTGGATCATGCCATGCACATACATGAAAACACACACACACACGCGCTCGTACATGCGCGCACTCCCACGCGATCCCATGCACTTGCCGACGCGCGCGCACACCCTCGCTCATATGTGCACACACGGAGGGGGACCTCAGTGCAGCGGACACCTTCAATATTGAACCCAGACCCGGGCCTGGTCTCTGTATTTACATGTAAATGGTCTACAACAATCTGCGGCCCCTTTCGTCTGCTCTGTCCCTGCAGCCGTCTGGGCCCGGGGAAGAGAGCTGCTAGTCAGATGGGGGGTGGGGGGGGGACCACATCAGATGGGCTCCCGTGGTTATGGAGCCAAACGCTCTGAAGGGAGAGGGAAGAGGCTGCTTGCCTGGCAGCCACTGAAACAGCAGGGACTCCCACATATCATGGAAGCGGTCCATGGTTCGGGGCCCGTTCTCTGACTGCAGAGCAGAGGAGAGGCGTACGGGACTAAAAGGCTCCTGTCGGAGGACCGAAGGCCAACGCCGTCTAGGTTTAAGGGCCCGCTCGCTTGGGCCTCGTGGGACGGTGTAGTTTCTAGAAGGGGGGCTGATAACCTGGTCCCGTTCTTGTGGGCGGAGGTGTCATATCTGACAAGTGTATATGTGGATGTGGAAGGGTGGGTGTCAGTGATAAGAAATCACGAACAGCAGTGAGCGCCCATATCCAAGTCACATGGCCGAGGGGAAGGAGCCCGCCTGTATTTTGTTCCTTATGATCGTCTGTCGAGTGTTTGTGTGTCCTTCTGTGCTGGCGGGTCAGACCCGGCGGAGGTCTAGACACATGGACCAAACCGTCTGACGGGGGGGGGGGAGCGCTTGTTTCGAGGTTCATCCGATGGTTGTGGACCTTGATAGAACAGACCAGCCGACACAGGTTGGACCCATACCCAGTGTTAATGGTCCAGACTTCATTAAAAAAAAAGAAAGGAAAAGGGAATCTGGTGTATGTTGAAGCTATGAAGCCACTAGGAAAACTCTGTTCACACGGTATGAAGTGAATGACGTTTCCCGGTCTGAATGAGTTGAATAAACTGTAGTCAACATGAGACGATTCAAGGTGTTGTTTGCAGGTATTTGATGATTCAACTCGTCCCAGAGACAGAGAGGGGGCAAGCCTTGTTTTTCAAAGAGAAAACAGATGCACACGGTGATCGGTGGAAATGAATAATGCCGTTTAAATTTTCACGTCTCACCGCGTTGTTTCACAAACTGGCATCGAACCCTACATTAAATGCATAATTTGACATTTTGGGAAACATCGCCCAAGAGCGCTTTCGATCGTCTCTCGGCAACGAAGCGAATAAGCATATTTTCCGAATCGTCGAACTGTATTTTTAATGTAACAGTTGAAGTCAGAATTAGTTTCACTGTATTTTTGCTTTAGCGGTCTTGGGTTTTTGGAAAGAAGGGACGTGCCAGTGCCAGGAACGCTTGCTTGATGTAACCGTCCGCATCGGGGGGGGCTCCCCAATCATGGCCAACCTTCGATTCTAAGTATGATTTGGCAGATCAGGACACACCAGGCTAATACCTTCCACCCCCCGGTTAAAGTACGTCCCCCACCTCCTCACCATGCACAACGAGCGCTCACACCTTCTGTGCAGAGGCAGACGAAAGGGGAGCCCCAGGCTGATGTGGTCTTCGTATAGCTGTGTATGAGTGTGAGTGCATGTGTGTGGGTCTCTGTGTTTTCTGCTGCGCGTGTGTGTGTGTGTGTGTGTGTGTGTGTGTGTGTGTGTGTGTGTGTACGTGAAATAGCTGTGTGGGGGACAATGCAACACGTTAAACCAATGTGGGAGGTGTGAAGACAGGGGATCTGCTGCAGTCGAAATGAACAAGGAAGAAAACTGCTTTTGCTTTGTTTTCGCGTCTTGTGAAATAACCATTACTTCGGTTCATTGTTAGGCTTTTTTGGGAGGGGAGTTTGCTTGTTGTCTATAGGGTTGTTCATTGTTAGATGTCAGACATATTAAGGGGGTGTGGAAAGAACAATCGCAGTTGCATGAACATGCATCAAAGGCCACTTTTAACACAGATAAGCCTAAATACAAAGATCTGGGTGTGGAAAGAGATATTTCTGTAGTGTAGAGAACATGGGAGGGAGCAAATCAGTGTAGAACCCATGGGAACTTAGCTTTACAAGAGATGCGTGTCGCTGTTGGGGATGAAACTAGGGTCATTTCACCTGTGTGGTTAGCGGTGGTTGGCATTGAGTCACGCGGAGCTCCAGAGGATGTGAGTGGGTGGTCTCACACCACCGTAGAGCTATTTTCTCTTTCACTTTCTCAACCGGATTCCACTGAATCCAGTTCAAAATCACTAAGAGTTGTACAGTAGTGTAGTGTGTTTCAGACACATGTCAGATAATACGTGTAAATGTTGCACATTACACTCCAACATGAGAATATGTCATGACATTTAATATGAGAGACAAACAAGTAACATTGTAGGGAGATATAACGATTTAGCATTGCATGCTTATGATGACAACACTTTCTTATACTAGTGAAATATCATTTAAAATTATTTTTCCAAAGATCTTTTTGTATCTTAAAATGTCTAAATATTACATTTGACGTCAAAATGTCTTCTGTGAAGGACTACAAAAGAAGGGTACAGATTTAGCTTTTCAATTTTGCACTTTTCTTTGTTTTTGAAGGATTGAGACACTTTTTTTTCCCTAAAATGTCTAAATATTACATCTTATTTTAAGAAACCTTTCACTTATTATACAAGAAGTGATGGTGATGTCACCCATTGGTTTTTGGATTACATTTTCGAAGCCTCTTGTTCAGCATTTTGGCCGTCGCCATCTTGGATTTTTTACAACCATGCAGGAAGTGACCATATTTGGTAGATATTTGGGCACCTCGAGGAGCAACTTTACTGGATCTGGCTCCATCTAGCTTGTGGTGTGAAGCTGTTAACAAAGGTAGCGTCATAATTAAACTTAAAAAGGTAAACTTTAGAGCTAATTGCATTATTAGCATGGTAGCGATCGCCATGGCGACCTGTCAACCATCCCCTAAATCATACCCTGTTTTATCGTCCATTTTTGCTCTTAATGGGATCATAATTTACTAAATGAACATTATGTTGAGATAGTTTATTATTGATATAATAAATCAAGTGAGAACTACAGCCATTTTCCCATAGACTTTCATGCAATCATACTCCTTTTTACAACCAGAGGAGTCGCCCCCTGATGGCCAGCAGAGGGAATGCAAGTTTAAAGCACCTCCTCTTAAAATAATGTCCTGTCCAAAAGCTTTTGCTTTGATATAATTTGAATATGATTACACTGTTTACTTAGACTTTCTGCACCATGTTCTCATACAAATACAAAATCTCGGAGGAGGTCAGGGTGGACGGGTGGCTCCAAAAACACCGGACTTTTACCCAGAAGGCCGCTGAAAACAGAAGTCAACGTTTCATTATACGTTTTTTTTTTCGCAGCAGACTTTTTGATCTGCCATAGCAGGAAAAGCACAGGTGTTACTAATAACAGTAACGATGGTTCTGTTCTATTTAAGCGCCTCGGTAAGCCGTGACAGTGGGACAGTGAGCAGGCGCCCGCCGTACCAGGTGGCACGACTTTGTGTTGGCTGGTTGTTAGCCACTTGCTATAATTACGAGAGTTTTTAACGAGGCGTCCGTCCCGCTGACAGATCCTTTCACTCTGGCTCTGAACTGTGTAGAGGAGGCCATGGAAGAGCACACACACACTCACATTACACAACAACTATATTTAAACTGACTACCAAATCGACATCATGATACAGCGATTCAAAAAATGCTAACAAAATAATATGCAATGCATCTCAAACAACCTAATGTGAAGGTGTAATTGCCTTTTTTTAAAGTATTTTACGGGCGTTTACTGTTGAGACTGTGTACTTGCCATCTCGGTTTTATCTAGATGAGACTGGAGCATATTGGAGTTTAACCTGAGCTGAAACCCATCCCAGTTTGCATCGCTCACTCGTGACATTCTGCCAGTTTGGCAGTGCCGACGGGACTCTGGGTTCAACGCGAGGGTAGGCAGGCATCGACCCACTCGTGCCAATTAACAGCGACCCGCTCTCTGCTCTTTGTAGCTTTCTGATTCCTGTCATAAACAGGCTCACTAGTTGCTGCCCTCCCCCCCTCTCTCTCCCCCCTCTAACCCTGCGTGCATGTGAGCTAGCCTAGCCATGACTCCCACTGCAGGAAGAAGTGTGTGTGTGTGTGAGTACTGTACGTGTGTTGTGCTGCAGCCTGCTGGCCTTCCTCTGTGCCGAGGCCAGAAGGCATGCTCCCCGAGTCCTGCCAGCTTCTCCACAGTCTGGGGGCCACTGATGTCAGAATGGCAGGAGCTTGTAGGCGGCTGCTATTAGTGAGTCCTCTTCACGCCGGATTCTGGAGTTCCATCAGCTGGTTGTGTAACTTGTTTCTTGCGGGACCGGGAGGAGGATGCACTTCTGTGTGTTCAGGAGAGGAGGGGAGGTGTGAGGGAGTCGGGGGGGGATGAGTGGACCTTCATCCACAACATGACATGATATCAAAGCTCATGTGAATCGGTAATAACATGAAATTTAAAAAAAACATAACTGCGTTGATCAAAGTCAGAGTTGTGATTTTGATAAGAACACCTCGGAACAGCTGCCCTCCCCACGCCTGTGTTTATGGTTCGGTCCTGCCTCCTGTATAGAGCAGCAGCAGGGGCGAACCATCACATTTGGTGCCCAGCGTGGGGGCGGTTGGTGAGCTGTCGAGCTCCAACTATCCCATGGAGCTTTTCTTCTGTCTTTTCAGTACAATTTTGACTAACCTCATTTGCATCTGCTAATTAGATCCTGTTAGCATAATTCATACACATGACACCCTTTTGAAGCTAATGAATAGATACATCTCCAGACAACTCGCAAAGAGCATTTAATGAGACTCAACTTACTCACCGTGGCCTGTTAGCGGGAAGAAGGAAGTTGGGGAGGAAAAATCGGAGGCATTACATTTTGCATAAATGTCAGATGGGTGTTAAGATATCAAAACTCCATTAAATCCTATTTGCAACATAATACATTCAGTGACCTGCTCCAAAAGGTATTCATATAAATATTCAATACTGCCTGCACACTTAAATGATGTGGGTTTCTCTTTTCACGCTGAATAAAAAAAGTTTTTAAAAATCAATCCAACCATTTGTATTCGTACGAAAGGCCAGTACAGATGGCGGCGAGCGGATTCTAACTGTGATGCTGAAAATCACCCATTTAGATAAGGTATATGCAAAACCATTAAAATATGAATATTCATTAGCAAAAAATAAATGTATGATTCATCGTATACAGCTGGGTATAATTCACAGAGACAATGTGTAGAGCCTTCCTGCCAGGTTTCCAGAACTCCCCGTGTACGTTTGCCTACATATGTGAGCTGCTGATCTCTCCATTATCAGCACGTGTTCCTGATAAGAGTTCACAGCTTTCGCAGCGATCCCCTAGAGCTGGGTCACCACAGGCGGTAGGTTTCTATACTTAACACGTATTCTTCACGCTCTTTATTTTCAACTTCAGCGCCATAGGCTCAAATATGGTCGTGCGGCGGCAGATCCTCGCCTTTTTCTGATATGCTGCGTTTCCTTTATATGATACTCTCATGTGTGATACGGTCAGATGGAAAGTCTCATCTACAAATGTTTAAATGTTAGAGAAAATAAAGCACCATTACTAAAAAAAAAAAAGCATTTTTCCTAAATGAATCAAACTTTACTACTTTGAACTCATTTTTGCTTAGCTTTTTCAACCCAATACAAGTAACTTATTTAAAATGAGCACATTGATAAAAACAGTTAAATTATTTTTTACTGAATCCCATGTTAGTATAGTGTGATCTCACTCCTGTATTTTGTCATGTGTCTTGTCTACACTATGGTAGACGTGAGGTCATGCTTTGTAAAAAAAATAATAATAATAATTGAAGTGATAAAATCATATGAAATGTGAATTATGTCCATATTCAATGCAGTTGTTTATTTGTTTGATCTCTCAGACTTTTTAATTTCACAAACAAACATAATTTTGCTGTTTTTTTGTAATTAAAATTGTCATCTGACTGTTCAAACCAGGTAATAAAATGTGATAAAAATTCATTGCATAATTGTCACTGCATAAGAAAAAAATGGGGCATCTTCTTATTAAAGTTAATGTAATCTATTTCATCACTGGTGCCTTTAGAGACATCTTTGTGAAAAGTTTGAGTCACGTTCTGGGAACAAATATCTCGCCGGATGAAGTTATTGTTTGCTTTCTGAAAGTTTTCTTTCACATTCATTTTCTTTACATTTTTTTTAAGTATTTAAACCTGAGGAAGAAAACCTTACTGGCATATACACCGCATATATACTGTACATCAATCTGTGTGTTTATAATAATTATATTAAAAAGCATTGTGGTGCCTTTTTAAAAAAAATGCAGAATGAATGTATAAGTTAGTATAAATGTGCCGACTCAGGATCATCTGTTTGTTGGGAGAGGAGAAATCGATTCATGTATTAATAAGTTAATAGTCCAGAACTTGGCTCTAATTTATGCGATTGTTATAAATGAATGAATGTGTATTCTGTATACTTTCTTCTTTCTCTTAATAGTTCTGTTTCTATTTGGTTGGCGGGTAAAATATATAATATTTCTATAAGCACTTAGAGAAAGTCACTTTCAAATAATTCAAATAACTTTCTCCAACATCATTTTTTGTCACACAAATTGCAAATATTTCTACTTGCAATTCCGACTTCCGCTACTCCGATTCACCAAACAAAATTCATTTCCACATTTCGAGGCTGCGGCGTGGCGTGTTGGAGCTCTGCTGTCATTCTGGTGCGGAGCTCCACCTGGCCGACGGAGTGACGACCCAGCGGGGAGTCTTGAATCATCTCAGCTGAGGCCCTCATGGCTCGGCCTGGCTGGAGCCCTCACGATGTGATACCGTAGTGAGCCAGGCCTGAGTGTGCTTGTGCGCCGAGTGTGGGTGTTCTTGTCTGCGTGGCTGTGTTTCTGTGAGTCCGTCTGTGTGCACGCCGCTTTTTGTCTGCGGGTCTGTGTGTGTGTGTGTCTCCATAGCCATGTGTGTGTGCGTGTGCGTTTGCTCCCGTCTGCTCCCTCCAACCGGTTGATCTTTCACATTTCGCACGGGCAGGAGGGACAGGAGGCTGCCAGGCTGCGCCCGGAGCCTGGGTACAGTACGGTTAGCAATGCCCGGCATTCATTAGCACCTCCCAAGCTGTCTGCACTTTTACCAAACGTTCGAAGCTAGCTAACATGCACTGGCTCCGTGCTCCCTGCTCTCGTCACCCCCAGTAAAGGCCTTCGCCATGCGTTGGCTCCGCTCAGCCACAGCTGAGGCCTCCGGTCTTGGCTTGGGCCTTTTCAACTTTGGAACAGTTCGGCACAGTGACACGACGCGCAGCGCCAGGCAGCTTTGACTGAGTTCCTCCAACTTTAGAAATGAGAGGATATCAATCCACTCTTTCACTCTTTTTCAAATTCATTCTCGTTCATTCATTTTTCGTTCGTACACGTATGATTTTGCTTGATGCATTTCTTGTTTCCTTCATGAGGAATGAACACAGGAACAACGTATTGTCCTAACTAGCACAATTAGTTGTTTTAGCCATCAGTCAATATCTAAAATAACGAGCCCATCCATGGATGAAAAGGTCCTCATCTGTTAAACTAAAGGTATGCCATATGGATGTACGTACGAAAGGGAATGTGCTCTAAATAGGTCGCAAAAAGGTGGCAGCGGTACCTCTGACTCAGTCGCGGCTGCTGGTGGGAAGCCGGTGAGGGATCACGTCCTTGTCGCTGTCCTTGCGGCTCCTGCAATAACAAACATTTTCACGTCATGTTGGTAAGTGTAATCCAAAAAAAAATACTAACTGAAGGAAATAACACACAAATCTCACGGCTATTTAAGCCTGTGTAGAGTCCACACACACACACACACACACACACACAGTCGACACTGCTGAGCGAATCACGCTAGCTTCTTTTTTTTTTTACACTTTACACGCTCATATGACTTAATGACAGTTCTCGAGGAGGGAGCGAAAGAGCTAAAAATCGGACCTCGCTGAGCTGTGTTCTACATGAGGTGTGTCTCACCTCATTACTCATCTCTTTGTTTTACACTCCCAGAACCTCCCCCCCCCCCTCTCTCTCTCTCTCTAAGTTTCATATGCTCTCTCTCCCCTCCTTCTCCTCTCTCTTTCCCTCACAAGCTCAACAGGCTGGGGATACCTCTGAGAGCTGCGACCGGGGTGCAAAGAACACAGCAGGAGTGGTATTCGCCGGTTTTGGCACTTCCCCAGCAAAACTTGTGTTCAAGCCTGAACATACTCCATCGTTAGCTGCTTCTGAGAACCCCTTCAAAGACGGTAAACAGCTACAAATATACCTGCATACATGGAGTTGTGGTGCTCTTTCAGCAATAAAGAGCGGTGGATACAAGCTCCTCAATCACTACGGGTCAGGCATGAGAGACTGGTAGAAAGGTGTGGAAATGACTTTAATATATATATAGATATACAGTATATATTTATACAGCCCAATATGACAAGTTTGCCTCAGGGGGCGTTACAAGCTGTACAGCATACGACACCCTCTGTCCTTTTTCAACCCTCGCTTCTCATACGCAAAAACTCCCACAAACAAAACCACTTTAAGTCGGAAAAAAATGGAAGAAACCTCAAGAAGAGGCATCCATCTTTTCCGGGATGTACAGATGTCTCCATAAGAATATAATAATAAAAATAATAATACATTTTATTTAAAGGCATTTTTCTTGGCAAAAAAGACAAACATAAAAAAAACTCACACACATGAATCTGTCACGTACTGAGTGCATGTAAAACATAACTACACATAACGACGTTAGCAAACACGGTATTCATATTACCAATTAATAGATCTTTCATTATAAAGCACGTCCTCTCCATGGCAACAACGTCACACCGAGCCGCTGCTATATTGAGTTTGCAAATGATGGAGGAAGCAATCAATGCATCACGTGCAGGTAAATAACACCTCTTGTGGAAATTATAATGCACAACAGGGTTTAGTTCACGTATGGTTTAAACATTTTTCAGTTTAGAAGTTAGCAGCTGCAGCTACGGGGCGGCAGAAGATCATCAAGAGGTTTGAGGAATGTGAAGGGTGAGTTTGAATAACCCACCAGCATTAAAGAAGCTATCAAACGAGACATTTTAAATAACTTTGGAGTTATCCGATCAACCGTAACCCCCGTAATTCACTCTCGCTGCTAGTTGTCAGTCTCATTTTCTCCAGCGGCAGACAGGGCGGCATAACGCACGCCCCCAGGCCTCCCATAGCTGCTGGGCCTTTTTTTTATTTAAATGTACGGTAATGTGGACTGAAGGTTCCTGCCGCGGTTTTCGTAGCGCACCATGTTCAGTCTGCTCTTCCACGAGCAGATCCATCTGTTTCCCCGGATTCGCTGTTGCACGCCCTGACAAACACTTTTGCAATATAGTTTGAGGCTAATCATCTCGATGGAAGACAACCCGAGAAAAGCTGTTCCGCCACATCCTGGAGCAGGAGGGGGGGGGGTAATGATATACGATAGGGAATGTATTTAACTACTGAGCCACGTCATTCTCAATACACTCATGGTAGAACGATGCGGGGAGGGATCGGAAAACTAATTAACACTTAAGTGCTTGACAAGGCTGCCATGTCTGATATGTTGAGGAGTTTAACGACTGAGTTTCCTAATTCAGGATTTTTTCCCCGCGACATATGCATTGAATATGGCGGTCGACTTCTGATGATTTATTTACAACCGAGACAATCGCATGAAGTGTCACTGTATTTATTTTTACTAGTTTTATTTCATACCTTTCCTCTGAGAAAAACAAGGTTTGTCACAAACACGAAACACAACTGAGCCAACGCTGTGTTTTTTTTTTTTTTCTTCTCCTCTTTGGATCTGCAAACATCCGTCGTGGCAAAGCTGCAAAAAAAAAAAGAAAAAAAAAAAAGGGCCTCTGCTGACTTGAACTAATTTTAGGTGATGCCATGCGCACAGGACAACCTGCTGGGCCCAAAATGGGCCTTCGCCGTGCCATGACAAACAAGTAGTGGGCGAAAAAAGAGAAAAGGGAAAATTGATAAGCGCAGCAGCCCACGCCAGTTTTTCTTCTCCAAGTGAACAATACCATCATTGTTCAGCAGGGGCTCTGGCACGGCTTCCACGGCGGCGCTTGATTGTTTTGTAAAAATCAACAACTTAGAAAATAGATTTCAGAGAATTTCTGGCTCCGGGGCTTCTAATGTGGGTAGAATACATACATCTTTTTAAAAAACAACGTCAACGCACCAGCAGGACGCAGGAACCTAAATCTGTTTTTATAAAAGCCAACTATTTGCATAAAAGTTATACGTTGTTTTTTGTTGGTATATTTATACCTGATGGTCCTTCAGCTATCTAGCGCCTGTACATTCTCCTTCTCTTCTCCTCGGGCAGATGCTCAATGTGAACAGCAAACCTCGGATCCACCCCTCACTCCACATTCAGCACATTGGCCTTTGTCTGCTTTAATTGAGCCCCCCCCACTCCATTTAATTGCCTGTTTAATACTTACTGAAACAGAGCTAGTGCTGGAGGTTAAATACATCTTAATGCACCGCGGTAATCCCTTCATTAAAAGCAATGTAAAGCCGGTTGAAAGCTGCAAGATTGCCTCTATTAATTAGGGGGGTCTCTCTCGCCGTGTCACTGCCTCGAATGGTGGGAGAGGGCTGGGGAGAGAGAGGGAGGGAGGGAGAGAGAGAGGGAGGCCGCCGGCCACGCAAACTGCTATTACAACTGGCAGGAATGGATAAAAGAGGAGCCAGAGTTTTATTGAGGGAGGCATCAAAAGAAACCGTGGTTGTGGGAGATCTAGTCAACGTGGTCCGTGGTAAAAATCACACCGTTGTCGGCAGGAATGGAGAAGAGGACGAGGTGGGAACATTTTTTATCAACGTTTCTCTTAATATCACTGATTTAAAGTTATTGCAAGATTCCTTGCTACAATGACATGACTCTCCCCCCCGAGAAAATCACCTGGTTGACACTCGTATGACATTCTGCACCTTGAGACTCATTAACGCAACTCCTAGTTGCAGGAATTTACCAGCTCGGATGGTTTGTTTGTGTTTTCACATGCTGGAGAGTTGGCAGTGCGGCACTTTGTGATCCACCGCGCTGCTGATCCTGACTCCTGTACAGAATGACCCTCTTTCCACAGGCGGGAGGCGGGCAGGCCCACCGTAGACTCGTCTGGGCTCCGAGCCACGCTCTACGGGTGAGGGCGTGTGGTCACAACACTCCAACGCCCCCATAGCCCCCCACCACAACCCAAAACTCCATTGCTTTCACCCCAAATCCATCTCCTTCCACCTCCCATCCACTTCCCTTCCGCTGCTTTTCCCACCTCCTCCTCTTTACTTTCTCTCGCTTCTAAGCTGCAGGGCCAAAGCCACGCGACAAAAAAAAGTGAATACTTCTATTCAACCCCTCAGCGTTACGCCGAGACAAGTGGCAGACTGTGTCAGAAGCACCTGCAGAAGTACGAGTATCAACCTGCAACGCTCGATGTGACGATGCCACCAACGCAGGAGAAGTCTGAGGCCGCCGAGGACAACTCCTCTCTGGAGTCACATAAGCAGATTGCAGTCATCTTGAGCGCTGCTCTACCACCACCACCCGACAACCAACCCCCCCCCCCCCTCCACCCCCCCACCCGCGTCCCCCGCCCTGCTGCTGCACTCCGCTTTAATTTCCCGACACTTTGAAAGCTTTTCTCACTGTATATTTTATCACTTCTTCTTAAGACTTGCGCTCAGCTACGCCTCAGCTCCTTTTAAAATACAGAGCCAAAAAAACAAGACAAGTGGCTTCTTGGATTCTCTCTCTCTCTCTCTGTCTCTCTGTGTGTCTCTCTCTCTCATCCCATTGTGAACAGGCTTATTGGAAAGAGCGCACTTAACAGAAGAATTTCACACTGTATTAGAAGAATGCATCTTTTCACACCTGTAAATATCTTGTGTAATCTGCTTGGTAACCAGCCCCTCTGAGGGAGGGCCACATGCTGCACAGCAGAGGGGCGATGGTGGAATCTGCTTCCGTCTGCCAGGATGACGAACGGAACAGACCATAATGTCACACGGTGATCCTGTAGATCACAAAGAAAACGAACATGTACGAAAAAACCCAGCGCTTTCTTTGTTGTCGCCGTCGTGTTCATTCATCGTTCGCTCAAAAAAAAAAGCAAAAAAAGTCCGACAAACAGCAGCGAACACCGGCTATTAATTCCGAACATGCGGTCGGTTAATGTCATGTGATTGAAGTGTGACAAAAAGTTGTGAGGTTTATTTATTTATTTATTTATTGTGGCTGTTGTGATGGAGCTGGTAGATCTGTGGGCGTGTAATCACACCGAGGTAGAGACACTCGCAGACAGACACACATTACATCTCGACGTGCCAACAAGTTCAGGAGTGAAATCCTGTGGATGCGAGCACATGTAAAGTCATCATAACATTGGAACAAGGTTATCTGAGAAATGGCAGTTTGTGTGGCACTTTATGTTTTACCTTCGTGAATAGAAAATATGCTGACTGATGATGACTGGGAGGGGAATTTTTTTTGCACGGGCGGGAAATGTGAACGCGGCGACGCTCTGGTATCGACACATGCAGTCCACCCCGATACAAATATCACACTTTTTTTTTTTTTTTTACAAATGCTGTTGATGCTGAGTGCAGAGGTCATCTTTAGTCAGGCCTGCCCTGTATTAATACATATGGAGTTTTAATAAAGCAGCATTGGGTAAATTAGGGGTCAAGGAGGGTAAGAACAATGTCTACTTTTTCTTAAATATATATTTTGAATATCAATATCATGTGTACACAAGAAGTATGCTCAAGTAAACACAGTTATAGGGATGAAATCAGAATAGATAACCTTGTTATTATCTAACTTTTAAAGAGGTACACGAAAAGTATTTATTCTTTGTAACTAATGGATCACCCCCTATTTAATTCTAAATTTAAATTTAAATAAAGCATAGATAATACAACCTATCTTATGGGAAGGCATATGGCTAAATAACAGCACATTTCCATGTCCACGTGTCATTATTAGGAATTATAGGCTGTTTTTACGTGAAATTTAACTACTCGTTAACGTGAAATAGTTAAGTTCAGACCAAAAATAACACACTTAGGAAAAAACATCATGGTCAAGTTAGAAATAAAACAGAAACAGAAACAACATAATTATATCTCAGCAACAAATGACAAACTGTCTATTAGGTTTTAAATCAATGTAAATTTGTTGATTTACAATGAAATATTTCATCAGTTTGAATGTGTCCTCTCTGTCTCTCTGACAAACGAAAGAGAATCTCGTTGTCTGGAGCCGAGCCTGCGTGTAGAAATCGATCACTCCTCCAATAAGCCATCAATTGACACGAGTGCTGCGGATGAACAGGTGACATTTCAAGTGGACAAGTGTCAGCATGCCCTGTACAGGACACTCAAGCTCCACTGCTACCTCTCCGTTGCCTACCCCCCCCCCCCCCATGGTTCTCAGATACAGTACATCTAATTGCCTACAGACTACACACCCCCACCCCCTCCACAACCTTCCACCTTGCCCCCGGCCAGAGTATAGGGGCAGAGCGGCGGTCGGTGGACCTTGGGAGAGTGGTCTCGGCTGGGGCCCCCTCACTAACACTCAGCCCAATGTGTTAATAGATCCAATGCCATCTTATTTTCGCACTTCTGCGAGACGGCAAGGGGCGGCCAGGCGGGATCGGCAGTCTGCCGCGCTGAAAGAGCTGGAACAAGGGAGGAGGGGGAGGAGGAGTGGACGGAGGGAGGGAGGGAGGGAGGGGAGGGGGCAGTGGTGGGTTCACAGCACTCTACCGAGGAGGTCAACAAGAAGGCAGGGGGCACAAGTTCAACTGTGCAACGCAGAATGATGGGATCAAGGATGGAGGGTGCAGATGCCTCGACTACAGCAGTGGCAGATCAGAAATCAGTCCTATTTTCCAAACAGTGATTCGGTTTTAGAAGGCACAGGCAAACGATGACGATATTGACGTATATGGAAAAAAAGCTGCAAGTGTTTTTGTTCCGCAGGGCATAAACAAGCATATTTTATTGATTATGGAGGACTTGTTGCTTTTTTTTTGGACCATCTAATCTAACCTGTTCAGACCCCAATTATGTTGCAAACACAAATAGTATTAAAGTCCTATTGTAATGGCAGATTTATGCACACATAAATGATTATTATTATAATGTGTTTTTTTTCTGAACACTTAATAGACAAGTATTTCTGTTACGTCATATCAATGAATAAAGTGGTGCTGTAAAACACACAGTATACACACACATGGTATTGTCATCGCTGATTAGAATATCCTCAATATCTGAAGGTATCGATCAAAGTCTCCCGAGTTTAATATTCTGCGTACATAGTCAAAAGAATGCATTATAAGCAAATTTTATTTCGAGAATCAAATGAGAACAGTCGGTAATATAAGTATTTCCCTTCCTGTAACTCTAGATCCCTTCACCATTCCAATGGATGGATTTTCTAATAACACCCTGAGTAAAGCTATTAATCATATGATATATTGATAGTAGAAGTAACATAACACCTCATGTTTCCTTTAAACACAGTGATGTACTTTATACAATTAATAGATTAAATTTTACCTTACTTTTCGTCCTTGCCTCGTGTGACAGTTGCTAAAAAAGAAAAAAGGGGCGTAGCCCTGCTGCAGTCCACTTTGGATGATGTGGAGCACTCTGATTGGCTTACAGGCATCCAATAAAATAAGCATCTGCATTTGGGGAGAGTCAGGTGACAGTCATCATAGAATGAGACGTCCTAGAATGGTAACATCCATTGGTCTGAACGGGTGTCAAAGTGTCAAAGGGGTCATGTCTTCAATTCAAGTAAATTTCATGTTTTTATAGTGTCATATCACAGCAAAAGTTATTTCAGGACACTTTACCCATCGAGCAGGATTAGAGCACGCTCGTTATAATGATAATATTCTCATTTGACACCAGCTAAGAAAATAAACGCTCCCCAGATCTATTTGTAACGTAACATACTCCATGGAGTATTGTGATTGAAGGTCTCTGAGGTCTCTTTTGAGCTGTTGGCTGACATCACATCAACATCGACAGTTTAACAGTGAGCACAGTGTGGCTTTTATATTAACTTTGTACTTTGGCGATCTTCTACCAACAGACATTTTTGGACTTGTTTAACCATCATTCCGTTCAACCTTCCCACAACTGTGGGTGTTAAAATGCATATTAGTGTGTAACTTTAACATTTAGAGATTTACAAAAGTCAGTTGCCCAGTCATAAAAGAAAATATAAATGATAGCAAACTCTACTGAGACTTGGAAAATACGCCTGCTTTGCCAATGTGGCTGCCTCCCACCCATGATTCAATGTCCCCAAGCTTGATTTGCATGGGTGGCTTGTGAGACAATGGACTCCACTGCAAAAGGGCCCATCGCCTCTCCTACAAAGAAGCAAGACTCAGACTTCTAAGACTCATTTTGTTGCTGTTTGTTATTTCTTTATGGCTATTTCGCATAATTTTGTAGTTGTTCTGTGTCTCTTTGTAGTTGTTCTACATCTCTTTGTAGTTGTTTTGTGTCCCTTTGTAGTTGTTTTGTGTCCCTTTGTAGTTGTTTTGTGTCTCTTTGTAGTTGTTTTGTGTCTCTTTGTAGTTGTTTTGTGTCCCTTTGTAGTTGTTTTGTGTCTCTTTGTAGTTGTTTTGTGTCCCTTTGTAGTTGTGTTGTGTCTCTTTGTAGTTGTTCTACATCTCTTTGAAGTTGTTTTGTGTCCCTTTGTAGTTGTTTTGTGTCTCTTTGTAGTTGTTCTACATCTCTTTGAAGTTGTTCTACATCTCTTTGTAGTTGTTTTGTGTCCCTTTGTAGTTGTTTGGTGTCTCTTTGTAGTTGTTCTGCATCTCCTTGTAGTTGTTTTGTGTGTATTTGTAGTCGTGCATTTCTTTGATGTGATTTTGTATCTCTTTCTGGTTGTTTTCCATGTCATCGTAGTTGTTTTGATTTTTACTTTAAAGACATTTCTCACAAGATATGTTTCTTAAATTTAAGTTTTTCAATCGAACTGACATAACATTTTTGGATCCCAAAGAGAATATGAATATTTTTCTGGATGCTAATCTTCTTTCTTCTGTTTTTATGTTAACAGCAACATAAAGCACAAAGTGTCATCATTTACTGTTCCATTGCTGAACAATCTCCCAAACGCTATCAGTTCAGTACAAATCTAATCGAAAACCAAAGAGACCACCGAAACTGTTTTCTGACGAACCTACGGCGTTCAGATTGTTTTGCGAGAGATGTGGAATCTCTTGTTGGCTGTGCATCGCCCACTCAGTTTCAGAACGTTAGTCATCAGTCTTCCTGAGGGGGTTACTCCAAAGCCACAAGGGATTACTTTGTGTGTTTGTGTGTGTGTTTTTCTTAGTGCATACCTACGCTTGGGTCTTTTCATTTCTCATAAGTCGCATGTTGCCAGTCGAGTACTTTTGGGGGCTGATGACAGGATTTTGGTTATTTTGGAAATATTAGGAGTTTGACCAAGACTCCTAATATTTTTCTGTTGCAACTTGAATCTCTTAATGTATGCATTTGTAATTTACTCATAGAAAATGCAACATTACCGTTAGACTAAATTACTCCATACGCACTTCGCCCACCTGGTGGTGGGCGGGGGGGGGGGGGGGGGGGGAGCAGCAGAACCCTTTGCACCTCTCCCACCTGTGGCTTGTTTCTGGGGGCAACGTGTCTGTGTGGAATCTCCTCATGACCATGCTGAGCCCTATGCAATCAACTTTTCTTAATACTCACAATTATTCTCATTCTTCTTCTTTTCATTTTATTTTAAAATTCATTTTGGGAGCTTGAAGGGTGTGTAATGGAGCATTTACATTTTTTTAATTAATTTTTTTGTCTTGGTGACATTTGTCTTCCATAGAAGACATTTTCAAAAATACATTGAACCTTCCTCTCACCTGTCATAGAGTGGTGTCATAAAAGGAAACTAATAGGTCCATCAGATCCTTTCAGATTTTATTTCCCAAAATGTAAAGGTTAGAAAGATCATAAAGTATAAAAGTTCACATAGACACTCTGAAGTGTCAGGAAGGGGGCTAAGGCGAGGAGGGGGGGTAACGGAGGAGTAGAGTTTGGCTCTGAGCCAAGTGTGTCTCAAGCATTTTGGGTCCTCACCTTCCGCTGGCCCTGTCAGGCTGCTCATGGTCTCCCTCTCTAGGCGTCAGAGATGCAAAGTGACAGCCAGGGTGGCTTCCATGTCAGCGAGGTGAGACTAGGCTCTCCGGCTAGATGCCCTGACCAGGACCACCCCCTTGGGTCTGCTGCGTGTGAAAACTGAAAAAAAAAAAAAAAAAAAAAAAACTTCACGCTGCAGTGTCTCACCATGATTATATTGTCAGTGCCCCTCCTAACCTGTAAGATATCCCCTCCTCCCCCTGCTCCTCCTCCTCCTCCTCCTCCCGTCCTTCAGCCCTTCAGAGATCCGAGGGTGGCAGATTAGCATGCTGTCATCAAAGTGGCAGAGTACTAAAACATCCATTAAGCTTTTAATCGAAGAGACGGTCGGATAGGGAGGGGGGGGGGGGGATGTAATGTCGTGTGCGTTGGTATGACAGGGCTCGTCTTGCAGAGGTGAGAAGTGACAGAGACTTGTCAAAGGTCACAGTCGGCCAGAGGCCAGCCCCGCTACGCTGTCAATCCACGCTGCTCTTTTGTGGCGGGCGCCCCCATTGATGCAAAACGCAGGAACACACTTTTTTTATTTCCACCTCGTCCCTTAATTCCACCACGTCACGCACACATGAAGTCTGCAGCCTCACACCTCCAGCGCGCTTTGTGATGCCGCACACTTCAGACGCACAAGGTCACTCAGCTGTTGGGAAAAACAGATCACCGCAGATGGATTTGAAAGCGTGTGTGCAAGTAGTTTGTGTGCGTGAGTGGGCTAGGGGGTGGTTTAGTTTGCTTTGGCGTGCTCCCAAAAGCATTTTCTTTGAAGACATCAAGGTCCCCTTTTAATGACTGTGTCTCGCATAAATTGGTGTAAACTGTGATTTTTGTTCATTTTGAAGCCACGCTGCAAAGCGGTCTGTCGGCCCTTCGGTCGGTTGGTTCTTAAAACATTTACCTCCCTCAAACAATAAACCTGCCTTTAGAGAAAACTGGTCAAGTATATAATGCAAATTTATTAAATTGTCTGAAAAATAGGGATTCCTATCATTTTCTAAATAGCCAACGTGTAAGGGGGGGTCATGCAGTGTCCCGATGCATCCTTTACTGTCTGACACATGTACACATGCTTGACTCACACAAATGCACGCACTGCCCTTCAGAGTTTTCCCTGCTGAGAGGCAGCAATGTCAGTGTTTGTGTTGGTCAGCAGGGTCTCTGTCCACACAGCGAGCGGGGTCAGCGGCCCCACAGCAGGACCTGGACGCTGGGAGGAGCACGGGGAGGAGGCGGAGCGAGGGTACCAGCTCAGGTTCTGAAGGGGTCCACTCATCTTCAAATCCAAGCCAAGGCCTCTGATGCCAAGCCAGTCTGTCAGCCCCCACACCCCCCTCTCACTGCGGTTCTGGCCTTCGACGCCCTGCGGTTACGGAGGCATAAACTGGCATAGGCCAGCATAAGCTTCCTCGTGGCGCTGCATATGATTAACTGGACCATTGGGCAGCTTGGCCTGGGAGAGGCCCAGGTCCTGGGCATGAGTCCACAGGGCACGGGCAAGGACAAGGGAGCCTCTGCCAGGGTGGAAGCAGATCACTCCTCTTGTTTACATTTCGGAACATTTTTTTTTTTTTGTGCTGACTTTGAGCAAAAAAGCTGTTTTATTCTGAATGCATCAGATGGAGCCCTCCGCCAACATCAATGTCTCACACTTTCTGAGGCTTATGTATGTATGTGTAAAATTCTTCAGATGCTAGCTAGTTAGGTTTTAACAAGTAGAAAAGGTGGCAGTGAGTCAGAAAAATGTGTCTTGAATGACGGCTGAGGTGTCTCATGTTTAGTGTATACACATTATTAGCATTTTTTAATTTAATAAATTAAAAAACGGGCCATAGAGATGACGAGTTTTAATAATAATTTGCATTCCACACTGACACCAGCAGCTCATATTCACAACGCTGTGCTGTGTTTTGTTAAGTTTGTTGGTAAAGTGTAAAAAAACCCGGTCTGCTGCTTCAGAACAGAAAGAGTTAAGCAGCACATTGATAGGTTTTAAAACAGCAGTCCAAAAAGCTGCCTTTAAACATGATCAAGTCTTTTTCCTTCACACCTCCAACTTCACAAGTTTGACTTCCGTCTGTTGCGTCTCTCTCACTATCATTTTTTTCTCCCTCCCTCCCTCCTTCGCGTCTTCTCCTTCCTTTAAATGTTTTACACTTGCAAATCCCAGCACTGCACTCACTTTGCAGGGAAGATGTGTCCTCTCCACCATCACGATGCCTGTGCAATACGTCCATGTCGTGTTATAATGGATGAGGGTAAATTGAGAAATAGAAATGGTTGGCCTCACGTCCGAAGCCCACATTGTCAGCACTGTTAGCTGCTAGCCGCCTGCTCAGACATCTCCATGTTCAGACTCGGAGCCAGTCCCGGCTTTATGGTCCAGTTTGCAGATGATGCTGTGGTGATAGTGCCGCATTTTGATGTTTGCCAAGAAAAAGTGAAGGAAGAGGTTAACATTTGTGTACAATTTACAATTGTCGGCATTTTTCAAATGTAACTGCACTCTGTTGATGTGGACCCAGACCAACTTAACCCCCATTTAACTTAAACCCACCACTAGTCCCCCTCCCCCTCTCCCCCTGCCTCCGAACCCCTCTAGCCCCTCCTCCTCCACCTCCTTCTCTTCCTCTCCCTGAGGGCGATGTGGTATTTCGTCCCCTCAGCCAGGCCGCCTCCCCGGCCCTGCGCTGTCACTCTGGATGGCTTCCTAGCACGGCGCGCCCCGCTGTGATTGAGCATTACGAGGTGTTTCACGCCTCCGTGCATTAGGCGAGACGACAGGGAGGGCGTCGGGTAAATGATATGTATGGATCGTAAGGGCAACGGGGTTCACGGCTGGGTCAGGTCAGACGGAGGAAGGAGACGGTCCTGGGTACGGTCTACACACCTGCAACTATACCTGTACGTACATGTACACACACACACACCAGTGTATGTGCATATAACAACATGGAGTACGGAGCGATATAAAGACAGATTGACAAAAACTCATTCTACTTCAGCAGCCACAACACTGGTATTTATAGAGTTAATAGACAAACGCAACCAGATTGTACACTCTTTCCCAGCCCACGCATCGAGGACCATCACAAGGTCCACTGAAGTTGATTTTCACATTTTAAAATAGTGGCTGCTCACTTCCCTTTGTTACCATTGCCTCTGCACGTCCACAACAAAAAAAATCATCAGCTGAGGCTGCAACACAAGAGGACGAGAGCATTCTTGATGTTTAAACAACGCACGCCCTGGCCTCAGTGCACCTCCATGCATGAACAGGCGAGGCTTGTTTGAGCCGGTGAGTGTGTAATTAATGTGCTGTGACGAGGGGCTTCTGCCCAGTGACAGTGAAAGACCACCTACTGGCTTTTAATACTGCCTGTCAATGTGGCCACGGGACACTCAATACAGGCCTCTTTCAGCTCGGGGGGCTGAATGGGTGGGAGGTATGCAGGGAGACAGGCACCGAAACAGAGAACAAATATAGATTTGAATGTAAAATAGGAATAAAATTTCTTATTTGGCAATTTTGGCTAATTTGAGCCTATTGACCCCCAGGTTAGCAAAACAAAATGTATGATTTCTTTGAATATTTAAAAAAAAAAAGCACAGCTTCACACATAAACGCACAATCGTTGAGACGCGGCCGCAGAGTGACATTCCTTTCACAGCTCCTGCAGATCATGCAGGGGTCACGGCTGTGTACGTGACGTGCTGACGGCCATTTGACCTGATTTACAGTGAGTGTAAAGCAGCTTCTCTTGTGAATTGAAAGAAAATATCAGATTTTAGATTTTTTTTTTATCAGGTTAGAGGTAAGAATGTTGAAACAATTTAAATAAAACGTATAAAATGCCTCATTTAACACACCAGCCCTCATCCGTGCATCATCGCTGCCTTAGTGCCTGTTCTCTCAGTGACATGCTCTTCAATGGCCCTTTTTGTTTTTCTACATACTTCTAACATGACAACTTCAGCCTGAGTGAGCAAACATGCGAGGGCACACGCCGCTACGCCTGCGATACGACGGACCCAGAGTACCAGACCTCAGACACCGGAGTTAAGTATCGCCCCTTGTTTCCAGGCACCTTGTACAGCCGACTTACAGCTCCGGAGAAATGATTCCCGGCTTCATGTCTTCCTGTCTTCCTCCTCTGTTCTGGGAGCGAGTGCAACAACAGAGCTCTCCGGATCAATACGGGCCAGAGTCCGTCCGCCTGATGGCTTGTCACAGTTCTCTGGCGTGTCTGGAGGATTTTAAGCCTCCTGCTCCTTTCCCTTTCTCCCGATCTCTATACCTGGTCTTCCTTGCCAGATTCTTTCTATCGCTGCTCCTTCTGTTATTTTTTGTGCCCCCCCCCCTCCTCCTTCCTCTGTCTCTGTGTCCCTCTCTCCCAGGCTGCCTTGCAACCCCGGGGCTTGACAAGCTGGCCGGGCCGCCGCATCTGCCAGCACATCTTTAGCGGCTTGGCAGTGAGGAACGTCCGTCACAGGTTGTAATCAAACCTGCCTGGAAACTGAGCAGGAGGAGGAGGAGGAGGAGGAGGAGGAGGAGGAGGAGGAGGAGGTGGAAGGAGTGCAAGTGAGGGGGAGGGCCCCTCCTTCTGCCTGATTAATCATAATGTAATTTTAATTAAAAAGCACAGTGTCAAAGGGTTTAGCTGCCTGAGAAGTGAGCCCAGATTGCCACGCAGCAGCAGCCCCCTCAGTCTGCGGGCAGGAAATGCGTCCTGACAAATCCAGGCGCCCGGGCCAAGAAAAACAAAGGCCACCATTACCAGGATATTGTCATTGAGGGGACGAGGGGGTGGAATAAGGAAGGGAAAGAGAGCAGGGATGTGAGGGGATGGGATGTGGGGACAAGCAGAAAAAAGGTTGGGGGTCACACTGTCATGCCGATTGGTGCTCGGCGCAAACGCCCGTGTCACGCAAAGAAAGAGTAGAGGCAAAAGTGAGACGCGAGAGATCCTGGCATCGTCTTTTGTCAAGGGTGGATATCGTAAGCTTTTGTGAGCGACGCTGTAGGCTTCGGCCCTTTTTTTTTTTTTTCGTGATATGCTTAAGTTTGTTTACATCTCAGGTGCATGTAGTGTCAGGACAGGCTATATTTACGCCACCTGAATCACCGCGGTATCGGCTCCAGGCCAAGATGTGGCTGAGACGATGGTAGCTGCTTGAGACAGGGCAAATGGAGCGGTGGCGTCATCGGGGTGGGGAGGGGTGGGGGGGGGGTGGCCAGAGGGCAGCAGCCAGGGTCAGGAAGAGTTTCTGAGGAGACGTGGGGTGTCAACATGGCCGAGTTGAAAGCGAAGCCAAACACTTGTGGTGACATGTCATTACCCTGGTGATGGTGACAGATTAGGAGGATTACAGACGTGGGTGAAGCCTGTCTGTGGAGGGGTGCCCATAAGGTGTATTGTTTTTGGATACGCGCGTGTGTGTGTGTGTGAGAGAGATCATTGATGGGAAAGGTACACAGAGATTGTACTTGAGTGAGAACAGTAATACCTTAACGTTAAATGAATGAAGTTTAGCATTCACAATCTTATTTAGGGACCATAAAGTATTGATTTTATGCAAATGTATTATTCTACTGCATTACATTCCAGAAAAAATATCATACTTTTACTCCACTTCATTTCACTTTCTTAAGTAAAGTTTCTTGTAACATTTTGGGGCTTTACTTAATGTAAAATCATCTAGCAGGAGGAAATGAGAGAATATGTCAGCTTTGGAAAAAAAAAAACAGAATAAATGTGGATGTATTTATTAATAACTGAATTTCCAATGTATCATGCATTTTAAAGACGTACTACAACAACAGTAAAAGGGTAATCAGTAAAAGTGTCAGATGTGTCATGAGCCTATACAGAAGTAAAAGTCAGTATTCTCAACAACATACTAATACCAAATACTCATGATAAGGAATGTCTCCTTTCAGAATGTATATTTTATTAGTCATATCCATGCATTAATGTGCAAGCAGCATCTTAATATCGTAGCTGGTTGAGCTAAGGTGCTAAACCGATTTCCACAATGTTGCATGTTTTAATCTACAGTAATGCCTCATAAACTGATGTGTTTTTTTATGTAAATTAGACTCTTCAGATCTAACCAAAGGGTGACTTCCCACTCTACAAATCTCCATGAAGGTGTATAATATACTGCTGGAGTGAGACAACAAAGGAGATAGATATACCCCCAGAGAGGAAAACGGGGCTAAAAGCTCAGTGTTCATCCTGCTCCTCTCCATGGTTTTGGGGGTGGTGTCCAGGATTGGATGACCTTTGAAGAGGAGGAGAGGGGAGGAGGATACAGGAGAGGGGGTTCAATGGCATCCGGGTGGGTTTTGGGTGGGGGGTGGTGGGGGTCCTGGGCTGCGGTTTCAGAGGTGAGAGACCGTGAAGCTGCACCCCCCCTAACAAGCATTTGATTTTTCCCTCCAGGTGTCGTGTGCCTTGCACTCCTCAGATGAGTGGTCTCTAAGCAGCGTCATATCCTCCGAGGCCATTCCTCTGTGTGTCGCTCCTCTCTCCGACGTCTCCATAGATGTTCCCTCTTCACACAAAAAAAGAAGTGCCCTGATTGGCCCACCTTGTGTAAATAAAGGTTGAGGGTTGGTTAGCACCATGGAAGTTGCTCCGGGTTCCTCCCACAGTCTTGAGGCATGCAGTTAAGGTCAATTGTCAACTCTAAATTGCCTGTGGGCGTCGACGTGAGCATGCATGGTCGTGTGTCTTAATGTGTCAGCCGTGTGATTGACCGGCGGACATTCCCCGACTCCTTTTTTTTCTAAAAACCCCTTTCGAGTGTTTGTGTTCAATGCCAAAGGGGGGACCTCAGTTCAAGGAATCTGTTGACGTTTGAAAAATTGAATTATTACTTTTGAATCATTAACACTTAATGATAATCAAAGGAAAGAAATCGGCTAATTAGATCCTCATTGAGTCATTTCCTCCCCAATGATGGCATGCACCCCATCCATATGCCTGAGCTAATGGCCCCATTCTTTGCTTTGATTGTCTAAATCAGCTCTATTGAGTTGCCTATTGATCAGTGAAAGCTAACAAGTGTTGGGGGGGACGTACAAGTGCAATGGGAATAATGAGGGTCTCAGTATGATCTGCTGGTGCCCATATTGTCCCTGTGATCTATAGAGGCATGCTCCAGCAGAGCACACGCTAGGACACTAACGAGGGTTTGAGGAACCTCCTCCGACACCTGGGGTCCGGGGGACACAAAGCACGCCACCCGCCCCGCACGACGGAGAGGCAACAGAGAGACAGATGACATCTTAAACAAGCATTGACACGCAGGTACCCCAACAAAGCCGGCTCGATCTCATTTACATGTCAAAAGGCGCGAACGAGAACAAGAAACGTACAAATGATGCGTGGGTGTGTTACATAAGGAAGGGTGCATATGTGCAGCACAAAAACAAGGACAAATAGACGGCGGACCTAAAGGCCCAGATCATTACGAGGGAAGACATTCTGCCTATTGGATCAACAACTGAAGGGAGAGGCAGAGAGTCGCTCGCTTCCTGTCAGCCTCCCTTTCACCCAGAGCTCCTGGCGCTTCGGCTGTCGGTTCCCCCTGAACAAACCACCCGCTGGCTGCCTTAACCGCCCTCTAATAAACCCATCTGTTGGGTCATTATTGCGTCCACAGCCATCTGAAGACGGCAGCAACCCTGCAAAGCAGACCGGGAGAGGAGGCTGAGCGCACGGAGGGCGGGAGAGGAGGAGGGAAGTGATTTTTCTCTCACTGTCCCTTTCACAGGGGGAGTCGACCCTGCAAAGGGCGATGGATCCAGCAAATTCAAATTGCTTTATCGTTACTATGTGAAGTGCAGTTTGTATTGCAACAATATCTAAATATTAAAATAGAGCAACGTAAAGATGTTCCTGTTTTTCAGTGAACTTTAAAACCTTTTCTGTTTGTGGAAAGCTTGAATGTTTGATATAAAGTTTAACTGCTTTTAATCCTATTCATTTGATCTTATTTATGGTATTGTCTTTACTTCCTTTGTGCTCATTTGGCCTCTTTTTGTCTACCTTGTTTTTTTTGTTTTTGTCTTTTGTTCTTTTATTTGTGCTTTTGTGAAACACTTTGTTACATTGTTAGGAAAAGTTCTTATGATTGTTTTTATTATAGTATTGTTATTATTATTGTGATTATTATTACTATTATTAGTATTTCTGTAATACTGGAAATGACATTTGAGAAAATTCTCACTGCAGAAGTTATTTTCTACCTGTCCTTTCGACCATATCACATGATCTTCATCAGAATTTGATCATTTTCTCATTGTGGAATTGCAGATGCTCAACCTTCCATTTCTTTCTGAGCACTCTGACCATTTCTCAATTATTAAAGTATCATTTTTACAGAGAATCACAATGAACCAGTAGCTCAGGATTCAATGTGAAGCTCATACAAGGCTGCAATAATAAAGCATTTGTTAATTCCTCTAACTTGTGTATTTCAACAAGTTAATTTACAAAAATGTCCAAATGAACTCAAAGAAGATAACCTGAAAGAAAAAACTGCACCGACGCCCAACAAGACCTTCCACAGGAAATAGGTGGTTTGTCGGTGTTTGTGAGTGTGTGTGCAGGCTTATGTGCCCATATGCACTGTACATGTGTGTTGTGTCATTGGCATGGGCGGCCAGGAAGGGCTGCTGAGGCTTTAACTTTGCTAAGCTTTTCCCTGCCAGGTCCCTGGGAGATCCCACTGTTCGTTTATATTGAACTTTGTAGGCCGGCGGCTCTGCCAGGCTCCCCTGCCTACTGCTGTAATATAGGAGCTGCTGGGGACCTGCACAGCCAGCAAGACCTAGGGAGAGAGACACAGATCACACCAGCCCTGTGGTTATTACATTTACCCGTGTGTGTGTGTGTGTGTGTGTGTGTGTGTGTGTGTGTGTGTAGAGGGGAGTGTTTTTCTCATAGTTTTTACAGTGTAGGTGTGATGTCTGGCCATTTAGAAGCGTTTGCTTGTGTGAATTTTGTGTTTGCACAATATGAATTATTGCAATAAAAATCACAGGCAATTTTTGTGTGCTTATTTTGTGTGTGTGTGTGTGTGTGTGTGTGTGTGTGGTGCTGGCGATGCTCCATCGTGTCCTCTCCAGCTCACACAGCCTCTGTCGTGAACAGCAACAGCCTCTGGCAGGTGTTGCGCTACGGCGTGAGCACACATAGACACACACACACGTGCACACACAGACACACACTCACGTGCACACACAGACACACACTCACGTGCACACACAGACTGACACACACACACACACACGGACTCAGGTCCGAACACACACCATTGGGATTCCCCACAGGTGAGCCTCGGAGGGCAGAGTCAACACCTTATTATTAAAATGCACAGACACCCACATGTGAACACACACACACTTGCATGACTGACACACACGCACAGTGACAGCTGTTTAGGGCGTCTCACACACGTTCATATAAGTTCAAATAGGAATTTATGTGGAGACTTTGTTCGAACAAAAAACTCCTGTATGGAACAACATGATGGACGAATACAGTTGTAATGTTTTCTTATTATCCAATGTTATATGTATGTGTTGGTCTACGTTATATATTTAAATATCACATAGCCATTCCTTTTGATAACTGCCATTTTATTTAAAGATTTGAATTGAATGGAAAACATATTTTTATTGACTGTAAGGTTTCTACAAAAGTAACAGTTAAACATTTCATCATGGAGTTCCTGAATTTGGAACATTGATTTATTGTAAATAAAAAGCGACTGAAAAAGTTGTATATTAACATAATCCTTTCATATTTAAGTGTACGAAGTATAAAATACTGTAGACTAAGAAAAATATGAGGCAATATATCTAATTATTATATTAGAAATTAACAATTAACTGCTGCTTGGATGCAGAAACGCTATTCTATAATACCTCCATTCTGAGTGACACTGATAGATAAAATAACACATTTGGGTTGAAATGACCTGGTTGGTTGTTAGACAGGCAGAAATATTTTAGTTTAAAGATCAGATTTATAGGAAATAATATGACACAACAGGTTTCACTGATATGATATACAGCGTAGTTCAAACACATAAACTCCACTCGGACTCCACAAACAGGAGCTGAAAAATCTCAACTCCGCCAGCACAGATTGGAGCGATAATCCCTACAAAGCAGTGTGTTTATCCGTTGTCCAGAAATAGCAATTCATCAGTGACCCTATAGTGCTATTCTCTGTCCAGGCCCAGCAAGACAGCACTAAATGTTCAAGTGGAGGTAAGTGCTGGGAACTCCTCTGACAATACAAGCATGGTTTCAAGCTCCCGCTCAATACAGCTCCTCTCCTCAGAGGGCGAAGGAGGAGAAGGTGGGGGGGGGGGGACAAGGAGCAGGTCTCGGGGTGGAGGGGTCAGAGTGTGTGTGTGGCTGGGGAGTGTGTGTGTGTGTGTGTGTGTGTGCTCTCTGTGGAGAGGGAAGATGTCGTCTCTGTGCTTCACTGAACCCTGCAGCCTGACAGAGCGGAGGGGTAGCAGGGAGGAAGGTCTCCTCGAAGCACAAGACCAACCAAATCCCCTCGACACCTCCTGCTCCGGCTTTGAGATGTGGGACGGTAAGAACCAAACAGGACAAATAAACAAAACCAAAAGAAAGAAGATTGTGAGGGAGGGATGGCTTTACAGATGAACTGAATATAATATATAATGTGCTTTCATAAATGATGCTGATTAAGTTCTGATTGGTCCATTGAAACAGCAGCCATACCTCTACTGTAAAAAGTGTCGTTTTTCACGCGTCATGTGAAGGCTCAAACCTATTGACAGCTGTGTGCGGGAAAACTTTATGTGAATTAAATTGAAAAACGCTTGGGTTGATCGTCTCAGAGCAGAACCATGAATTCAAACTTGACTTTGACTTTCGACTCTGGAGGATGAACACTGCTTCCCCTCCAGGATACGCTAACATAGTGCAGCAGTTACTGTGAACAAACACCCATCAGACACTGTCATTCACCCAGCTGTCATTAATAATGTGTGTGTGTGTGTGTGTATTAGTATGTCATCACACGCAGCGAATCATGATGCAAAACTTTGTGTTGTTCAGAGTGATGATGACGATGATGATGATGATGATGACGACGATGACAATGATGATGATGATGATGATGAGTGCTCTGCCCTCTTCATTATACAAAACTTTACTTGACAAGCAATTTATTAATTTATTTAAAATACGGTTTGTGGTCAAAGAAAAAAAAAACCCAATACAGTTGAAAAGTCATTAAGTCCAGTTGTTATCAAAACATTTGGCGCGCTTTGCCTTTGTGACACACAATTGTAACAAAATCAATATGTTCATGACAGATATATGTAACATGTAATATATTATATTTGTGTTTGCTATAAAAAAAAAATCATCTTAACCATAATTGATTCCGAAGGTGCTAAATTCCAAATTCATGAATGTGTAAAAACATGTGTAACTCTCTAAAACAGCTGGGCGTCAATCAGGAGTAAATGGTGCATTGGTTGGGGACTATTTTCTCCTGCGGATTAACACCCATTTGAGTACTTACACATATATTGTCCTAACTTTATCTGAAGGACAATCAGATCCTGTTGAAACATCCGATATCTGTGGCGACAGAGTTAAAGAAGTACATGTGCAGTATGTCAGCCAGAAGTTTTCCAGAAGTGCATATACTTACAGCTGTGTGATTGTGTAGTCATATGGCTGGAACAAAAGGCAAGTTGAGCAGCCTCCTCTCTGACAGAAACAGATTCTTCCACACCTCTCCCTGTTCTGCCTGAAGGCTTCTCACAGGTACGATTTCTTGCCCTCGGTTCGAGAACTGAAAATGAGAATCTCCAAATTAGAAGTCAGGGAGTCGTGTCGGAGCCTGACCCTGAATTCTCACCTCCTCTCCAGCTGGACCTGTGAATACTGGATCTGATCTTTACGGCTCGGCCATGCTCCTCCACTCGTCTCTCGTCTGCTCTCTTTTTGCACTCCTCTCGCTGTAACCGCGATTTATGTTTTTCCTTTTGATTCTGTGCATTCCTTTTTTTTTATTCTCTCCTCAAACTCCCAGTTTTATTTTGGAAGGATCTACGTTTGCATACTTCAATTCTATGCTCATACAATCTCATCATCTACATTATTTCCCCACCATCTTCTATTTGATGCATTTTCATTAAAAAATCTATAGAATTTTTTATTTTTTTGTCCCTTGCAGATGGAGTCCAGGCATATGTGAGCGCACCCTGCTGGGCTCCACAGTGTCGGGTCTGGGACATAGCAGCCCATTACCACACATGTCCTGTCGGGGGCGGATGGCGAGGTGGGGGGGCTTCCAGCAGCAGTCGGTGAGCTTTCTGCCTCGGGACCCTCCAGCCTGAGCAGAGAGCTGCAAAACATGGCCTGGTCTTCTCTCCCTTAGTGCTACAGGGATGAGCTCAATCCACGAGGACCCGGGAGGTTTGCCTGTCCCGACAAGGAGAGGAGGAGGAGGGAGGGGGGGGGGGGGTTAGTAAAGCATTAGTGGGCCCTGCTGGTGTGCTGGCCCCTGTGAACCAGGCAGTGATTGAGTAGTAGAGCCTGGGGCTAAACGTGGCACCTTTGACAGTGTCAGGGTGGCACTATAGCGGCGGCCAGCTAGATGCTTCTGCTACATTACACACCAAACGGTTGTTGGTGTCTAATGTTCATGCTGACTTGAATCGAGGGGGATTATGATGGCGGACGGACGCGGCATATGGACGCGGAAGAAAGGGAGACAATTCTCCATCCACTGCGTATTCCGTCTGTCTTTCATCGAAGCCTAAATGAATCCAAAAGGGGGTAGAATTTGTTTGAATCACATGATGGAAATAAATAAATGATACACGATATCCTGACTTGCTTTTCTCACATTTTCCTTATGCATAATAAAAAAAAGACCTTTGCCAGTTAGAATAATGATTGAAGGACTGACTGACAGAAACTCTTTGGGGTTGACAGACTGATTTTGATGTACGATAGTGACTCGTCATGTTCTATTTCAGCACCCGAAACATGGCCGCAAAGACCTGACATTCCTTCATTCTCTTAATTACCTGCGAGTCTCTGACATGCTGACTCTCCCACTCAGAAAGCAAAACATGCAGGTTGGAATTATCACCACAAAAGCTCCGGCTGATTAAATGTCCATCAGTGAACATGTGCAGCACATTCACCATTAGACTCAAAGGCAAAACTGGCACTCTCTCACGCAAACACACACAATCACCATTGACAGCCTCCTCTCATCACATTTGGGGGAAGAAAAAAAAACACGCCGCTAATGGGGGAACGAGGGACATGAAATCACTTTCAGTGGGACATAAAGGGCGGCATTGTGAGGCGGGCCTCGGTGTTAACTACACCACACAGACCCACGCTGAAGGAGGCTATTTAGCAATGTGGCCCCGGCCCGGGCCCTCTGCCGCTGATCTCATTTGGCTGCATTAATTAGCTCGTCTGTGAGCCGCGGAGCTGTGTTCCGCCGCGCGTCGGTTGGTTAAGACGACGACCGGGACGGTCTGTTGTAAATCTGCAGGCCCTCCTGAACTTCCTTACACCTCGACGCTCCCCCCCCCCCCCCCTCCTCCATCCTATCAGTCAAAGACAGCTGGGGCTGCACAGAGGGCACGACGGCGCCCTATTCACCGCATTCAGCACGGTGGCAGCCACCGCGGCACAATGGACCCCGCCGCCTGCCCCCTCTTTTGTCGAGGCAAAGGGGAGCTCATTTTTGTTTGTGCTTTAAATGAGTTCTCTGCTCATGGCGGTCAAATCTCTTCTGAGGGAGGGTGAGACATTTCAGTTTATGATTAGACATATGTGTACATGTCTGCAGGAGATGTTGATTTTTTATAATTTGCAGTATAGGGGCAGTATATAAGGGTAGAATAAAAACTGAAAGGTCAGAGTAGCCAATAAGCCTAATTGAACATAGAAAATAATATAAAAGAGCATCTTCATTCTTTTAATAAGAATAAGAGCAGTAGTGAGACAGCTGCTGATTCTGAGGGCAGACAGGATGGACATCTACAGTAAAAATGTGACACTTCGCTGCACCGGAAAAACAAAAAAAGGAAAGTTTGAGGGTTAAGTGTTTTGCTACAGAAACACAGGAAGAGAGAAGCTTTAGCAATGCAAATACGTAGCCAATGAAACTCAAACTGTTCTTCACGTGGTGAGGAAAAGGTCCCTGTAAGTGACACTCCACTTCTCCTTTTTCAGCCCCGCTATGTTTAACACCTTCAACTCGCAAAACAGAAATTACTCTCGATGCTAAAGTCACAAAACCATGTCTGCTCACCGAAACAAAAAGGGGAAATAGATGTTAGCTTGATACAACACACTTCAAATGAAAGTGCTTTAAAACAGATGGGACCCCGACATGTCGTCCCCTCATTCGTGTTTTTATAACGTGTTGTAATAATTAAAGCTGAAAAAATGATTAAACTTTACAATTATACACCTCTTTTGTTAAATAGGATTCTTCCTGATGTGTTTATATAATCAGAAAACATCTTGCAACTCTTTCCCTTCTCTCACACCAGGGCTTTTTCGAAGGTGTTAGCATTTCAATCACAGGATGTCTTATTTTTGGAATTCGACTCCACGTTTTCTCTATCTCGTGATATTTTTTTTTTTTTGTGGGATCACAGTGAGATAGCACAGAAGATGCTTGCAGAAGAACCCTCGCTCTTCTGCACGGCTCTGCGACGGCCGACGGCCGACCCTGCACACAACACTTTCAAAAGGAAGAGCGCTTCAGGACAAGGAAACCCCCACCCCTACGATTCTCAACCACATCAGAGGCCCACGCCGCTCTACATGTGCCCTAAACTTGTTTACTCCGGTAGCTGCAAAAGAATAAAAGCATGACTGGTGTGAGGGCAGCAGTTGACAGTAATATTCATGTTGTATTGGAGGGAGCCGTGGTGGCATATGCTGAAGGTGAGCCATGCATGTCAGCTAGGTCAGGCAGCAGTAGGTCATTTCCATAAGCTGCCGATGGAGCAGGTGATAGGAGGGTGCTGGCATGAGCCGGGACAGAGGTAGCGGGGCAGATGGACCTGTCTTGCACTGACCATGTATCCACGCACCCTGCTGGGGCCCCAGGAGGGTGCTGAGCAGGCTCCCAGAAAGGAGGCCGTCCCACTGAGACCCTGGCATTGAGCCCTCTCCAGCCTTGGCCTGCACCCATACCCTCCCTCCCCCCCACCCCTCACCCATCCATCCCTCCCTCTCCACCCCACCTTCCAAAACACCCTAAACGCTGACCAAGCCCTCAGGGCTCAGGCCAGCCCTCCTGGGCTAACAATGGCCCAGACAACAAGCTGGTCCGTGGGAAGGCCATGCCAAGCGAGGCGTACCAGGGATGGAAAGTAACAGTGCTGCACTAACGCAGTTGTGTATTCCTAATTCAGCTGTCTACTGTAAATATCTGAAAATGTTTTGAGGTGAAAAAAAGCTTATGCAGATGTGACATCTCATCTGTTCTTTATTTTTTTTTATCTGCTTCTAGATCCAGTCCTTCTCCGTGATGTGGCAAACACACACACACAGCTTGAGCTGTGAATATTCTTTGCAAGGTGACATTTCCTGGCTATGTGCAAATAAAGCACACGCTGAAACGCAGACAAAAGGCTGAGGTGGCTCTCAGAGAGATGACATAATCTCCTGTTAAATACAGAGTTTGCATGGATACAAATGATAGGAAAGGAGCGCAGCCTTTATGGAGTGGATGACGGTATCGTGATATGATGGTGCTGCTGGTGGGTTTAGACATACTGGGCGCAGTGTAGGTGGGGGAGGGGGGGGGGGGGGGTTGAAATCTCAAATAAGCTCTTCAAACTATTATTCTCCAACAGAAACTCAATTTGCACCACACTGGATTACAAGTTGTACCTATCGACCCGTGGCTGCCTCTCTGCAGCTGCATGGAGGAGCCTGGTTAAACCACGAGGGAGGAGGTCGGTGGGGGGTTGCGGAGCAGAGGATTGGCGATAATTGGTTGAAGGACAGTATACAGTAATAATGGGTCTAAATTGCCGGGCTCGAGAAGTTCCTGTCATGTTTTACCACTTCTATTTCCATACCAATTAAACCTTGTTGAAGCTGCCTTGATGAGAAACGTGGAGGTGCAAAGGATGTGGAATCGCTAAACACATTAAAAGCCCGCGCTCTGCTTTTATTTATGTCGCTTTGGAAGAAGCTTTTTTAGGGATTTCAACGCCAGATGCAGCGATATATGGTGAAAAAAACAACACGTGTTGAGGTTTCGTTCGAAATGATTAAAAATATGGATTATCTTAGTTCATTCAGCCTCACTAGATGTCATCCAAAGGATGGATACAGGGGGATTGAGTGGTAGATGGATGAGGATCAGAAGGACCGGATAGAGATGGATCTCTGGAGATATCTACTAGTGCCGTCGTCCCCGTGATGAGCCACCTATAATCCACGAGGACGAGCAGGTCTCATTTCAAAGTAAGATGGAGGCATCGATTCCACTCGACTGACGGGAGATCTGATTTAAATTTTGAATGCAAGAGCGTGCAGCTCGCCCTCCCCGGTTTCAGTTCAGATGGAATTGGCTTTGGTGCATGAGATATTCTCCCCGTTTGCCCAGCAGACCGTGCCGGCTGCGGTGCTTTGTCACATTTTGAGGGCTGAGGAACAACTGGGGCCGCCGCCTCGTTCACCTACACAGCTAGAGGGCATGCCCGTGCATGACGCTACAGCAAACCGGCAAGAAGTCCGTCGATCGGCCGGCAGCCACTCAATAACCTGCAAGAATTAATATGTTAACATGTCTTACATACATAAAATACCTTTATGCCTTAATTATGGGGTATGTTTTATAATGTCAAGTATCATAATATTATTAATATTAGTAACCCAGACACTTATTTTTCATAAGCAGTTTATTTTTACCATAGTTGCCCTTTCATTATGCATCATACTCTATACGCAGTATAAACATACAACACATTATGTTTAGAATGCATTCTAGATTATTATGTGCTAGCGAAATCATGATACTCTACCTTGTAAGTCATTTCTTAACTGCTTTATAATGTGTTTTTGATTATTGTTATAAAGCATGATGAATAATTAAGAGTACTTATGACTGGAATCATACAGTGCTATGAACTCATTATGAGTTTGTCATATTTGACATGGCGTTAACAAAGTGCTTCCCATTCACTTTCTTACCGAAAAGGTTGATAGCTGTGTGTGTGTGTGTGTGTGTGTGTGTGTGTGTGTGTGTGTGTGTGTGTGTGTGTGTGTGTGTGTGTGTGTGTGGGCATTATGTTTCAATAGTAAAGGAAATAATAGCAAGTTTTCTGAACAGTAATAATAGTACTAATAATCTGTGACTCACAGTGCTGGGGAATGCTAACTGCTCACGCTATAGGGTGTAAAGGTGTTTTTCTCATGTTTGCCTGGTATCGTATACCACATGTTATCTGCTGGGACGAGTAGCAGGGAGGTACTGAAAGCTCACACGTGTGACTGCAGAAGGCGTGGCCTACAAAGACGAACGTAAACGCTGAAGTGAACTGTGTGGCTGAAGGGGCCACAGCTGAGGAGCGCCGTCCCCCCTCCCCTTGTTGACGGAGCGGCCCCTATACTCCGGGCCTGTGTTTACGTTTCCCTCCCAGTGTTTCCCCCCACGGCGCTCCATCCAATTCTCCTCAACAAGGGAGCGTGAGGGGAGCGGGCTGAAATGAGAGTGGGCTCATGAATGGAAGGGGACAAATTGACATGTGGCGTTTTGTGAGGTGAGTGCCCAACCTCTCGACTGCTGATTACCATTCGCTAATGAGCACCCCGGTTTGTGTGTCCCCGCGTTGCTCTCTCTCTCTCTCTCTCTCTCTCTCTCTCTCTCGGCTTCTCTGCAGAATGTTCTTTCTCCTCTCCAGCTTTGTGCGGGCCCGGAGCGGCCAGTGGACCATAGGTGCGCTGTTAATTGGGAGACGCACACATCAGTAATTAAAGCAGTAGGGGGCCTAGTACTCTACCAATTCCCCTCCTTTAAAGGCCGCCCTCCCCCCTTATAATTCAATCTTGTCCGCCCGAATCGATCATTGTTGCCCGGCCAGTTTTGCCCCCGGCAGTTTTGTCACTTTCTAATGATGCCTTTTCAGAGAGGCGAGGCCTGTGTCCCACCAGCACCGGGTCCGGTTGGGGACCAATCCTTTTTATTTCTCTCTTCATGCTAACCTCACTCCATCTGATGGAAAGCCTCGCTTTTTAGCCACAAGCGAAATCGCTCGCATGTAGCTACACGCATGACATAGACACGCTGAAATTCAGCTGCCTCTCCTCCGTCGTAGCAAACGTCCAACTCAGATTTTCTTCATCTTTATTTTGCAGCATGGATTGAAGAGCACATTTTCCACAAGCTGATAGGCCAGAATCACACCCTGTGTTTATACTGAATCAATAAAATCAGACATGCTTTGTACAAGCTTCTAGAGATCAGGTCGCGAGACACAATATCTGTAATCCGTGGCATGAAGAGGGGGTCTCGGCTCCCAACCCTCCCCTCAGGACACCCCCACCTGTGTGTATACATCCCCAAACCTCCTTGCTCTGTGCTCGGCAGGCCAAGACAATCTATATCTATATCATATATCACATTGGAGGAGATTCACCGCAGCACGTTTGATTCTGGAGTCGGCCAACTAAGGGGGTTTTTGATGCTTTAATGGAGAAGCATATGTTAACCGTGCCCCGTATACTATTCTTCCACTTCTTCCACTTTACATCTGCTCTGTAGGTAACACGCTATAGCGAGTCCCGGTTGTGCGGAGAAGCTTCCCCTCCACGCGCCGACACCACTCGTGGCTTATAGCTGACGGTGTCGGCGTAGCCTAATTAAAACAACCCGACCGAGGTGTTTCAACGTGGCATTTTATGCTTCTCTGGGCCTTGTTTGTTCTGTTTCCATCCCCCCCCCAACCCCCCCACCCAGACCCCCTTGAGTATGGCGTTTTACATTTCTGTTTGTAAAACTGTCAACACATCCACTGGCTGTACTAACGTGTGATTTAGCGCCAACAGAGAGGAGGGATAGAGAGCGAGAGAGAGGAGACTGCATGAGATCTTGCACATTCTCAAAGTGGAATATTTTTTCACTGTTATCCCCCCCCACCCTTCCCGAAACTCCAAACTCCCCCACCCCCAAAGATGCCTTGATGTTTGCGAAGTGCTTAAACGATCGCATTGTTTTCCCCTCCTTTAGTTGTATTCTTTTTATCCTCTTACACGGGAATTCTGAAACTTGAAACATCAACATCTTAACCCTTCCTTGATTCGGTTCTGCTGGCTCAGAGCGAGAGAAGAGACCATATCCAAATGAAATTGATCAAAATCAGACGTCCTGTGTCATTGCTGGGGGAACCTACTGTATAAACCCTAAGAACCTGCACGCCTTCCATAATGCAAGCCTCATTTCAGAATAAAATCAGTACAAACAGGTCAAATAAATATCAAAGCAAACATATGTGACTCTTTTCATCAGCTTTACTTAACGCAATAAGAAAAAGATTCACACTCACATCCGTTTCCACCAGAAACAGAGGAAATCCCACATTCTCACCACAGCAATGCTGCAGCCTGGCTTTGGATTCCAGTTTTTCTTTTCTCCCTTTTTTTTTTTTTTAACTTTGTTTGGCTTTAATTTACACCTCTGTTTTGCAGATGCGAGAGGGGAATTCAGCGTCTGTCCCTTCGGAGAAGTGCACTGGCAGCAGAACATTAGCTCATTTTAACGGCCAGTGTAATAATCTGGGCACCGGAGGGCCTCCGTTGGAAGCTCTACTTTACACTAAAGCATTGGAGGCTCCCCTGTCGATAACAAGACAGTCACTTCATTATAGCTTCACAAGTCATCCATTTATTATCTATTGGCCCCATCAGAGAATGACGGAGCACGGGTGGCAGATGTTACAATATATTAATCAAAGACGCGCCGCCGTGTCAAAATGTAATTTTCTGCTACGGGTGCTGGAGATCTAATTGTTTGATTCGATAACAGAAGTATATAAGATGCCCAGGGGCAGAACGCCACGCGTCCTCCAGCATACGCAAATAGTGCAGGCCCATGCCCGAGCTAATGTTTAAATTTAAGATGACAGGCTGTTCTTTATAAAGAAGAAGAAAAACGAGAAGTGAGATTGGTAGGTTGTTGATAAGGGGGACCACGATGGTGCCAAAGCACACTTCTGCAGTTATTGCCAAAATGCGGCTCGAAGCTTTTAAATTAATTCAGAAAAATGTTTCTCTGTGGTTTAGAGCTTCGTAGTGATAATTAAAATTTGTCTCATAAACACTGTTGCTCATAAAGTTGTTGTTGTCGGACACAATCCTCTGTTAATTCCTATTTAAATGCATCAGTAATCACTTTTGTCCAGGTGTCATGATTATTATATGTCACGATTATATTGTATGGTGCTATAAAAGACACAACATATTCAAATAATGGGTTGTTATTAATTAATGGGTGTATTTTTTAATGTTTAATAGGTAATAACTGGCATTTTCTTCATGAAATTCAAATTATTATACACCATGTGATGTACTTTTACTGCTTGCTATAGATGGAAACGTGAGGGAAGCCGTCTCGCTGCATTTCTAATGAAACGCTCGGTGTCAGTTCATTCTGTGACCGTGCCTCAACTCAGAATTTCCCCTTTAATAGACTTAAAACATTTACTTTAATAAGCCACTTGGACTGGAAGAAAAAAAATTTAAAAAAGAGATGGCACGACACATTCCGAAGGCCCGAAATGTGTGAACGCGCAGACACGTCTGCATGAAGCGTAGTGGCTTAGTGCCGATTATAGTTGCACCAAATGTTGAATAGGACTTTCAAAAAACACATTCACGAGAAGCTGTGAGAAATTCACTCACACCAGCGAATGCAAAAGCTGACCACAGCCAACAACAGGAGCAGAGCAAAAAAGCCACATTAGCGAACGGGCAACTGTATAACCGAAGAAGAGGAAGAGGAGATGCAGAACAGCCGAACGCTCACGGAGACGAAAATAAAGATGTATGACTCTCATCACAGTTTTACAACATTTTGTACAGATTTCACAGAGGAGACGTTTTTTTTTTTTTTTTTTTGCAGAGGAGGGAAGCGTTATTATGAATGTAATGACATAACGAGAAGGGTGGAAAAGTCTGACATGTTTGTTCGTCTTTAAAAAAAATGCCAGCGAACCAAACAAAACAAGTGCAAAGTTCCCCCATTACACTCACAACAAGCAGACAAGAGAAGGACCCCGACACACACACACACACACACAACCCCCTTTCACATGTAATGACGATTCCCCTTCATTAAAACTGCTAGTAACCCTGTTAGGCTGGAATAGACTCACTACGGGTAATCGTGAAAACACTTTTAATCAACGCACAGAAACAGCGGAGACCTTGCTAGAATGCGTTCACTCCAAATAAAGCAGGCTCTTTATAAACAGGCGCAGCAAAACAGCTCAGACCCTGATAAGACTCCTCACACTCTCCATGGCGAAACCTGCCTGTGAATGTCTCCTGACAGCTCCCATAGCCCTTGTTAGAGAGAATCACTTCCTAATGATTCAACCCAGCTTGGAAACATCAACACAAAAGTAACACTTGGGCGTGCAGTTTTAGATGAAGTAACGTACACACACACACACACACACACACACAAAGTGTGTGGTTGACTGGAGTCACCGATGTGCAGTTGCTATGCTGACTTTATGACGAGCAACAAAACAAGATGACTCCATTGGTGATTGGTTATATTTTACCGGCGTGAAGCGGAACTGTTCAGTAAAAAAAAAAAAATGTGTTGAAAATTTTAAAAGAAATCATTTTCATTCATTATTTGTTGCCTGACGCTATTTTATTCGATACCTAATTTCCTCATTTATGTTTCCCATCGTGACAACTTGACAAACTCATTTCAGTGGTTGGATCTTGGAGACCTTTTAAATCCGCAGTAAAAATAATTGGTCTGTAATTCTTTTACAGTTCACACCCGTGAAGAGAAAAAAAAGAAAAAACCTGCCACCTTTTTGCACGCTGTGGTTAACACAAATGCATGCTTGCTCATAGGCTCGCACACACACACACACACACACACACACACACACACGCACATACATGCATACAAAGCATGCACACACACACACACACACACACAGGGCGGTTGACACATGGTATATCAGCAGGCGCAGTTCTTTTGTCCTCTTGCTAGTTTTAGCATCGCCACTACTCCTGGAACACGTTGCTCTTTTGTCCTGAATATGATGCAAATGCAAAAACACAAATGGAGTTTAATTTCAAATAAAAAGCCACACTCATCGCTACAATTTAAAATACCAGAAACAAACACTTTTTTTTGTTTTTTTAACCGTCTCCAATTGTGTCCACATTCTTCCCTCTCTGTTGTCCGTCGGTGAGCAACGATGACACAAATCGATGTGTGACTAAGAGTTTTTTCGAGGTCCCGTCGTGTGACTCAGAGGTGCTCGCTCGCTCATGCGGCAGCAGCAGCTGTATTTTGGTGATGATCGTGGAGCTGCCAATCAAGCCTACAGTGGGTGGGGTTTGAGTCATGGCTGACATGACACCGACAGGTGTGACTCAGTGGCGAGCAGCGGGCATGAAAAACACTACGATTATAATCTAGGCTAAATAATATTTGTCTTTATCTTCATCAGGACTATTCTTTTTAATTTTTTTTCATGCAAAATTGAATTTGAATTTTTTAAAGCACAAATCAAAAACTTTCCCTTTTTGCTCGGGTATGCCACCCTCCCTCTCTCTCTCTCTCCCTCTCTCTCTCTCTCTCTCTCTCTCTCTGTCTCTCTCTCTCTCTCTCTCTAAATCCGTCTGATCCCAAACAGGTTTATCCCACAGATGCTGTCACTCCTTCACCCTGGGTGTGAAAAATATGGGGGCCAAAAGGTGCTACTCTGTAATCAGGGCTGGACTGTTGTGCCTCGTCTGGTAACCGCCGCAAGGCCCCGTGGCCGTGGGGCCCTCAGACACCCTTGGGTGCCTCTTGGTCTGTCAGACATCTCTGCGGTGTGGCGGAGCGGCCGGAGGAAAGCCAAACCCAAGACTAAAACGCTCACATGGGTGATGTTGCATCGGGATAAATGGACGCTGCGCGCCGCCAATAGTGAAAAGGCAGATGTGACATCGGTTCTATTTTCACAGATTATGAAATACAGTCTTCATCCAACGCTCCGCGTGTGAACGGCAGATTCCATGGCTGAAGCTTTTTCTGTCTGCATTCCCCACATGCTCTTAACACCTACAATTATATATTTTTATATTTAAAAACAAAAACATGATTGGACCAAAATTACTTACATCTTGCGTCAGCCTGTGAAAAGCTTAACATCTTGACACTGGCTTTTAGTGAAGGCTTCGGCTTTCCCAGGAGTGTGTGGCATGGCACGGCGACGGAGGAGAGCAGCTTCACCGCACCTCCAGGTCCTTCTCTCGGAGCGGTGCTCCTTCTACGGAGATGGATGGTGAACCGCTTTTGGGGCTGGAGACGGAGAAAAAAGACAGTTCATGTAGTCGAAGTAGCTGAAAAGTCAAATAAAATCATTCATGAAACCCTGAGAATAAAGCAATCAGCTCCTTTCAGGAGGGGTGGGGGGTGGGAGCAAGTAAATCCAGGCTTAAACGCATTACTTCTTATTTGAAGTACACATTTACAAAGCTTTAAACCTAAACTCTAGTGTCTCACTTGACTTTACAGAAATCAGCATCCCTGCTTTTGATCCAAAGTCTCAAAGTGCCCCCTAGTGGGTATTCCCTGTCTCTGCTCCGAACGAGGTCTGCAGCAACATTTGACCCTAAAATAAGGTGTCAGTAGTCGACTGTGCTAATTAAGAGGGCATTTTCGACACGGGATCACGGGATAACACTCGGCGCAGCACAGTCGGAGTGAATTAGCTGTTTTCTGTACCATAACAAACCGCTAAGCATCTGTGAGGGGAAACTGGATGCAAACAGACCCATCCACACCGTATCAAATGTGTACATGGCTGATATATGCTACAGAAAACAAATGATTGATCCCTTTAGCACTCCCTACAGGACAAATACCTTTACAGCTGTGAGATGACACCTTCATCATTAACGCTGGCTTTGTGGTCACCCGGTTTCCCCGTTTGCGTCGCTGTAATTCCAGCCACACGGAGGAAAAAGATGGACAGTCTGTGTGGAACAGCCTCTGAAGCCATTGTTGATTGATAATACACTCTGTCTCTCCATAACTCCCTCCCACAACACGACTTGGCACCTTGTCCCACTGGCTGGCCCCCGGAAGGAAAACAATTACCAGAGAAACGGAACAACAATACCCAGAATACATCTGCTTGTGCCGGCTGGGGCCCCTGACAGGCCTGACTCTGCGCCCCAGCTGGCTTACACAGAGGACACATTGCCCGCCTGGATACTGAGTGTACAGGGCTCCTGCTCCTCGTGGCTCCTGCCGGTCCCACCTGTCTCCCTGACTGACTGTCTGCCTTCTCTGGCAACGGCGGCTCCGTCAGAACAGATGAGGGCCCGCCTGTCGGAGCAGTCGTTCGCATAGTGATACCCTTCTGCTTGGATGAGACGGTGCACCAGTTTGGCCCCTCGATGACACCCATGTGATGCCGTCTCCCTCGTGTTATAGCTCAGCTCAGCAGACGTAGAGGAGCACAGAGCAGTAACATGAACCAACAGTCAAATCAAATGTTTGGCGTTTGAAAGCATGTGGTTTGATGGGTATTACTATGTCTTTAGAAATCAAGCTGAGTTGGCTCAGGCGCGCCTCATCCCAGTGAGTGTTTATTGAGTTTATGTTGCCACCTTGTGGCCATCATTGAGGTTTACTTTCTTATAATGCATCGACAGTAATTCCCTGGCAGTTGGTTCTAAAACTTTCTCTCAAGATAAATCAGAGGTGCCACAATATTACGTTTTAGATCCAATTTTTTTGTCCTATAAATAAAATAATTTGAAAAGGAAATCTAACTTTTTAGTTGAACTGCTCGCAATGCAGGTTGTGAGTGAGGAAGGGTCAAAGGTAAAACAGCAGCAGGTAAATATATATACAAATATTTTACATATTTAAGGTATGTGTTAAAAATAAATTATAGGTATATGAGGTATAGCAGAAGTATCAATTAGATCGAATTATATCCACTTAATTTACTATAAAATATTATTTTAAAGATAATTACATATAATTGCAATAGCAAATTCTGACACTGCACAAACTACATGATTGTGTTCAAAGTTATTCAGTTGACTGCAATTCAACCACAATTACTATTATTGTTAAAGTGCAATTTATTCTTTACATTGTGGAGATTACATAATAAATCTATTTTCATTCAACAAGTGCATGGCCTCTAAAGTTATCTCTGGCCTGACTTCACCTCCAGCAGGAGAGGTCGGCCCCGCCTACTGTAGTAGGGCGTTTGCTGCTTTCAGGTTCTGTAGGAAATATTGGCGATATGACGTTTAGTGGCCTACTGGTGGCTGTGCAAACTACTCATTGATTTGTGCACTTGCACTAGGTGAGCACTTAGCATTTATATATTATTTATTGTCAATAATTGCTTTGAATTAGTTTGTAAAATGTTAGAATAAGCTATTGTCCCTTCATTGTTAAAATAAGGAGTTGTAAATAAAATGCTATTTTATTGTATTTTTTTTCAGAGACTGTAGTATTTGCATTTTTCATCCAAATAATCAAACAACGTTCACGGTGACTACAAATAAAATTAAAATTTCTCCTAACAACAGAGGCAGCCTCCGTCCGACACAGGATGTTTCGAGGAGCACCTGAAGGCACCGTCGTCAGCACGCGGGCTCGGTGTAACCGGGAGGGAGGAGTGCTCGGTGACAGCTCGCGGGGACACGCCCCGCCGTGACAGCAGCGGGTTGTGCAGCTTTGACACCGTGCGGGCTGCCTCCTCAGCGGTGACCGAAGTGTCTCGCCGCCTCTCGGCTCCTTTCTGACGGAATAACTTCTCACACAACTCCGTGAGCCGGCTGCCGGTTGTTGTTGTTGTGGCCGCCGACTGCCGTGGCTTTTTAACCGCGTCAGGGCAGAGATGTAAAGCAAGTTGCGCTACCGAAACCTCCCTTTTGACATGCTTCTGACATAACGAGGAGCCCAAGAAGTGACAGAGGTATTTCAGGCATTTCTTTTCGCGACTTGTCTATGTCGGTGTTCTGTTGTAGTTACCGTAATAACGCAGACACGGCGCAAGCAGACCTGTCAGCCGCCGACGAGCCGTCGTTGTGATGGCTTGAAGACGCGACGCCGTTTTGGCAACATGTTGTTCGAGTTGCTTTTAATGTCCGTTCGTAAATGCAGCTTCATTCACCCGTTGAGTGATTTAAAGGCGAATCTCGGGGAAGAAGAACAACTTTGAACGTTTTAACAGCGCAACAATTCCGTGTGCGACTCTGGGCCTCACCTGCCTAACAACACACGTCATACCAGTCAGAGTTTTTGCTGAATATTTGCGTACGTCACAGCACATGTGAGGTTAATTATGCGCCAACAGGTGCGTCTAACTTCTGCAGCTCACCTCAGCTGAGAGAACTAGCTGATAAGTGACTGGTGGGCCCTGAATGCAGCATCCAGGTGCTCAACATCACCTGGCTGCTGATTACAGATCTGTCCACGACGTGACTTCTCTGCTTTTTTTATTGTTTGGGGACTTAACCAAACATTGTGCACCTGCTACTGATACAATGAATGTATTTCTTTTGCACGCAGCCCCAATGCTCAATAGGAACAGGCTTAGATGCTGGAATGGTGTTTGAGGTCAAAGGTCAGGATCAGATGAAGTGCAGCAGCCTGAAGCTCTTTTTTGGGGGGGCTTTCGGAGGTTTTGTGCCATTGCTGACTGATTTTAAGAATCGACATAGCAGAAAAAGCACAGTTGGAAAAAAAAATGTAGTTGAGAATGGCTCCATTAAGTTGTGACAACACTAAACCAGCATGCGTGATACCAAGTCTCTGGAACAAGCGTGCAATGCAACCAGCATTAATGTTCTTTACACCTATCAAACATATCAAACATGTCTGTGTGAATAAGGTTTATATTTGGTTAAAAAAAAAGCTTCAGCGCTTGAACTTTTTATAAGGATGGGATCATCTTTTATTAAAAGAGAGGAATATTGCTTTCCCACTGTTCCTTTTCCAATAATAGATGAGTCATGGCACAGGGGTTTAAACAGCTGATTTTGATCTGTGTAGCTTGTTTTATTATAAAGATTTTGGTTTGATAATAATAATTTTGGACCAACACGTATTTCTTCATTAGGCCTACGTGTTGTTAAACGTCTGTGAAAATGCAATGGGGCATGATTATACAGTGTATAATGTTTGAGAGATTGACATTTCATTTATTATACCAACCTTTTTCATTACACAGAGCTGCAGTAATAACTGTAGGGGTTGACGCTTTGGGCGCCGTCTCTTATAAAAGAAAACAAATAAACTCTGTGCTCGTATAAATGCTATGCTAAACAGATATATGTTTATCTCTGTTTAATTTATTGCAGTTATCCACACGTATTTACTTTTTGTAAATATGTTTGTCTATTCTGTATAGTCGATATTTTGCAGCCAACTGCTGCACTTTATTATGATCCTTTTTTAAAGCCCTTATTTATGTCTGCACATAAATGCTTAATGTAACCTTTAGTAGGAGATCTACTTTTCCCTTTGAAGTTTCTGATGAAGATTCATATCAAAAGGCCTTCTAACTGCACTGTGATGCTTGTGAGAACTAATCTATGAATCCAGTCCACCCGTCTAATTCATCCCCTTTCCCCGCCTTGTTCGCCTCCATCTTGCGCCTCCCTTTCAAGGCACTGCAGGGGAAAGATGGAGGTCCAGGGTGGTGTTCAGCAGCCGGAGCCCCGCCCTTTGGGCTCCCCTCTGTCAGGGGCCAATCAGCAGAATGAATTCGACGACAGACAGACGGATGCCAGCGGCAGGTCTTCTGCTGACAGCCACAGTATGGATGCGCCGCCAGCAGGCCAGAAGGACGACCAAAAAGTAAGTTGCAGCAACTGTGCTGTGTGTGTGTGTGTGTGTGTGTGTGTGTCTACTCATTGGCTCTCTTGGAATGCTAACATGCTAAGTTGCAACTGTTTGCATTGCGGTGTTGTGCACTCGGGGAGCACTGATACGTGCAGAGAGGCATGTGTTTGCTCACCAGCACAAGCAAAAGTGAAACTGTAGGTCCTTTGGTTTCGGTGGTTTCAGAAGGAAGTAGCTAATGTGTTGTTATGTTGCCATGAGAACCGCTAAGCACACAAGCCTCGGCATTGCTGTGTGCGTTGAGAAATTGCTCGGCGATTGCATGCGTCTCCACGTGCGAGCGCCCGATTCTCAAACGTATCAACCCCCTCTGCCGTCTCGGAGCCAAGAGTGACAGCAAAGTCCTCCTTGGCTCACCTCCATCGCAACGGACGTCAGTCAGGCTTCTCTGGCAGGAGCCAGAACCTCTTTCCGTCAATCAGCCTGAGAGGCTCTATAGGCACAACAGATATACAAAAAAAAAAAAAAAAACGTTCACGAGATAACCGGACCGACTGCTACTGGCAGCTGTGAATTGGATGCTTGTCATGGCTTGCTCTATCAATTGTGAGTTCTTTTGAGCAGACTCGACATAACCCTTCATCTTGGCGAGATAAAAGGGCCTTTTGAAGCATTTAGATAGCATCAAAAAAACTCTCCAAGATGTAAAATAATTTCATTATTAAGTGTGGTGGCAGCATGTTCTAGCAGGAGGCCTTTACTGCCTAAAAGAGAGAGACGGTTGCCGACTGTATATATGTTAAATCTGCCTGTGGAAATGTGGAGCGGTGTTTTATGTACAGAATATATTTGATTTTCCATGCATTCAAAATACTTAGATAATTAGAATATGCATAGGTTGGAGGTGCAATGCTGTTTTGCAGCCACCTCCTGAGTTCAGGATATATCTTCAGCTTGTAGGAACTATAACCTACGTACGCTGGAGTCGTAAAACATGACCAATTTCCAATTTATATATTTAATTTCCCCCGGACTGACAACGTCTGATTCAAAGTGTTTTAGTAGTTGATGAGTACAAAACAGTCAACGTTTTTCAGGCCTGCCTTTAGTTTGGTTTGATGACATTACCAGTGTTGTATCGTAAAACAAAAAAGACTGCAACCATGCAATTTAAAGGAGCAATTAGATGCTTTTATCTTTTCAGTTCATAGAAATTCTTTACCGCAGACATTTTGTAGGGAAATTCAATAGACACTCTTCGCAAGGCTGGTTAACAGATCACTTTGTCTCTCGGATGTAATTGGCTCAATGAAACAAGCGGGGCTTACTGATTGCCTTCACACAATTGATTTGAATTGGTTTTAAAAAAACATAATTGATCTGACCTCGGTTAACCTATTTAGAGCTCACATTGACGATGCCTGTCTGCTTGTATTGTTGGCTACACAACATGGTACACAACTCGCAATGAAAGCTGCCGTGGTTGAATAAACAGTGCTCATGTCTTTGGTTGTTGTTGGTGCTGCATTGTTGAGCAATGAAGCATGAAGGCGTTAGCTTCTTCAGTTTAAGAGATTACAAGCTCTCAGTGGCAACTTCAAACGTTTTTTTTTTACATTTATTTGTATTTTACAGAGACAGTGTGCAGCATATCATCCTCTCCTATTTGAAATCCATCACCACCCCTCTGATCGGTATTTATCAACGTGTGCGGATGCTGTTCCCATAGCCCTTCGTGGCACACAGCCAACACCTATACCTATACCCACATTCCTATTCGTCGACGTCAGCTCGGCCTTCAATGCAATCCCAATCAATCTCCCCAACTGTTGGACGTAAACGTGACCCCTGCATGCGCCGCCAGCTTCCTGTGGAGACGGCAACAGAGGGTTAAGATGAATATGCTGTCATCTCGCCCTCTGACCCTCAGCACAGGCCGCTCACCCTGGCTCTTCTCCCTCTACACAAACACTTCACATCCACAACCACAGCTCAGTTATTAAATATGCAGACGATACACCCATAATCCGAGCCCTAACTAAGACCGTGAGCAGGTAGCCCAACAACGTTCAGCTCAATGCTTCTAAAGCTCATTATGGCGGGTACAACCCCCCCTCCGAAGTCCCCCATTCATGTCTCATTCAAATTTCTTGGCACACACATCGGCAACACCCTCGTGGAACAGCAGAGACCGTTTTCCTGAGACAGCTCAAACAATTCAAAGTAAAACAGAGCCTCAGTTTTTGCACAGCCCTCATTGAGAGCTTACTCAGCTCATCCATAACAGTTTGGTGGGGCAGCGCATAGTCAATAAATCATCCGAGATTATTGGCTCCCCCGTCCCATCAGGTGAAAGACTATATCGCAGTGAATGTTCTCCCTCCTTTTTATATTCCACTTGCACAAGTGAGCTATGAGCTACTTAGCCTCTAGCTTGCTATCGTTGGTTTCTGCCAGAGGGGACGGAGGAGAGAGTCTTGACGAGCTAGTTGGTTAGCGGTCTCTCTTCCATGGCGATCTCCAAACTGTCTGCAACGGGTGCACCTGTGTTTTTAATCACAACACATAGTCACTCGCTCGGATCGCACTGGGTCTGAGCACCTTTTTGGAATTTGGAAAAAACACGCAAGGTTTGATTCTGAAAAGTGAAGCTCAGGGTGACAGCAGCTTAAAATTAGATTCCCTCTACTGACCAGCAGAGGGCGAGAATTATAAGACTGAATAGAAGTGAGGAAATTACCCTACTTCTCATTTGATTTACTATCTCAGTAAACATTTATGGTCTCAATTGCTAGTTTCAAGTCTTCTTCAATACAGCCCGGTGTTCATCTAATAAATAATGGTCCCATTTGGTGTAAAATAGACCATAAAGCAGGGTATGCTTCAGGGCGTGGCTGGAGAATACTCAAGGAAGGTCAGGGTCTTCCTTTTTAAGGGTACAGCAGAAGCCATTAAAGCTGACCCTGCTCTTAAAGCTCCACGATGACCCCTGCCCCTTCGCTGTACCCTGACCCACGTGTTGGTCCGTGACACTAGCCGAAGTACAGCAAATGACCTCTAAACCACCCCGAGGGATTATCTCTCGCGGCATCCCTCGCCGTGATAGCGTCGGTTTGTGCTCATTATACTGCAATTAGCTTTGTTGAAATCTCAAAGCGTCAGCCGACCACCACTGATGATGAGCTACATTTGCTGATCTGAAATATTGTGCTAATTGGTGTCACAACAGCCGGCTGACCTTTTACTCATTAGCTGCAGTGGAAGCAGAAATAAGTCGGCAAGCATCGAGTTGCTGATGCAGCACTTTTTTTTTTTTTTTACAATTGTTCTCTATTCTATCAGCGTGTGTGAATGTGTGTTTATGTCTTTCTACGGATACATTTCTAATTTCTCATCTCTCATATGTATGTAAAACAGAGCGATCTATTCCTCGCTGTGGTAATTTGTGTTTTCTTTCCATTAGAAATGAGTCATTGGGGATGGAGCTTTTATGCGTGGAGTGGAATGGTCGTACCAGTGATTATTGCTGTTGTATTTGATTACACAAATGAGAAACATTCAGGAACAGGGGAAGCAAATTCTATTAAATTGCTTGGGCTGAAGATTGTGTGTGTACTTCCAAATGAGCGATCAGAAAATTAAAAAATCCGCAAAGATGTTATGAAGTCAGGATTTGTTTGTTAACCAATAAACTCGTGTCGCATGAGCTCTAATCAGAGAAGTGGAACTTTCTTGACTTTGCGATGCCTTGTTGTCCAGATGCTCTTGAATCATTTGCGGGATGGCTTCTCACTCATCATGACGTTGAGGTGAACTGGAAAAGCCAGATGGCTTCTCACCTTGCTGGCCAATTTGGCTTCGGCGGCACTGTGACAGGTTGGGATGTTGATTCACTCTGATTGCTACTTTTTCTTTTTTTTTGTGTCTTTTTTATTAAACTTAACAAGCTGTGTTGCTCGTCAACCCTGAAACTGAGCTGCAGTTTTTCTTTAGATGTTAGGTTGCAGATTGATCTGAATAAAGACGTCGGCCAAATTTGTAAGTAAAGGAATAATGTGAACAAAAATGTATGCCAGGGAAAGTTTTCGTCTTCTTTAAAAGCACTACTGACTAAGCAGAGTGCAGTGAGGTGAGGTAAATATGGACAGACATCCTGAACACCACCTCTCCCTCCCTCCACTCTACAGATTACCTCGGTGGAAGCTAGCGGGGCCCACATAATTACCTTGTGTTATTTCTCCTCCCGCACTTGGCTTTTGAAGTCGTGGCTACCTGGCTGCCTCGCTGCCTCAGCCCTAATAGCATCCCGGCATGCCATCGATCCCACACCCCTCCTCCGGAAATGACTGGGTGGCGGTAGGTGGGCTGATGGGTTGTGGAGGGAGCAGTCCAGGAGTCTGCCTTAAGCCTCCACAGATTCCCTAAAGCACAGGTTAATCAATATTCCAGTATGCCTAATAATGTAAACGGCACAACTATAATATCTACATTTACTGGCACCTCGTCAAATACCGTATATTAGCGATGCGAATTTTTTTTTTTCTTAACTGCTTACCCTGATAGAACCAAGTGATTTCCTTTTTTTATGGAGCGTGTCACTTCGAAGCCTCCACAATAGCAGGGACCTTTAAAAAGACCTTACCGCTCCGTTTTTTTTTTTTTTTTTGAGGGAAATTAATAGCTTCTCTGCTCAGCTGTGTCAGGAAAGTAAAATAAATTGTGGCTGTAATAGTTTTAGATATGCTGTGATGTCTTAATCCTTTGACAGCGCAAATATTCACTGCCGTACGCCGGCCTATTTCAAGGGAAAAATGCCTTATGGAGGCGGTTGCTTTGCAGAGAGGTGACATGTCGCTTTAGTGTGACGGCAGAGAAATGCCGGCAGATGCAATATAACTCTGTGTATATCTCATTACTGGAATGCTATCCTGAGCTTTATTGGCAGCTTGTTTTTAAAAGCTTCTATATGTGTGCGTTTCCTACTATTATTATGTTTGCTGTGTGAATCAAACGCAGCTCAACTTTGACATTTTTCTTCCATCAGTATCAGAAACGTTCTCAGACAGACGAAAAGAACAACGAGGACCTGTTCAAAGCTCCTCCTCCTCCTAAGTGTGGAAAAAAAAATTGAAGAGACAGCTTGATGAAACCTCTGCAGACGTGCTAATTTTGCAAAAAAAAAAAAAACCCTGTAATGAAGCGCTACAGCAGCTCTACTAAAATATCCAGCCACGAGTTGAGGTGATGCAGCATTTACATCAGCGCCCGACACGGAAACTGTGACGCACAATGAATTAAAATTTTGAATCTGGCAAAAATATATATCGCTTGAGAAAAATATCTTTTGAAAGAGTGCATTCCTATCCGGTGAGGTAATTATGTCGTCTCCAGAGTGCAGCAGAAAGCTAATTGGGTTAGCTCCTCCTGCGTTGGCGAGGTCAAGCCTTAGTCCATGATCTTATGTATTAGGGACGGATGATCATTAGTGACTCAGTGAAAGAGCATTAAAAATTGATTTTTGCTCTATTTGTGATCGCTCCATGGATGCTGGCGGTAAACTTTCCAGTCACATGTGGACTTGTAGGCGTAGTGATATGCATTTAAATGTCAATGGAAGCTCGCCACAAATAGCAATGGCGGAACTTCTTTCTCTCAGGAAACGAAGATCGGTTCGCTATTTGATGCGTTTCATGCCTGGCTCTGGCTATTTGTAGAGACTTTATTTGTGTCCCTGCTTACTATTTTAGTCCATTGGCTCTTTTTAAGCTGTCATACGAAAGAAGAGAGGATGATCAAGCATGTCAAATGCGTATCGTGTCGTCACGTATCGAGACACAACCTCGTTTTATCTCTCTTCTTATCTCTCGTCAGTGCATTTTACTCCTCCGTGTAGAGCTCCTCCTGGAAAATAGAAGACACATGGGCACACACACACACACACACACACACACACACACACACACACACACACACACACACACACACACACACACACACACACACACACTCTCTGACACACTACCAGCAGATCACAGGGACCTCATTAGCTGCTGTCACAACACATTTATCCCTCATCTGTTTCTGGGAGCTGTCCCGAGCAAAAAGGTTGCTCTCTGCTGCAAAGTGGGCAAAGTGGGCTCCCTCACTGTGTTTTTCATTCTCTCTAATAGAGAGCGATGGCACGGGGAGGGGGGGGGCACCTCTATCTGTGGCCCCGTCCAAAAAAACGGGGGCTGATTTCTGCCTGAAAATAGCCCTGCTGTCAGCTCGCCTTAGTTGCCGGGCCCTGCTGAGAGTCAGTTAAGGGGATCAGCCGCTCGCCACAGTGTGTGGCTCCGTGGTAAGACACGGCGCTGGTGACACATTGCTCTGATGGGATCACCCGCCGCTCCTAATCCCCCCCCTTCGACACAGATGACCTATGGGGCTCATCGGACTCAGCAGAGTCACCAGTCGTGACTCCGGTCCTGGCCGACTTTAGCATCCTATCCCGTTGACCTCCAGCCCCTTAAAGCTAGGAAACAGCGTTCGGCTCTTAAACCATAAAACCATTAACTCCATAAATAAACAAATGCTGTCGTCATGCATTTAGTTAGTTCATAAAGAAAACATTTTTTTGGATGTGCAACTTGATTTGTAGGCCAGCGATTTGGCACGGGAACACAAGCACGAGCAAAACCTGTTTAGGAGGCCATCTGGAAAGTCCTTCGCTGTGATTAAAGGAATTTCAGCCCCTTTGCATTTTCACTTTTTAATGAATTGTGCACCCCACGGATGTTTGCTCTGTGTGTCTATGTGTGTGTAGAGGCATGTGTGTTGTTGGGAGTTTGCGTCTGACTCAATGTTAAGGCTGGGAACTGTTCGCTCTCTCTGTTTGTGATGACTTGGCAGCGAAGGAAAGGTCACGGAAGACTCGTGCAGAATTGCCAAATGTGCTAGATGAGCAGTAGTCAATCCTCGTCTTCTCCTTCACAGGGTGGAACTTTTGTATTTTTTGTTTTGTTTTAAACGTTGCCCAGAAAATATGTCTAATGTTCTCATTTCTGGCCGTAGACTTCACTCATCATGTGGCTCTTAAAGTCATACAACAGTCATGCACAACATGTTCAATAGGTGAATTACAGAAACTTTGACAATCACTGTCTGAAAGGGAACTTTAGGCAAAAATACATTGCAAATTCAATGCACAACAACCGAACCGATCCTCGGTTTGCAATCATGCTCATTAAAGCACACCATGATTGGTTACACGCCGTCAGTCCACCTGTATTATTAGCCAATAGGTTGACAGGCAGGAATCATAGCGGCGGCAGCTAGGACAATGGCAGAAGTGTCCGGAGTGGATGCTCCACATAAGAAAGAAACTTGTCATTCAGAGGAAGAATTAAAGATTATTTTTAATTACTCTCACTGCCACCAGGGGGAGACAATTGTTCCATACGCTCACTTTATGTCTTAAAGGGACACTACACCAAATTGTGATATCATCAGGTATAAAGTGTGGACAATGAACTGGGAGAGATGTTCTCGATTATACTGACAGCACCCAGGTGAAGGTTCTCAGTAGAAGGGAACATTTTGCTTGGACAACACTACAATATAAAAATACAAAGAAAACATCATCGTCCGTGGAGCAGCTCCAGACTTTCTACCTGAAGACCTACCGAACTGTTTTGTGGTTTTGAACGAGAGTAGCTCACTAATATTGATTGATCTCTCCTAGGCCATGGAAATAATATATTGGAATTCTTAAATTAGGTTTTGTTCCCCCTGGAAAATCTGAGATGTTAATGTTAATATTACTGTTCTTTATGGTTCTCATATTTCTGTACGACTATTCTTGATTGTTTCTCATGAAGATTGCCCATTTTCTACTGTTATTTTTTAAGCCTTAAGACGTACGCTGTTACAAATGAATGACATCATTACAGCCATATAACTCATGAAAAAGCCTTCTTGCCATTTTCCCAAAGAATAAAAAAAGAGATCAGTAGAAAGCTTTCGCAACCAATTGCACAAATGGAGAAAAAGAAAAATACCGAATGCTTTCAAACTTGTGCTTCAAGTTCACTTGGGGTCTGGTTTTTGGATCAAGTCAAACCCTTGTGGAAATCGAGGGTAGATCAGAGTCAGAATTGGACACACCTGCTGATGCCTTCTCCTTTTCCTTGCATGTGGGAATGGTTTGTGTACTCGACGTTATCTAGTGTTATAAACACGTACAAATCACACGTAGTTCCCATAAAACTAGTATGAGGGTAATTCTGGCACAGTCTCCAGTGTGAAGGAAATACAACCTCAGACAAGGATATATTATCTTTGTTCAGTGATAATGAATTACTGTACGTATGAAATATCCTGATGATAGAATAGCTGTTTTCATCTTTGAGACGAGTGACGATGACCTCAGCTCTTGTTTGGTCCAGTCGGACAGATGCTGCACTGTTTAGTCGTGACACACGCTCTCAAATATTTCCATTTGGACAATCTGTTTCCACTCGGAAATGTCGTTTGATTCATTATAATCAAGCCCTCAGCGTCAATATTTCCCAGTGTTTAGATGAGACTTGGCTTGCAGTTCTCATAACATCTTGAGGAAGCAAAACAGCAAACAGGATTTTTGCTGCTTTTATAATTTTACAGAAAATAAATGAATAAAACACTGCTTTTATGATCCGAAACATCTGAAAAACTAAAATGGAAACTGCAAAAAATATATAACCATATTAACTTTAATTTATTAAATCTGTCCCATAATATTATTGTGTGTAAAACTGCACGTCTGCTCTCATTTCACAACGTTTAACAGAGTGAAATGATAAGAAACAAATGACTTAGCACTGTTGTTGATGAGATGTTGCTGAAAGAAATGCTTTCAATTAATCTGACACAGATCAGAGCAAATGAATGTGCATACAGGAAATATAAAAAGACATGTTTCCTCTTAAGCCGTAAAAATCGAATCAAGGGGGCATATGAAAATCATTTTCAAAATGACAATAGGTTTTTTTCTATTGAATTTCAAATTAAAATATTATGGGTTTGGGTGTAGAAGTGCACAGAACAGCTGCCCTTCAGATGTTTGTGTGTTTATGGTTTTTCTCAATATTTAAGAAATACATCTGTGTAAATTAATAAATGCTATTATAATGATTTTTCACAAACCAGACTGTGAGAAAATAATGTTTGACATGTTTCTGCACAGTTGCAGATAAAGTCTACGATTAGTATCAAACTGTATAGAATTATAGTTACAGTCTGTATTATCAGCACCATAAATTAAATGTATATGACCACAATAACACAAAACCTATTGTATTTAAAGGTGTGACCTCACAAATTACAGTTATTTGAAGAAAGAAAACAAGAAAAATATGACATTCAATCCTTCTCATTCGATACCCATGTTAGCATAGCAAACATAGCCACCACCAGATCCATCTCCACGTTAGTCACGAGTGCAAACATGATCCCTCACTGGCTTCCCGCCCGTAAACACTGACTACGACGTCCAGCCAAGCTGGAAACACAACACCGCTGGGGACTGAATCCTCTGGGTGCACCACACAGCCATCTCTGGCATCTATTGTGGATGTTATGGACATGCCATCCCTATGACTAATCCATGAAAACACTGTTGAAAGTCAGCAAAAATGTTTAATGACGTCCCATGATACTTTTGGCCACATGTGAAAACAATTTGACGAGGTAGTTCATGTATCTAGTTTGAGAGATTTGGCAACGGCAGTACATTTATCCGGGTTAAAAAACGAGAACGCAAACAAACCCACCTTTTGGCAAAAACTCACGAGGATATATTTAAATTGCCTCATTTCAACCTCAGGCCTGCGATTTCCCAACCCACCAGATGTGGAACCTTTTATTTTTTTCTAAAAAAAATAATGTAAAATGAAGGGTTTCCATATCTCATAAAGCTTGCTCGCACAGTGGGGAGTCTTGTGTCCAATATCGCACAAGTTCAAACATGCAACTTGAGTCCGGGCCAAGCGAGCTACATCTGGTGAGGTTTAACATTAAAGAGCCGAACGCCGTGCTGGCTGGCTGGCTGCTTCGCTCGCGGGGGCGCCATTAACTCCGTGATAATAAGAGCAAACACCTCCATTATGTTCCTCGGGGCATGTAATATATATGTTCACACCTTGTTAGACTGCGTGACCATCCCTATTAGTCTCAGCAGTTAGGCCACGCCTCCCCACACTCATTAACACCGCAGATGGAGATATAAGGCAAACGAGCAGATAATGGTGAAACACGGCACTGGAGTTTGAACTGATGGTGGAATTAAAAAAATGGCAGCTGATGCCTCGGACTGTGCCGTGCCGCGGTCGTCACGGCGACACGGCTGCTTTAAAAGCCGTTAGCGGAGCTCGGCTGTATGCGAGTGCACAGGTCAGCCGGCTGTGGCCTGTGATGGTGTGTGAATGAAACGGTAATAGAGGGTTTCATCACCACGACTAATTACTGAATGACGGCGCTCTGACCAGTGTGTGTGTGTGTGTGTGTGTGCATGCCTGTGTGTGTGATTGGCCTAATTAGATAAACTCCCATTACACTTAAAAGTGCATTACTGCTGCTCTTTTGTAAAGGCTATAATTAGAGCGCTGCGGAGAGTGACTGGTAATTAAGTTATTTCTCAAGTATTATTAGTCTGCTTGTTATACGAGCCAATTGTATTTAAGAGGATAGCATACATATTTGATTTCACGCCAGTGCTTTGTGTCTTTTATAGGTATTCACATAAAAAAAGGAGCTATTACACCGTGTGATTGGAGTGACGGCAATGTATATCTGGGGGGATTTCCGTCTGTTAAAATGTAGGCTAAATATCACAATGGAACGAGTTCAGCCTGCACAAGCAAGCTGTAAAATGACAATATGAAGTCACTTGGGTATGCACACACACTTCTTGCTCTCAGCCTGACTTTGCTCTTTTTTTGTGCATGTGTCATCCGATGCCTGCAGCAGCAGCAGCAGCAGTGTGAGGCCCAGATCCTCTGACTAATCCAGATTGCCTTCTAATCCACACTCTCCTCTTCCTGCCATTGAATCCAATATTCCTCTGCCGTCTTAAAGCAGTCTGTCTCCTTCAACGTCCCCTACCTTCTTCCTTTTAACTGCCACTGTCCTGCATTACCTTTAGTAGTTGCCGGTGGAACTAGCAATGTAAAGAGTCGTTTCTAGTTTTCACTTCCAGTATTAAACCAGACTAGACATGCTGGGTTTGTTGCCCATTTATCGTTCTTTTTAATACACGTGTTCGGTAACAAAACACACCTTTTTAGATGTGTTTGCAGCTGTAAGAGATTGGCCCGGATGGCACTGTGGTTCCACTCACTGAGCCTGCTCTTTCTGCATCGTTCTTCTGTACATAATTACCTCTCTCCTATGTCCTTGCACCAGCAGATTTAAGTAACACTTGTAATGCCGTTAATCACTGTCTTAGGAGACCTAAACAGGCCTTGAAGTGAAAGCTAGGAGACTGGGTCACTGGCACATTTTCACAGGGTTAGCAAATCCCATCGGAAGGGTGGTGGAGTGGATTGAGAGCACGGGCCGTGGTGCCAGTGGAGCGGCAGCAGATCCTCTTCCTGCGCCGTCGTGAATGGACCTATTTTTAGCACACGGGACGGTTTTATTGGACGGATAGGCGGGTCTTTGTTGCACACATGTGCACTGTGGATACTGTGGATTATTTTGTATGGAACCTCTTCAAGCTTAAGTACTGTGTACTGGATCACATGCAGCCCTTTTTTATTAAATCTAACTTCATATATATATATATATTACTTTTTAAATAAACATGGAATAAGTGCTGAAAAGAGGTGTTTGCTTGTTACTGTAAGTCACCAATAGTGTTGTTAAAAGGCCCAGTTTGTCCCGGCTGGTGTGATCCCACTGCAAGATCTGAATGTAGTGAATGCATGCAGCATCCAGGATCACATTGACATGAGCTACACGGATGTTGTTGGATGCACCATTTACTCAACAGCAATATAAAAATCTGAAATACATTTCAAAGTTAATATGGACAAGGAAATTGGCCAATTACTCATTCTGAAATAGTCGGCGAGCCGGTTTGACTTCATAGGAGAGACGTGAAATATTCCTGAAAACTCTTAGTCAACGAACACATTTTCTCTACTAATTGATTAGTTTGTTAGTTTGTGTGTGTGTGTGTGTGTGAGTTAATCGACGAGTCTGTAAAACTTCCTCCACAAAGAATCGCACAAAAGCCCCGTTTAAATCTGTTGTTTACCAGAGATGTTCTCATTAGTTTCTTGGAAATAAGTAATCGTGCATGAAAAATGCATAAAAACCCCCTAATCGATTGACGAGATTGCAGTCGATCAATTGCGACGATTAGTTGCAGGTTTGCTTAATTAGACAACAACAGAAAGTAGGAGTCTAGATTAGTGATTTTTAATCGGCACACATTGTCAAACATTCTCCCATCAAGTGATGACAACCGCTTTCACACTGTTCCCTTTTTTTTTTTTAAACTTGTGTTCCTCCAGCTCACGCTTAATGACTCACTGTCACAATTTCAGTAAAAATAGAACACAAATCCTTCAATATGTCTCTCTGTGTGTTTTTAACTGGATTCGGCAGAGTTTGCTTCATGGAAAGCCTGTGTTATGCTAAGATATTTGAAGTAATCGGGTGTTATCTTAATTGATATCTTAATTCGATCGATGTTAAATAAATATTCGGCAGAAAGTAAAGGGTGGATGACCCACAGGTCTGGACGAGTGACAGAACAGCACAGAGACTGGGCCACACTATCTCCGTTGGGAGTTTAGAGATATGAGAGATGGAGGGAAAGGAGAGACAGAAATGACTATTTTGCTCAGATGTGGGACCCAGAATGAATGTCGTGCCCAGGGTTAGCAAATCTCATTTACAAAATTTCAGACCCCCCCCCCCCACCCCCTCCTCGTGTCTCCTCCGTCTTTGCCTCCCATCACAATAAAAAGGAAGCTTCTCATTTAGCAGAAATGTGGGCCTGGAGGCTGTGTCACAGAAAGCCACACACACACACAGACACACACACACTTCATACAAAACAAATTAATCTCAGTCTCTACTGCACAGCGCTCTGTCTTGACTTGTTAGAAGGTGCATTTTAAATCTATTCCTCCTTTATAAAATTGTAGTGCAAGTCCAACATACCGACAGATTTTTTAAGATTCTCATAAAGTGAAAAAAATATTAAAGCCACATTCTTTTGGTTTTACTTACTTTACTTTAATAAGTTTTGTAAAAAAAATAATTTGCATACATATAGAAGGCACATGACAACCAACAGAAGCAAAAACCAATACAATAACAATCTACATACGATGGTTGCCTAAGCAAAATGTACTGTACTTGCATGTGTATGTGCATACAGCTAAATAGTAGGAAAGAGAGTTTCTGTGTGTTCGTGTTGTGTGTTTTTTTTTTCCTCTCCTTGTGTGCATATCCTGTTTCCCTCCGCTTGGCTGGATCCCAACATTCCCAGGCCTTTCTTATTTTCGGTTCATGTTTGTTGCAGAATGAAAGGAGGGATGATCACAGACGTCCTCCCCCGAGGAATCTTAAGGAGGAAAGTGAGCCTATTTCGGGCGCTGTAGCACTGGAGAGCGGGACTCATTATGACTCACTCAGAGCTGAAACGCTCTGGATGATGTCTGAGTCAGACACGAGGGCCAGTGTCCGCTGCCATGGTGATGCACAGCCAAATGTAACCGAACTCAGAGAGCGATAGAGATGCAAATGAAATGAGGGAAGCTTAAAAGGGCCTCGAGGCGGCTTCACTATTGTATGATAAAATTCCCAGTGTACCCAGGCTACTGTATAGGCTCCTGCATGTGGACCGATAACTCACAGATCCTCTTATACTGCAGAGTGCACAGGCTTTGTGCAGAAGTTTCTGATATTGAAGATGCATCGGAGCCCAAGCAAAGCAAATTCGGGGACAATTTCAAAATAATAAAATTCTTTATTATTTGCTTTCTTCCTCAGGAAATTTCTTCGGGGAAATCTTCCTCTCCTTTCATTCAGCAAACATGCAACAATGTGAAAGGCTTGCAACTCGATAAAAACAAAGAGGTGCTGATTGGAGGGTGAATGCAATATGCAGACACAGACGGAGAAATGCAACAGTAATGCACATTTCCTCCTGTCCTTTAACCTTTTTTTGTGATTTTCATCCGATTCATTCTGAACTCATATTTAGTCGTCTTCATTGCCCGGTGCAACAGGAAACCTGCTTCAAAACCAGCAGATTAAATGCATTACAGCAATATAATTCAATTACTCTTTTTGTCTCTGGCCTAACTCCCCCTAATCCTCCAAGACAGAAGTCAAAAAGTCAAGTGTGTGTTGCACGCTTCCACTGTCGCCACCCTCTCGCTCCGTGATTCTCACTTTGGCGCCCTGCGGCCAATGGCTGGACTCCAGTGTGGCTCGCGGATTAGGAAAAACTTGCACATGGACTACTTGTCATGCAGAGTCATGCGGAGTGTCGGAATGGAGCTCAATGTCTTGAAAACGGGAGCAATTCACGGGGGAATGAGCATGAATGTGCTGATGAAATCCTCTACGGACCGTCACATTAGACTGATGTATGGACTTAATAAATCCTGTGATCGCAAGAGGAGTGGGCTCTTTTTCAAAGACACCAGTCTGCCACCGGCTGGCAGTCACCTGCCGCCTCAGTGCGAACGCCAGTGTTTGTAATTGGACATGCGACATGTCCGTTGCCTCGGCTACAGTCGGCAGCAGAGGACGGAGATGGAAGGACAGAGTCGCGTAGCAATCCGGCAGATATTAATCCGGCGTGCTCGGCCCAGGCAGGTCGGCCTCGAGCCAGCGAGAGAGAGAGAGGAGGGGGTCAGGTGACGGCGCCCGTCCTTGCCGAGTCCAGCGGGTACGGCGTGGAGTCAGGAACGTGAACAGTACACCTCCCCCTCTCTCTGTTTTAAGCTCCTTTTGACTGGATGCAAATACTGATGAAAAACCATTAAGCCATATCGGCAAATATTTAGTTAATTATTACATTTGTTTGCAAGCACATAACACTGTTTTTCACAAAGCCATCATAGGTTACTTAGGAGCTGTGAAAGTACCTCTAGTGGAAGAATTCATGCAAAATATCTTCATATTGCTTCCAATTATATTCAATTAGCTAGAGGTTAGTAAGCAACTAAAAAAGCAGAGAAAGGGTTAGGGAAGAGAAGATGTCGTATTGCACGCAATTTTTCTGTAAATTAATAGTAACATCATGAATGAAGCATCAAACTTTTCACTACAGCCCTGAATGCAACACATCTCCATTGAAAAACATTGTAGGTACCGACATTTATTTTGGAATATCTGCCAATGCACACACTAATACTGATATATCTGTGATAAGAATATATCAGCTGACAAATTGTGGCTATTGGCCAGGCTCTCTCTCTCTCACTTACACACACACACACACACACACACACACATCAGTCGGAGCAGCTCTGTGACCTGAGAGCCGGTGACAGACAGCGGGCATGCCGAGCTGACGGTGCTGAGGTGGATGTGGAGCTCTGCTGCAGCTCATCTGTGTCATGGGCTGCCTAACCCCTCACAGACCACCACACCGCTTGAAAAACCTGCACAAGACCTGAGACCGGTTTGAAATGGTGCAGCTAATCCGTCACATATAGTCCCCACTTATTACATAATCTATTCACGTTAATGTCACTGAGAGCGGCGAAGGATCGTCAGAAGGATGGTTTCCAACACTCCACCATATACGTGTTGTCGTCATGGTAACAAGGGTAAACATAATTTTGCAGCAAAGCAAGGAGAATCTAAGAATACCATGTCATCAAAATGCCATTTATTTATACGGAGGCTGTTTTGTCACTGAGCTGGTGTGTTTAATTATATTGTTTCCCCCCCTTCTAAAACGAAGGAGTGCCCCGCCTCACCCATCTCATCTGTTTTATTAACGTCAACGAACATCGCTCGTGAACGCAGCGCGTTTTGGCGGTGTTTGTCAGTTTCTGCATCATTATGATTCCAACAGCAGCCCCTATGATTGGACTTCGTGTGTGAGGTTTTCAGGCCACACGGTGCAGATTTATTCCAGCAGCTACTAAGAAGCGCTTTAGTCAAAATAAGCAGCACATAGAAACGTCGTCACGGCTGACCTTTCACTAGAGTGACGGAACGGTAGTAAATAGGGCAGCCGCTGCAGTTTTCAGTTGCTCAGACAGAGAAGAGTGGAAAACGTAAATGTGTGTATGGTATGTGTGCATCCATACATACACACTCATTTTATTTGTATTTAGTCTCTCACATAATCTTCATCTAATTTGTTGAGCATAATAGGAGTTTGAGTCACAGTGAAATCGGTGTGAACCAGCATTTTTTATTTTATTCTTTCTATAGAATAAAATATCCTTTTTCCTGCTTTGCACTGGGAGCTAAAACATCATCGTTCTAGCACCAACAGGAAATTAGGAAAAATGCGTCTCACACCTTCCTGACTGTGATTCCGCTTTCATTTTAACCAGACATTGATGTCATTATCTCACTGGGTGAAGCGTCTCTCTCCTAAACTGAGTTTTGACTCGTGAGTCGACTGAGTTTCATCCTGCAGGTTTCATACGTCGCAGAAGATGTTCACATTTTAAAATTAGCAGATCCCTTTCTTCTGATTAATTGTATTCAGAGTAAATCAGTGTGCGTGTACAGTGTGTGATTGTACAATGTGTGTGTGTGTGTGTGTGTCAACAGGCTTCGGTGGCCTGTTGAACCACTTAAAGGATTCTATTTAACGGGTCAGGCGAGCAATTAATCAAGGGTTTAATTGGAATCCCGAGTGGAGTGACATGATTTATGCAAATAGGGTCATTAATATGCAGGGCTGCATTCGATGCTTAAATTAAAATGGCTCATCCGCCAGCGCAGGCTAGTACTTTCATTACGGTAAATTAAAGCACGATAATAACTCCCAAATACACATATTTATTTTCCAGAGACATTCGGAACAGGACATGCCCACAGGAAGAAAAAATATGAAAAGGCAGAAAGAGGGGACTTCTTATGTGGGGGGGCAGTCAGGAGGAGGCAATGTTAATGGTGTTAATTTTACCTCATTAGAAGCAGACTGCTATCTGCAGGCCTTCAGTTTTAATTGGATCACCAAGCAATTTAAACCACATTTGGTTCTTAATTGCTTTTTTTGCACTTTATTATAAAAAAAAAGAAAGAAAAATACAACAGCAGCAGTTCATTATTCACCAAATCCTTATGCCTACCAGTGTCTGACCTACGCTGTTGCCCTTGGTAACCACCCCCCCACAGGAGCCGTTTGTGATCCCTGCTCCTAAGTGTCCGGTGCACTCACCCTCACTGTGTGCTTGCTGATGCCAGGAGGATTAGAGACAAGGAGGCAAGGAAGTTGAGCCACAGCCGAGTCTCATTCTCCTGCTATTTGTTTTATTATACAGCTGCTGCGCAGGATCCTGGACTCTACGGTAGTCACGATAGTAGAATAGTAGATAGTCTATACCGTTACCCCAGGAAAATACTCGCAATAGTCGCGAAAACTCACCGACTGTGCGAATGCGTTAGTCAACAGTGGTATAATATGACTGCCCCATCTTGAGAGCACTTGAGTGTCCTAAGTGAGCTGATAGCTCAGTGGTAGAGTTACCGGCCCATGCAGCGAGGCTCACTGCAGCGGTTGCAGGTTTGAATCCCCCTGCAGCCCTCTTTAAAGGAAGTCATCCCTAGTGTCATATGTTACTTTTGTTGGTTTCAAAGTTTGCAGCTGCTCTTTTCAACGAGGACCTGGGGATTTTTTAAAAATGATCTAATTGATAAGTTGGGAGAAACCGGAGCACCCGGCGAAAACCCATTCCCACGTATTTACAACAATAGTAATACTACAACCAATATAATGATAGATGCGCAGCAAAAGAAAGAAAGGGGGGGAAAAAACCCCACAATAAAATAAATTTAAAATTAAAAAGAAAATGTGAAAGTGAAGATGAGGAGAATAAAGGGGAATTGATAAGTTGGGAGAAACCGGAGCACCCGGAGTAAACCCATTCCCGGAGTGAAGAAGGACCAGGTCTAGTCTTGCTTATCTACAGCAAGACTATTTCCCAGGCTCGACTCACAGCTGGTCAGCTCGTCTGGACTTTTGCTAAGCTGCCCTATTCGGAGCCTTTCAGCTCTCAGGACGTCCCTTTGGTGAGACGCCATGTCTCTTTCCAATGTGATGTCTCTGAGTCTGTCCTTCATGCTTTCAAAACCCTTGAGCTCTTCTTGGAGCTGCTGGATTTCGTGGCGGAGGACAGAGTTCTCCAAGCAAATGCTGTCCCGAGCAGATTTGATGAAATCATACTCTCTGCCTAATTTGCCTTTTAAATTGACCTGGGTGTGGAGATACAGAATTTCGCGCTTCAGACATTGTTTCTGATGGGAAATAACATCCACCTCATCTCTGAGGTCGCTGTATTCGTGGATAAAAGGTTTCACAATTTCGTATTGGCTTCTCAAGTCTTCGACATTACGTTGGAGGTCGTAATTGTCCCTCATCATGGACGATCTTTCGGCGTTCAGCGCTCCGTATTCAGCCTTCATCCTCTTCTCATCTGTGAGTTTGTCCTGAAGCTCGTGCGCCTGTTCTTCCAGAGAAGTGTTGCGTCTGGTCAATACAATATTCTCTTGCACAATGTTTGCATGTTTATCTTTTAGGAAATCCTGCCTTCGGACCTTCTGGAAGATGTTCAGAACTTTGTGCTCCAGCACATTATTTTGCCGGGTCAGGGTCTTGTTCTCTGCTTTTTTCACCCTGTATTCCCTCTCCAGAGCATTGCAGTGAATCAGTTTATTGGTTATGTGCACCAGTTCTCCCTTGAGATTGTGGCCTTTTTGGAGGAGGCTTTCGTTTTCTTCTTGTGCGGACCGACATTTTTCCTCCAAGGCGGTTTGTTTCTGGAGTTTAATGCGCAACTCCTGCACTTGCTTCTCCAGTCTTTTGTTCAGTTCATTAGCTTCTTTGCTGTCAGCTTTGAGCCTTTTATACGTTTTCTTTAAGTCTTGGCCATTTGCAAGCTTACTGTTGAGCTCATCTATTTCGGAAGTCAGAATGCCATTCTGTTGTTGTATGGCTTCTGTTTCATTACCAACATCACAAACCTGGAGAGGCCTCATTCCTGCAGGTGTTTTGTCATTTTCCTGGAGGCTTATTGATATCTCTTCAATCGAGGAATCCCGAGGAATTAACGTTTGACGACGAAACATTTTTGTCAGTTTTGACATTGTCTACTTCTGTTAATCACCGAATGTAATATGACTAAACAGCAATCTGGGTAAAATGCTACTAAGAGGGTATACCATGCAGTGGAACTATGGTAACAACTGCCTTTGAGCTGAATTTATAGAGTAGACGTGCCTTTGAAGTGTTCTGTGATGATGTCACAGTGACATCACGTTACTGTGGTAACAAACTGCCTTTGAGCAGAAGAAAAGGAGCAGACTTGCCTTTGAAGTGTTCTGTGATGATGTCACGGTGACATTCCATTCTTAAAGAAAAGATTGACTCCGCCCAGAATTTGGAAGCTTCACTGTGATGTCATCATATTCCTTCCACCACTGACTGATTTTAATATTTAAATGAAAACAACTGTATAAAATCTGTACAAAATAAAAGTACTGCTTTTATACAGTTTTTTCCATTTGATTTTTCATTTGAATATTTGAAAATAATATATAATTCAATATATTTTGAAATTCAATCATACATGTACATATTGTGATACACAATTAGATAGTCTTAAGTGATAATGACAAGCACTTATTAGCTCAATTATTAGCTCAAATTTCTCTGAATTTTTTTGTACTAAAGTTGTCAATTAAATGGAAAGAAATACACAATACTTTTAATTTGTCAAGTATTTAACTCACACAGGAGTATACCAGGTGAATATTTTATTTATTATTCATTGACTTACCTGAAACAATTCAATACGTAGTTACATATCATCATGGAGACATAAAATGACCAATATCGGGATGGGAGATTTTTGTTCATATCACCCAGCATTCGCCGTGGTGCAGATGTGCAAAATGTCACAGAGCGTAATGAAGCAAATTGACCATTAAAGCAGCTCTGCTCAACATCAGTGTCGATGTCATTAATTCAACAATTCTGTCTGCCGTTTATTTCTTCGTGCACTTCACGGCCACCTTGCTCGCTTCACTGTATGTTAGGAAGCCTTTCCAGTGTTTTAATGGAGCACAACAGGGAGTTTCTGACTGGTTGGTGTGAGCTGGTGTGTGTGGAGCACAATGGGTTACGACAAACAACGGAACCCCAATGGAACAGGCTTCCTGTGCTGAAGCTGGAACGCATTTAAAAAAAAAAAAAAAAATCAGATTGCGACATCCTGTTGTGAAGCATGTAGCCATTTAATTTAAGCCTATACATTGGCTAGTGGCTCTGTTTATTTACTTTCAGTATTATTTATCCCCCCATTGGCTGCCTCACACACACACACACACACACACACACACACACACACACACACACACACACACACACACACACACACACACACACACACACACACACGGGTGTTATTCCTCCCTCTTTTTCCGTCACTCACACACACACCTGTTGTCCTCCTGTGTGCCAGGGCTGGCCGGCTGCTTGGGGTTTTCTTTAATTACAGCAGTGAGCAGGGAGCTGTCTTTTGCATGGCAGATGGTCCAGCACCATGCTGCATCAGGTAACCGTGACAACCGCCTCCCTCCTCGCTGTTAACGGCACCATCATGGCTCTTTACAGTGACCAAATGTCATTATATTCTGTGGAGACGGAGAGGAGGAGACACGGGGGTGGAGGGGTGGATTCACCGACCTCTCGGGTCGCCTGATACAAAAAAGGAAAAAAAGAAGAAGGCTGTCTCGTCAGGGTGCTCTGGACCTTCTTATCAAACACACACAGACTGAAGGCGGAGGATAGTGTGTCCACCTCGATCGTTTTGCTTTGTTTTAACCTCCATTGTGTTCAAAATGTCGACCTATAATCTTACTCCAGCTATTTCCCATCAGATCAGTTCCACTAAGTGACATCATATCTTTGGCATCAATACCACATTACCATAGAAAATGTGATTAGGTTAGGGTTTTTTTTCGCGGTATCCTATTTGACTATAGCCACGTTTCTCCCTTCTCGTGCATCTGATATCCGATTCACGTCATCGCGCCTTGGTTCCATGATGCTTGTTTAGGATAAATGGGCCCTTTCACCACATCATCGCTTATCTGATGCCTCAGAGACGTCAGCGCTGATGTACAATCAGTTTCTCCTCTCGGCTCACTGTGCAGCAGATGACTGTTTTTACCTGATTAGGAAGTTCTACTACAGTTCCAGATGAGCTGCTGCGTAAAGTTTAAGGGAGACGAACTGTCAAGTCCCCTGCAACGGTCTCCGTTACCTGCCGCAGGGGCTTCAGTTTCATGCTCTGACCTCTGCTGGTGCATTACCGCCGCCGGTTATGCAAAAAGGGGGGATTCTTTATGGCGCTTCATTGCAATTTAAGTGACAACAGAGACCAGTTGAGCTGCGATGTAGGCCCATAAAGAGCCAGAGGGTGTTTCACAGCGAGGTGTGTGTGCTTCCCTGCAGTACCAGAGAGAGGCAGTGACGCACCTTGCTGTGGGATGAGTGCCCTCCACAACACAAGTCATTTGATTATTCAATAATCACTTATTCACTTGCTTAATGAACCAAACAAGTCAGTCTTGTTTTATGCTAAATATCACTTTGTGTTTATCATGTCGGAGCTGGAGGAAGAAAAAAGAAAAAAAGCATTTGACTTGTAGTCACTGTAGAAGTCCTGCATCATTATCGGCAAACCTCAAAGGCTGCTGCAGTCTGGGCTTCATCAAATATTGATGTCACAATGAAATGGCATTTTGAGAGGAGCCAGCATCCGGAATGTTACACGTTTCCTGTTGAAATAAAACGGGAATAGAACATCTAATTTGATGATGAGAATGTCTATATAAATATGTAACGCATGTATACATAATTGTATTAATTGTAAAGCTTCCTTCTGTGACGTCCTGTTCTCGGCATCCAGATGCTGCAGTGAACACAGATCTCCCTTTTGCACACATAAGGGAAATCCAGTTTATCAAATAGCAACACGCCTCATAGCTCCAATATTCCACGCCAATTTCTATGCAAATAATTATCGGCAGTGACGGAAAATATCAAGCTAAATTATTGACTCGTGGTGATGGAAGTGTGTGAAATGAAGTGATGGATGAGCTCTCATACACATTAATGGAATGACTGAGTATTGAGTTTTGGTTGAATTTCTCTGGACATACATCACACTCAGTTTAGTCCCATTTTTCTTCCTGCGGTGTTTCCCCCTCCTCCCGCCATAGTGAACTCAGCGGTTTACATTTTTAACAGTTCACACTCTTCCGTCCAATCAATAGCAAGTTCATTCGATAGTAAAATTCTGATCATAAATGTAGCTCTTGATCTGCCTCTGCTGAGGGGAAATCAATGGTCGTCCAGTTTTTAGGTTTTTATTATTTCTCAAATCAGTCGAGTTGCTGGCGCAGAGTGGCGGCTCGGGCAACAGTGGAGCTTTTAGTTCAAAGCTAACGTGCCTCTGAAACCTGTATGTGGAAATATTGATCCTGTTACTCTGAAGGCGAGAGGCGTTTTCATTTTGTATTACAGCATCCACAGCAGTGACGCTATTGTGTAATGTGGTTAGCACAGTGTGACTACCTGGTTTGTACTTGGTGGGAATACAGCATGAGATGTCTGCGTTTACACGCCTCCGAATTTATTGCTCCCGCAGAGATGGCAACTTTTATTGCAGACATGGTTTTCTTCTCTTTTATTGTTGTAAGTCAACATCTTTTAGATTTGTAATTGGCAGTCATGAGGTGATAACATGTTATTTACTAGGGGTGTAAGTTTTGAATGACACAATATAAAAGTATTGCATAATCTTTTGGAAAAGAAACTGGAGGAAGCCTGTTTTGACGTTCACATTGAATTGAAGAACAACAATAGATGACAATGACAAACAATTATGACAAAATATCATGAAGAGAAACGAGAGGGTTTTAATTTCTCTATGTCATCATTCAGGAGCAGTTGGCATCCAGTGAGTCCGCTTATTTCAAAGCAACAAGATCCACGACGCAGATGTGGTTTCCCTAGGCAACAGTTAATGTTGAGTTTTGCAATGTTCATAACAGATAGAGGAAGACAAATTGAGCGGTTTAAACAAACCCATGGAATCTAACGTGGCAACAAAGCTTAACGGTTATGAGGAAAACTTCTCTCGAACGGCGAATGGCAGCTTTCATCTGCAGTCTTGATTTCACAGCGTTGAATAGGAACATACCGTCAAAGCCTCGTAATGTAAACAGGAAATTGGCCATTCAGTGTTTTATAAGTAATCAGTAGGGTTATGAGAACGACTTTAAAAATCCGCTGGGAGCCGGTGCAATACTATTAGGATATATGATCTCTTGTCCTCAGCATTTTGTCCAGGCTCCATATTCAACAGGAATTTAACGCTGGGATAATGCTCCACTTTGTGAGACACGTAATCACATATTTTACAACTCATAGTTGCATTCATGCGATTACTTTCAGATGATAAATCCACTGTTGCAAAAGCTTCAACCAGAAGAGTCTCAAACTATAATTGGTGAAACTCGCTTGCAGTTTATCTGCTGATGATTGACATGAACACTTTTCCCTGTAAACAATCTTTGAGCGTGTTGTTGTGGATTGTTGTGCTCTGCTAAAGTGTTAAAGGGTGGCTGTTAAAGCTGCTTTACATGGGCACATTCAAATGTATTCTGAGTCCATACTCGCCATTTCCTCATTTTAATGTCACATTGACAGTTGATTTCCTCCCAAGAAGCCAACAAAGGTGATGCGTTAGTGACTTTATCAGCATTTGATGGTAATTTAATGTGCCGTGCATGTTGATGTGCCTCTCCATACTGCGTTTTAAATAACAAACCTAACTTGCTAGATGAATATGATGGGCTCGGTTTCATTTGTTCCGTTTATTTAGCACTTCCCTCCTACTTCTCTGTCTGTATTTCGGTGCATACTGTTTTTAATGAGCTTTCTCCGTTTATGGAAAGGGGATTAAATATACATTTTCTTTTTGTGCACAAACCAACAATCTGTGTTGGTCAAGTAGCATCTGTGACCACAATCGACGATTTCCCCATCTACTTTTACCAGACGCTAGCTGACTGACTAACGCGGACCGCTGACCTGCGCTAGGCCTGCACTCTGCCCTCGAGTCTTTCTCTCCGACATCAGTCTTTCGTTCTCCCGTGAGCTGCCACCTAATCCACCAGTCATCTGAATCCAGACCCTCATCTCACCAAGGTCGGGATGAAAGAGCATCTCGCCGGAGCCGGGGGTCCGTCCGTGCGTGGCAGGAGGAAAGGGAGAAGGCCTTAGTGCGAAATGTCAGTGCTTTTCCTGCGAATCCAGACTCATCAAAGGAGGATTAGTGTCGGACCGGTGGCCTCACTGGACCAGCAGGCTGTGATGAGGTAATCTGATGCATCAGGACCGATATGAGACTTGGATGTGACACATGGACAATACGTACACCAACACACACACACGTGCACTTAAAACATGCATGCACACGCACGGCGAAAAGGTTTTACTTCCTCTGTCACTTTGGATGAAAGTGTGACTGAAGAAAGGAGTCTCTCTTTGAGCATTAAGTCATGTTTGCTAATTCAGTAGTTATGAATCATTTATATACATTACTGATTGCAAAAACGGGACGCTGGCATTAATCAGAAATCAATGACTTAGTTGAAGGGAAAGCATGAGAAATGTGCATAAATGACTGAGGATGAACATATTCGCAGGTGAGAGCTTCTTCAACATTAAGGCAAGAACATGCTGATACATTACCTATACATATTCATGGGTCACAATTTAATATAGTGCAATAATGAAAGCAAGGCAATGCAAAACATCGGAGTGAAAAAATGGCACTTTTTTGATGCAATTAGGGGATCCGCATCGCTTCTTTACAACCAACCAATGTGTTAATGACTTCATCTGTAATTACAGCCCCACGTTGTTTATCTCTATGCTCTCAAATGCACCAGATTGATGCTTTTAACTATACAATGTAGCCGAAAAAGTTAAGGGTGAATATTCCTTTATTTTTTCATATGACAAAATGTATGACAAGGAAAAAAAAAATTGCAATTCTAGTTTCATGCACAGCCCTCATATAAACTGTTAATTTAATAACAGAGAATTGATACAGTTTCACAAAACAAGATCGTAAAGCTCAAGCGTATCTATACTTTCTGACAACCGTGCTCAAGCTCCCCTCCCAGTTTGAGAGGGTGATGAGTGACCAAGGAAGCAGGTTTTTCTCTCTTGGCTCCTCCGTTCTCCATCTGTCCCGACGTTACAGACTACTGCCAGGATTCAAAGGCAGAATGTGCTCATTGGGCTGCTGTTAATGCCATGAGGTCACCGTCATTTTGTAACGGATAATTTGCAGTTTCTTCATCTGGCCGAGACTTCCAAAGCCTCTGATGACCCGCTGCTACACTAGTCTGTCGGCGAGATGACGTTGTTGATTGCACAAAGATACCGCCGATTGGGTGAGTCATAGGTCGGGGAGATGTCAGCAGCACCTGCGCCAGGGTCGTTAAGTAGTGCCGGATAATGTTCCATTTAATACACTTACAATGCAGGAAAGCTAGCATCTGTGTGAACGGTTGTTGATCTTTTTCAAAGTACTAGAATTTCTTTGTCAATCCGGTCAGGTCCCATTTTTGATCAGATGTCGGATATCTCCTGAAAAAAACTTTATTTCTTTCCAGCTTCTTCCCGTTGCTCACATTCAAAATCCACCGTCTTGGGACTAATGGGATGTGCTGTGCACCGTGTGTTAGTTTAAGCCAAATCAACTGTTTTGCAACAAATATACTGCGAGGACAAATAGGAACATCATTCTTAATTTGCAAAGCTGACAGGGCAAGAAATGAGACCGATGCAAAGGCCGGTACCGTGCTCTTCATTCAAGTCTTTGTCCTCCACACATGACCAAGCAGATTGTGTGATTGGAGCCGCTGACAGGTTGTGGAGAAATTACAAGTGATGTATTTATGGATTTTTCGGTGTGATCCAATCTGAAATGTAGCTGCTGTCAGTGCTAAAAACGCACCCTATAGAACTGAATTACCAGAAGTGGACTTGGTCTATATTCTGATGTGAAAACCACAGTCAATACTCTGTAATGGAACCGAGTCAAAGAGAATTTGTTTATAGATGGGTGATTTATTTTTATTAGCTTTCTCTGGTTTTGTGTTCTGTTATTGTTCCCCCTGCAGATTTATTGACTTCATCTGAATATTTTTCAAAAGAAAACGTGCCGCCTCAGTGGTGTTAAGGCAGATATGTGACTCTTTGGTTTGAAATGTGGTATGTGGCTTTTTGTTGATTGTTTATCCGTCCTGTCTTGAATAATAGATCAAAAGAAAATGAAATATTTTATAAAACACCAAACAAAAGAGAATAACTGTAAGGAACGGACTAAACAGTGTGTTTCTCTGCTCTGATGTGAGCTGCAGTCGTTAGCATGTCTGACTTGTTTACTTGAAGATATACAGTAGTAGCCAGGCAGCAACCTTTGCGTCTGACAAGTGAAGCCAATGCTGAAGTGCCTTAAACTTGCATTCTTTCTAATGGCCGTCAGAGGGCGACTCCTCTGGATGAGGCTTTATGCTTAGATTCATATCATGAACGTAGCCATCAAGTACTCATATAAGACGACTTTTTAAACCAACTTACGAAGCTAGCTAACGTTAGCGACAGTCTTTTCAGATGGCAAAACTGACGGTTTTCTGCTAGAAATGGGAAGCTTTTCTCCTCTTCCTTTTTCTGTAAACCATTACTAAATGTTTTAAAATAGTATGAATGATTTTTAGAGGTAAATCTGCCACTGGCGGCCTGTATTTGGTCGAATTTAAACCTGGAATGAAAAGGCTTAGTGAGAGGTGGGACTTAGCAAACAGTCAATTGCATCTACAGTCTGAGAAATCTTTATTTGGATCTGGAAAACCACTACTTTGTCAAACAGAGCGTGTAGAATGTATTTTTCTTAATATCCTGTATCTTCATTAGGTATTTAGCGTCTGAGCCAGCGTTAACATAGCAACAGTTCATCTCTGCAATCAGGAAACGCTCCTATAACTCCCCAATCCCAGTGAATTTATGCCACACTTTATTTTGGATTGCAAAGCTTTGAGTACTAGTCATTTTTCTGATCTCAAATATAGAGGGAAAAAAAGTGTTTTTGGTTTATCAAACAGCCTCAGCTTTGTCCCAGCGGAGCTGTTTTGCTCTTGGCTGGAAGCTGGGTGTGTGCAATTTATAGTGCAAATGGATCGAGGTATTGGGCTATTGTAGGTAAACATGCAGTATCTCTTGCAACGAGGCGCCAGGTCTGAGCGCTCATGGAAAGTCTTGCAGAATGGGCGGGCATGCCCTGAATCCGAAATGTTTACAGAGATCACAGAGGAAATGAGGTAATTCTGTGGGGCTACTAATGGCGGAGTCTTGACAGAGGATATGTTTCATTTATCCTATCTGCATCAAGGTCGCCGTGGCAATTACCACGGCGGGGAGAAGCAAGAAAAAAGGAAAATCCGCCGGCCCCGGTGCTGAATATACAACAAATCACCTGTGCTGTTTCGGGGCAGGGGGAATTTAAAAACGGGTGATATAAAGTGTAGCTCAAAGGCAGACTGTTTAAGCATGGAGGCAGAGAGTGAAGGGTTTATCACACAGCCCTGCAGAGTCGCTCTGAAAGCCCGGTGCAAGCTCACACCTTTTATGTAGTTTATACTCATGTGGCTGGTTTAGGGGACATGAAATACAGCTCATTCTGTTTCCTGAGGGCGACATCCACCAGTCTCAGATTACGCTCGACAAGCTTCATAACGGTCCCCATGTTGCATCTGCATTTTCTGCATTTTTCCTCCCATAAGTGTTTCTTTTGAAAAAGCATAAACCAAAAGGTAATTAGCGAGAACCCATACCTGCTTTATTAGTATGAGAAGCACGACGGGGGATTGTCTCAGTCCGCCGCCGGGCCCTCGTCAACCCGGGGGCCTTCCGTCCTCCTCATCCTCTCACCTGAATAGCTGCTCAAGTAACCCCGGCGTTGTCCCTCTTGATCCCTTCAACAATGCTTTCCCACTCGCGGTCCCTCCCCCCCCCCCCATCTTCCTCCACGCTTGTTACCGACTGTCAGGCTAGCGGCGCCGCGTTCACGCCGGTTGGTCAGCTCGGATTGGCATGCACAGCGTGTCTCCCGGACTGACCTGCCTACCTGTGTGGCTCTCCTATTAAAATTCCTGTGCCAGATCCCCAATGAGGACCGTGTAGAAGGGTCAGCCCCGTCTCGCTGGCCTCTCTCCCCCTGCCTGCCTAATGAAGGGGACGCCTGTTGGGTTCATTATTAAAGAACCGCTAATAACAGATGGAGAAGGGGGAGTGATGAAGACACGGGGGGAAGAGAGAGACGACAAAATGGCGACACTGTATATAATATAATTTAATATCATATCATTCATACTTATTTGCACCTTTTATAAAAGTTGTTTTTGCTCTGTCTATCTCTATTTTTTTATTCTCTTTTTCAATTAGCATGGGGATACTTAAATGTGTTTTGTTCACCATCTTTTCCTTCTCTTCATGTATTAATGGGAGTTATTCTGAGCTGTCCTCGCCACAAGAGGACCCCATTTACTATGACTAGCTTTAAAATCAAAGCACGTTTATTTTGTAGCACACTTCAACAGCGGGATAAATCAAAGTGCTTTACATAAGACATAAAAGGCATTAAGGCGAGATATTAAAGAAACACAGCACAGTATGAAAAGGTGTAGGAAGCAGCAATGTTGCTTTTCTATATTCCTTTTTTTTGTTGTTCATTTTGAGTCATAATCGTTGTGCCAGTTTGGCCAGGATTTAAGTCTAAAGTGTCTACTTTTAGAATTAAAAAAACCGAACAAAAACCTTTTTCAAATTGTTATTTCACGCCGTTATCACCTCATTGTGCATCTGAGGCACTCAGACAATGAAAAAGTGCAAAAAAAATGAATTCCTGTGTGTGGTCTCTTCAGTGCCTGTGGGAGAACAGGCGTGTTTACCGTGTCCATTAAATATTCCAATAGTTGGCACTAAAAATCTATATGTGCTCAATGCCTGCTTCTGCATTAATCAGCCCTTTGCCGGAGGAACCATTAATTACACTGGGATTATCATGTTACCATCCAGCAGACCCATATATTAGGCGGAGGAAATTTCCATATAGATACAGAGTTTTTTTTTTCAGGCAATAATAGAATTCCTTATAGCTGCCTGAAGCACATTCATTGGAAATGAGTCTGCCTGCTGCAGACGCTCCTGCTAAGTGATGTGGGGTGTTTGACGGGGAAGTCCTCCGAGGTCCTAGGAGTAGTATTCATGTGTGGCAATGCCTTTAGGTTTGGGATGTTCACGCTTTTATATCTGCATCTCAAATGCAGGACCAAGTCTTTAAAGAGAGACGGTGCTCATCTCATGACGCGATAAATGCGTGTACGAGGGTATATTCCTGAGAAACGGGGTTGTTTATGTGGTTTGCATGACTGTAAACCACAAGGCCTATTAAAAGGGATGTTGGCCAAATTTATTTATCATTTCATAGAAGGCATGGTTCCATTTTGGAGCGATTGAAGCATGTTTTATGCAGTTCGGAGAGAGAGAGAGAGTGCTCAGATTAGTGTTACCCACGAGATCCTGTGAGGCTGCGATGTTTACAGTCAATCACCGATGGAATGACAAGCAGCAAGAACACAGTGCTGCTCTAAGGGCTTTCTAGACAAGGAAGCCCCCCCCCCGCCATGTAGAGGTGAGCATTAGATATCAGCCATAACCATTATCCTCACAACGCAGAGGAAGACTGTTGACACAGTCATGTGATTCAATACAGAAATAATGAGAAGCGTGTTCGGATAAACCAACTGTAATCATTAAACGGAGGGAGCCTGTGTTTTCCCCTCTCCGTGCGTCTAATCTAGGTCACGATTGGATGGCTCATCCCCGTGCAGAAAGTAAATCCGCCCAACGATCGTAGAAGGCCTTTATCCCAGTGTTTACAACAGGGCCGGGTCGATATCCACAGGAGGCGCTCAAATAAACAAACCATAAATGCTGGGGCTTCTGCTGGCCTCCGAGATTACAGCCGTAACAATGATTAATTTTAACAACCTGAGCTAATTGTCTCCGAAACTTTAGTTAACAGCAAATATGATCTAGCCCTGGGTGCTTTTCTCTTCTGTAATGAAGAATAACGAGCAATGGAATTACTGCTGGCACTTTTCTTTCTTTCTTCCCCCCCCCCCCCGATTTTGCATCGCCCTCGTTTCTCTTCTGACGCCCGGCTCTGTGCTGGGGGCGCCGTGTCACATCTCCCCCCTCTTTCGGCGGCATCCCGTGAAGCCTCAGCATTTATTTTTTTTTTTGTCTTTGTAATGATTGATGAAGATACTGTCCCTCCCTCCTCCCTCCCTCTGCATTCGTAGAAGTGTGTAACACCAACACCGCTGCAGAAAGCAGCGTGGCCTCGAGCGGCGTCTGTGATTCCCGCCTTTCAATCTTTGCCGAGCGCCGGCACACCTCCTGAGGCTGGAGATGAGACCTCTCCACAAGTGGCGGAGCTTAAACGCCCTCTTTTATCTGCGCTCTCTCCCATAGTGCAGCGAGGGAGGGGGGGGGGGGGGCTGATCCAATGTAGCTGCACTGAGACGTGTGCGCATTAAAAGCGTGAGGTGTTTATTCCAAGGAGGAGACCTTTAACACAAACCCTGCTGTCATTAAAACGTTTGTACACCTTATGAAGAGATTTACAGTCGCTGATCTCATCTGTTCTTTTTCTCTTATTCTTTTCTTCTCCCTCCTTTCTCTCGTCGTTTGCAGGCCGGTCATTTATGTATGGCCGGTGCGGACTTGTGCGACATTAGTATTGTTTTCACATTCGCTCTTTCGCCAAGGTGCAACAAAAAAAAAAAGAGGCCCTGACCTTTTAACGTGAGCACTCTAACCTACACGGTATCTGACGTATCCTTATTGTTCTCCGCCCGCCGGTACACAGCCCCCTCGGGAGAGTCTATAGATGGAATAACTTACGTCACACTTGAGTTTAGTTTTAGGGTCGCCTGTGTAGAACTCAAATCCAACCCCCGCGTTTCGTTTAAGTGTGCGGCGGGCGACTCCATTACTGAAAAAGTTGGCTTTTCTCAGATTCCCACCCGCTCTAATATAAAGCCTCGATGGCAGCAGGCGCTGGCTACCACCATACATTCCTGTGTGAAAGGCCTTTCTACTGTGTGTGAGTGGTGGAGGGAAGAGATCATACATGCCAAACTCCCACCTTGACCTCGTCCAGATAGGTTGTTATCATATTATGCTGTTATATTGAGGGTTTCTATGCTGTAGACGGAGAGAGAGGATCTTATGGAGAGAAATCCAAATATATTCTTTATTTCCAGGGCCTTGCTCATCCAGATATGCACCTTTTTTTTTGTACATAACGTTTGTGGATTGATCGATTCCATCCAAACTCTTACTGTTATGTTGCAGCTTTAGTCCTCGGGTAGATCCTTCACTCCTCTGCTCGGCCGCGTGAACAGAGACGTACTGGAGAGGGCTGTTGAACACTTGCTCTGAAGTGGATGCTGCTTCATTGTGCTTCAGAAAAATGACAGAAGGGGGGCAACGCAGTGTCACGGCTTTAAATTGGTGATGAAGGTATTTTCGTATCGAGTACATGCTCAAGATGCTTGAACGCTCCAATGCTTCTGTAGCCGGGATGAACGTAGACACATAGTCCGGTGTTTGTTGGTCGACCGATGACATCCGATCATTATTCTATCATGTGTACTTACCTGTTGCCCCCAAGATGCAATAATGTCCTTCAAGAAGAGCGAAAACCTCCTTTTTGTCAATTTGAATTCAAGCGGACTCTCGTTTCCCACCATTCATGAAATAACAAGCCGGGCCAGATATGAATCCTCACCGCTGTGTGTATCGCTCTCTGTCTCACACAAATGAAGCACTGAAGAGTCGTATGCAAACTAAAAGCAAGAGTTCTCAGGTTATCACCTCATTAATTCACTTCATCCTTTAAAGAGCGGACAGTATGAATGCGCTCTGCCATCGCATATTTAATTAATTACCATCACCTCGGGGTATTGTGAGTCCACTTCTCTTTCAAGCTCTCGTTAAATGATCATTTTTTCGGCTGTTTGACTCTTTTATTTTCTCCGTACTGCTCCTTGGTCTGTGGCCATTAACATCTTTATCTTTGCCTCTGTTGAATGATGACTTGTTGCTCTCATTTTTAACCTCCTTTTAGAATGTAATAAGCTCGACACTGGAATCCACATCTTTGTTATATTCTCTTTGTTATATTCTTCTATTTATAAGAAAGCCGTACACGCCTTGCAAACACATAACCGAGACTAATATGCACACATTCAAACCCAAATAATAAATAATATAATAAAAATATTATTTTGGTATATTCCTTTTTGAAGAAATGTCAATTTTAAATTTTTATGTTAATTAAAAAAAAAAAAAAAGGTTTGCATTTTATGTTGGAAAAACACTCATAATAGATGCTTAAAAAATAAATGATATGCTGTATATTCACAATATTTAGCATCACAATAGACAGACATAATCAGTGTTGACATACTTGTTGAGCACTAGGCTGCATCGTCACCGTTGTCAGATTGCGTGTATTCCTAAAGAAACAACAGCGACGCCCCGATCTGCCACTCGGGGCTTTAACACTCACCGTACTGGGTGGGTCCAGGATCCTCCTCGAGGCCTCCGGGAGGAAACGGGAGCACATTAAAAGTGCTGATGAATCCAATCAGCCTGTTCGCAGACATCCAACACAGATATGCCGGTGCACTAAGCAGCGCTACTCAAGGGCTTAATTAGAAGGATGCTCGTGTATTGTTTGTTTTCAGGCATTAGTAAAGTCTGCGTGTCCTGATAATGGAATTGGCTGGGAAATGGGATCGTTTGGCCCTGCCTTCATGCTGCCGGGCCCCGATACTGCTTGTCAACACCATTGTTTCCTCACCCTCCTGCGGAGCCCCTATCGATGTCGGCGGAGGGAGACAGCTCTGCGAGCAGCCAGCCAGCCCCTCATCCGGAGCACTCGGGTCGGCCTGTCAGCTAACAAGGCCCTCCATGCCGGAGAAGAGCCTCTCGTATTAGAATCTACCTCTAATTAGCAGCCTCACACCTCAAGCCATCGCTCCGTCGTATGTAAGCAAACAGTTCTCACGCTACATCTTCATTCCTCCACTTCCTGACCGTTCAGCAGGTCGTTTGACCGGTGTGTGAAATTAACACGCAGGAGTTATAATTGTGGGTTCATGTGCATAGAGAGAGTAGAGCAGAGCTGGGTGATTATCGTTGAAATACGGATGTCATGATATTGGAATTTGTTGGTGATAGTTGTTCGCATGCGTCATATTTTGTTTTCCAGGGAGAAAGAAATATTGGATTTTGATCATAACATTTTTTTAGTTTATTTTTAATTAGTTGTGTTGTTAAATATATACCCAATAGGACTGGGGATGTGATATAAAAGAGGAAAAAAAGAAGAAGGCATTTTTCATTTCAGCTCAACTTCAAACTTTAAGTTTAGTTAATTTCTGAAGTTTTCCACAGCAGAAATCCCTATTTTTAATCCAAGTAGAATGAGTTAATTCATGAATTTATTTGAGATATTTATTTATTTGTCATGTATATAATTATGTATATAACTGTCATATAAATGCAAAAACATAAACATCATCTTGAATAAGAAGGGAAATATGTTGTGCGTAACTCCATCAACATGCTTCACTGGCTGTTCAAATGCACAAAAAAATCAATGCATAACCCATGTTGAGGGTTAATATTGATTTTAAATCAAAGATATGTCATCTGTTGGACGTGCTGCTAGTTCGAGCTGTTCCGCTGTCACAGGATGTCTTTTCCATTTCAAGGCAAACGTAAGACTAAATGAGATTTCTTAACGGCTGCCATTGATTGTGGTTCTTCTATCTACATCCACATTGGCCGTGGCAGGTTGGTTAGAAAGTCAACCAGCCAAACCTATCCGCTTGATACAGGAACACAGAAAGCTTAGGAATTCCTTCTCTGGGCGAGGCAAGAATTCAATCAGCTGGACTGTGGGGCTCGGAAACTGGGCATCCGACACAGTTATGCTTCAGCACTTTTCAATTTGGGCTTGGCCTGCCTCAGCCTCCAGCCTGTAGCATGTCATTAATGAAAGTCACATTAGGCACCCCTGTCATCCTTAGTCATCCTGCTCAACCAGTAGGGGGTTCCGTAGCTGTGGGGGAGGTTAATGTCCACGGCTGGGACTCCTCTGAGCTCCATACTAGTCCCGACTATCTATGAAGAAACGTTAAGGATGCTGGGAACGTCCTTCATTACACGCGTCTTTTGAATTTGCTCGAGATTATTGATTCCACTGCGCTCTTGATATAAATATACTGCTGCCCTTTCCCCGTGTCCTCTAGCCTGACCCCGCCCCCGTCCACCGTCGCCCGCGCCGTAAATGATTCATGATGTTTACGCTGCTCTCTCCGTTGCTCAAGCGCTTCCTCTTGTGGCGCCGCAGAGGTCACGGATTCCTACGTTCACGCCGGCGTGGAGAAGATGGATGTCTTTGGGTTTCCTCACATTGTGACCTTAGCCTTTTACCGAGCGCCTAACGCAGCCCTGACCTTTGCCCTTCATGGGGTGCTTCAACTTGTGAGGTTCTGTGCCTCTGACGAATGCTCTTTGAGTAGACACGCTCGGCACTTACCATCGCCGTGCTTCTATGGTGAAGTTCATTCACTCTCTGGCTCCACTGTGTTCTACGTGATTTGGCCACGCAAGGTCAGATTCCAGAGCAGAAAGCACACACGCTGCATATTTGGACGTGAGTCTCAACTCCCTTGTCAAATAGCTGCTGAAGTGTCAAGCAGTCATTCTCAGAAACAGACAAAATACAGTCAGCTCAGTCCCTTACACATTAGAACAGTCCTTTTTTAAAATACTTATACTATTCATAACTTTTTTTTAAATAAATGTTGAATGAAACATTATTTAAAAGCTTTCTGAATCTGCTCTTTTGCTTTAATTCTTACATTTGCAGATGAATGAAAATGTTCAGACGAAGGCCGTGATAATATCTGTGTAAATGATTTAACTAAAGAACGTTTTTGGGGCTTTATTTATGATAATAATAACTGTCCAATATGATGTACAATTACATAGTTTAGTCAAAAACCTTCCTATTTGCTGAGGGGAGGACACCCTTTATCTCCTTGTGTATTTTATTCACTGGAGAAATTCAGAACATCATAATGATTTGAGACTCTCGGCTCTCGCCAACATGTGAATAAGGGGAATACCAGCACTTATTTTTTTCCATTTCAAGCTCTGAGAACAACTACATTCTTGGCATGGAGGCTCCGAGCGAACGGATACAGCAGAATTGATTGATCAGAAAGACTCATCCCTCACGAGACGGGACATAACGAATCCTTTTTACAGCAAAGGCGTGACCCGCCATACTCTGCCTCTGATTGGCTTACCTTGATATTCTTACCCTGACCCTAACCCAATCCCACACCACGTGAACCTAAACCTAACCAACCAACTGATGGAAGCGCTTCCTAGCCAATCAGAGGCAGATTAGGGTCATCCATGCCTCGCCGTAACAGGATTCGTAAATGAGCACATGGGACATCCTGCCTGAACCCGCTGTTTTTAAATAGCCACACCACTGTCAATGCTGTCATTTTGAACTCGACCAAGCTTCGCGTCACTTTAGTTTCTTTTGACAGATTTACACGTCGACAACGAAACCCCTGGTTTTTTTTCGGATCTCGCTTCAGGCGGCTCCTCGTTTCTCCCCGACTCTTCGCTTGACTTTGTTGTTTGTATCACGTCACCTCTCTTCACCCTAGCTCCGTTTCCATACCCGAGCTGTCAAAAGAAATCACTCTCATTCATCTGCCTGAGAGACAGGACGATCCGAAAGAGGTCGCAACGGAGTTTACACTCAAAAGTCTTTATTGCAATATGTATTGTTTTCCGTGCTGCACACGGGTGGCTAAATCCCGGCTATGTATGGTGTACTATGAGTGATTATATCCAGTCTGGCAGCGGACTACCCTGCTTTCCCACAGCTCACGAGGCTACATAAAACAGGGTGTGGAGCATGTGGAAAGTGTGATCCTCCATGTGCACTCGCCGACATGGCCTCCCTCAGCCCCAGAGGACGCTATGCTGCAGGAGGAGGATTTGTGTTGTGCAGTGCAGTGATATGCCTCCTGCCACTGAAAACGTTGACCATCAAACATAAACCAAAAAAGAAAAAGAGAAAAAAACCCCCCTTAAATGATAGTTTCATTAGACCCTATGAACTTAAGGAAGACTCGCGGTGTGGGTTCGGAAGCCATTACTGCTTTTTTTTCGGACGGCGTTACGGAGATTGATGGCTCGGACGGCCGTAAATCATGAAGTTTCTGGAGCTGACTCAGTGTTCCTGGGTGTTTTCTGATTTATTGTTAGTTTAGCCATTCGCTGGATGTTGGCGAACACTCTAGCGTGTACCAAATCATTTGGCCCCTGAGATATGACGACGGGAGCAGAAAAGGGATGTTCATTAGACGACGCATTTTTTTCTTTTGCACACCGAGCGTGACGTGGCGGATTATACTATAGAGCAGAATGACTAAAACCTGTTTGTTGTATTGAAACGCTCACACGACCTCACACCTCCCTTCTTTACGAATATATTTGGATAAAGCTTGACCTTTGGCCACACCTGCCACCACTATTGTACAGAAACTGCAGTCTGTACATATCGTTGTGTGCCTTAAGCCTCCCGATCATCCTCTTGCGTTGTGTTTTGCTACGTTCTCGGCGTCCAATCGCGTGGCGTTTCCGCAGGCGAGCGAGGCAGGAAGCCGATACGGAGGACAATCACTAACACCGCGAGGAGCAAATATTCACTTTGCACTCTATCACCGCGGGGCAGGCACATGAGTGCTCGCACTTCATTAACTTAATTAATTACCGTATGCACACGAGTTCAAGTGCAGCAGCTGCATCCTCACATTGGTGCTTTCAGGGCTTTTAACTGCGTCTTCCATAACTGTAGTTGGATGGTGCCTGTAGAGCTGGAAGTGTGGAAAACTCTACAAGTACATATAAATGACTGCCGAGGTTGACGGGAGAAGAAGAAAAAAAAAAAAAAGCAGCATTATCTGACAGGTGGTGATGCATTGGTATCACAGTACGGTCCTATCAAAACAGTGACAGTATAGCTGTCGAGGTTTCTCAGGGGGGCCAAGAGCCACGGTTCTGACATGTCCTTGTGTCAGCAGTCTGGAGCAGAGCTGGAATGTGCTCATGACTCTACATGCGTACCCTGTTATGCTCCACCGGGGTGCAGAGTGGCAGGGTGGGCCCTTCTCTCTGGCCTGGACCGCCGCAAAGGGAGGCCAGACCTGTGAACGTGAAAATGAGTGAGTTGCTCGAGGTAATTTTGTCCAGCCAAACCACTTTTTATTTTAATAATCATCAAAGATTTTCTTTTATCATTATCTGATGAAAAGTGCTAAAGAATGATTGCGAGTGCAGCTTTGCAGTTACTCCGAGTCCTCGTGTCTGTGCTCGTTAACGATGCAGCACCTACCCGGCCTGTTAATGAGAGCCAATCAGCACCTTCCATGCTCAAAATGTGTTAATGAGCCACCTAAAGTCGATCCGCAGGCTGCAACTGCATGCATGACGGCAGCATCGAAGTCAGGACTGAGGCCCAATGTTATGTTTACACTACGTTTTTCTTCAGCGATGCTGACGGCATAATTTGATATCGTCATCGTTGGTTTTTAATGATGTCGGTGCTGCAACGGTGGGGAAAAAAGATCCAGTAATTTAACACAGAAAACAGAGAGCAGAGAGAAATGAAAGTTGTCTGGCGATATTAAACGGTTTGTATCTTCCCAACTGCCGACGTGTTCATAATTGTCATGGGATGCGAGCGAGGTCTGGTCTGGTCTCTTTAATGAAGCAGCACTGCCAACGATTGTGACTGAAAAAGGACAATAACACCTCAGATGAGTGATTCTTTGACCAGAGCGCTTATGCTGAACTGTGAACTCACGGGTTACGAAGAGGCCTAAAGGGCACTACAATGAGTGTAAACACTTCACAAGTGGCCCCTGCTCTTCAAAATCAGATAAAAAAAAGAATTAACTTCCATTCGTTGTCTAGTTTAGCGGATTTTATATCGAAGGACTACAAAAAAAACGTTTAAGTCTTTTCCGTGTCCTTCTCAGTGTAACTGAAGTGTTTTCTCTGCCTCGGCCTCGCGGTTACCTCCCCGGTTTTCACACAAGGTTGTGGAGGGGGGTGTTATGGAGGAGTGAAAGAGGGTCTTCACATGTGTCCTCCGCAAATACTTGTATTATACTTCTTATGTAAGCTTCATCCAAGTCTTAACCCCAGGAAATACTGTCAGTCTGCTTTCCTCGGCGGATAATTGTCTGCTCTCCTTTAGTGGAAATCAAAACAAAGCCGGAGGTTTAATAACGATACGTGTTCATAACTGCTCCTGGCGGCGCTACGGCCCTCAGCATTTCAGCAAGTCATAATGCAGAAGGCGGCCTCATGTGGGGAAACTTGTGCTTATCTCAAAAAACTGACGGAGAGAGAGACAGAGAGAGAGAGAGAGAGAGAGAGGACTTTATTGAATTTAAAGAAAAATGATAACATCATGTGGAGACAGTGTGCAGAGGAAAATAGACTTTTATCAAGAAGTGTTGTTATTGGAGGGCTGCTGAGTTCGCCGGCTTGGTTGCAACTTTGGTTTGTTTTCTCGTGCTCTTTTCTTAATTTTTCATTTTCAGCCTCCGCCGGGGACGGAGACAACAAAACAAAAACCCAGAAACAAGAAGAGATTTCAAGCCTGAGAGGAGAAGAAGGGTAGCTGTGTAGAGGAGCGTAGCGTCTTCTGTCCATCTTTGACCCTGACCCCTGGGGGGTGGTTGTCACTCATGAGTAATGTGTGTTTGTGTGTGTGGTTTCGATTACAACATACATGCAACACTTCTTATATGAGTTAACAGCTTTGTTTCTCTGTACCTGCACTGCACCGTGATGCCTGGCAGATGTGCACCGGTATCGGGTTTCCCGGAGGTGGGAGTGGGGGGTGCGGGACTAGAAATAGCAGCAGCAGTAGGCAGCATTGGGTCCACGTCATCCTGAGGGGTGCTGCAGCAACCGGGGCCCATCTGGAGGGAACAGAACGCCAAGGACACTGCAGAAGAAGAGGGGAAGACACAGTGCAAGGTCACACACACACACACACACACACACACACACACACACACACACACACACACACACACACACACACAGGGAGAGAGTCGGACAATCTCAAAGAGACGGATAAAGAGCCTGCCATGGAAAGACTCGACGTCACCTCTAAACCATCCGCTCTCATCTTCCTCCCATTCGTCTCTCTTTTTCTCTCTTTGGGACGGACGAGTCAATGCCAGAGACACGGTCCAACTTAAGTGCTGCCTTGTCCGGCCGCGAGCCACACGGTGTAGATACACGCGGTCTCTGCGGTACCACCGCTCATCTGATTGTCATTTTACACGGCTTATATGTAAGGATGCAGAATAATGATTGCAGCGAGGGGCCGGGTGATATCCTCTCCAATCTATATCACTGTAAAATATCATGCAATGATAACGGGAACTATTTTTCAGTGGCGCGGCTCTAGGGATGGCGATGACACTCGGACGGTCTAATGCTTTGGTCCAGACTGAAATATCTCATTCTTCACACGCAGTTAGTCTTCTTTATACGCCAGTGCATTTCCCTCCACACGTTTGCCTTTTCTGTTTTTATCGGTTTAAACAGCAGTGTGGCGAGTTAAAGAAAGTGCTAAGATGTCACAGTTTATCAAAGCTATTGTCAGTTTAGGGCAGAGGTGAGACCAAGTCATCGTTTAGTTAGTCGCAAGGAAATCTTATGACTTTGCACACAAGTTCCCAAGTCAAACATTTTGAGTTTCCAGTCATAATTCACCAAATGTTTACCATTTGGGTCATTTTTGATAATGTTAGTTCTTCATGGTTCTCTCCTGTAACATGATTGGACGCCGTCGGGTTGGTTCAAACTAAGTGAATCTGAGGAATTAGGTGTCAACTTTCTGGGAATGAAGGGAAATTAATTGATGCATTGCATGCTTTTTAAATGACACATCGTTCATATTTGCGCTTGGGGAAAGGTACTCAAGTCAAAAGGCCCAAGTCAAATGAAGTCAAGTCATTGGTGTTTAAGTCAAAATTTGGGGATTTTGTCAAAATGATCAATCATTTTTGTCCAAAACTAGTAAAAAAAAATAATTCACTTGAAAATAATTTGTTAAAATTCAATGTGCAATAACTAACTGGTCAAAGGAATGTCAGTGTTACAGATTATAGACTTAGAGTTAGTTGAGAGCCCTGTACATACGTCCGGCACTCTTATACCAGCTTGCTCTCACCATACAGACCAGACTCTCACTTAGTGATCATGTGTGGCTATTTCTGCATTGTGTAGGTGTTGTTATATTTTAATGGCACGAAGCTCTAAAAAGCACTCAGGATTTAGTGCGCTGGAATCGGAGGCCTCGGGCAATCAGAGGCGCCCATCGTCGCCACCGTTTATAGAGTGGAAGAAGGAGGAAGAGAGAGAGACAGAGAGAGACGTGGAAAGATGTACAGAGACAAAAGGTGACAGCGATGGATTGAGGTGAACAGACAAAGTGACAGAGGAGTGGGTGTATAAATTGCGTAGACCTACATAGGAATAGGAGTAAAATGTCAGTGTGAAAGTGTTTGTCTGGAGGTGTGATCCACTCAGTGCTCTGTACCGCTGTTAACAGGTTGAAGTATTTCAGACCATAATTAGTCCTTGGATTTCTTAGTATTTCAAATCAGTGCAAGGTTTTCTTAAGAGTTTTCAGTTTTTTTGTGTGCATTTACTAATTACTTGCCTCACTTTAAAAGAGTCACTCTGACTTCCTTAGAGGACAAAAATATATAAAAATAATATTCATACATTTTTAAAAATTGTATGTTATTTCTTATGAAGGAAAATGTGATTTAAATAATGAATAAAATGATCAATTTTGTCATGTGTCGCCAGAATTTCCAGCGTTAGACCTCCGTCCGCCCCTCAAGTACCCCCGTGTAAATGTTTATGCCCCCCCTCCACTGAGGAGGTGGATGCTGCTTCTCCATGTTAGTCCAAACACGGTGGGGGATCGAGGGGAAAGTGGTGGGAAAGGGAGCACGGCGAAGTCTGGGTGTCCGTTTCCCTGGTGTGGATGTTATCAAACTCAGGCCCCTTCAATGAAGTGAGTTTGTCCATTTGAACCCCCCACCCTCGAAGTCTTTGCATTTGCTTCCCGTCGGATGCAAATTTGAGGCGCTGCATCCGCTTCACAGCAGCAGCCCCCCAGGCTCACAGTTCACCAGAGCATAAACATGTGTCGGGGCCAAGGGAAATATTTGGAGAGAAGGATCACAGACACAGAAAGTTGTGAGGTTTACTTAGAGCTCCAAGTGCGGGAGGGTCATATTATTGTTCGTCGGAGACTCTCAGAGGTCAAAGACTCACTCTGTAAATGTATTTGTTTCTGTCCTCTTGTGTGAGTGTCCCTCTGTGTGCTCCCTGTGGAACTCCCCTTCACATCCCATGCCCTTCTCTCCACACTTCAAAAGACTCTTTTAAAGTAGTAAACAGCGTCTCTTTGGGGTGGAATATATGTAGAGTGTATTGTGCCACCTAATACCCTTTTTTGAAATAAAAGTGGATGGCTCGAGGACGGTGCGTTATGTCTCCTGCTCATCTCTTGAGAGTAAGGGCATGCCGGTTTGTGTGTCACTCTGAGGTCGCCGCAGAACAGTACACGGCACGCTCTAAACTTGGCACAGCTGACCTCAAGTACAGTACTCTCCTGCTTATGTGAGTGGCTGTCAGCCATCTCGGGTATAATGTCACCCCCCTGACCCAGTTGCCTTGGTTACCACCTACTCCGGGGTCCCTCCAGACTCTCATCTGAGATCGCAGAAGTGTTTTCTCTGAGCGTTGTTAGGAGGAGAGCCGAGCAGCGGAGTGCTAGTGAGCGTGGAGACACTCGTCGTCGCTTCTCCATCGCTCAATCCTTCCAGCCGGGCACCTTTTCAGACTTCCCACACGCCAAAATCCGCACATGTCCGTTGCCTTGGTTACGCTTGAAGTCGGTCTTGGAGCATTGGAGGCACGGATGAGGTTGAGTGAGCAGAGGCGTCGTACGGCACTGTAGGTGGATCCTCGGCGACCCACAGAGGCCCGTCCTAGTGCCTCCCGCGTTTCGCCGGGAGTGACAGTCGAGTGTTTGGCGGCGGGAAGCCGACTCGTGTGAGAGGATGAGGATTGGCAAAGGGAGAGCGGCTGGTACAGAGGAGGCCATTTCACGCAACACGGCTTCCAGGAAGTCAGTCATCAGAGATGCCAAAGGAAAGCTGCATCTCTTTCATAGCCGGCCAAACGGAGCAACCAGGCGTGGAGGGCTCTCGAGAAGACAATATCCCCTAACTAATGCCATCTGGGATGACTTTCCTGGTCCTTGTGTTGAAGCCTCTCACCCTTAAACCATTCATTTCAACCTTCATTTCAAATACGCCTCTGGGCTTGGGTTATTTGCTGCCATGTTTGGGGACCTAATTTTGTCCATTTGATGGGGTTTTCGGGACACTTTTACGCCAATGCACTGAAGGTTTTCTGGTTATTCTACATTTGTTTCATGTGAAATGCGCACATGGAGATGACAGGAGACAAAAACGCTCTTTTGGCAAAACTGCAGACCTCTGGAGAAGAGAAAAGGGATGAGTGAGATAAAGCACATTTAGGCCGAAAGGAAAGCGGGGCATTTTGATTTGGATCTGTGTTGTGGGAAATCATAATTTCAGCCTTGCTGTACATGGATCCGACAACAGCTGTGGGGCACGGTGCCTTCAGGATGATCAGATAATCACAGTACAGTGTACAGAGCGCAGACACAAGACTGACATCAATTCAAACTACACCTTTTTTACACATTTTTTTTACACGTTAGATAAAATTAGACAAGATGTCAGGAAAAAAACATCAACAAATATAACAAAAAGACTGTTGCCTAAGGGTGTTTCATTCATCCTGCAAGAAAGTCAATACGCCAAGCCGAAACCATGAAACTGTAGTATTTCACCGAGAGCCATAAAGACATATTCCCGTTAAACTTTTCTGTAATACAGAAGCAATCTGATGTCTCGGCAATAGGCCACAGTTTGCTTCATCAACACCACACCAGACGGCGCTTTTGTTCTTTTGTGTTATAGATTTCACGGTGGAAATATTTCCTGGAAAGCGAGGAATTGTTCAGTACGACCATATTATTCCTCGGAGGGAAAGCTGGCGGGGAGGTTTCATCATAGATATGGGGTCACACAGTGTTCACGGAGAAACGACTCCCGTGAATGAGGTAGCGGCGTCTTTTTTTCACCCCCTCCTCTTTGCTCTTTATCATAAAATGGGCCAGTTTAACGTTGTTTACTTCCATCTCCAAGGACTTGACACTACCGTTAGCAGCGGGGACCAGGTTGGGATTTAATTTACTGTATTCCAAAAGAGGGATATATTTGCAGCTCATCTGGCAAGCTATTAATTTTATTCAATGGAGACAAAAATGCATTATTTTTCTCAATAAAAAGAAAATATCCAGCTTTGGTCGGGGAAATCAACCTTTAGCTGACTGAGTTGAATTGAGGTTGACCCAAAGTTTGATACCTTCTAGCGCTGCTACATTTTTATAAAGAAACCATTTCCATATGAGGACCACACTCAGCCCCCCCCCCAATCCCCGACACCCTTAACCACATAGTGTCATCAGGGAGAGCGAGGAGAGGGAAGGAAATCACTTAACCGCTGACAAATGGACTCAGGAGAGGTTCTATGCTCCGGTTCATCTTGCCGTATTAATGGAGCCACAACCTCCACTCACTTTCTCATAGCTGAAGGTGAAGCATTATCCCGCCTCGGCTTGCATGTTTAGTAATAAATGGTGCTGATAACGTCCTGGCTGGCTGAAGTGGTTACATTTTTCTTCCCCCGTTAAGCCAAATTAATTCTTTTTGTATCAAGAAAATAATGCACATCCCTCTATCTGCCGCATGTATTATGATCGAAGGTTAACATGCTGGAACAGATATTAATATGTGAACTGGCTATGGAGCAGCTTTATTTCAAAGCTTTCAGGATTTATGGCGTCTTTTTTTTCATATATCTCAAACATTAAATGGAATAACAAGCCATACAGTAATTCTGTCTCTTGCTTTAGATTAAAGTGTGAGATATTGTGTGCACCCATAAATCCTCTTGGAAAAGTGGACAAATAGCAACTCGAAAACAGTGCTGTAGATGTAGACCACAACTTACTGTCTCCATGGCAACAATATACGTCTTGTTTACAACCCGCTAAGCCTCAAAATGATGGGAGGTGGAACTAGTTTTAAAGCTTAGAGCATGATTATCCACAAATTAAAGTGAGACAAAGGACAGTAATAGATGTTAAAAAACACATTAATATTAGCTTTTTTTCATGTTGCACTACCAATTTTGGTTTGGACAGTATTAACGCTCATAATATCCCATCACAACCCTCACAGCCTAAAGTCTAAAGCTCTGCTAAAGTGATAATGATGTAAGATATAATAGAGCAGTCATTCCCAAAGATTAGGGCATCGAAGATTTGAATCAGGGTCACCAAATAGATTTGCGCGTTTTCTATCATAACTTTGTATTATTTTTCCATCTGCAGTACACCTTTGAGCCACACGAGGGAGCCTGAATGTTCGCATTGTACATATATTATTGAATCTTGCTAGCATACATTCTCTTTCATGTAAAGAAAAAAACAAAAGCCTGTTAACTATGCTTAAATGTATTTATTTGGTCTGGTGTTTTCAATAACGCACGCTTAAAACTGTGATATGTTTACGTATATGTTTCATATGTTTTCATAGCTGTTGAACGTACTCTATATATGGTGATGCTGAATTGGCAGTAAAGATGGTCAGAAATGTTCATTCCCACACAAATTCAATCTTTTCGCGATTTATAGATGAGGCCTATTGTGAATCTGGTTTGTCGTTTTAAAAAGTGGGTCAGACTCTACACAGAAACACACACACACACACACACACACACACACACACACACACACACACACACACACACACAAATGATGTGATTTGCCTTTTGTTAAAAAAAAGAGAAAAAAGCAATGAAAACTGTGTTTTTCTTCCTCCTCATCCCCCTTGATACATTTTGAGCCAATCACCCGCAACACACACATACACACACATACACACACCAGCCTCCACACACACACACACACACACACACATCTGTTTGCCTGCATGTTAAACTTTCCCCCTCGGAGGAAGAAAAGCCTTGTGTAACCAGATCCGATTGGCCCTTCTATAAAATGGAGAAATATGGGCAGAGCGTAGCTCTCTGACGGGCCGCTGAAAGTCTGTGACATGAATCCGAGTCCGGGGACATTCCAGCTGAGGAATGTGGAGACCCTTTGGTTCCCCCCCCCCCATGTTCAAACACAGCCCGGCCCTGGTGACATGAGGGGCGGATATCTTGTCACTCATAGCAACCCTGCCTAAAAACTTTATCTCATATAACTTATATGTATATTCCAAATGTATCCCCTTGAGATGGAGTCTTTCACAAAAACACCTGGGCGTAGATGCATTAGCTCTAAACGCCTCCTCTGTGGCTGAATAATCCTCGTTTATAGGGCCAGTGGAGGTTGTTGCGTGGCTCGGGGCAGCACTTAAACTCCGTGAACTGGTGAATGCAAGCGTTAAAGCGGCGGCCGTGGCCGCGCTACTTAATGTACCGTGTGCAGGGCCGTTCCTTCCCTTCTGGCTCTCACAGCGGCGGCATAATAGCGCGGGAATGTCTTCCGTAGCACTCATAATAACTTGCATCAGTGAGGCACAGCTCTAAATGCTGATGTGCATGTTAGCACAATATATTCTGCCCACACACAGTTCTTCAAATCTTTGACCCGATGACTAAATCTGTCATTTTGAGGCCTGAGAGAAAAATAACAGCTCGCTGTGTTTGATGCGTTGCAAAGACGGGGGGAAAAAAGGACTCAAAACTTTTCTTTTAACACAAGTTTCCACTTTTGACGGCGTTTCAAAATTCAAAATCCGTGTTTTGTCTGTATTTTTTCCACGCTTTTATTCGCCTCTGGCATGCTCCCCTGTGCTTTAAACGCATTTATCCTGCTTCAGGGGGAAAACGGCCTCCGCCTGTTTCATATTAACACGAACCTTAAACCTGTCGTTATATATATTGTACGTATTAGACTGAACATTGGCTTACGTTTCTCCCCTCCGGTTCTATCGTGATGAAGAATACGAGACTGGCAAGCTTTCCAAAGCACAGCTGCGAGTCTCTATTGCTGCAAGGGCTCCCTCTCCGTATCCGCTGTGTGGGATGACCTCTGACCTCAGTGGAAATCCAACTGGGGCTAAAGGGGACTGTTAATGCTCGCTGGTGATGAACAGCTGTGCTTCATTCAAGGTGGTGTGTCTTTGCTCTGCACGACGTTGACACGAAATCAATCACACGAAAAATAATATTGTTTCATTATTGCAGAATTTGGAATTGTTTCGCGTGCAGATTGATACGTCAGAAAGAAGTGGAAAAAATGTCTGTGTGTCTTTAAAACATTGCTTTCTTTGGCTGACCTTAAGTCCAACACGCCAATGCTTTCGATTTATAGTAATGTAAAACGTTTGGGAAGTTGGAACTGTTTCGGACATCTCATACTTTGTGTTTTGTCGCACGCAACCTTTTTTTTTTCCACCTTTTCTCGTTGTTCAGCCAAACACGACAACAATGGAGCTCTTCTTCTCGCTGTCATGAGTTTGTCATCTTGTTTTCTTTGTATAGAAGCATCTCTGGGTCCGTTCTCGGGGTGAGAGTCTGCTGCTGTCTCTGTTCATGTTGAAGCATGAACAAAGCTTTAAAAAAAGGGGGGAAATAACCTCTAAAACACACTTTAAGTTAAAAAAAACTTTTGAAATTACATGGTTTTCTTCAGAGAGCAAATGTACTTTTCTGTGTTTGACAAGTCAGAAAACACTACGAACCTGATACCTGCTGTTTGAAGACTTGAACACACGCTAAAGCTATGTGGCACAACTAACCAGAGTTTGCACATACTATAGCGTTGCCTTAAGTCTTGTGGAAATGGCACGGATCAGCATTTGTGTGTCCTGTATTATATATATATATATATATATATATATATATATATATATATATATATTTTTTTTTTTTTTTCTCTCTGTGCTCCAATGGCCATGACAGCTCAGGTAACCCATCTCAGAGCGGCATAATCCTGCCTGTCAGCAGATTCAGCCCTGTGTTTCCTGGACCCTGTTGATACCCAATATAGAATGCCACACTGGGAAGCCCCGTTGCCAGCCTGTAATCCAAGGCATCTTATCAAACCAATCAGCACTTTTCCAGCGAGAACATATCTCGACCGTGACAGGAAGGGGGGGGGGGGGGGGGAGAGGAGGGTTGTTTCGCAACATCTGGCGCTCAGAGAGGGAGGGAGAAAATGAGTGCAAAGAAAGTGTGAGAACAATCTTGATGCTCTGGTATGGAGATTTCAGATCAACACCACGTCCTGCTTTCACTTTGGATACAGGTCAGCGAGCGGGCAGCCAGTTGTCAGGGCTTGCCCGCTGCAAAGTTATGCTATTGCTGGTAACATGTGCTCCCTCACAGAGCCCTCTCATACTCATTAATCTCTTTCTCTTTCCCCTCCCTGTTCCCCCATTCCCCTCCAACCATCGTACCTGTCCTCCCGTCCCACCAGCCCAGTGCAGCCGCGAGGGGCTACAACAGCAGCAAGGCCTCCGCCAGCAGTGGTGGTCAAGGGGCCTGGAGCGGCCCCTCCTTCACCCGCACCAATCTGCAGCAGTACCTGTCTCACCACCAACAACACCTGCATCACCACCCTCAGTCTCCACACACGAGCTACGCCTACAGCCCGGCCCACTCAGCTGTGAGTACAGCAGGTTTTTATTCTTTCTCCTCATCACTCCATGTCTTTAGGCCCTCATCTCTTTTCTTGCATATACAAAGTATATGCAAATACAGGAATTAATTTGACGCAAATAACACAATATGCGGCATATTCACATATGCAGTATTGTGGCTCTTGTGTGTTCTGATCGACCCGTGCTCCGTTCAGGAAAACAAGCGTTTATAAAGTTGATGGCTTTGTCATCTCGCAGACAGACCTAACAAAACATAAATTCAGACTTTTTACAAGTTGGCATCATAACGTCGTTATTTTGGCATCTTTTTTTTTAATCCATTTATTGCAGTTAAATCACAGCAAAATCTGTATTTATTTTGGGTTCATAGCGCCGTAGTAAACCAGCTAACAAGATGTTGGCGAGATACAGCGAACACAGCTCGGTGAAATTTATCGCCTCCGGGTGATGTTACGATCTCAGACAGGACGGCGGTGGGTTTTCTTGGACTTCCACTACATGTACAAAGAAGCCATAGTGGTTATTTCAGCCGTGATTGATGGAACATTGCTGGTGTCTACATGGAGGTAAGCCCCCTCCCTCTCCCCTCCTCTCCAGGGCGTCCGGCCTGAGTGACGTGGATAAACCCAAATACTCCCATGTTCAAACTCAAGCCAAAAAATCTCTTTGCACTCGGTGTGAACTGAGTGTGAGAATACGTCTGTGCTCTCGTTCTTTTTTCCAATCACTCTCTCTGTCGTCCATTAGTGGTGGTTAATATCAGGAAAGCTCTTATGCACACAGCGAATTCTCCATCTCCTCCCCTCCTTTCACTATCCCCTCCCTTTCATCTCTCCCACACTCTTTCCTGTGTGTATCACTTGCCGTCACTATTCTTTCCCCCTGCTTTGCCCCCCCCCCCCTTCTCTCTCTCTTCACTGCAACTTAATTTGTTTTCCTTTCATCCATCCTCTGCATCGACGGTGCAACGAGAGACTAATTGAGGTAGAGACACTTTTGGACGGCTTCCCTTGTCATTATCCTTGAAATTAATTGCTGCTCTGCAATCCGTTTGATTCGACTTTATTGGTGCGATCTGGTCCTCGAATGCGACGTCGGGAGTGTGACTGGAGCTCGGGCTCGAGCCAAATGCGATCATCGCCGTGTTGCTGTCACAGTCGCGGAGCTGGAAACAAAGATTTGGCATCGTTGTATAAATATATTTACAAGGCTTCACACCGAAATCTCTTTATTTCCATTATGACACTCTGATATTCTCCCGTCTTACACGTTGCACGTTTCAATCCCCTGCAGCCTGCTTGCCAACGTGTCAAGACTCCCCCCCCCCCCCCCCCCCCCCGAAGCACTCGCATGCAAAGAATGAAGAAATTGGATTGGATTTATGGATGATAATCATCCCGATACGTTGGCTCCTGGTTGCACGCAGCATTCCTTTAATGCCATTCCTGTGATATCAAGGTACATTCAGACGCAGGCTCTTTGCACTAAGCAGGAAGGAAATTATCTTTGAGTGCTCAAGGTGTGTGTCACTAGCAAAAACCCCACCATTACCACAGTCATCCCTTCTACCAGCAGCACCTCCAGCACAGAGGAGCATGGGTGTTAAACACCACGTTGTGCACAAACAGGAAGCAACGGCAGAGAACATTCCACAAGGCTGACATCAACCCTGCGGTTCTGGTTGTGTCGGGGCTCCGTTGCATGCTTTTTGGGAACATCGTGGTCCTTTTTCTGTTCTTCCTCAGGGTCACACCCTCCTCCCGGGGAGCACATCAGCATCCACACACAGGAGTGTCCGAGTGTCTTTGACCTAATTGGCCACCATAGTGCTTGTCACACTAAGCATAGCGGCAGAATACTCTCCTCCAGACAAACGGTAGCTGTGTTAAATAGGATTGAATTCAACCTGTTTGCAACCTCGATAGGTTTGGCTAATTTTGGTAAATGAAGCGAAGCCTGAGAGCTGCTTCAGGCCGTCTGCTCGACTTTGCACACTCTTTTTCACTGAAATGTGCTGTTTTCTGTAATATTCAATGCACAGTTTCCTCTATGATGCTGCACTTTTTGTCTGCAACGTACACATCGGGCGTGTCACAAAGCCAGCAGACAAGAGTTTGATGTTGTTAAAAGATCCTCGGATGAATTTGAACCAGATTTGAACTCAAATTAACAACATGCGCTCCTCTTTTTTTCTTCTTCTTACTACTTTCTTTTCCTGTGGTAAGCCACGATTCTCACAGAGTACCTGCTTAGCCAGACTTGGTTACAGATGGCTTCAGGGGTCGTCCAACGCTTGCCCTCCTCTTGACCCTCCGCCCTCGACTCCGCCGGCTTTAAAATGGCCTGTTTTCACGGGACAGCGGGGACGATTGTTTTCCTTTTTCAGACGTTTTCATTTCATCCCCACAGAAAGCAATTTCTCCCCCACTATCAAGCCTCGGTCCCGGGCTGTTACGAGTCCACACTTTGGCCTCCAGGAGGATTCTCCCAGCCTGGAGATGGCTTATCCAGACACTAACAGTAAACACGGGCACGGCTCCAGCTTCTGATTCTGCCTCGTGCATTTTTATGGCGTCTCATATGCAACACATGCTGTATATGGAACAGCGATCCCCACAATTCACAAACAAAGTAATGCAGACTCTCCCCTCGCCTCGTCTAAAACACCCTCCCCATCTAAATCATTGTTTTTATTGCTTCTCTAAAAGCTATTGTAATTTCAGGCATATTAGATGCAAAGAATGCCTAGCAGAAAGGGAAGAAAAACAGAACTGATAGCTCAGCGTGTGTCTGTCCTCTCGGCTGAGGGAGGTGAGTAAATAAAGGAAGAAAGCAAAGCAAGCAAGGGACCCAGCAGAGATCAAGAAGCTTTGCCTCCAGTGGGTTTGTAATTACAATGGAAGCCGATACATTTCCACTCTTAATATGCCGGGATGAAGATCCCTCAGGGGGGGAAGGTGGTACGACAAAACGGCAGCGGAGAAAGTCATGTAGAAGTCAGGAGCTGTGACTAGAAAGAGAGGCGAAGAGAGAGATTGTGTTTTTTTTTTTTTTCTGTGAATATGCGACACTAACTCCCCAGAATACTTTCATATATTGCAAATTCAACATTGCCAAATGCATTTATGTGGAAACACAATAACTGCCTGGGTTTTTCTTTTTTTTTTTCGTATTTTTTTCCACTCCAGGAAGTGTGACATCCTTACGATGCAGAGGCATCACGGGGAGTTTGCCGAGGTGACTTTGACAGTATAGACTGGGATACTTAAACACTTTTTTTTTTTTTTGAAATTATACTTTGAAAAAGTCAAGGTGTAATATCGAGCCACCTACAGTGAGGAAATAGAGGGAGGCATTTCACCTCTACTACTAGTCAGCTTATTTAAATGCTAATTAACAGCGTGGGAAGAATATGTCAAAGCAAACGGCTAAAACTCTGAAAGCTGATCCAATAACAAAGTTTGAATCTTCAAAAATCTTTTCGGTTCATGCTGGAATGTGTGTGTGGGTGATATTTTCTATTGAGCCTCACAGAGTGAATTTATCTCCTTCTGATCGTTATTATGACTTTTTAACAAAAGAAATGCTCAGGTTTATTGACGTGTCCAATGATAGTTCGTCACATGACTTTTGAAACTATAACAAAATTATAGTTTAAGATGGATGCAGGCAACAAAAAAAGGAGAGACAAACCGAAGGTGAAGACAGGCATGCCGAGAGAGATCACTATCAAGCCGCTTCCAAGCCGGTTAGATACAGTAACAGCTGCGGCGGGTGGACCGACCTTCAGGTTCTCTCGTCTAATAAAACCTGACAAACTAACGATTGCGCTTGGTGTTATTGGATTCATTACTTAAAGCCACATGGGCTGCAAAGACTCCTATTGCCTGGACTGTGACTAAGCCACACATTATAGATTTTCTGGTCTACGGAGAATTGATCACGAGCAAGATGGCAAAAGAAAAGGAAACATTCCGTTTCGGTACTTCCCACTAATTGGTGTGACAGAACCCATTTATGGGCGACGGCAATAATGGAGTGAATGTACGATGTCAGGTAAAGGAGACTTTGTAAATTGAGTTTCCACTTTGCTTGTGGAAGTGTTGCTCTTGGGATATTCGGTAGGCAGTTTCTTGCAAGAACTACAACGCCCAGTGTGCCTTTTTCTGCTGGTGGAATGGAAGGAAGTAAAGTTTCTTTGAGCAAGAGTCCAACCGCCTTTATTGAATTCAAAAGTTCACACATATTCATAAAACCTGATTTAGTACAGTAGCCTACATTTGAGAACATGACTGACACATATAGTACAGTTAAAAGCAAATCATTGAAATTAGGAAGTAAAATACGATGGCGTATTAGGGCCACTGTAGAAAAAAAAAAAAAAAACGGAGCAGAGAGAGGGGGGCAATATTCAGAGAAAAAAGTTTCAAATTTAGGACGTTTATTACGATGCTAACAACCGGCATTTATGCTAGCTAACATCCCATGAATGTACTCATTTAAGGTCATAAGGGTGATGGCTGTTGATGTTTATTGTTGGTTGTATTTATATGGGCCAAATTGTCATCTTATGGGTGTTTATTGATCGGGCGGTTGGGCTAAGTTGCTAGCGGTAGCTTTCACTTGTTGTCATATGGACAGGCAATATATCGGCTATCTATATTCTCTGAATATTGCCCCCCTCTCTCAGCTCCGTTTCTTTCCTACAGTGGCCCTAATACGCCGTCGTAGTAAAAGAATCAACACCAATTTTGTAATAAAAAAGGAATGAATTTGTTTGACAATGTGTTTAGTACATCAGACATTCAGATTCCAAGCTTTATTATTAGAACGTGCGTTGCCGGCGCGTTAATACCGCTGATCCATGTACAGTAGTGTGCTTATAGCTGAAGTCGGAGAACCGGGGAACTTTGGTCTTGTTGTAACAAGATATATGAGGAACAACTGGGGAAGGATTGTGAAGTCAAAGGGGCCGGCCTGCATTGCGTCTGTGCTGCTGCAGAGTTAATTTCTCTTCATATCACACAGATAGAGACACATACAGAACTAGCTTCTCTCCCCCTTTTACGATAACAAACACTCCACTGCTTGAAGAATTGGTGCCAGAACTGTTTGGCCGAGCGTTCCGCATGATATCCTTCCATACGGGGGAATTCTCGTGTTATCGGGCCCAGATAACCGGACACATTTTTCCCCTAATGAAAACTTTGGAGTGGGGTATCGCTCTTCTAATCTGAGCACATGGACATCCCCGTGAACTCGTCAATTTAATCAGGAGGTGTCGCCCGGGCAAACTCAGGTTGCTACCTCATTAGACTTGCCAAGCACAAACTGGCCAATCATTCAGTTGATACGAAACCGGCTGGTTAGGGATTCCTTGCACATGTCCTGGATTTGGACTGAAAACGCAGAGACCTAAAAGGGGACGTTTGACCGTCCGGTTTTTTATATCTGACGAGAGAAAAAAACTCACCTTTTCCCAGCTGTCTCTGTTTGTGAGGCTCTGGCAACAACCCGTGGTGTTGTGATTAGCTTAATTAGCCATAACTCACAAAACAGCCCATTTATACTGGCTGACAGATGACACAGGCATTTAGCCGAATGAATGGCCCGCCTGCTGACAGCCGGCGAGGGCGCGTCCGCTGGCTGATGGCCTGCGTCGAGGCTTGTTATCTGCGAAACGGACGAAACGGATCTAGATGTAGCGTAAACCGTCATCTTTTTTCATGCATTCTTCAAAGCAATACTCCGTCCACCAGAAGATGAGATGGGACTTGATGAATGGATTCCAGACAGCAGATGCCGATGTGCTGTTTTTTGCGCCTCGTTGGAGACTTTGCGGCGGAGTACATTCGCTTACATATCAGAGTCTGAGTCTCTCGTTGCTCGTTCCCCCCAAATGCTGCAATGATTCATCTCCGCCATGAGCCAGAATGGGCTTTGTCTCTGTAATTAATTTAGCTCTCGGGACAGCACGCGGAATGAGTCGTGTCTTGGAGGCCTAATTAAAAGAAAATTGTCAAACATATTCTAGGTCAAACGGCTCCGAATCTCCAACCATTTAGGAGAGGATTTTGTTTTTAAAGCACCGTCGATTCGTCCTTCGTGGGGCCTCTTTGCTTCGCTGAGAGGGTGGGGAGTTTTATTTGCTTTGTTTGATTTCTTCAGGCGCCACTTGGAATCGGAGACACTTGATGTTTTGTTTATCGTAGGCCGCCTGAGTCAATAACTCAATCTACTCATGGCTTTGTGCTCTGCTGTGCCTTTGTCTCCGTCGGAAAAGATTCGCTTGGAAATCGCCGTGATTCCTTTCATCCACACAATTAACTCCTTTTGCCCCTCGGCTGGGTGAGAACGTAACCGGCGCATACGAGCACCTTCGGGTTCGGGATCGCTTTCTCCCTAAAAATAAACCTGCGGTTGGGAAAAACGCACATATTGGGCGCCGCGTTAATCATAGCACACGAGCCGGAGTGCTCGTTTTATTGAGGCGGTCGGAACCGACAGACTGACACCCGGGAAGCGTCTGTCTTATCTGTCCTCATAATGAGAGTCGATGACTTTGGTTGCAGGCGGAGAATGGCTTTAACAGCGCACACACACACACACACACACACACACACACACACACACACACACACACACACACACACACACACACACTCACACACTCAGGTTCTGAACAATTAAGCGCGAGCTGTCGGGCTTAGTGCCGGGGTCCATTGTAAGCGCTCTAAACCTGTTAGACTGTGACAGACCATTAAAAGGCTGCCAAGGCTTCCTTAATTTGCTTCAGCAGTGCACACTGAAGCAGAGTGACTGAGTGCCGCGACTGTCTCTGTGGTACCAATGTGCCTTTACTTCTTATGACCTCCCCCCTCCTCCCTCCCTTCCTATCATCCCCGCCTCCACAGCAACACACACACAGTTTAACAGTATCAACATCATCAATACATCCACCTCCGTGTTTATTTAGGCAAATGCATCAAACCATTAAAAAGTCCCGCCAACACTAATGTATTTTCTGAGTCATTTTCAGTAAACTGTTCGGAGCATTAAATTGAACAACAGCAATTATCTTTGCATTTTAAAGGCATCGCTGCAGTAAATTGAAGCTAGCGTCCCCCATGCTTGTCACTTTATGTTTTATTAATAAACTCGTGCAGTGTTGTAAAAACCTTTTGCACACGGTACCCTCATAGATGTCCTCCATTCTCTATGAAATCTTTTTAAATGTGTAAATTACATGTTTCCGTTGAAATCAACAGGATACACCCAGAAGATCACACTTTCCCAACAGGTGTATTTTCCAGCGTTATCCAAATAAATGACTCGTTTCCACAGAAACAGGTCCAGGTTGTAAAACAGAAAGGGGAAAAAAAAAAAGGAAGTCATTGTTGAATACCATTGCTGCTGATGGGATTCAGATGAACACGGTCATCATGACAAAGCACTTTGTTTTGAAACTTCTGAATGAATGCTCCTCGGGTGGATGTCTCACCTAGCAGGCATTTCCTGTCGTGACCAGAGCTTGGCGTGCCTCGCCATTAGGAATTAAAAAGGCCCGGGCCACAGGATCCCGAGAGCCAGACCACAGGAATATCCAGAATCTGACGGAGCTTCCAAGCCTCCGCATGTTTCATTTCCTATTTCACAAGAGCGGGCGGTCCGTGCAAATTCCTGGCTGCGGTATGCCACCAGTCTTCATTTAGCGGCGGTTAGTGGTCGACATTAGACGTTGGACACAATGGGAGATGTTAGAGGGCGGATTAGGAAGGGTGCTGGCAGATCTTGCAGGGATTTAAAGGGGTGTCATCTCTTGTTCGGATCATGCGGCCTGTCATATTTCCATGTCGTCGCCGGGCCCGGTGCTGTTTCTTGGCCGTGTCTTAGCGGCGAACGCCGGAGCGTCTTCTCTGAGAGATCGCTCTTTGGAAAATCAGTTTGCACCTGTTACTTTTCCGCTCAGGTGATTAGTCGACGACAGGGCGAGGCAGGGGGACATAAATCACACATCCTGAGCTCTGAGATGTGACCTTAATTCCTAATGTTTCACTCCCGATCCCGGGCTTTCAGCTCCACGCTCGCTGGCGTCCGTGCACAGACGGGTTTTCATACGCGGCCGCCTGGGGCTGCAGCGCTGGCTCTAAAAACACTCGTAACATCTGTAAAGCATTACGGCTGATTATACTGGTCCTTCGGTGCAATCATGCAATACGGGCATGAGCGATGGCTGAACATGAACCGTATGGGAACCAAAGAGATGATGAGGCCTCGGCTATTGATGAAGGCCGCACACACACAGGAACACACCCTCACACATTAAATCAGCATTAATCATTTATATACTAGTGAGGATAAACGTGAATTCCTCCTCCCATAACTTTAAAAGATACTCGGATTTTACATTTCTACGTATGTTATTTTTCATTTTCACAGCCCAGATGGATCTCAGGAGTGGATCCCGCTGCTCGACTGGTTTTCGGTGTCAGTTACGTCGAATCAAAGAGCGAACGCTTCTTTTTCCCAGCTTACTAAGTTGCAGCCTTTAAAGGAGAAGTGCAATTCTTTTTCAAATGTTGCCAGCCAGTCCACTTAGCTTGCGGTGCGTTCTGGAGACGAGAGTGTGAGTGTTTTTGAGCCATTCAATTTTCTTTGTATGGAAAAAAAAAAAAAAAAGAGGAAAAAAAGCCACCTTGTGCCTGTGTGTTCTTTGGATGGAGCCGGGGTATTTCCTGACTTGAAATGAGGCGGTGGTGGAAACACAACTGTGACTTGTGGAGGCTTATTTAATTAAATTCTCTCTCTTTTTTTTATTTTTTTTTATTGTGTCTAACTGGCTCCGGGAATGTAACGAGTCAATGCGAGCGTGTACCTAAAATAAACATAGTTAATTAAAACCAAGGTTAACGCAATAACAATGGGTAGTGGGGAGAGCAGCTATATAAGAGCAGTGTGGATGTGAGTCATGTGTGCTGTGGAGGTGTTGACGGGGCAAAAAAAGAGAAAAAAGATGATAAAGGACGGATGCCAGCTGTAGAAAGGAAGAGGGGATCCCAAGTCTCTTATTTTTTCTTATTTTTTAAATATTTCTCGCTCCTTAAACCTCTCTTATACCAGAAGACGTTCTCGTCCGAATCAAAATCTCTTGTTTCTCCTCCGAGGAGCCATTGGAGTGTCATTCCGGGCTGATGGTTTTATATTTTATAGAGAGAAAACACTGCTGATTAGGCATTGATATATCCGTGTGTTTTTTATTAAAAAAAAGACACAAACTCAGTGAAAAGTCTCTGCAGCTGTTGAAGCCGACTGACAGCTGCTGCAGCTGCGATCGCCTGTGATCAGTATCATCGGAAGAGGAAAGGACATTTAATTTCTCTCTCAAAAAAAAAAAAAAAACCCTCTCTTCATGTTCTCTCTCTTACGTGGTCTCCATGAGGAAAAGGGTGACAGAAAGGATGGATGCAATTTCAGACACTTGGGAGTTAAAATCAGTGAGTCCTCACTTAACCCAGAAAGTGTTCCCCCTCCGCCTCCATGGAGGGTCTTCAAATCCCGTCGATGCATTGAGGAGACTAGGAAGAAGGGTGCTTCTGGAGGAGAAAGAGATTGAGGGTAGGGTAGTACTTTTCATGCAACCATTTGTAGTGCTTTAAGGCTAATATGTTGTGTTCTAAATAGATGTGAGACAATAGATGTGGTACACAAGCAATTACAGACAGCTGTGACACACACGTCCCTTTAAAATGACGACGAGGATGCCATGTTTGTTAAATCCCCCGTTGCCACGACGTCCCTCCCCTCGCGTCTCTCGCCTGCCGCCTCCTCCTCCTCCGCACACATTTCCCACGGCGAATGAGACGCGAGTAGAGAAGGTGAGAAAAGAATATCGAGGAGACACATTAGCATAACGGACAGCAGCCGATGCAAATAGTCCCGCAGACATTTTTTAACTTTAAAATGGAAAAAAAAAGCACAGTTTCATCCAGAGGCGTCAGACCGGATGTTAGGGACAGCCGTGGATTTAGGGAACAACACGGCCTCTCCACAAGCTTTGGGGCGAGGCCCTACTAAAAAAAAGTGATGAGAATTACAGCGTAACTATTATTTTTATTGTTGCTGTGAAGCATTAGTCTCGTCTCCACCCCCCCCGTTTGTGTGTAAATTCCCAAGATGGAGCGGAAAACACAATTCAGAAGAAAAAGACCGTCTGAATCCGCGATTCTGTCCTGGCGTCCGCTGAGCTCAGCTGTTTGTCGGAGGAGAGAGAGCTTGACGGTTCACTTTGCTGCCAACCCTTTCAGGAACGCGTACGGAGACGCATAAAGCATAAGGCGCGCGTTGTTGCACACTTTGTTACTGCTATAAAACAGTTTAATAGGACGAGCACCACAAAGGATGTGAGAGTGTGAAAACACGTCAACCGCTTCCTTCGCCTTTTGATATTATTACATTCTTCATGTCTCTCTTCGTCTAACTCCCCCTCCCCCCTTACTGTAAACAATTGTGTGTGTTTTTTGTACTTCAATACAGCACTGCTAATTATAGAGGCGCCGCCAAGGAGGCAATCTCAAAGTGCATCACCCTGAAAGTCTCACACGCCGACGTCTAAATGTGACCCGGTGGAGTTGCACCATAATGTGAATGTTCTTAATCATCTACTATAGGCTTCCTAGTGCCTCGGCGCCATCTGGCAACATTACACCACAACAAATCCCACGATGACCGTCCAAGGAATGTACTGCATGTCAGAAATGCTTCCCGTGTTGAGTCGCACTGCAATGTACGGGTTGTAAAGCATGACAGGCATGCTTGGAGTTACTTATGGAGACATATACGGCAAATATTACCGTGCAACTCAGTTCTGCCGCTGTAATACATTTGTTCCACCGTTTAAAGTTAAGTCTGTTCTCCTTTAGGTTACCATGACCTCATTTTGAAGAATATTAAGGCATAAAGATAAGTAGGGGTGGGTAAAAATATTGATTCGGCAATATATCGCAATACTTTGCCGCCCAATATAATATCCATTTTTCAATTCCAAAGATCGATTAAAAAAAAAGAAAAAAAAGATTCATGTTTAGACGCTTTGTGAATGCAGTACTTTATCCTTTTTCATTTTATTTTCAATATTTATTCCAGTGACTTTCATGGGAATTAATAAAATGGAGAGGCTGTTTTGAATGAAATCGTTTTGACCCAATTTGTCCTCTGATCAATATCATCTGATGTACATATACAGGTTCTTGGGTTTTCGTCTGTATTTATATCGTAATATCATGATATCGTGATATGTATCGTATCGTGACCAAAGTATCGTGATATGTATCGTGAGGTTCTTGCCAATACTCACCCCTAAAGATAAGTTTGTTACCATGTATTCATCACATTATCCAGTAGGGGTGTAACGGTACATGTATTTGTATTGAACCGTTTCGGTACGGGGTGCTCGGTTCGGAACGGAGGCGTACCGAACGAGTTTCCATACGGACATATTAAGTAGAGGACCGCATTTGTGGAGCGTGCTGCAGCCGCACATGCGCAGTTGCGCACACCGCAACACAATAAACAGCAGTAGTAGCGGACGTCATGGCTAATGCCGCTAGCGTTGGCAACAAGCCAGAGTTGGAGGACCCTCCCGCGACATTAATGTCTCCCGTTTGGGAACACTTCGGCAAAGCGGTTTGCCGACATTGTTCATGTGAGGTCAGGTATGTTTCTGGCAACACGTCAAACCTGTTGACGCATTTGAAACGGCACCACCCCCACGTGAACATCGCTACAACGAGGAGAAAGACGAGCGTAGCGTTAAGGCGGGTCCACACCGCACCGACTGCCCGACTCGCGTCGGTAAATGAAGTCGGGCTACTTAATATGGCCGACTCGAATGGCGGATTACACATTTGAATCAGCTGAAATGAACGCCGACGTGGGCCGATTCGAGCGACCACACCAAGGAGACTCATGTCACGGACGCCGACTCTCTCAAAGACGCCGATTTTCGGTCCGGTGTGGAGCCGCCTTTAGTGCAAACACAGCTCCCCACCGCATTTAAACAGCCTCTCCCTGCCCTGTTCAATTTTGCACATCAGATGGAGAAAAGATTTGTTTTTAAAAAAACAGTCTGAGCCTTATTCATGTTATTTAATCTGAGCAAAAACTTGAAACTATTTAGTGTTGCAACTATTCAATTTCGCACATCAGATGGAGAATTTTTTTTAAAGAAACAGTCTGTTATTTTTATTTATTTTTATTTTTTAAATAAATATTTTAAATACTTGTATTTATATTTTTGAGCAGCATTCTAGCTCCAGTGCATGTTCCTACTGTTAAAAGCACAAAAGTAATAAACAACTAGCACATTTATATTTTGCATTTTGTTTTCTTACCGTACCGAAAATGAACCGAACCGTGACCTCAAAACCGAGGTACGTACCGAACCGAGATTTTTGTGTACCGTTACACCCCTATTATCCAGGTTTACAGACTTCCTTTGTCCAAAACATCAGTAAGAGAAATCAATTGAAGATTTAACACGGCGTGACTTAAAAACCTGCTATAACATTTATGTAGTGGCCATTTAACTGTTTTATTTGTATTCTATTTAAATGGTGGCTCGTCTGCCGTTTGGTGCTGAGAGAGCACCGTCGGCATGCGCTCCGTCGTTGGTGTCACCATATTGATTATTGTCGCTTTAAAGGTGAAGTAAGGTTAGTTAACCTTTCCCCCCCCCCCGTTTACACCGACGATGCTCTCCGTTCTACACCTCCGCGTGTTTCCAGTCATGTTAAGACAAAACGTCTCAGTGTTATTTTGTCCTGAAGCCTGTCTCTCCAGCTCCCTGCCTCCTTTGTCTCCCGGGCTTCATGCTTTGCATGCAGAGGATGAGACACCGGGGGAGGTTAAGAGAGGAGCCGGGAATGGAGTTCTGCTCCATTTACCACCCTGAAATATTCCTCTTAGAACGACACACTCTGTTTTCTCTCTCTCCCCCGCCGCCTGCGCTCTCCCTCACTCCGCCCGTCCCCTCCCTCTCGCTTCTCATCTCTCGTGTGACATGTGGTCATTTCGCTTCATTCCCGGGATGGTTTAGCAGTGCTTTAAAACATTGCCGCTGTCCTCCCATCCCATCCCCGCTCAATCGCAGGCGGCGGCGAGCTCCACAGGCCTGCACCGATCTGTTCCTGGAGGCTATAAGTCTTTTCCCCACCGATCTCCCAGAACCCCTCAGCACCTCTCTACATCACGCCACTATTTGACGCTTCCAGCTGTGCTGAACGTGGACGCCACACATCCTCCTTTATGTCTGGTTTGTACTTAAACCTGCGTATGCATTCTCCAAAAGACAGAGGAAAGTAGCACAGCGCCGACAAGAATGAATGACTGTGCACTTGGATCTATTTAGGGCATTAACACAATGAATAAAACAAAATGCACATGGCACTCTGAGTGCTGTGATGAAGCTTTGATAGGCCTCTTTTCATTTCTCTGCAATGCGAGTCATTCTTTTTTTTACTGTGGGGTCTGCTGCTTGGATTTTGAATTTTTTTTTCTGTGGGCTTTGCACGTCCACATGGAAAATGTGCATTGTTTAAACTCTCACTTAATTCCTTATTATGCAGAGATGTTCTTGGCACCATCCCTTCGTCATCTGCGGGGATGTAGCGTGAGGCTGGTTCACAGAAGGACATGCTGCAGTTAATACGTAGCATTAGGGTTAGCATCGGAGCCAGGAAGTCTGAACTCTGAGCTCTCGCTGAAGTGTTTTCACCTTTTTCGCCGTCAGAATAACCTTGACCCACTGAGTTCTTTCTCGTTTATTGCACACAGAGATGAAAACACCACACACAGCACAGCCACAGCTGTAGACCACCTGACTTTAAATGCAGTCTCACAAACACACACATGTAAAATAATCCACCCTAGCTGTGGGCCTCTCTCTTCCCTCCGAACGAAAACTTAACTCTGATCTTTCCTCAGAATCACGTTAATCAGGAAATGAGTCGGCCTTGTATATATATGCATTACGCGTTTGGAATGGAGAGCGAGTATGTGTACGCAATTTACTCTTTCAGGTCTGTTGCCTGTCCCTCGCCGGGTGTAGTAAGAGTTCGCTGTGAGTCATTTTTACTCATGCGCGTCTGGTCTCATATTTCCTCCCCATTAGGCTTGCATTGCTCTCCGCTGTGTTGTGATAGAAGCTAATGACTCACTGGAAATCTGCCTGGTGTTTATCAAATGTCTGCGCGCAGGGCCGGTGGTCCAGAATCACTCCACCCTTTTTCAATTATAACGTAGTGGTATTGGATAAACGGGCCGAAAAAACCCAACGTACGTAGAGAAAATAAAATATAAAGAGAAGCTGTCCGCAATCATATCTCGACTACGACACTCGGAGGGAAATTATACCCTGGGAGAGGGGATGTGTTGAATTACCTCGGGCTGTCATCCGTAAGTGCACAGATAAGAATGTATTAAGGGACTGCATGTGTCTGAGATGTGCTGAACGTACACACATAATGTGACATATCTTTTTTTTTCTCATAGTTTAGGATGGGAGAGCGTGCTGGAGGGCTGAACAGTAAGGGTTGCCAGGTTGTTTGTCATTGTCAACCACTTTTTAAAAGTGAGTGTAGACACTATGATTCATTTTTGTCGTTGCTATTATATAAACTCAGTTGTAATCTAATTAATTTGCCCATTTCCAATGGTGTTGATTGCATAAGCAAATAAATGACGCAAGAAACGCTGAAAACAAATTGAAAGTCAGTTGTAAAACGACATCTCTTGTACTCTTGCACGCCTCGTACTCTTGCATATTTCTTTCCCTTCACACTTGATCTTGAATCTGGCGTTCACATGTCTCACCATGCCTTCATATTTAGATGTCGCTTTAATGAAAGAAAGGAACTTTCTTTTTATAGCAGCGCCACAGTTTCGCACCGACTTCATCATCTGCACTAAGTGATCTTCCCTGGTATGAAGAACGCTGGCATTCGAGCAACATCTGTTTATCAGTCTGTTCCTAATTGGAGTAATCATTAACATTCTGTCATGTTTTTCTCCGGATTATTGTGAACTATAATCAGAGGCTGCAGTCCATAAAAGCACAATATAAAATGCTTTGTCATAGTTGGGATGAGTTCATCTTTCACTTTATTGTGAGCAGAAAATAAAATAAATCCCCCCCCCCCCCTCAGGGGGATGCTGGTTAGTCATGCTATATAAGTAGGTTTGCATAAAACATGTAAGATGACTCTCTGGTGTTTGGGCATCTCCCAGTAGAACCAGTGCCAAAGGCAAATGGCTTTTTCCAGGAATGCCAGGCCCTGCTGTTCCCCCAGTTCCACTTCCCTCCTCGGCCCCTTGCTTCCATTCTTCCAGCCCTCTTCCTCCTCCTCCTCCTCCTCCACCTCCTCCTCCTCTCTCACCACCCTTCCACGCATCTGGTCATTTCTGGGAAACACCCATGAATGGACCGTCCAGCAAACTACAGGAAACAAAGCCACTTGGTTTCTACAGCAGCTTGAGGAAGTCAAAAAGGCTCCGTCGGGGGGGGGAGGCAAAGCGGTCGTGCACTTTCTAGGAAATTCCTATCATATGGGAACATTTTATAATTCTTTTTTTTTTTTTTTTTCTCTGTTGTTAATGTATCGTTCAGACTTCATGTCTTCACCCCCCTTCCTTTCACTCTTTCTCCCGTTTTAATAGAGATTCAGGACATTAGCAGAATAACTGCGACTGTCAGAGCAGTCGATGAACAAAAGGCCAGCGCTTCAGGACACTAATATCTTCACGGCTGTTAATAGAATTGAAATTCTTCGCAAATTTGTCGAGTATTAATGCGACTGATTTGGTTAAATAAAGGGCTAAATATTAAAAAAAAGGTGATCTGCTCTGCCCGGAGGCCACACTGTGATCCCGCTGCGGCTTTCCTTTCACCAGACTTGTCCGATTCCTCAGACGGGGGATTGTGACTTTACACCTACAGGGGCATGATACACCCTCATCCGGCTTCTTCCCTTCTCTATTTTAAAAAATCCCGTGAATGACTCACTCATGCTCTCGATTTAGAAAGTGAATCAATGGGCATCAAAGGAAAAGACTTCAGAGCAGAGGAGCAGCAGATGGCGTTGGCTTTGTTTCCTAAAAAAAAATGTCTGACAGACCCGGCTGCAAAGTATTAGCGAATATTTCTCAGCGTGGGTTTTTGAATATTTGAAATCGGGCGGAGAGATTGTGAATCAGGTCGGTTCTATCTCGCCGAAATCGTCTGGCACTTCCAGACTTCAAGGTCCGACGTGTATTTACACGCCGGCCGCGCGTTACTGCTCTCCAGGCACGCCGCTTGGAAATTGCCTCCATAAACTAACCGTCGCCGCCTCGCAGGCGGAGGCTGAGAAGTTCGTCAGCTGGCTCTCGGGGTAGTATCCGGTGTTTTCTGGAAGGCCACAGGTCAAGTTCTTTAGTTTCCAGAGTCAAGTCTCAATTCCCACCTCTTAATTCTTAATGGGTGGATGAATGAATATTAATGGTTAAGCTGGCCGACGTCTGTGTAACGGTACTCTCCTGTGTTTCCACTCGCCGTCGACTCATTTGAATAAACTCAAGAAGAAGTTAGTCGGAGTGAAGTCATCAACAGTAGCGAATAGTTTAGCTTCCTGTACACTTTTGATTTGTTTTATTATGAATGTGTGTGTGGATAAGATGCAACTGAAGATTATTTTCACTATAGGTAAACCTGCCGAATATCTTCTCTACTATTTCATTAATAACTTGTGAAAAATACCTCATTAAAAACTCAGAAATTAAAACAAAAAGTATGAAATAAATTTAAATAATCTCTTCGTCACTTTTGGACTCTTTTTGCATTGTTTTGCTCCGTATTTGACCTCCCTTTCATTCTGCAGATTTGCAACAAAAAAACAGGACTTTTTTGGGTCACATGTGGAGAAAATCTCTGCTAAAATCACTTCAGTTTGACCTTTAATCTCCGTATTATTAAATGCCACAGAAAGTGAAGAGCTCTGTCTATGAAACACAGCGATGACTTGACGTGGACACACGTTATAAAGACACATTTCTGCCTCCCTCAGGTTCCGTCTTATCATCTTCTCTCTCTTACTCTCTCCACTCGCCTTTGTCCGTCTCGCCGGCTTTGTTCGACTTTTCCGCCTTTTCCCCCCCAGATGCTGGCAGTTTATGCGTCTAGTTGATCCACAGGCTGTTAATCTGGTAATCCGCAATCGATATCAGCCTCATCTCTTTCTGACGGATAAAAGTGGCCTATCTGATAATTATATTTCCTCTCCGTATCTGTAAAAGGCGGCTCGGTAACCTGGGATTCTTCTTCTGGTATTGATCGGGTCTGTCCAGATGCACCGGGTTCTTCCAGACACATTGCTCTCATAAAAATATCTTCTTGCACTACTTTGTGTCCAGATCGTGAAGCTACTGCAGCCCCGGAGGGGACACGGGTAAAATAAAAGACATGTACTTTCGCGTTCTCCTGAGAAACTTCTGCGTCCTCTCAGAAAGTTTTTTCATTTTGGGCCCCGATGACAGCTAGTAGTTTGGAAATGAGGCACTGGATTTGATGAATTTACTATGTATCAGAGCAGAAATGAGAAAAATCAGCTCCCTCTGCCTCACTTCCTGCTGTGACAGTCAGCAAAAACGGACCTTTCTGATTTCAAAATAAAATCTCTTGTGAAATCTAACAAAAGTAGATCTTTTTTTAAAGATTCAATGTTTCAGATCCACCCTCCATTGATTAATTCCCTTTCAGTTGATTTGTAGTTTCATCAAAAAATCATTGCATTGCTACGACACTCTTATTGATGCAACAAAAGCAATATCAATACGCGAAAAAGGGGAAGAAAGAGTGTCGTCAACAGCTGAACTCACTTATCTCGAGTGTTGCACTCGAAAATCTGTAATTGGGTCATTATTGTTGGAGAAAGAGTCATCAGCCTCATGGGCTTCTCGCTCTCAAGTGTAACAGATAAAACACAAAAGTAAAGCCATCTGAATCAGACGTCTATTTTCAGATTCAGAAACATTGTTTTTTGGTGTAGATTTAGTTTTTTAGTCGATTTTCCAATTTGAGTGTAACATGAGACTCTTGAACTTGTGGCCTCAGAGTCCCTGAGGAACCCCAGGAGGACGTAAAGGTTCGAATCCCACCCGTGCGACTGCGTTGGTGTCTGCGTGAGACGGGAAAGGGAGCGTTTTACGTGCCTGTTTTTGATCTTTGCAGAAGTATGCGTTCGCCTGCCTTGCGATGAGGGAAAAACACTCACCGACGGGACATTTTTGTGATGTTTTTTCGGTCACGGTCAATCAAAAGAGGATTCATCGCTTGTCGTCTTTTGATGTTCCACAGCGAGCGGTTTCCCCTTTAACTTCCTCTGTCAGCGCTCGGAGATTGTGGTTCACTGCCTTTTCATGTAGGGTCTGGGATGTTAGCTCTTATGGGGCTCGCTGCACATCCTCCTCACTGACCCTGTAGCCAGAGACACGTAAAAAAAAATAGCTTAAAGGTTCTTCTGAAGACACAAAGATGGTGATATAAGATTATATGCAACAGTTTAAGGAAATAAAGTAGGCGTTGCCCTAAAAAAAACAGACAAACTCGCAGCTTCTAAAAAAGCACAGTGAAAGAGGTTTATCCAACTTTACGGCTTTTGAGATTAAATCATCCTCTGCTTAGAGGAGAAAGTGTTTGTTTTGAGGGACGCAGCCGGTAGCGCCGCGTGCAGCCAGTAGGGGGAATCGACTGCTCGCGTTGATGCCACCACCCCCCCTCCTCGTTTCCACTCCTCTTCCCTGCGTTCTCCCAGGTTGTGGAAACGCTGCAGCCCGCTGGTCTGTGTCTGGATCCCTCTCTCCCGCACAGAGCTGCTAAAGACCCTCCTACCGGCTGGAGAAGAGGAGGAGGCGGTCTGCTCTCGCAGCCTCGGACGAGCCCCCTTGTCAGTGTGGAGGGAGAAGGAGAGAGAGAGAGAGCACGCGAGAGTAAGAGAGAGAGAGAGAGAGAGAGAGAGAGAGACTGTGTGACAGAAGGAACGAGGCAGGCTGCTTAGAGGAGTGAGAGAGCCAAGGACGAAATAAGGAACACATTTTACAAGTGCAGGAAGAGGGAGGATCGCAGACGAGGGACTCCTTCACTACACCCGGGACACAGTCAATGTGTTTCTCCTCTCGCTCGTCTCCTGTCTTGGGAAAACCCAGTGGATTGGCTAACCGACCGGTGGATTTTTTTCCCCCTTTTTTTTCAAAAAAATCTCACATCGTTTAGTAAACTGGGATCTTTTTCCTCCGTGTCGTCTGCCCTCCCCCCTGCCGGCTCCAAACGCTTTACGGACTGAGATTGCCTTGTGCCGTGTGTGTGTGTGTGTGTGTGTGTGGGTGTGAGTGGATGTGTGTGCGTGCGTGTGTGTGTGCTCGCCCTCTCCGCCTGTTGTGATTCCGCTCCGTGCACAAAGTGCATCCGTCGGCAACCGGGCGAACTGAGGATATCTCCCCCCCCACTCTGTCAAACAGGACAGCCACCGTCGGATCACACTACAGAGGAGAGAGAGAGAGAGAGAGGGAGTGTGTATGTAAGAGAGGGACACAGAGTGAGAGAGAGAGAGAGAGTCCGGTTCACAGTGTTTTTGAGAGAGAGGCAGATTAAAGCCCGGGCGAAACACTGGAGTGAAACAGCTCTAATAGAGAAGTGAACCTATACGTTCCTCTCCCGTTTTTCCTTGCCATCCCTTTCCTCCTCCTCTCCTCCTCCTTCTTCTTCCTTCTCCCCCCGTTCTCCAACACTCACAGGACTGCCAGAGCTACCGCCACCTGCGCCCTCTTCGCGTCTCCTCTTCCCTCTTCCTCCTCTACCTCACCCTTATCGCGCGTTACTATCTGACACCAGCCGCCGACGGCCAACGCGCTCTTGGGCTCTCGCACTTGTGGAGATATTTCAATTCCAATCCGGCCAGCGAGACCGAGACTGAGCGAGCATCCACCCAATATATATATATATATAAATATATATATACACCGAGGGCTCTGGACCGGTGAGGCGCCGAGCTTCCCCATCAGAGCTTTCTCCCCCAGCTGCTGCCCGACACTCAGACCCTGTCTTCTCCCTGGAGGACCGGCCGGCGGACACAGTGGTGCGGACAGCGAAGACAGGGAATCGCACAAGCCCCCTTCCGCTGCCTCTATCCCGTCGCTAGCTACTTGGCAGCTCCCCCCCCCCCTCCCCTCCTCCCCGTGTCACCATTCCCTGCCTCAGTGCTAAGGATTCCAGCTACATGGGCAAGCGATTGGAGCAGCAGCAAATGTACCCTCAGTACACCTACTACTACCCCCACTATCTCCAGACCAAGGTACGCCGCTCTTCTGCTCTCCTTGCATTCCTCAAGCCTACTCATCTACTCCTACACTCCTGTCCTGCCTCCCTCACCACCCCCTCCCTCCCTCCCTCCCCCTCCACCTCCCTCTCTTCTTCACCCCCCCCTCTCATCCATGAGCCGAAGCTGGGATTTGATGGATAGCTGGCCTTGGCTGTGATGGTTTCAGATGGCAGGCTACCTCGTTGGACTTTGGATGTCTATGTCAGTGTGTGTGTGTGTGTGTGTGTGTGTGTGCGTGTGTCTCTGGGTGATGGACCAGAGATCAAGGCTCCAGTTAGTCCAGCCCACCAGACCGTTACTGGGAGCTGTCCACTCACCATCCATCCATCCCTCACCTGCAAAGCCGAGATCTTGATGTGACACAAAGAATAGTTGATGAGGCTTTCGTTAATCAGACAGCTTTTTAAACAAATGACAGCATTAAGATCCACATTTCATTTCCTAATGAAGTATTTGCACGCTGAATGCAGGCCATTGTTTCAACGCTTCAATGCCAATTTTCTTGATTGAGGCGAACAAAACCATTTTAATTATGAAGCTGCTAATTCACTTAGGAACACAAACGTGTTATTGTCGTGCTTTTCAAAGCCGGGGACAAACGGGTGGTGAACCCAGTCTTTTCTTCCACGGTGACGGTCGGGATGGCGACGGTCGGTGCGGTTGCTGACGGCGAGCAGGCGTGAGGGAGGCAGCCCGTGTTTGCTGTAGCTGTAGTATGCATCAGTGGCTCTGGGATGGGAGCCCAGGCGTGGGCCCTGATGGCTGCCAGGACACTGGCTGGGCAGACTACCCAGACATCATCAGGGAATTAAAATGGAAGTCCCTTTTGGGGATTACGCTATTTGATTTTTTTTTAGACCACATGTGTAACACATAATTTCTCTCCGATGACTGTGAGAGGCTGAATGCTGAAGGTGTGCATGAACTTTGTGCAATAGTTGAATCTCATTTGGTCACTTAAGTACTATTGTATGAGTTATTAGTTTGAAATTAGTCTTTTTTTGTGTTAAATATCACAGATTTAATTGCATAGAGGAGTAGGTACTGTAGTGCTGTGTATCAAACTGCAATATGGCACCAACATTGAGTATGAAAACAGGTCCAGTATTGGATGTTGGCCTAGTTTGATTGGACAGATTTGATTACTTATTCTGTAATCAGATATGTCTTGATCTCAACAAGGAAGACTTTTCCAACAGGTTATTTAACACATTTATTGCATGAATAAAAAAGTTTATTTTCCCAGACGACAGGTATAAAGTTAATGTGTTGTTCCAAAACACAGCTGTTTTATTCGCAGCTGTGTCGGAACATTTTCAAAACCACTCCAGCCAGAGAAATTAAAATCACAGTTAACTCTGCTCGGAGCACGGGGAATAAGGTGGATAGAAAATGAGTCCACGCCATGACTGCGTCAATAAAATTGATAAAAGCACAATAAAGCAAAAATAGCGGCCATCCTTGGCCGTGCGGCGCCGGATTATGAAGCAGTGCGCTTCCAACAGGGACGACCTGCCTGCAGCCCCACCTGGCAGTCCACTAGCTCTCACCCTGATTTATAGTTTAATACATTTGTGCTGCTGCCATATGGCTTCCCTCTCCCCTCCCACCACTCTCCACTACTCCTTCCATCATCTCCCTCCCCCCCTTCTCATATCTCAGAGTTGCTCATCTCGGGGGCCTCTCAATCAGGGCATGCCACCTCCGCTCTCCCCTCCCTCCCTCCCTCCCTTCCGCTCTCCGTTTCCCCCTCTCGGTTTTTTTCTGCCTGCCCGCTCTGCTGCAACAGGGCCCCCCTGCCTCCTTCGCCTATGCAGCAGTTCACTCCCAAGGTCAGCGCAGATCCGATCTTGCCACCGTCAGCGATTGATGTCTCCTTGAACGAGCCGCTTGGGGTCCTGTGTCATGCAAACTAGAGAGGGCCGTGGGTGTGGGGGGGGGGGGGGGGGGGTCTAGGAGAGCGCACATTTCCGCTTTGTCAATCGGCGGGCCGACATCCATATTCATTTTTCGTGGTTAGTTAGCGTAACCGGAGGCCGTCGGAGGTCGATCCGATGGATGCACAGACAGACAGGGTCAGTGGGAGGAAGGGAGGCGGGCGAGAGAGGCCCAGAGTGTTAGGCAACGTGGCTTTGGAGAGCAATCTCACACTCTCATTAATGCCCATTGATAGCTCGATTACAGGGAGGCGAGAAGGGCCTTGGCTGGTCGAGGAAAAAAAAAAAAAAAAAAAAAACTCACATGGCAGTTACGTTGGCCTCGAGCACACACATATACACACACGAATTCACCGCAAGACCACTCCCCCCCTCCCTCCCTCCCTCCCACACACACACACACACACTCGGCTCCAATTTAGTCATCAGTCTCAAATCGCACAGGTCTTTCTATTTATCTTCATTGCTGCATTCTCAAGGTATGGCCTCATTCTCCCAAGAGATGTGGGTGGTGGTGGTGCTGGTGGGGGGGGGGGGGGGGGGGGGGGGGCATAAATATCTCACAGCGATAGGGAGGGGGAGTGGGGGCGTAACTCATATGAGAGTGTTGCCTTCTCTCGCCTCCATTTTACGACACATTATGAGATTGTATGCATAGAAAAACGTACAGAAACATCTGCACCCGGTTACGGCTAAGAGCGCTGAGCTAACGTTGTCGGGGGAACAAAACGGAGGGCGCCTTCTGAATCCGGGGTGCCTTTATCCCCTCTGTAGGCCTGCATTATATTCCAAGTTAATGGAGTTCTCTGATGCCGTCCAGCGTGAGCTAGTGAGCCCAGATTAGAATGTGAAAGTCAGAGAATGAGATGAAAAGATAACATTTGGCTTTCTATTGATTAGTGCAGCGGGGCGTAGCATGTGCTTCTCTTTAGCTGAATTATTGATTCCTGAAAGAGGATTTGTGTGTCTGTGTGTGTGTGTGCACGTCGGTGTGTCACCATGTGTGTGTGTGTGGCTTTTATATGAGGTTACGGCTGGTGGGGAGTTGGCAGGATGCTGCTTTGATGAGGGAGATCCTTTTAAAGGCCTTATTTCTTCCCCAGCTGATCAGTCTGTGGAGTCATTTGCTGAAATTCAGCCTTTTTATTGGAGCCGGCGTCTTTCCAGCGTGAGCTTCGTGCTGCAGTGCTGTTCGCAGCTTGCTGTGCATTCAACTTTAATGAGAGGTAATAGATGTGCATCATAAATGAGAAAATTACAGCAAAAAAAAAAAAACGCCGGCCCCGCCCCTTGCCAAGCGAGAACAATTACGGCACTCGTATTAATGATCGTTTCATTATCGTGTTTAGGAAGGGATGTGAACTTCAGCTCAATGTGTGTGTGCGTGCAGTCATTTTTATGTGACAAAGCGCGGCGCAGGCAAACGCACGCTTCGCCCCCGCGGCCGTCGCCCGGGAGCGTGCGGCGGCCCGCCTTCCAGTCAGACCAGCGCATGCAGGAGTGGAGAAGCCGAGAGGGCCAGATCGAGGTAGATTTAGCCGTCCCTGGTAAAGTAAACACCACTCAATGGAGCCCTTTGAGAGGATCTGTGTCTCCCCCCCGCCATAGGCACCATTTATACTCTGTAATTCTTTGGAATCGGAGGAAGAGATGCAGGGAAAGGGGGGGTGTATGCGTGAGAGAGGGAGAGAGAGAAAGACAGAGCGGAGGGCTGGATGTTATAGGGAGGGGCCAGTTTAAAAGCGAGGAAAAGGGTTTGGTTACATTACGCCGGTTGATCCATTGTGCTCCAGAAATAACAACAGAGCCGTCTAAATCCTCCTTTAATGCCTCGATAGAGGAGAAGGAGACGCATATAGACAACAAGGGGGGGAGACGGGTGTACATAGACAACGGGAGAGCAGGCGAAATCAAAGGCAGAGAGAAAAAAAAGGACCACTTTCCAAAAGTCTTTCATTAAATCAGTTATCAGTGACATGAAGCTCAGCTACAGCGGCTAAGTCCCCTCTGTCTCCGCTGATGTGGATCTGCTTTTGAAGAGTTTATCAAGGGGCTCTTAGGGCCGGAAAAATACACTTCTTGTATTTCATTTACTAAAGGCCCGGCCCTCTTTTGAGCCCGGGACGATATGTTCTGATTAGTCCTAACACAGGGCTAGTATAACTCATTTCCCCTCTCTTGTAATTCTTGATAGATGCCTCACGACTGACTGCCCGGAAACAAAATACTGTCCCCCTGCCTCGCTGTAAATCTTAACCTCATCATGCCTTCTCCCTTTACTGGCAGGCTTTTTAGCGAGCGCTCTATCTCCCTTTCCTCCATTTTTCATGTTTTTACCCCAATCCGTCGCCTCACATGGTCGAACCATGAAAGGTGGCCTTATGATCATTAATCAACTATGCTTTTTTATTTATTTATTTTTTAGCTGCCTGTGCCTACAGCTTTATCCCGCAGTGCAATCCCTCCATGTGTAGCTGTCAGTCACTCCATCTATATGCTATGGCCTCCACACACACACTGCAGCAGGGAGGGTGGAGGTGGTGGTGGTGGTGGTGGTGGGGGGTCCTCTTAACTCTTCTCATCTCTGCACTGACAGCTCAGCACCATCTGCACAGCCATACATTAAGGTTGTGTATGCATTATTGCTTCCCGCAGCCTCTCATAAGCCGCCACAGAGTCGGGTGCCGAGACCCGGCCCTCCTCATTACTGCTAGTGCTCTCTCAACACTGATGTCCATTTTGTAAGAAGAGCAAAGGAGAAGGGGAAATTAAAAAGCAAACTTTTTCTTTTTTTTTCTCTCTATGAGCAGATGGGGGAGGGGGGGAGGGGGACCTGGTCTGCATTAAGTTTGGAGTACACAGGGGGTTGTAAATGTAGCCGCAACGTTACATGTGTGCTTACACCGCACGGCGAGCTTTACGAGCACAGATGGCGCCCGAGCATCTGCATGTAAACGTGTGCTAAAGAAGTCTCATCAATAAATTTGTACTTTATGAAGTTGCAAGTTGCGGACAAATGAGGCGCTTGGCTGGTGGGGGGGGGGGGGGGCAGCTTTAGAGCGAAGGTCTCAAAACCAGATCGCATTTATCTCCTCCGCCATGGTCCCGCGTTGCATCCGAGTGTCCTTGAGCAAGGTGCGGAAACAAAGTGCCCCGCTCACTCACGTCGGAGGTCGCCGTTAAGGAAAAGGAGCATCTGAGATAAATGCCTGAAATATGAAATGATGTGCTTAGCGGCGGAGCTCTCGCCCTGGGGAATCTCGTCTCTGAACTCTCCTTACCGGCGACCATCTGGAGATAACAGGGCGACTCTAGCCTGAGCTGCAAGGCAGAGGGACTCTTAACTGTTTTCGGTGAAATTAGGCAAAACCTGGGTTAAGACTCCGAATCCCCTCCGGCTCCCGGAGGCGCTGCTCCGTGCAGAGAGAGCACAAACACCGCAAAACAAACATCACTGGGATCATTTTGTGCATGGAATGAATCGCGGATGTGAACGTTAAACCGCAGGTGGTCTTTTTCGTATTTGTGCGTATTAGCAACGGGCTTGAAGTTACAAACATTTTCAGAGTAATTTGTCCCAGGACGGGCCGCTCTTCCTCGGAACTGAAAGAGAAACACATTTCCTGCGTGTGTTCTGTGTTTTTTGGAGAAAGAGGCGTGCAGAGTCAACAGACGGAGAGAGAAAGAGAGGAAGATGTTGCTTTAGATTTCGAGCCAGATGAAACGAGACACACGATGTGCCCTTCAAAACCAACCAACGCGGCAGGACTCTCCACAAATACACCTGTTTTTTTTTTTTTTCCTTTTTTCTTGTTTTCACTTGCATTTCTTTTTGTAACATACTATCTGCCTGGAGCTGTCTCCTCTGGCCCGCTGTTTCACTGGTCTGCTGTTTTCACGCTCTATTTTCTGTCTCCCTCCTTTTCGCCTCTGAGGACGGTGTGGAACAGTCTCGCAATTTTGTCCTTTTTTTTCATCATTGACTGTTTGTGTATCCCCCCCCCCCCCCACACCTCCTCCTCCTCACTTTAGCTCAGGCCACTCTCTTCCTCGCTCCTCTTTTTGCCGAGCCTCCCTTCATCTTTAAATTCTCTTTCATGTTGTCCCTCTTAGTAATTACTCTTTCCCATCCTCCGTCGCCTTTGCGTGCCTCTTCCTCCATTTCCGCGAGCCCCCGCTGTCTGCCGGGCACGGCGTCCTGCCATCTGTGCAGGATGACACGAGTGGCTGCAGAGACGCCTCCTTTTAATGCATGCGGACATCAGTCACACACAGAGGAGCATATGGGATGTATGAACAGTCAACACGCCTAAAAAGTCAATGTAATTGTTCTGAGATAAAAGTCTGATTGTCTGTGGCTTTAACTTTGCCAGTAACGTCCATTTGGCAACGTTGTGGTCAATACTTTCCATCTGAAGGGAATCACGTTCGAGAGAATATATTTAGTCAGGGATTATCAACTTTGTTGAAAAAAGAGATAAAGGGATTTACAAACTTTGTTGGAACTTCTGATGGCTCCTGTTGCCGCTCAATACATACTGAATCACGTCTGCAAAAGGCAGTATGACACTGGATCCTTTCAGTGAGCGCTGGTTCGATACCTTGGTCTGAGAATAGAACGGTTCCACACAGGAACTCATCTTTGAAAATATGTGTCTCTTGATGTTTCACAGATTTGACTGGTAATATTGAGAGGCAGAGGCAGATATAATTTGTAGATCCCCCATGTGAGGGGGAGATAGTGGAGAGCGTGAAGGGCAGAAGAGGAGTCGGGTCAAGACGGGAGACTGAGCTGGTGGTGAAGGATTTCAGACTGCAGGTCACATGCCAGCGAAGGGTGAGGGAGGGGAAGTAACTGCACCTCGTGAGAGACAGACAGGCAGTGAAGGGCTTTTGTTGTGCTGGTGTAACTGAAGCTGGAGGTGTCTGCTGCCCTACCTTTCTGCCGTGCCGGCTTACGGAGAACGCTCGGGTTGCTGTGTAGTGACACGTGGCAGTGGACGGGTGAGACGGGGTGAAGGAGACGGTGGCGGCAGCTAGAGGTGGCGGCTAGAGGCGGGGCTAGAGGCTGTGGCTAGAGGCGGCGGCCGGGCTCGGGCGTTCACCGACTCAAACCCCGCCTGCGGATTGCCTTCGGCTTGTCCCCAAAGGAGAATCATCTGTGAAACGTTTCACCCAGAACCCCCTATACCAGGTTCTACAGAGAACCCATTCTCTGGTATGATGGTTCCACCCAGAACCGTCTCTTGAGATTCTATGTAGGACCTTCCCACCTCATAAGGGTGCTAACAAGAACATACCCAGTGGGTTCTACCAAGAATATATACAGTATATTCCAAAGGTTTCCCCTAAAACCCAATTAGAGGTCCTACCAAGAACCATTTTATATTCCAAGGGTTTCATCCAGAATCCACAGAGGAGGTTCTACCAAGAATATATATATTCCAGAGGTTTGCCCTACAACCCAATTAGAGGTCCTACCAAGGGGTTTCATCTGTTGGTTCTACACACAGCCCTTTTATATTCTAGGGGTTTCTTTTAGAAGCCACTCAGGGGTTCTACCAAGAACCAAAATATATTCCCTGGGTTTTATTTTGAACTCCTTGGGAGTTCTTCAGTAGTAAACTGTCCTGTGTAGAACCCTTTTGGAACCCTTCCTTCTCAGAGTGTCTTCCTTAATCAGAACTAAATGTCTCTTTATCATCGTGAGCGCTGGCTGTGATTTTAATATTTTAAACAAATGTACCAATTCCCCCGCTGATCCCGATGACACAGACAAGGCACTCTTGCCATCCCCTTCTGGTTTCATCTCATTAAAGGCTCGTAGCTCTAGTCTGGGGTCTAGAGAGCTCCTAATAGCAAAGAGCTCATTACAAAACAGTCATCTATGTAGATCTATGTGTTCCATGCAAGTATCATTTCTCTTTTTGGCATCAGAGGATCCAGAGTGAGAACACGGGAGTGGGAGACCCACCTGCAGAGAGAAAAAAGTGCAGCAGTCTCATTTTCCACAGTGCTTTTTCATTTACCTTAATGGCGTCATAGTCTGACAAAGAAAATCCTTTTGCCAGTCTAGATCCCACTTTGAGTGAATTTGCATTTCATTTCCATTGTGGCTGCGCAAAAAGCCATGACCTGGTGTCTTTCACCTCGATATCCAGACGTGGAAACCGGAGGAGACACCGGCCACAGACATGCAAATGGCAGTGTAGCCTTACCACCGTCATTAGTGTGGGAGGCCCCCGGTCGCCCTGCTCCCAAACACACACGCTGGCTGCCTGTGATATTTACTCTACACAGCTGCATTAGTAGTGGCAGGCTCAATGAAAATACCGTGTCACGCATAGCTTGAAAAATGGCTCCGGAAAAAGCCAATTCTGCCGTGAATGAGAATAAGCAAATAGGCATGAGGGCTTGAATAGCTGCCAGTCCCCGTCAGATTCCCCCCCTCTCTCACCCAGCCACAGTGAGCTCCTATACAAATAAGGGGTACGTGCACCAATTTAGCGCGGCAGATGAACCTTGCGAAGCCTTGTCGAGCGAGTGGGGGGATTACCGAGAGCAAACAGGCCTTTCTCCCGGCTTTATTTGAGTTAAATGACTCAAGCCACCCTCTTAGATTTCGCCTGAATGGTTTATCTGGCAGACCCTTTTCCCCGCTTCTCCAGCCACACGTGAGGCCGCGGCGCATTAGTCAGAGTGGAAAAACACCGAGTGGGACAGGTAGGCGGCATGAATTAGATGGCAAGGACACTGATGCAGGGAGCAGCGTCGCCAACCAGGATGAATAGGAGGAGGGTGTGATAGAGTCCAATCGGAGGAGAGATTATTATTCTTCGCCAGTAATTAGGAGCACATAAACAGCCGCTGGCAGGCGAATTAAAACGTGTCATTATGATATGTGGTCCCCGTGCAGCGTGCGGGTTCTCTGCCTTTCCAGTGGCTCGTCGTGTTGCCGGGGCGAGGGGTTCAGTCGGCAGCAGACGAAACGCCTGGAAATGACAAACCCATCGGAGGGTTTGATGCAGAACGCTCGTTTCCCCTGTACGAGCTGAACCGAGGCAAACGCTATCTCCCCTTTCCCCTTAAATTATTAAGGTCACACACATTTGAGAGCGAGAGAGAGTAGACAGAGTGAGAGAGAGAGACAGGAAATCCACACAGGAATCAATGCTTTCACATGCATTTAAGTAAGACGGTTCTTACTTTGTGTCTGCATTAAAATATGCACATTTTTTACCGGTGCAAGTTTTGAATAAATGCAAATGTTGGCGCTCGAGTACTTTTTACAGTTGATGAATAGTGATGTTTTTCGTCTCCTCCTGTATTTTTTTTTTCTTTTTGTGTGTCCTTGGGCTTCTTGTGAAAATGTTGGAAAACAGTGGCTTTTGAAAAGCAGTTAGTTCCTAATTCCCAGTCTGCGTTCTTTCTATCTCATTAGCCGTCTTTGAGTACCCTGTGGAAGACTTGTATCCATTATTTATCTCTAGCCCCCCAAAAAAACAACAGCTGCATGCTTGTGTAACCGCCATATGTTATGTCCCCCCCCACCAACATATTGGGAGGAATGGTGCCGTATAGGGAGCGTTATATCAACCCGTAGAGATCCGTCTCAAGCCCCTCGCGGACATGCTGCACTTGAATTCCTAAATGCTTCTATTTTTCGGCTCTGGATGGAAAGTAGAGTCGGGGACTCAAACTATACTGGCCGATTAACCACGGAGGCACCTTGCCCGACATTTCCGGATTCTCCAGCATCACTGGAGACGTCAGAGTGAGTGGAGAGAAGAGGGTCACATTAGGATTCAGCCGATAAAGCAATAAAACCCTCGTAGGAGCTGCAGTCGGCGCCGTTCGTGGCAGATTCTGTGTCCTCAGCACTTTGGGCCTGCAATTAATCACTAAGCTGACATTACCCCGCCTTTGCCGAGAACGTTGCATAAACACTGGCAATGGTGAGCCGACGTCCCCCCCCCTCCCAGACGCAGTCCCGGTGTAATCGTTAAGACTTCTGTTGACGCTGGCGCTCCCTTCTGAAGTGTTGAGGAACTCGGTGCTCCAGTTCTGTGGCCTTCCTGTAGAGCGACGGAGCTCCAGCAGGCGGCCCCTCGCTCCGTCACCCCCTCCTCACCCGAGTGTTACGGAGGATGGGTGGCAGCGTCCACCGGCATCGACACTGTGTTTCCGCATGCCTGTTGCCACAGTGATTTGTGGAACGGGAAACCCCTGAGCCTATGGAGGCTTTATTAAGATCGTCACGGGGAGTGTTTTTCTGTGTTGTTGCCATGGCGATTGTTGCCAAATAGTGTTTGCTTACCTAGCCCATTGTTTGACAGCGGGGTCAGACGAGGTTACTGTAGAGTGCTGTAACCCTAAGGTGGAGATTCTATGGATAATAATTGTTTGTTGTTTATTCAAGTGACGTAAAAAAAAAAGCAAAACATTCTCCAACGTTCCAGCTTTTCAAACTAGTAGATTCTTCTTTACATATTCATGCAAATCTTAAAACTCCTTCTACACATTTTGGGGGACACGAGAGACGTTTTCACACGCTTTTAAAAACCTCAACGCACACAATGACCCACATTATCATGTGCATACAAAACAGCCTGATAGGAAACATGAGAGAGGTGGACGATTGTCGTTGAGGAAGAAGGTGGTGGTGGTGGTGGGGGGAGGAAGGGTGGGAGCCCTGGTGAGTTCAATGAGTTCACTAGGGGTCTGACACACAGCTCACCCTCATTCAGTCTCTCTCTATCCCTCTCTCTCTCCCTCTGAATGATTTATCTCATATAATTTATCTCTCTACTTCTCTATCTCATTCACTCTCACACACACAGACATGCAATTATCTCCCCTTCCACACACTCACACACACACACACACACACACACACACACGCACACACACATGCACACACACACATACCTCGGGGGCTGGGGAGGGGGGGTTTGGTTCGGTCCTGGGGCTGGTTTGGAGTGAGCAAGCTGGAATCTGCACAGAGGGAAACCTGATAGGCGTTCGCTGTGCCAAACACATGAGGTCACCCTGACTGACTGATCCTGCCTGCCAGCCAGCCTCCCTCCATCCCTCCTCTGCCATCAGATTAAAAACCTTGTATCTCGCTGCAGGACTCGAGAGGTTTTCCTCATCGAGGCTCAGGCATTTCGGGGAAACTACGAGAAGTATTTTATGTGCCCTTAAGGATCATAAAGCTTTTTATAAACGACCAATGCGGCTTTTAAAGAATACTCTGCTTTATTACAACTCGGCTCTTATTTCCACAACGTTGGCATTCGGTTCTTGTACTCACAGAGATAATGCTGAGCTGTGGGAACATGGCAATGTCCCTAATATGCAGTCAGACAATGGTGCAGGTTCCACAGAAGTTTATTTAGAAAACAAACAAATGATTGTCCAACATCCATCAAAATTGACCAGATTTCATTGTTTTGCTTCACAGAGTGAAGTGACCGCTCGACCTCATTGTTTTCCAATTTTAGCAATAACTTTGTTGAACGCAACATCAACACAACGGATGGAAACGGCGTCCAAAACCGATTTAAAACGGCACCAAAGAATGAAGAAATTGGAATTCTTTCATTTCCAGCAAAAACAAAACACTAAAAAAAAAAAGTCATGAAGTTGTCATGCAACAACTATGCTTTTTCACTTTTCCAACGGTTGCCAAGAAAAGGATATTGGAGAAGGTTATTCCAGTAAATTAATAAAAACTGAATGTAATAAATCACAAACAAACCTGAACGTTTGGGCGATATATAAACGACTCGTCCCCGAGAGCCCGCGTAGTTAGCCTGCTCTCTAGTGTGGAAACCAATACACTCTGCAACCTCTCAAAGCCGACGGCTATGAAAGGTTGGAATCTTAAAATGGAAAATGTGTAGGAACTGTAAGCTCCAGAGGCTGCTCTTTTATCCCGAGCAGCCCTTTGAAACACCCACCCCAACCCAAATAACACTGTCAACTCAAAGCGCCGGTCTCAAAAGGACCCTAAACATGTGTTCTTTAGATCCCGGCTCCTGTTCTCTTGTCACACGAGCATGCAACGCGGACACCGGCGTTCAATCAGCCAACACACATTCCTTCTCCGACACACACACAAGACACAACATCCCCCCTCGCTCCCACGCATCTCATGTTCCTCCGCATATTATGTTAAAATGGACACGCATAATTGCGCTGGCGTTGGTTTGTTGTTTTGGTTGGCGGTCACGGAAGCCCCCGCCAAGTTCCCGACGGAGGTGATCATTGTTGCAGGCGCTCGAAAATATGGGTAAATAATGTTTTTTTTTTTTTTTGCAGTTTGAGTCATTTCATAATTAGGAGCAGATCATATGTTTCTGAGACGTCGTTAAAAAGTGAGTAACTTCAAGGCGGATGTTGAGATGGATTGTGTGTGCGGTTTTAGTAAGCCTTTTTTTACGGAGCGACCGCTTTGGCTCCGACAACCGGGGGGCCCCCGGTGGTCAAATGGGTGAAATGAAGCGTGGAGAGAAGTGGGGCCCCCGAGACAGCTACACCTGTACTCACTCCAGAATACAAGCACCGTCATCCTGAGACCTAAAGGAAAGCACTGTAACGACATCACTTCCCACACACACACACACTTGTCACGAAGCAGGAAAGAAGTCGATACCAGGCCCGCTTGCATGTGTCGGCCCTTCTACTTCCCAGCTTGTAAGCGTGTAATGCTGCTTCATGTGTTTGGAACGCTACCCTGGATAACCTCCTTCCCCCCCCCTTCAGGAACCGACTTCCACAAGTCATTTGAGGTCGGGTGAAGTTTTTAAATAAAGCTGTGGCTTGTGGCGGCTCGCTGACTCTATATGCTTTTGTGTATACACTAGCCGGAGGAACAGCCGGAGCCAAACAAGCTCTCTCTGCTTTTTTTTTTCTTTCTTTCTTTTTCTTTCTTTTTTTTTTGTGCGATCGTGTTTCCAAACACCATGCAGTCTGGAGGCTTCTCGTCGGGTCTGGTGCCCACATGTACATGTTTAAGTTGGGTAAATATGAAGTTGGAAAACCGCAGGATGTGAGAGGGAGAAACAGCTGTGAGTGCATGTAAAGACTTTTACTTAATAACATGTAAAAGCCTGTTGTAACAGTACGGATGATCCTCATCTCTAATATGTTGTTCTTCTCACACAGTGATCATTTAAAGGGTTCACATCCTCATTTCCACGTTTGCACGTGGATTTTGGGTTTTTTAGTAGATTCTAATGAGCTGGTATTCCACAGTTTGTAGGTTGGTAGACGCTCCAGGCAACTAAATGTACTTTTCATTATATTTCACCTTTTAAATGATATCTCACAGCTGTGAGTCATTTAATAGGACTGCATGCAGTGCATTTAATCATGTGTATTCTTAATTTAAAATGTGGCTATTTCAGTTTCTTGTATTTAAATGCAAAGGCGTTCTGTGTTCTGTACGACGGCGTGGCGTTTTTCCTCGCGTTCTCTCGTCCCCCGCGTCTCTCTGTTTAGCCGTTTGTGTTGCGGGTTTAGAGCGGGCGAGTTAATGCAGAGCGTCAAACCGGCTCGTAGCGCCGCCTCGGCTCGTGACCCGTGCAGATTGTGGAGTGACCCCGGTGCCGCTGCCCTGAGCCTTTAGTTGGAATCCAATCTCCTTCCTGGGATAGGGTGCATGTTTTAGCAGTCGGCTTTTACAAAGTTTGCCCACCCTCCTCCTCCTCCTCCTCCTCCTCCTCCTCCAAAATGTCTATCATTCCTTTAATAAAACCAGGTTTGTTTTCACCTGTGATGACCTGGATTAGGAGGATTTATTTTTATTTTTGTGCCTACCAGGCGGGACTGGCACATTTGTTTAATCACATTAGACCCTTTTGTGCTCTCTGCTCTTAGACTTCATGGAGACAGGAAAATGCCTTTAGAAAATAAATGGAACATTTTTAAATATTTAAAGATGTCAATCACGCTCAGCGGGTGGGTCGGATTCAGATTTAGTACCCTTGTATAGGGATTATCATCCAAAAAATGTTGCTGCGCCTTTTCAGATTACACTTACTCTTCTTCCAATTCCAAGTGTGCGAGGGAGAAATCGATGGCTACAGACAAGTGACATGGTAAAGGCGTTTTGAGGGGAACTGAAATCACACGGGGGCCGATAGCCTGGTTGTTTAATGAGTCCTCCGACGGAGTGCTCCTCCACACCTATTTGTTGCCTCTCCGTTTCGGGTCCTTTCTGCCGCCCTCGTCGCTGGTAATTGCCTGGAATGCGGCGGCTATGACACGGCTACGCCGCCTCACGCCGAGATTCATTAGTGGCGTTTGAAACGTGGCGCAGGGCGAGACTGCATCCCTGTAATTCGATCAAAGTAATCGCGGGGAGGGAGAGGAAGAGGAGGGAGGGCGGCGAAGTAACTTCCAGAGTGGATCGTCAGCAGCCTTTCAAGGTGAAAAGCATCAGCTGAAGGTCTCGCTCTCTTTTTCTGTCTTTCTGTCTCGTCTCTTTAACTCAAACTCGAACCCGGCTGTTCCAGTTTAACGAAGGGAAATTATTAAAATATTACGGATAGATGAAAGGTTGAGATGAGGATGCAAAGCAGAGCAGAGGGAGCATTTCTTTCCTTTCTTTTTTTTTTTAGCACCGACACAAAATTAAAAAAGCAAGACGGAGAAATTGTGTTTGTATCTCGGGGAAGAGAGACATTGAGGTTTACAATCAGACATCAGCAGCCTGCTGAGAGTCTTCAGTCTGATGCTCCTGAGAGCAGATAGTTAACTCTGCTGCTCACTCCACGATGGCTGGCAGCTTGAGAATAATAATAATTAGACTCAAATAGAGGAGCCATTATGAAGAGGGGGGAAAAAAAACCTGAGGTGATGTTTTCATGGGGAAAAAAACAAAGAAATATAGTGCAGATAAAAGTAACATGAAATATATATACATTGATATCCATCATCGTTATGTGTCATCATGTTAATTTCAGCCATTCAACGGAGCAGCTGGTTGTGGAGAAAATAATCAGTTTTGTGCTAATCCATTAAATGAAGTCCCTGGAAAATGTATTAGTGTTTAATGCAAAAAATCCAATATCACCAAACGGATTGATTTTGCCATATTTCCCACAATGCCGCGACACACCGCCGTTTAGTCACCTTTTTTCTCCGTCTTCTAGTCTCTTCTCTGTGTCCTGTCAGCAGTTACCACTCCTAAACTTCCACTACTAAAGCCGGGGCACCCGTCTTCTTTTCTGCTGTTTTGTAGGGAAATGCAAACTGCACCATCTTGTACTAATAAATATATGTATGTATAATACATTTACATAATACATACAATGCAAAAATGTATTCCCCAAAGCCTCGGCCGGTGATTGCTGACTGCCGAACAGACGTCGATGTATTATGCAGTGGCATCGCCGTCACAGCGAACACACTTTTGAGGTGTCCTTTTTACCCCGGCACCCAACGACACTCCATCCTCCTGTAAGGGTGGGGGGGCAGAGAGGAGAGTGGGCTCTGGTTTGAAGGTTGAATGCATCCTGCCACACTCCACTCTCAAAGTAAAAGGTAGCCTGATTCCACTGTTTTGCTGCAGCACACCCGAGCTGCTGTGCTTCAAGGCGCTTCTTGGGTTTCAGGACGGCCCTTTCAACTTGAAACCAAAGAGGCAAGTCCATTTTTTTTCTCTCTGCCAGGGTGGAGAAAAAAAAAAGAAAAGAAAAACGCTAGCTGCTTTTTTGTTGTTGTTGTTTTTGGTCCCGGCAGTGCTGAGTATTAAGCCTGCCCACCAATTAGGGCATGCCGATTCTTCCAGCTCCATGAATTATTAAGAGCGGCCCATCGACCAGGAGCAGCGACAGGGCAGGAGAGAAGCCCGAGCCACCTGAGCACCGCGGCTGCATTTGTTAAAGCTGCAGCGACGCCGCTACAATCCAACTACAAACAACCTCCAACGGCACAGATCTCTGTGTGATTTTTGAGATGGTTTCCCATCTCCAAATTGGATAAACGCAGCATTTATTCAACAACACGCATGTATTAGGGCGAGAGAAGAAAAAAAAGAAAGAAAGAGAACCCGAGAGACAGATAGGATAATGTGGTATTAGATTGCAACTTGCAACAGCGGCTACCCTCAAGGTCAACCAATTCATTCCTGCTCTAGAATTTATTGCCTGGTAGTAGCTCAGGCAATGAGGTGCCGTGAACCTTGAGCTCACGTCTTTATAGAAGGTCTTCACAGCCGTATGCTGGGCGGTGGGGGATCCTGCTTGTTAACTCCATTCAGGCCTCCAGCGAAGCTCTGGTTGCCTGAAACATGACCCGCCGGCCAAGGCCTGCTAATGCGCCTGCTTTTTATTTTAGGGGGGGGGGGGGGGAACACGGAGTTAACGTTCCTCGGGAACCGTCACCTCATCGTAAATACTGTAAGTCTTTGAGACGGCGCCGACGGGCCGTAACTCACGGCGAACGACGGGGAACGAGGTGCCCGTCAAATGTGACTCCTGCCGATTGTCAGTACTTAAAACGTATTAGACGGAGAAGGGGAACTGCTTTGTGTGGGAACCCCGCGCCTTACTGGATAACAGAGCTATCATTATGCATGAATAATTGGATGCATTCCTTTTATACCCCCCCTCCCTCCCCTCTCTCTCTTTTCACCAGTGGGCTGTTTAATGTAGCAGAATTGTCAAATAAGGCTGTCGCGGAGAGAAAGAGTGAGCCAAGACTGATTGCTTTATGTGAATGACTTTTTAATTTTTTTCCCTCCTCTCTCTCTCTCTCTCTCTCAGAATTGAAATAATTTAGCACAGTTAAAAGAGGAGTGGGACTGTGGAGAGACGGATATATGTGGATATGGTGGCGCGGCGGGGCTTTTAAGTGTGTTGTGATTTAGTTATTTATTGTTTTGCTTGAGGGAAGGAGGCGAGGAGAGAACGCCGGTCTCCGAGATGTCTTTAAATAGAGGGGCTGCTCGCCCCGCTCGCTGCTACCGAAATGGCTGCTTCAATCTCTGCTTGGTAATATACATTAGGCATGGTCCTGTTTGTCACCGGAATAGCTTAAGTGCCCTTTCTCTGGCATCGGGTGTTTTCCCCTCTCTCAGCTTTCTGCAAAACAGGTCGAAATTGTTTAATGTGCGTTCAAGAGCGCTGCTTTTGTTTCCGTTTTGTCAGTTGCACCTCCCCGCCTGAAGAACGCTGTACGACGGAGAGGTAATACCGAAACTCGGGGCGGGGATCCAGAAATTGCACAGGAAAAAAATGATGTCCTTCAGTTTGTCCCCTTGTTTCTGTTGTCTCTTCTCTTTCCTCCCTTGAACATTCGGCTTTCTCCCTCCGGGGTTCTGACAAACCGGCAATTTCCACAGTCGTGGAGAAACTGCATCAGGCTGCCTTCTCATGGCAGCGGGATGACAATGAGCCAGCAACAGTCCCAATACCACAGGAACAGATCCTCAGTGGGGACTTTTCAGTGTCAGTCTCTCTCTCTCTCTCTCTCTCTATCTATCTATCTATCTATCTATCTATCTATCTATCTATCTATCTATCTATCTATCTATCTATCTATCTATCTGTTTCTCTGAGTTTTCAAGTCCTTTTTCAGGCTGTTTTTGATTTCTCCGATAGGCGTGATTCAATAGCCAACACAACTCCGTGGCTGACATTTTTTTATAAGGATAGTGTTGTTTTCACGAGCTTCGCCAAACATCTCTGCGGCTGTGTGCAAGCTTTTTTCCGCAGAAGTATAAACTAGCCATAACTCTCCCAGATGGGTGAACTGGGAACTCGGTTGTACACTACAGCTGGTAAATGATGGATTCAACCTGTCTGCAGCTGGGTCGCTTGGTATCGGCTATCGGTCAGAATTCTTCCCTAATCTCAAAGATACCGATCCCGGTTCCCAAAAAGGACAGAAAGTTAAATGAGACAGGAGTAAAGTTGTCATCAGTAATCAAAGTTTTGCCTTAATGCGTTCTCTAAATTTAGTTGTGTGAAGTGAAAATAGACTCACTTAGAAGTGAAGTTTAGTGCGGGAGTCTAAAAATTTCCGACCCCTCAGTGTCAGAGACAGCTGTCAGAGTCTTCCTGAGCCCACTTCCGTCTCTTTGACTGGATTATTTGTGTGGTCTTGTGAGTGTGTGTTCAGAGGTCTTTGGGATATCTTCTGTCTTCTTAAAAACGAAGTCTGCCGTCTCCTTGTCCGTCAGTCGTGAGTTGTTTCCTCTCCAAACTGTGACTCAGCCTCATTATCATGGTCTCATTTCTCCACCTGCCACCCAGCTGTGTCCCATCGACGGGCCCTTCCTTTCCTCTCCTCTTCTTATTGCTCCCTTTAATTACCTCGACGCGTGCTTTCCGTGAACAAACGCGTCGCTGCGTACCCGTTAGTATCCTTTTAGTTTTTCAGCGCTGCTACTTTGGTGAAACAGATTAACGGATCGATGAGCCTCGAGACGAGTCTTAAAATATGCCGGGGCTGATGGGATTGTAGTGAGATAAGTTGGGCAGCCTGTAGCTAATTAATTCTGCATTTCCAGCACATTCTTTTCCCGAGCAAAAAAAAAAAAAAAAAGAATTGGAGGAATGCCACCCCGGCCCAGTCGACTGCATTCTGTGTGTGTGGGCAAACTTCACCACCTTGTCATCCGCCGGCTCTCTGAAATTATTAAAAGAAAAGACAGCGTGAGCATCATTGTGATGATAATGGTCCATCCGTGGCTCCCCCCCCTCCTTCATATCCAGCCCCACAATGGCTCCGCCGTCTTGGGCATTTAAGAGGTGGTCTGCTGCTGGCAGACGACAGAGGCCGAGGAGCTTCCTGTTCATGTGGTAATCTGCGCGGCGGCACAATGGGGGCGAGCGCTGTTCTCTCAGAGCTCCGGCTCGGCGCATTCAGCCGGAGAATGGAGGGCCACACACCGCAACAATGACGGGCCACTGCTATCATCTCATGAAAAGTCTCCACTGGAGGGTAAATAAATAGTTTGGAAAGCCTTTAGTGAGTACAATAGGCCAGACCACCGCTGATTTTCATCTTTGACGTCTCCTCACAATTTGCCCTTCCTTATGAAAATATGTCTGGCTGGGAAAACACAGCGCTTTGAACAGACTGTACTAACTCAATTGTATTTCACTTTGAAGGAGGGCTCGAAGGGCTTCTTTTTTTTTTGGGAGTGAATAATAAAAAATACAAAAAATGAACTGGGATAATGTTTCCTCATGCAAGATTTAAATTTGAAATGAAATAAAAGCCAATAGTCAGATTCATTAGGTGAGAGAGGATTCCAGAAGCTCAGTGTTCCAGTAACTACGCCTCAATCACTTGAATACATGTGGGCATTGGACACACGGGTGACATCAGAACAAGGAAAAAAAGAAATAAAAATAGTAATATCCTCTTCAATTTGCAAAAAAAACAAAAAACCCAAAACTTTATTGCTACTCTGCGTTTTCAGAAAGTTGTTTTCGAGGGAGAGCATCAGTCAGGGGTCGTTTTATATGAAAAACGGAGCAAAAAAGAAGCACCGTGAACTTCAGCTTTGATTCATGAAGTGGCTTCGCTATGAGATTGCTGATTTGGGACGATTGCACATATTTTTCTTGAAATTTACGGTCATCCAGCCCCTGCACGGAGATGCTAAATTAGACCTCCGGGAGGCTTTATGAATGGATGCAGCACATAAGGAGTGAGTGGTTGTTTCTGTCTGGCTTCAATGGGAATGTATGAGTGATGAAAAATGTATGAATGAACTGAACAAACCTTTCTTTTACTGTTAAGTGGAAAGAATGACTGCATAACTCCGGCTGCCTTTGAAGATGAAGGGGGCCGATAGCATCGGCGTGGAGTTTGTTCTAACCTGCATGAACCCAGATGGGCCCGTGTTTATCTATACTGGCTCTGAAGCCTCACCGTGTCCAAGTGGAGCATGCATTAAAGCATTAAAGTCTCCCGACAGGCCAGAGTCACCGAGGCAGGCAGTCAGGCGAGGGGTGGGGGGGTGAACATTACACCATTACACTCACCTGTTCCACAGCCACTGTGACTTATCTCATGAATAAATCACACTACCAAGGTCCGGACAACTCAGACGCTGCACCTCTTCTCCTTTTGGCAAATGGAGACCAGGCTATCCATCTTTCTCTCTCTCTCTCTGTTACTTCTCTCTCTCTTTCTCTCTCTCTCTCCCCACCCACCGCCTTGTGTCTTACACCTCGGCCGCCCATGACAGCGCTCTGCTTTATTTATCGCTCGGTTGTGACACTTTTGGATAAAGCTCCACACCTGCACTGATTGAACTCTGCTTGTGAGAGCCGGGAAAGCACAGATCATTTCTTTCTTTTTTTTTTTTTTTTTCGGTTTTCCAGTAAGTCATGGGATTGACAGCTCGGGATGGTCTGCCCAGAAGAGGCGGACTCCCTTCCCCTTTTAAATCACTCGGCGAAGGCGCTCCTGAACGGTCCCTAACTCAGCACTCCGAGCCAAACCGTCAGAAATACCGAAAAGCACCCATGTTGAAAATAAAAATCTCAACTGATGGATCTGAAGACGCGGAGAATGTGCGTGGGCTGAGGCCTCCGTTTGAGCCTTTGATGTGAAAACCTTACTTCTTCTCCTTTCTTGGTATGTCGTCTCCACGTGCACGGAGGCAGGATAGCAGGCGGCGGCTCCAAAGATGTTACAATGCAGCATTGTTCTCGCGGTGACCCTCGGTAAAACAATCCTCCTGCAGTGAGTGAGCTCAGCTTCTTCGGTGTTGAGTAATGCTAATATTCCTTCCAGGCAGATAGTTGCTTAACACACTGTGCTGAATCTGGCACGGCGTCGTCTTTGGCCTACTAAACTCTGCTCAACACTACGTTAAATAAACTCCCCAATGGCTGTTAGACAGGGAGGAGAACAGGGAGGAGAGGAGGAGAACTGGAGGCCTAACAGCCAGATGAGGATTGGGATGGATTTAGGGATAGATGAGAGCTGACAGAAGGGTGAGGAGCGGGTGAGGAGAGGGTGAGGATAGGGCGGATGCAGCACTAGCGGGGGGATAGATTAAGTTATGGAGGCTTGGAGAGGAAAACAGGAAGTCCAGAGGGGCCACACTGCTGTGGACCTTCATCTTTTGTCAAACCACAATGCTTTTATTGTGATGGTCCACTGAATGGTGATATAATAGTTACAATGCGACTTACCACCTTGACAAAGTGCACTTGTCCAGTAAAGATGATGAGTCATTGCCTGAAATACTAAGTGCACTTCATGTGTGACAAGTGACAGCAAAGGATCTGATTTACTAACTATAATTTACAACAAGGCTCTAGACTAACTTTATTTTTTTTGACACGTCCCAAAATCTCATTTCCAACCGTCCCCAACGTGTGATATAACTGTGATTACTCCGAGCAGCGTGCAAGGGAAGGGATTACAATATAATACCTGTCTGATGAAGTCAGTTGTTCCAAATGTTTTGAGGGTTTATTTTCCCGCCGCCTTCGACGTGTGTGTGTGTGTGTGTGTGTGTGTGTGTGTGTGTGTGTGTGTGAAGTTACTGCGTGTGCCGACGTGGCGCATGTGCGTAAATGAGACAGAGCAAGAAAAAACGGAAATATGAGACCGAGCGGCCGGTTTCCATCAGCGGTCGATCCGCCGATGCATCTCAGACTCTCCGGCTTCACGGAGATGAAAAGTATGTCGGAGGCGTTCTTCACCAAGATAGAAAGTAATAGAACAAAAAGTGAAAATAGCAGTGGGGAAGTAGAGCGGTAAACATGAGTTGTGATGATGTACAGTACATGATATCGGGTGTTGATGCAGCTTTTTATGCCTTCGGTATAAAGTGTAACATTTGTAGTGCAAATATTTGGATCCAGTTTTCAAACACGCAGAAGATCTGAGATGATATTTTCAGCTCCCCCCTCCCCCCTCCTCCCCTCCACCCCCTCCTCATTTAAAAAACAACAAACAAACATTCTTGTTGGTTTGATTGCCTGCTGCTGCACGACCTTTTTTCTCAAACACATCCAGAAGTTCACATCCATCAAAATCTCATTTACAGCTCTCCTTGCAATTACAGAATTGCAGGATAATGTACCATTTCAAAGCTGTTTTGTTTTTCATACGACGCGTCTTTTTTTTCGATGATTTTACGAGCAAAGACTTGGATACCTAAGTTACTTTGTGCCTCATTTAAATCAGGACTGACGAGTTGAAACATTTCAGCAATAATCCAAACTAATAACAACCAAATAGACATCCATTTTTATTTTATCTTTATTTTCCTACGGCTCCTGCTTTCCTAACGAACAGCCCCGCTAGTTAGCATCCTCTGCTAAATTCCTGGATATGATTGCTATGAAATCACACTATAAAGCGACTGTTCACCATTTCCCCCAGCTGATCTGGTGTCGCCGTGGCGACGGCTGGTGTTTAGTGCCGGTGTTCAGCCTGGCAATCGTCAGAGACGCTTCATTGAGCGTATTTCTCGGAGGCCATAAGTGACATTCCCGACCCAGCTACTTCAAATGTGAAGGAAAATGAATATTCAAAGAGAAGAGGATGTATGTTTTCCTGCCGTGCATATTTTCTATCCAGCATTTGTGTTGTATCTTTCATCTTCATTGTGTCGGTTTGTTTTGTTTTTATACCCTCGCTGTGTGTTAATGCCTGTGCGTCGCACCTTTCCAGGCAGCGTATAAGAGACTGAATTCCTCCGCAGGCCCTGAATGCATCAACGCCGCTCACACAACGAGGTGCAGAATAATGATTTTAATGCATTGACGGGTACATAGCGCGATCAAACAATGCGAGCGGATAGGTTGAATTCCCACACACACCGTCGGCTTTTATTCTAGTAACGTCTCATCAATCTTTGTTTGGCATCGACTTCACAGTATAGAGCAACGGGAGCTTAATATTAAAGCCACGGTCTGCGTCGACCAGCGAAAAGAAGAACGCCTGAGACAATTAGCGCCTCGATAATTCATGAAAAACAGCCCTAAAGTGAGTCCAATGAACATGGACTTGAAGTAAATGACTAAAAGCAAACTTTGACCTTTTACTTCACATTTCCTTCATATTACTTGATTGTGTTCTGAAACGTTCACATATTTCCGAGTTGTTTTTCTAGGCTTTTATTGTCTCCATCACCTCTTTGAACTTCTCTACTCTCATAACAATTAGTTATTCTGTGCTGCCCATCTAATCTTTTATACATTTATTTTTGATATAATTAGTTTTCGCAGATTTCCACACACATCGTCGGCTTTTGGGGATTTGGCTTTCCTCTTTAATTCACGTTGCAGCCCGTGGCTTTTAGCATAAAGATGTTTGAAACAATGAAAGTTCCTCTCCATACACCAAGCCTCGCGTGCATAGACGTCCCCCCCTGCTGTGTTTTTGCACTAACGCAGCGACGCCCGTCGCCTTTTACTGTGCGAGTCTGCTCTTCGTAAAAGCAATGATGACATCGCTCAGTTATGTAAACATCGCCTTTTAACACATGGCCCGTGGGCACACAGTCAAACGCACACTGAAGCCAGTGTCGGGGGCCGGTAACTCATGCACTCGGCCCGTCGGGGGACCTTTTGAGCCTCTCTGCCTGCTCCTGCACCAATTACAGCCTTATTTATGAATTTGAGCACAGTTGACCTTCTGGAGGAGGAGACGTAAATTTGTTTGTCTGGAGAACGGCGTAACGAATGGCATTCTGGGACGGGCCGAGCTTCCTCTCTATCAATCTGTCCCCTGTCTCTCTCTCCCTGCCTCCTTGGCATCCACACTCCAGCAATAGCTCATCAACTGGTCAGCCGGTCTGCTATCCAGCAGTCAGTCATTTAGACACGGCAGTCAGCCAAACACGTCCTCCCGGACAAAAAAGCTCCACGGACCCTGGGACTAAGTCGCGTATGTTTGAGACTCGGCGTGTATTTTTTTGAAAAAGGGAGAGACTCACAGTTGTGTGTTTGTTATTTGCTCTCCCTCCCACATTCTCTGTCCTTTATGCAGCCTATGAGAACATTTCGGGGCAGGGTGCCAGCCCATGTGCGTGACTGGATTGGTAGACATTTGTCTCAGCGAGAGACGGGTCACGCTGGAAAAGAGCTAGTCCCTCTCCCTCTCTCCACATCTTCCACAGTCCTCTGTTTGTGCTCACACTCCCCGTGAAACACACAAGCGACGCCTGGAGTGTGTGTGTGTGTGTGTGTGTGCGTGTGAAAGGTCAGAGAGCGTGAGGTGGACCAGAATGCGTTTGTTCACACACGTCGTACGCTGCTTGACGTTTTGTCCATCAGAAATCTCGCTGCTTCAGCAAAGTTCGGACCCCATTTGGGCTGAAATAATGCATCGATTAATTAAAGAATATTGATTAGATATGACTCGTAAGGATTTGCTTCTTTGTAAATGAAATGTATTCGACTAAATGATTAATGGCTTAATACAAAAAAAATCAATTTGCCACATCTGTCAGCTCAACCAGGGTTTGGTTGAATCGGTGATCTCGGGACCTGTCACGGCTGTTTTGAGGTTTTGAGACTCAAGATGAGTTAGACACCAACCGTTTCTCTCTTTTTCCACGCTCTGTATCGTCCTCTTAGCTGCTGCTCGGCCTTTTAGAAGTCTCTCTGTCCTCCCACTTTGCTCCATCCATCCCGTAGTCTCCACTCCCACACTGGCTAGCTCACAGACGGACCCAGCTGGCCACGATGATGACAAATCAGCCCAAATATTTACGTCCATCGAGTTTCGCTTCGACTGCCCACGACTCACTTTGCTCCTTTTTTTTTTTTTCCTCACAGATCCCACTGCGGCAATCACCTCACTCGCTGCCAAACCGCCATAATCGTTCTCCACAAACACACTCCAGCCCCGGTTATGTCACCTAAACACCGGTTGACCTTTAAACGTGCACAGAGAACCCAGTTTATGTTTTTTTGCCGAGGAGAGGTATAAACAAAGCAGCTAATGGTGTGATTTTTGTTTGGGCGCCTCTGACCAACCTGGTCTTTAAATCGGGGTATGGGTTTTATCCCGGGTCCCGCTCACTTTAGCAGAAGCTAAACAAGAAGTGAGGTGATGGAGGACCTCGCTGAGAGAGTTCTCCCAGTAACATGTTGGGAATGGATTCCCCATATGCACTTCATTACTGTAAAAATTCCTTTTGGATGTACGGTAGTTATTAAATATCAAATATCTCACAGTGGTTCATGCGTGGCACTGTAATTCAAGTTTAATCAAAGAGAAATATCTCATATATTTTCATATTTCAGACACATCAGCTCAACATTTATGTCATATTCATGTCAGCTGCTGGTTAAACTCAATGAAACCGTATTGAATCTGTCCAAAGTGCAAATATTTCTCATATGTTTCACTACATAATGCATTTCGAGGGCAACGGTTTCATCTTTCATTTAGGGTTGGGTGGTATTCGATATATCCAAGCTACTGTAGTTCGTCATTTGCAGATACGGACTACGTTTCTATAGAAGGGCTACTATTTCCTGCCGCCATGCGTGAAGCATATCGATTGAACAGTTCTCGAGCCCATCCACTCTTTACCTTCGCCTTTTTAAACATAATAAATCTCCTTTCTAGGTCATCCGCTTGCATTGTTGTTCCTCACACGTTTATTTTTAGTCTTCTAAACTGTGGTGATTCGCCACTAATTATTGATCCCACGGTGCTGCTCTGGATGCGGCTACCAATTAAACTTTAACAAAGGAGTGTAAATAAATGAAACGGCCTAAAAAGGCACTGCCATTCCCCTTCCATCCCCGTGCTTTCTTTGGATGCCAGATTCACAACAGGCAATAAGAGTCGTGTCACATTCATTTCCACGTCTCCCATTGATTTCGCGGTGCGTCTCAGGCCCGATTCAGATGACTCCGTGTTTTTTTTAAACAGTGGCGCTACATAAAGTACGCCTTGTTTACCTCCATAGTTCTTGTCCTCTCTGTCGGATAATACGCACACATCCGACTTCCCCCCCTGGGAAAGATATGGCCTCTATTTTAACTCTGGGGCTCTGGATTTCAGACACAAGGGCCCTGACACGGAAGACAACATCCTGCTCTTATCGGCCCCAAAGAGAAAGTAAGAGGGAAGCAGAGCCTGTGTGGGGAGGAGGGGGAGAAACATGATGACAAAAGGACAGGAAGTTGGAGACAGTGAGGAATAAGAAATGCAAGAGAGAGAGAGAAAGAGCTCCGTCCTCGGCTTTGAGAGATGCTGGAGATGGACCAATCAGCATGTTTAAAATTAGCCCCATGCGTCATTGTCCACAGCAGTATTGGCTTACCAGTGTCCCAAGGATTTTTGTTTGTTTGTTTTAACTGGGGAGGAAGGCCTGAGGCTAATGGGAGCCCAGAGAGAAACAATGATTCCTCTACTTTTGTCTGTTTTCTTGCTCTCTTCTCCTATAGTTCCTCCTTTTTTTCATCTGGTTTTCTTACATACCTGTAACTCTTCCTCTCATCCTCCTTCAGTCTCTCCATCTCCGTACGTACAGGCAGCTGTTTTAGCCACTGGGTTCACCTCGTCATAGACATAGAGAGAAAACGCCAGGCATGAAAAGAGGAGGCAAAAAGGGAGGACAGGCAACGGCTCCCTCCGCTCCGTCTTCCAGCACCCCTCCCTCTGCTCTCAGCATCCATGTTTAAGGGCTAAAGGTTTGGAAGCAGCTATCCAGGATGGATTGGGGGATTTGTGTTTCCTCCCGCGCTTAGAGGCTCACGAGGATGCGGCCCCCCGATCGCAGAGCTAGCTGTTAGTTCTGGCAGTTTGGAAGGGATGCCTCTGGGACTGTGCTTGTCTTTAAGAGTCTTTGCAGAGACTTTGCCAGCATGAATTAATGGAGGATGAGCTGAGAGGCTTTTTTTCCCCCTTCAATTTAAGGAGGCTGCTTGTCATTTTTTGTGGCAGGTTTTCTTGTGTGTGTGTGTGTGTGTGTGTGTGGGGGACTCGAGTGACGAAAAACGGGGATAAGGCACGCACAGACGTGCACCTTCCTGCATGATGGTGGCTGATCTGGAGTAGCGGCGCCCTCCGGCCGTGGGGGGTTCGGCCCTGGTTGGTTTACTGATATTGACAGCCTGGCCTTGTCTGGCCTATTGCCAGTGTTGAGCTAGCTCTCGCCGGTTGCTGTGGCCTCCTATAAATCAGGGCCAATTACCACGGCGGTGCACAGCCGCCTCTCCTCCAGTCGCAGCCCTGCCCTGCAGAGTGCAGGGAGGCAGGGAGGAAGGCAGGGGAAGCCACAGCCCTGCTCTCAGTCCAATTAGTGCCATGGCTGCCCTCCTCTCTGTTTGGGGAAAAACAACACGGTGTTCACACAGTATGTGTGGGTTTTTTTTTATACTAGAAAGGAACCAATGTATCTAAATATATAGTCAACTTTCCAGCTGCTATTTGTGGAGATGCAATGAGGCGTATGAATTCATGTGTACTGTAATAACATTGGAATTATTGCTCCCCCCCCACAGTCCTAATGTTAACTTTTTAACCTCTCATTCGTCTATGTACGTACCCATAATGCATAAGGGCGTGATGCAGTGTTACAGATGCTGTGTAAACGGTACACTGACATGTAAATAACAAGTAGGTTCAGGTTGTTGCTCTAAACGACAGAGAGGTCTAGCTACAGCGCCCGCGTGCCCTCGGGCTATGTAACCTACGTTAGATTTATCATCCTCACTTAATGCGCTCATAAACATTGGCTGGCATGTCACAGAGGCTGTGAACGCCACCCCCCCCACCCCCACCCTGCACGGCTGGCTCGGTAAATTGGGCCTGTGTAAACCGTTCTGCCCGTCTAAAATACAGTGCGGCAAATTGAAATCCCCAGTAAGCCTCTGTAGCAGCATGTCACAGCTGGGTGGGGAGGAGGGAGAGTGGAGGGTTTTCTCATTTACCACCTGGAGGTTTTTGAAGTGTCATAACCAGCTATTCTCCCACATTCCCCTCCTATTCCTCCTCTTTAAGTCGATCTAGTATTGCTTTTCCCCTCTCTTCACCCCCCCCCCCCCCCACCCTTTTCCCTTTCCCCTCAATCTTCCCATTCCCTCCCTCCCCTTTTGCTGAAATACCCCTTTGTCAAGCGCTGCATTCAATCCTCATCACTGTGACACATAAGGCCTGTATTATATGTTTGAGAAGCCAGATCCTCCAGAGCTGACGGGGCTGAGGGTAAACAGCAGTCACGGAACCGTCCGGAAAGAGAAACAAGTTGGGTTATTAACCTCCGGGGGGGGGGGAGGAAGCCAAGAGAGAATTTGATTTAAAACAACAATGAAAAAAAAAAAAAGGAGGGAAACAGTTTTGGTGGGACTGTGTGTGTTTGTGTGTGTGTGTGTGTGTGTGTGTGGGTTGAAGCAAAAGCCAATGTGCGCTTGCTTATCGCTCCCACGCTCGTACAAGTTCACACCCAGCGCATGTCCGTACATACATTACACAAGCATCTGAAGAGCCTGAACCCTTTAGGCGGTTCTTTTCTGCTTTGCTTATCCAGCGTTTGCATTCCCACTAGTGTGCAGGACTAGAAACGCCCTTTGTGCTGTTTAGCCACAAACTTAACCCCCCCCCCCCCCAAATAAGGTCGCCATTCCTCTTGAGATTTCCGGGACACCCGTTCCCTTGGACTCTTCCGGCCTTCTTCCTCTCCCCTCGGATAACCCTCCCCTCTGTCTTCTCGCCCAACACTGTAAGTAATGGGCTCGGTTTTGACCCTCCATGCCTCATTGTGTAAGATTTCAGCTTCTGACCTTAAAAAATGAAAGCAAATCGATAGGGCGGGACACATGAATTCCAAAGCCCAGGATGCAAGCCAAGCCTTGGAGCGCCGGGGGGGAGGAGGAGGAGGAGGAGGAAGAGGAGGAGGGCTGTGTGTATTACAGAAGAGCTAAAACAAAGATTTCAATTAACCTTCAGTGCCGACAGCAGCGGCGTGCGGCGTCTCATGTTTGTGCTGGCGAATTTGTACACGACGCGCAGTTAGTGTGATCAATTTAAGCTACAGTAGACTGTGGGGGGGGGAGGAGGACGTAAGGTGAAAGCCTCAAAGTCGAGGCTTGAACTGCAGCTGCGCACATTCCAGTGACTCTGAGTGGGTGAAAATAACTCCCATGGAGCACTCGGGAGATTAAGATCCTTCTTTTCTTCCGCCACTGCATGAAAACATGAATGACTGGAGACCAGTTGTGCTTCTTTATTTTCATCGTCGTCTTGCTGCTTTGGGACGGAGGTTTTACGAGTGAAGACTCGGAGACAAACCACACGCCACTCTCATGTTTAACTCGATTAGAAAGCAAGAGAGGAGAGAGAAGACGCAACAAAGGCCGGGTATGTTGCGGTCTTCACCCTGAAGCCACGGGGGGGGGCGGAGCTTCCCTGCAGATTTGACCCGATGGAAATCCAGAATAATACAAATAAATGATATAAAAAAGAGCAGGCCTTTGTATAGCTACTCGTCATACATATTTAATTAGTAGACCTTTGCATAGGAAGGAGTTTAATGGTCTTGGCTATGAATGAAAAAAACTGAAAGGCGAGTTCACAACAGTGCTATCCTTATGATGGAGACTTGACCTGACGTGGTCTGCAGCCTGGAACTCGACTTGATGTGAAAGTTCATCTGAAGTTGCCCCGGACTGTTTAAAGCTGTTCTGGATTCTCTTTAAAAAAAAAAAAAAGGGGGTTTTCGGTGTCATCACGTGGCATGTGTGTGTGTGTGTGTGTGTGTGTGTGTACAGTACGTGTGCGTCCAGCACAGCGAGTGGCTGTCCATCAGTTCCACTTAGCTCAGCGTGGTAATTGGCCGTCCATTGATGGACTTGGCTCCCTCTTCACGCTCCAGGGACCCCGGCTCTTTGTTTGAGGAGTGGGAGGCAACACGCTGGCATGGCACACATGCTTAAAATAGCACATCAAATCAGCCATGCTTCGGCAGCCGCTGCTAACGTGTGGGGCGGATCGGAGTGTGTGTGTGTGTGTGTGTGTGTGTGTGTGCTGCATGGTCGGGGGTCTCTAGGTTCTCTCTGGGGAGGATAAGGGGTTAAGATGGTTAACTGGAGCTGCTGGTGGTATTTAGTCATGTCCCCCTTTCTCCCTGACCATTTTTTTCCCTTTTTTTCCCGTTTCATCCATCACTCACTTACTTTATTGCAGTGTGCATCGTCTCTTCCCTTCCCTCTCTTCTACTGTATCACTCTCTCTCTCTCACTCTCTTTCCGCTCATGCCCACAGGGTCCTGCTCCTCTCTTCCTGTCACTATGTGCAGTGTCCCTGCAATAGAGATATAAATGGGCTGTGAGCAGGGGGCTCTGACTCCCTCACCATAAATCTACACTAACAGCACAACAGGCACACGAGGAGAGCTGGGGAGGGGGGGGGGGGGGGGGGTCACATATCTTAAACATTTTGAATACTTTCTGGAAGATGAAGATAATGCTGGCGATGGAGATGTTTATGAACACGGGGCTGGAGAGGATTACCGCGTGGAGATAGCGGACCCTCGGAGGTGTAAATTGTTTTACGGTGTAATGGAATTGGTTTTTGAGACTATACGGCCGATAAGCAGGAAGTTGCCTATCATTTAAAAGTGTTGCAAGCTGCTGGAATCCCCATGAACCCGGATTTCAAATGTTTGCACTCTTGACTTCATGTTGTAAGAAAAAAAGTCACACTGAGGCAATTTATTGCAATCTAGTGAACAAAGGGACACAAAGTGAAAGTATACAGTACTATGAGTCCTCATCCGGAGCGATTTTCAGATTTTTTTTTATTTTTTATTTTTTTGCTCATTCCGATCTGCCACCAGGTTTAATGTTTTCATCTCGTGGTGACCCTGATCTCGTCTCCTCTCAGCCTCGCCGCCGCCCTAAATTGTCTACTACAGTTATTGCAGTGACATTGAACTGATGGCGGCTTTCTCAAAAGATTTATTTTCTCGCTACTCATCCTCACCAGGTGACGACCTCTGATGCTGAGAAACGAAGCAAATGCTGAAACGGCTGCTTGAAGCTCCAAAAGCGAGTCGATCCCCATAGAGCCCCATGTTAAAAAAGCCCGACTTTACAGCAGAAATAAACATGTTTACAGCTTGAATTAGTTATGCATAATTGAGGGCGTGGCTGCTTTGAGTAACGATGGGTACTGACGTCACGTATTTCATACAAAACATAATATTTCCTCTCACCTCTGTGTGTGTTTAACTGTATCATCCCATGTCTAAAAAAATGAAATCTACTTTTAAACACAGTGTGTTAAATCCTCCCTCTCTTTCTCTGTTTTCCCAGCAGCCCTATGCTCCACCCCCTCACCCCATGGCTCCTCCCAGCCCTAGCACCAACAGCTGCAGCCAGGGAGGGGCGGAGCAGCTGAGCAAGACCAACCTGTATATCCGAGGCCTGCCACCCGGGACCACTGACCAGGACCTCATCAAACTCTGTCAACCGTGAGTCCAGTTAAACACAGACGCTCCCCTGTCACACTGCTCAATGCCACTGTGGGGTGTAATTGACCGCGAGGCGCTTCTCATGGCTGTATGCATTTAGCAGTACAGTGTGCCTCTATATACGTCTCCAGCTCACGCCTCATACTAAAGCTTACAAAAATGGCATCCACTCTCACTTATTTCATGTGGAAACTTTTTTTCCATGTTAATATTTTGAAAAAAATTGGGAAATTTAATAATGTAAATAATCATTACATTGAAAAGTTAAATTAATTCTGAATAAATACTACTAAATTAGCTCAATAAAAGCCTTTAATATAAACAGGATCTCAAGTTTAAACTGATAAACTGTTTCAGGTGGAGCGAACAAAAATATCATATTCAAGAAACCTCATAGACATGTTCATGCATCTGCTTACTTCTAATAAAGTATTGTAAAATATTCCATGTGGTAAATATGATATAATATAAAACAGCAGGTGTCCACATACTTAGAACCGGCGGCTGTCATCTTGGTAGACGGGCGCCGACCCAAATTACATATCAAAGCTCTTGAATGCCAAACTGATTAAACTCAAAAGTTCACATCTGAGAAGAAAATTACAGGCATGAAAAAAAAAAAAGGGGGGGGCCGCGTACAATGCCTTGCACACCCCATTAAACTGATACAGACCGAGTGTGTTTTAGGGACACACACAGAGGTACTCATGAAGCCCTGCCAAATGTTCCTGATAGAGACAACACACACACACACACCTGCCTGCACACAGCTCAATAAGGCCTAATAAAGCTTAGATTGGACTGCCTCCCCCAGGAATCACAGACCAAGACCTCATCAAGCCGTAACACACAGTCACAGGGGCTTTGGTCTGTGTCTTTGTCTCTCTCTCACTCCCTCTCTCACACACAGACACACACAAGCAGCTTTGTTCGGCTCCATTAGGCCCTTTCACTTCTGAAATAGTGAAAAAAAAGGGGGTCAAGATCATTAATGGAGACAGTAGATGGTGAAATGCGGGCCATGAGTGAGTCTGTCTGCTTGCATAACATTTTCTTGGCCATACTTCCAGAAATGTCCTGGTCAAATGCAGCCAATTATTCAATGATCCTTTTCGGAGACTGGAACATGCCGTCCGGCATATTTGGTAATGCTCCCGGTAGCCGTGTCATAAGTCATGCATTTATTCTTGATACTAACCCATCAAAATTCCATTAGCCTGAGAGGCAGACCCGATAAGATTTGGAAAAAGCACTCAGCGTTTTTTTGACATAGCGCGTATCTCTTTTAGCTTAGCTCAGTTCGTACGGAGTCGGGGCGGTTTCAATTTCGTTTTCTAATTCCATATGATCTTGGAATATTTTAAGCGCCACTATTTGGAAGGGCAAAACCATGTCGGAGCTTATGTAAAACACCCCCATGTTTGTGAGTGTAGATTTGCATTCTAATATGTAGCTTTCCCCTCCTGCGTGTTGTGGGGAAAGCCGCTGACTTTGTCTGTTATTGCTTGGATGTGCCTTGCTGCCCTTTAGTGGCTGTCCTCTTGTTCAACTGTTCAACTCTCTCTCTCTGTCTCTCTCTCCCTCTGTCTTATATCTGCCGCCCTTCTCTCTGTGTGTATCGCCTGCCTAAGAGCCCCCAAGGTTGCCCGAGGTGCTGTGCCAGTGAAAATCCAATGCCACTGAAACTTTAATTAGCCCGACTGTGTTTCAGTGGCAGGCGGGTGGCAGCGTTCCAGAAAAGGTCATGCGACTGCTCTAAAGTCTGCAGCATCCTGGGTCCCCCTCCTCTAGGTTTTTGCCCCCCAGATTCCCAGTCCTCCCCCAGCGCCTCCCCCCCTACCCCTGGCCCTCAAATCCAATCAGCTCTCCCCGATGGGGGCCAGTTTTGTTGTGCATACTCATTGAAAAGCAGCTCTCGCCCGGCCCCGGGTTCACCACTATCTCAAAAGCAAACACGCTGCCGCCAAGCTGACGGATTCTTGACACGGGGCCATATCGTAGCTGCTGATTGGAGGGCTGTTGCGCACCGCCGGAGAGGTGCCAAAACAACAAATGCCTTCTACTGTGGTTGCACCCCCGTCTTTGTGAACTCTAATATTTCATTGCCAGGATCCTGTCACATTTTCAATAACCCTCATTAAGGCCTCCCAACCCCGCAGAGTTCACAGTTCTCACTAAAAATACAGAAACGTTTGAATTTCAAGAGTTAGAAGAAAAAAAGACTTCAAATCTGTTTAACCATTTGTTCATTTTCCTGAGTTTTGATTCTATTATTTACTGATTACTGACTGAATATTAAAAAAGGCAATTTGCTGATGCTGCCTTTTACATGACGTCTCCAGAAATGATGTCATACATTGTTAAAACAGACTGGTCCAGCTGGCTTCCACCCCTCACATTACACACCCGGGTTCCCAAAGCCTTGGATTGCAGACGCACAAACATGCAGTTAAAAACAACTGAATGTGTGATTATTTGGGTCCGAGAGGCCAGGCCACCTCCCTCCAACCTCCCTGCGGTCAACTGGGAGGGAAAAAAAGTTAAGACTGCAGAACGCCAAAGTTCTCACAGCGGTTGGAGTCGCACGCTAAGAGCTGTTGAACGAGTAATTAAATGGATTTCGGTGGGTGCTTAATCTCTGTTTTATTCAGCTGGCTGGATGTCGGGTTCTCCGCAGCCGTCAGCCTGATATATGGGTGTAGAGTAGAGGCCAAAGGAGTGGAGAGGGGATTTGCTGGCTAAACACCCATATAGTGAGAGGCCTTCCCACTTGCCTGGCTGGCCATATGAGTGGATGGATGGATGGATGGAACAGCCGTTACTGTGAGAAAAATTCCTTGGCCCTATCCAGCTAGGTTGAGGCGCTGGGCCAAGCCTAAGCCCGGCACCAACCCCGTCCAAGCCAGCAAACACAACCCCCAAACACTTTAGGGCAAAGCAGACTTTATAACCCCATTTACCAGCGAGCCATTAGGCGGCGTCCACATTTTTCTTGTTTGCAATCCACCACCCAGGAGAGGCGAAGAGAGGATGAAGCAGGTTGTTGGATGAAAGGTTGAAAGGAAGAACGAGAAGCATTTCTTTATTTTTTTTATTTTTTTTACGAGGGCCCACACCTGGAATAACAGGGACCGAGCAATTCACGTTTTCTCTGCCAGCAGTCCGAATCCATAACTCAAACTGCCAAGAAAGCAAAGGACCTCAGAGGTCCCGAAACCCCTCAACTCCTCCCTCCCTTCCCCTCCTTCTCCTTCTGGTTCTCCTCACCCCATTTCAGTCACGGCCGAGCCACAGCTGCGACCCTCAATCGCCGCGTTGGCGTTGGCTTCCATGCCACGGTATGATCAAAAGAACAGAGCGAGCCAAATCAAGAGCTAATCACCACCAATTGTCCAAATAACCTTTCCCGTGTGTGCTGGGGGAATAGTGGGAGGGGGGAGGGGAGGGGGGAGAGCCATAAGGTATGCTAAGTAGAGGAGGTGAGGGGAAGAGAAGGGAGGGGTGACCTCGGGACCACCTGTTTTTATGGAGCAGGGGACCGGGCACTCAGCAGCGCCACATTATCCCTAATGACTCTCCGAGGTCCAGAGTTGACATTCGCTGCCTAGCTATCAGAGCCGACGTGTCCCATGGCTCGTTTTCAAAGGACTCAGACAGGGAAGCAGAATTATGAGCAAAAACGCTCCAGTCCATTATCAAAGCCTCTAATTTACCATCAACTCCTCCACCCGTACAACTGCACTAGACAGACACATCGGCAAGTATCATCTGCCTAGTTTAGAATATTATACCAATAAGTAGAAATAAACTGCATTGCAAAATAATGCCAACATGTCAAGCTAAAACACATTTTCATCCATTACCTCGCAACTGTTTTATGGTTTATTTTTCTTTTGCTGTGAAACGTTGGGCTGCATGGTAGTGTAGTGGTTGGCACCGTTGCTTCAGAGCCTCACAGCGGACTTGATTCCTTCCACGTGGAGTTTGCATGTCAGCGTGGGTTCTCTCCGGGTTCTCCGGCTTCCTCCCACAGTTTAAAGACATGCAGGATAGGTTAAAGGTCATATTGATAACATTTTTATTTAAATTTCAAAAAATAGATCCGCAGAGCTTTTAGAAAGGTGCAGAATCAAAGTATCACTTCCCGTGAAAAACATTTTTGATTGTGAATTAATAATAAAAAAAAAAAACGGGTCCATAATTAATGTTTTGTTTACCTCTGTGTAGATGTGTGGCTGCGGCTTCTAGCAAGGCTTGTGAGCCAATAGAAAAACGACGTTGGTATCGCGTGGTATATCTGCGTAATCAGGGGTAAAGATTCTTTGGGGTTGCCAGTTAGTGTGGAAAAAATGGTAAGCCGGCGGCATTTCGGTACCAGTCCCAAGTGCTCAGTACTGGCAACCCATTGAGTTGTCATTAGCACCTTTAATTGTTTATTCTAAAATTGCCTGAAGGTCGAAGGTGTGAATGTGGCAACCTCTCCAGGTGGACCCAGCCTTCACCCAGTGTCAGATGGGACCAGCTCCCCCCTCTAGACCGTTTTTTGGTCACAGCTCCTGAAAAAGAAATCTGAAAATCCTCCTCCGCCTGTCGAGCTTCTGACCATGCTGTAGGGCTGCATAGGTGTACTTGTAGGGTGCGTCGGTACGCTGTGACATCACTGGTGGGTGTGGTTAAAACCGACTCTTAAAGGCGCACACCTCAGACCACACCTAGGTGAAACGTTCAGCTAAACAGCGTGTTTCTTTTTCTTTCTTTTTTTGCTTATTACGTCTCCCCACCTGTCTGTGATCCCTGTCCTGCTGCCTCCCAACCCTAACACACCCGACTCCAGTCGACCATGCCGTCCAGTTGTGCGTCACCCGGACCATAAAGAGATAGTGGTGTTTAACCTCTGGAAAGGAGCGAGACAGCCACAGGAATGCCCAAACTAAACTACTCCTACAGCCCCAGCCTCATGCTGAGTAGAAGCATCTGCTGTTCCTGGAACCAGAACTCTCCAGACCCTCTCTGCGTATGTGTGAAAGCCTTCCTCGCTCTCTCACTGCCCCCCTTAATGTTTCTCCTCACTCTGATTCTCAGTGTTATCCTCTCTCTCTCTCTCTCCCTTCCATGTTCCCCCCACTCTCTCTCTCCCTCTCATCTGCTCCCTCACATCTCTTCATTATGTTAATCTCTCCACTTCTCTGCTCCAGCTGACTTAAACGCAACGCCTTTTTCCTCCCCAAACATCGATTTCAGAGCAAGGGCGAGCGAAGAAGCTGATTTGGCCTCAGGCTGGTTTTTTGAATTATTTATCCCCCCATTACTGTATACATGACATGGAGACAGTTTGCCTATTTAGAGGCTGGAGAGAACCTTCTCTTCCACTTTCGCATCGAAACCGACTCTGTTACCAGTTAATGCGCTGACAATAATTTTCTTCAACAACATTTTAAGGTTTTTTTTGCTCATTCAGTTTGACTCAAGGGGCTCAGATTCACACAAAAACACACACACGTTCTCTGGGCACTGATGCATTTCACCTTAGACTCAGGCCAAAAACTACAGCAACCAATCCAGCTGTTGCTGTAACATCTCGGTCTGTGCAACATTCTTTTTGTGCATCCACTTCTTCCCATCTGCGCTTTGTATTTTTTTTTGCCTCCGGCCGTACAGAGGAGGACAGTATTTAAGCTCCGACAAGACTGATTGACGCGAGGGACAAAAGCTGAGACGGGCTCTCTGACTTTAAACTCCCTGTCGTCCTCCCCTCCTCCCCCCACTCCCCTCTGCTAACTCTCCCTTTCATTCGAAGCAGCAGAAAAGTGGAAGCAGCACCAGCACAGATGAGATGTGTTCATTTGTGCGTGTCAGACAGCGGTGCATGGCATGAGGGTTTGACAAGTTGGACACTTCCAAACAAACAGGCTATTCTGCAAGGCTGGCTCTGAAGTGGTGTTTCTGTGTGTGTGTGTGTGTGTGTGTGTGTGTGTGTGTGTGTGTGTGTGTGTGTGTGTGTGTGTGTGTGTGTGTGTGTGTGTGTGTGTGTGTGTGTGTGTGTGTGTGTGTGTGTGTGTGTGTGAAGGAGATTGTTACTAGCTAAGCTCAGAACAACAGGCTAATGCTTCCTGCCGTCACTTACTGTTTGTCTTGGCTTTTCTTGTTTGCACGCTCTCCGTTAACACACACACACACACACACACTGATCTATTGTCCACTTTCCATCATTATGCCTTAGCTTACAGAAGAAAATACCATCACTCATCTTCAAAATCATTACTTTAATGGAAATGTTAATGTAAAAAAAGATATAAAACAAAGAAAAAAACATAATAGATGTTATTTCTATGTCACGCCGATTCTTGGTTGACGTGGGGAGCAAGGTCAAGCGGACAAACAGGATTAAATACCTTCATTTGGGTTTTACTACTGGAGTTCATTTATTTGATCTATTTTTATGATATTTTTAATGAACCAGTCAATAGTAGCCTGAAGCAAAGTGCCCAGTTCATAACTTGTTAACGCTTTCTGCTAGCCAGCTGTTACCTTGTGGGTTGCAGCTTGATTGAGCTCATCGAGGTGTTTTGAAATATTAATTTTATTATTGGTTTGGTTTGCACACAGTCTACTTCACATTTTCAAAGTGCCTTTCCTAATTTCTTAATTTGCCAGCTAGCTAACTCACTGTACGGCACATTTTGTTCATTGTACTGGCAAATGACTGGATTTAATTAACATATTAATAGATTATGTCTGCACATGATATGGAATATACAACCTGGGCGAATAACCCCTATATTTCCAGTTTGTTCCCGTTATTTTTTGTAAATTTCCCCAGTAATTCACGTGACACAGTCCTGTCATCGCTGGTTACCAAGCAACCAGAGTAAACTCTAGGAAGTCTGCTCTCGACACATTAAACTACACCTTACCTCGTACTAATCCATATCCAACCAAACCAAACCAGTTTAAAGTGATTTATCTCCTGTCTTTCATGCTTGCAGCTCAATGCAAATGTCTTCATTTAGAAACCAAATCACCTTCAGGTTGAGGTAGATGTGCTGGCATCGTATCACGCTGCTGTATTTAAAAACAGTTCCACTCCAAGTTGAGTTTTACTTGTGACTTTGTACCAGAGATTCAGCATTTGCAGGCGCTAAGCTTATTCTGACCCGCGTTCACACTTTGGCTGATGACTCACTGCTGTGAGGACGGTGCTGAACGGAAACCGATCCTGACTTCGCTGAAATTGTTGCACTCTAAAAGAAAGTTACACAGCAAAGACATGAATGGAATACCGTCAAAGGAATACTAATAGACCACATTTAGCAAATTGATCCAGTTTCATCCATAGCGGCACAGGCTAAATTGGAGGAATAATTTACCTGATGGAGGCGATCTGAATTTTTAAAACTTTCTTTTATTGAAAATCCCTTAATGCCAAGATAAATTGTTTTAAATTGAACTCTCCGACAATGAGCTCCGAACACATGCTCAAACTTTTAAATCACCTTCTTTTTCCCTTTTTACCAATTGCCTGTCTGGAGCGCGGTGGCTGTGATGCTGCTTGCAGCTATAATCTATTTCTATTATGTGGCGAGGTGGGGAAGTCTGAATGGTTCTAATCAACTTGTCATCCGTTTCACACTTGCCAGGTAAAATGAATGTTCATGAGAAGAAATCACATCAGCGGGGAAATAAGGAAAAATTTAAATTAGAATAGTTGATGACAACTAATGACCACAGAGGGAGGCCGCGGTTAACTTCAACAGACGGGGTGCAACGAGTGCTGCAGCACCTCGAATGTGTAGGAATGCAACGCAAGCTGCATGTTGTTCAGTCTAAACATACTAGATGTTCCGTGTTACCGTGTGTCTTGTACAGCATTTGTCGAGAGGAGATAAGAGCATTTTGTTAGATTATCTTCCTGAGATGCTGAAGGTTTGAGAGTAAACATTTGGCAGTTTACCTCAAACACGGGGGAATCCCAACACCTAAAAAAAAACCCTGATGAAATTCTGCCAAGATAAAGAGAGTGCTTAATCCAAAAAAAGGAATTATCCAATTTGTGGATGCTTTTTTTGATTTGTGCTCCTGCTTGCCAACACAGTGTTTTTGATATGTATACTAGTATGCTTTAATACACCCTTTTACAGTCTGCAAACAATGGCAATACATGATGATGTCATTGTGTGGGCAGCATGTAGGTGGGGGCAGAATAATTCTCCGAAAATGCAAGTCTGTTCCATATTTCTGACGATGTCTGCTGTAAAAGCATCTATAATTTAGACGACTTCTTCCTTTAACAAAAAAATGGAATGCTTTAGAGCAGGGTCGGTCTCCATGCAGTTCAATGCTGGCATGGAGATAAAGCAACCTGTCAGCTTGGAGGTCGGAGGTCATGAGAAGTATTCACTGATATCCGAGTCGGTGTACATCAGGATAGATTTGCCCTCGTTCGTCTATTCCACTGCATCTCTCTATCTGTGTTTTTTTCTGAATTTCTGCCCTCTTTTTCTTTCTACCTCTACTTTTACCCGCAAAAATAAAATAAAAGTTTCTCATTTATGAATGCACCCCATGCTGCTCTCCCTGCAGTTTGTCCTTCAAACAGATCCGGGCTAGAGATTTGACATTTCTGAAAGTAAACAGTTAAAAAATACATGCAGTAATTCCGGTTAGAGATTGAAAGTCTGACAACTGTCTTGCTGCTGTGTGTCCCAGACTCCGCCCGTCTCAAGCTCTAACAGTGCAAAACATTAACAACATATATTTGAAGCTTTGGGTTAGCTGCAGCCGTACACATTTCTTTATAGTCGCATAGCAACTGCAGCAACTTTTCACTAAAAACATCTGTTTGATATTTCTATCCCAAAAAAAAAAGAAAGGTGGACGGGAGCTCTGACCTCTGAGATGTTCAAGGGCGCTTTTACCCAGCCAGATGAATCCTGCTGATTCTCGCCTTCTGCATAAACGTATAGCACAAACTTCAAAATCCACACAACATGCTCTTCCCCTCTTCATCTCTCACTCGATTATGCGAGCGCCTGCGTGTTCGTCTGTCTGAGATTTCTCCATTGTCATCTGTCATCCTCTTTATGTTTTGCTCCCGTTTCTTTCCTCTTCCATCTTTGATATGAAAGTATAAAGAAGTCATGTTTCTTTTCCATCTTGTTCTCCTCTGCTCCGTCCTCTCTGTGCGTCTGCCACGGTGACACCTGTCTCTTGCATTAGCATCAAAGACTCTGACGGAATAAAGCACATTCTGTTAAAATTGTAGGTTTTTCTCCAGCGTTGCCAGAATAGGTGAGATTCTCACTGTACAGGCAAATACTTTTACCGGTGATCGGAGGAAAGAAAGTGCTTCTTCTACCGGCTAGAAAACGGTGAAGAAGTGGCCGTTCTTATTCCAAATCTAAAAACGTATAGCCTGTCAGATTTATTATTACTGTTTCAACAGCTGAAATTGAATAAAGGTTGTCACTAGCTGAACTAATTGTTAGAAATAATATATTTGAATACGGCTCTGTGCTACTGACAAAGGCACCAGTATAACTATTACACCTTCAATGAAACATTGTACTTGTTAAGCCTGTGAAACCTCTCTGGATGATATTTGCTGCACAGACTGAATGGTTGAATCTGGCTGGTGTGTCTGCTGCACCTGCAAGACCTCTCGGTGCAGCACCTTTTCCTTTTCGCAGCCACACTATCTACTTTCTGCTAATTATTTTGCGTAAAGGCCTACACGAGGTGATAAATTGAAGTTATTGTTCTCCGACCGTGCCTTATTCCCTCTGCACAGGTGTTCCAAAGGTGCTGAAGCCGAGTTTTTCTGCCTTTTTATATCATTCCGTCTCACAGCTGAGCGCAGTAAAGCCTCTCTGCATGCGTTTCATTCTTTTTCTTTTATTATCTCTATTCTTTTTTTTTTTCATTTTCTTATGTAGCTCAGTGGGGAAAGCCACTGACTTTGGTATAGGATACAGTGGATTACATTCCCAGTTAGTGTTAGGAGTTAGGAGTCAGTGTGGACCCTGAGGCAAGACCCTTGAGCCTAACTGCCTAAATCAGGCATGAGTGAAACCAATACAAAGCTCACGCCTCCCAGGTCAACACGGTTGATATATATATACATACATATATATATATATATATATATATATACACACAATCCTCTTTTTCATCCTATTTAAATGCATCAGTAATGACTTTTGATCAGGTGCAATGATTACATTATGTGTCATAGTTACCCAGGTGAAAATTTATTCATGCATGTATTCATTTGTTATAAAAAACGTGACATTTGCATATTATTCCAACTTTATGGGCGACCCTGTATATTAGGGGTGGGAATCACAGGCTAACTCACATTACGATAACATCACAATATTTTGCCCTCAATAATGATGATATCACGATTCCACGATACACGAAATCATCTACGATATGCATCACGATATCTGTGTATCTGAAGGAGAAAAGAAAATACCAGTGAAAAGGCAAAAGCAGGAATCATCTATCTATCTATCTATCTATCTATCTATCTATCTATCTATCTATCTATCTATCTATCTATCTATCTATCTATCTATCTATCTATCTATCTATCTATCTATCCTCTTTAACACTGACTGAACATCTCTACATTTTAAATATTGATATTTGGCGCCAGTATATCGATAGCAGGAAGGTATCGCAATATCTCGACATTTTGATATAAAATGGTCTTAGATCCAAGTTCAGGTTCTAGCTACATACTGTTCCGTGTATGTTGTAATGACACACAGACACAAACCTTAGAGGGTCTAAATCCTGAGAGCACAACACTTGGGTGGTCCGTCCGTCCTTTTCAGCGCTGCTTTGCTGTCCTGTGTACCAGCAAACACCGCAGTGACGTGTTGTGGTTCCGACCAGCTCTCTCTCTCTCTCTCTCTCTCTCTCTCTCTCTCTCTCTCTCTCTCTCTCTCTCTCTCTCTCTCTCTCTCTCTCTCTCACTCTCTCTCTCTCTCTCTGCCCACATAGAGCCACTTCACACTCCCGGCTCTGATGACGGAAATGAAATATGCCTGGATCGTTTCATCCGGCAAGAAAAAGCGAGAAAAAAAGGCGCCGGGATGTCACCCGCACGCATGCAGCTGCCCTCTTTAAAAAAAAAAACACACACACACAGCAGCGCTTTCGGCTCAGCTTCAATTTTATCGCATTTCAGTGACCAGACAGCTGTCAGGCGAATGACATGTTTTACAACCACCACAATTTGTACATTTTCATCAGCCTAGAATAGCTCATAAAGTCTTTTTTTTATTTATTTATTTTTTACATGCGGTTTCATTGCTGGCATCTTCTTTTCTTCGGGGTTGATCCAATGTTGCATCAGAATGATTGCCATGGGATTCCTATTAGGAGGGAGGAGGGAAGAGAGTGACAAAAGGAGAGAAATGAAGGATACAGAGCAGGGAAGGGAATGGTAAAGAGACCTTAATGGAGAGAGCGAGAGAGAGAGGGAGGATAAGATTTGTGAGGAGGAGGAGGAGGAGGAGGAGGGAGGGAGGGCCGAGGGCCAGCGGAGTCAGAGATAAGAGGCTGCGAGAGTGATTGAAATAGGATTAGTGGAGACAGGCTCTGCATCCCCGGCCTCAGCATCACAGTGTTAAACCTGTGCTTCACAGGGACCGCCTCTGTCACATCAAAGCCTCCCCAGGCCTGGCTGGCAGAGAGGCGAAGGAGCCACCAGCAGGGTCGTCCACAGCCACACACACACACACACACACACACACACACACTGGCCACATACATGAACAGGCTGATCACATTCGCCATCCGTCTTCCGGTATGCCTACATTACGGGCACGGAGCCGGCTCCTTCCACCTTGCCGTTTCATCTCGCCGCAGTGTCTTTGTGGTGTGTATTTGGAACCGGGGACAGGATGCATTGATGAGCCATCTTTAACATTTAATGAGGCGAGCACTGATGAGTTGGCATTGGAAAGCTACTGTCTCCTGCATCCCCAGAGTCCAAACAAAGTTTTAATGAGAACTTTTTCCCCCAATTTGTGCCAAAAGCACTGAGCTTTTTTAACTGCTTCCCAGACTGAAAGCATACAACATTTTATTATTTCTTTATTTTTTTTTTTTTTTTGCATTTAAGTCCCGAAGCAGGGGGACACCTGTGTGCAAATAAACAGATATGCATGCAGGAATAAACCTACTGGTGAGCTCAGTTGCTTGCAACGAATCAATAAGATATCAATAACATGAAGATTTGTGATTCGGTTGACATGTACGGATATATAACTAACGAGGTAAGCATTACGATTTAGACGATAATGAGTATTAGGCAAACTGGTAAGGAGAATATGTTAAAGGACATCCGATAGATTTTTTACCACAGTATCAAATTGGGTATCGAGAATCGTAAAATTTTAGTGATATTTGTGACCAATGGAACTATTTATCCTATTTTATAGAGAAGTGAATTCCTCGTTTGATCCCATTTGAGTGTTTTAGCTCGGTTTAAAGCTGAAAGTGTGCCTTAATTGTGAAGTTTTTAGTTTGTCAGTATCGCCCAGTGTTGAATCCCATCTGGTTTTTGTATCAACCCAAAGAGGATCTGTGTTTTGCTCTAAAAAATGCCATTCACCCTCATTGACGATTTTAATGGTTTAACCACAGTTGCTAACCCAGCTCTGCACGTTCTCTAATCAAATGAGCGCTCGCCGCTCCGTGTTCATCTTCCATACTCATACTGAAGAGTGTCTCAATGTGATCAAACGTCGCCCGTCAGTGCTGTTTCTGCTGTAGTTTATGGATCCCTATTGCTAAAATGGCCTGTTTATCTGCTGAGGAGAGACAATCCACTGATTGGTGAGTGCTGTCTCTGTTAGTGCATATTTGTGTGTGTGTGTACTGTGTATTTGTGTGTGTGTGTGAGCTGGTAGTTTTCCTCTCGGAGCTCATCAGTTCATATCCACCACCCGCCCCACCGCAGCATGCAGTAAATAGACTCTCCCCCACTCGTTGAGAAATGGCACAATTATCCCCTGCTGGTGAAATATGGGCCGGGATGCACCACCGCTTCTTCCCTACAGAATATGTGTGTGTGTGTGTGTGTGTGTGTGTGTGTGTGTGTGTGTGTGTGTGTGTGTGTCCGCTCACTCATTGCGATGTTGCGTTCAACACACAGGGAATTGTTCTCACTTATGTATTTATACACAAACATGTCTGCATCACGTACTCGAGTGTAATTGTACACATTGCTTAAACATACGCGTGTGATATATGCATGCATGCAGATTGACGCATACACACACACACACACACACACACACACACAGCGCTTCTCGCCCTGCACACAATGCAGAATGTGGCAGTTTTAGCTGAGACAAGCAGATAGAATAACTCACTGTCAGTCAGTCAGGAAGGTCAATCTTTCAATTCCCTAAAAATTCATAGCGACCCACTGTGCATGCAGAACTCTGGGATGAAGACGTGTGATGCCTCTCCGACTATTTCATCTTTCCTGTTGTGTTTTAGACACATCTTGCACGTCTTATGCTTCTTATATCAATGAAACGACCATAAAAACCTCGCCCACTCTCGATCACTCGCTTTACTCCTCAGACTTTCATCATGCAAAAAAAAGATACAGGCAAACAGCATCAGCACCACGTACATAAAAACCCGGGGGATGAAAAAAAAACGACCAATCGGAGGCCACCAGTAGCACCTCCCAGCTTCCATACAAATTAAGGTCAATGAGCTCCTCTAATTGTAAACACAAGCCGCTGTACTGAGCTCTTCCAGCTTTGAAGAGGTACAATATGTTTCTAATTATCAGAATACAAAAATGTAAATACATGTAGATTCACATCATCAGAAAGAATACATGCATATATACATAAGGCTTAATGAATTTGATTCAAATACTACAGTATAGAACCAGAGAGGTACATGTTATATTATAGCACATTTACATGTGGAATGATGGATCTATTGTTTATTTATCATCAATACTTTTCTGGTAAATATCCAAACGTACCGTTTCATTATGAAGGTATTTCCTGTGTTGGTTTTTCACAGGTGTTATACCCATATTTTTAATCACGCATTGAATTGTGGGAATATGAACCTCGGCATGAATTAAGATTTTCGGATTTGGAGAAACCCGTCTCACACTTAGATATTATTAAAATAAAAACACAATACTTATCTAAAAAGACTCATTTTCGGCAAGTTTGATTGTGTAATTTATTTCTAATGTCATGTACCTTCGTGTAATTATTGTTTTGATGGAAGTGTCCGTGATTATATGAGCACATACTTAATGATAAGGCCTCGTTTGCAAATTCAGAAAAGGTGTTAAGCAGAAAAAAAGTAATCAGTTATGTTTCATGGTGATATATATTAGTTCAATTCCTTAACTATTCACCTTAAAGCACTAAGAATTATCCAAATATATACTAACAACAATCAGAAAAAAATACCCCAAATAATAATCCAAATACCACACAGGTACTAAATCGACTATTATGGTAAATACAATGCCTGTTTGTTTTGTTTATAGAAATTGCCAAAATGCAAGTATACATAATGTTCAAAGTGCTAATTAATACTCATAAGCTAGCTCCATGCTGTTTCAAACCTGATTATTATGCAATATAATAAATGAGTATCATTGTTGCTTCCCTGGTGAGAAACCGGGCTTCTTGTTCAGGTGAACGGAATAAATCAGAATTTGATGTCTAACACTGTGTACTAATTCAACACTTTTAAGGTTGCTCCCCGTGCGTTTATGCTTTTAGACCTTTTGGAAAATGTTCAGTGACTCGCTCAAATGTCAGAGCGCTGCCCGTTCACTTGAAGTCAGCCATAAACATGATGCCATTAACCTCGAGTGATTTCTCTCTCCGATGGCTTTTGACATTTCATGCGACTTTTGCAAATTGCCAGGTGCGACCGCAATCGCGTAAAATAGGACACGGGGACGGCGATCTTAGTGAACTTAGGTCACCCTCACTCAATTTGGATTCTCTGTCTTTACAGGTACGGGAAAATCGTGTCAACCAAGGCCATCCTGGATAAGAACACCAACCAGTGCAAAGGTAAGTCATTACTTTGTCTGCCTTCCACACCCGTCTTGTTTAAGTGCACCAGCCATCACTCTTAAGACCGCCGTCTTGTCACGGCGGACGGCGATCCGAGCCGTAAATTCACACGTTGGCCGAGGAAGCCCCCGCGCCGTAAATCAGTGATTTAGCGAGTAGCCGGCTTAACGCCGTGGGTAAACAACCCGCTCTTAGACGTCGCCGCCCTGCTCCAGCCCCCACCTCGCCCGTCTTCCTGTTTTTGTAAGATGGGAGGCCATCTTTCGGTTTCTCTAAGAGGTCCATTAGAGGTCTGCACAGCAAATGGTGCGGACATGCAGCGAGGACATTAGCGGCTCGTTTTGAGATCCTGCTTCTCCAACTCGCACGCCGCACACATTTACATGCTCCAACCAATTAGAGGGCTAACAAGGTAGTCTGGATTAGATTACCTATTTACCATCCTTGTCACACTCACCTTATTGGGGTCTTGGCTCTACAAATAAAATCATTTCACACGCCTTTTTTTTGTGTGGGGGGTGCAATCTGTTGGTAATGATCAAGACCAGCTTAGTCGTCAGTGAAGAAAGGGAGCGAGAGGAGGAGAGAACGGAGCGATAGATAGATGAGGGGGAAAAAAAGATTAGTGTGCTACTTGCCCCGAGGTGTCTGGCAGCACTGTTTAAGAGCTATTGAAGTTCCATCAATACTTTTAATTGCTTTTTGTGGTTTCCTGGGCTCTGAAGTGTGGCCTTTCAAGGTGAAGCCGCCTTCTTAACCCTACTCCACACCTGAGTTTATCCTGCCAGGCATGCCCTGGGTCAAAATAACCTCTGCCTGTTAGAAGGGAGGAGAAGGGGAGACAAAAAGGTTGATTATCTTGGTGGGTTTTTTTTTTTTTTGTGTGATTCCTGCGGGCTATTAAAGACCAGACTGGATGCATGTCAGGAGGAAGGATATATCTTTGGGTCACAGGTAGTGCTGGGCGGTATACCGGTTCATACCGAATACCGGTGGTTTTTTTGTTTATGATATGCATTTTTCATATACCCCAATACCGGTGAGTGTGTAGCGTATGAACGTCGGGAACGCAGAGCGGCGGAACGTCGCGCCGCCGGACATTGTTTGAGAGGGGGCTGTTTAGCAGCTGCACCAAACAAGCAGCATGCGAGAGCACAGCCTGTGTTGAGCGTAAGATGCGGTGAAAAAATAGATAAACACGGCGAAAGTTTCTTTTTGCCGAAACTTTCGCCGTGTTTATCCATTTCTTTTTTTCGCCGAAACTTTCGCCGAAAGTTCCGAACGAGCAAGCAATGAAACAGAAGAACTTGTGCCGAAAAGAGGAGCCGTGTCTGTTGTTTGGAAATTCTTCGGCTTTAAAAAATCGACGTCGAACAAACAACAATATTCTGCAAATGCCGTCGGGCTAAAGTTGTAGCCGCTGTTCGCACTGCGGGAGAAGAGACGAGTCAAATGTCACTCAAAGACGCGTTTGCTAGGGGGACTGCCTACGACAAGAAAAGCAAACTGTGGAACTATTTATTTTTTTAATTTATTTGTTTCAATATTATTTATGGATGTTGCCTTAATTGATGTCCAGTGGATAAAGAAGTCTTCATATTGCAGTTACAGGAGACGTATTGTTTACATTGTGTAGCCAGTTGGTTTACAAAAGATGTTTTTTCAAGTTGCAAAACAATAAAGGGTTCTGTATTTTGACTGCAACAGTCATGCATTCTGATTCCTTCACATCATTAATGCTAGTGTGGACATTAATGTTTTTCTACAATATTCACTCCTTATGACATTAAAATATGTCAGTCCAAGCCAATTTACTGCAGTAATTATTCTCTAAATTATTAGAAAATTAGGTTAACACCCAGTCGTGCTTGAAAAAAAAAATACCGTCAAATACCGTGAAACCGATATAATTTTGAAAAATACCGTGATATACATTTTTGGTCATACCGCCCAGCACTAGTCACAGGACAACAGGCACAGGGTGGATTAGAGAGGAGTTGAGGAAGGTGATGCTGGGGAAAAGTAAAAGTAGAGGTGAGGTTAGACTCACAAGTCAGTCTCTAAACTCTTCACTCATCAGGTTTGTTGTTAAAACTGTGTGGGAACAATTGGATAATTTTAAAAGAGGGTAGGAGTTCAATCCAAAGTTCTATTGTAGAGGAGTGACAGAAATGAGCTTGGATCCTGAAGACAGGATAAGCGGTAGACGATGGATGGTTGCAACCGCGTCGAGAGGCGGTTCGCTCGCTGACGCTGCCGTCAAAGTGTAAAAGCTAAAAATAGCTCCTCCCGCCGGCAAACCGCTCCAAAATGTGACTCCCGGAGGTTTAATTCCTCCTGAATCTCTGGCTCCTTCTCGCCCTCCCCCAGAGCCACGTCCTCCATGACATTCATGCATCTGAATCATTTAGTTAGCTAGGTAGCTTGGCCTTCTGCAGAGCGGTGGGGTTAAACTAACTAGCTAGCATGCCTACTCGCTAATCCCAACATGCTTTAATGCTACGTTCCAGAAAAGCTTTGTGAGGATGAAATTGTTACTTTTTTAGTCTTGCTTCGTAACATAACTAATCCACGACTTATTTTAGTCATCATAAAACCTCACTCCGATAAATCCTCAACTTGCCGTGACTCGGTTTGCCAGCTACCGATGACGATCAGAAGACGTGAAGGGAGTTACAATAATAGAAATTAACAGGTTAGCCCTCTGACCTTAGTTACGCTCCGCACAAAAAACAAATGAGCTCATCTCAGCACTGTGTTGTGTTGCGTGGGAGACGCTCTTTCCCATAAGTCACCCTGCTGGAATGCGTCGCTGCTGGGATGCCAAATAGCAAAACATGAGCTGTGTTTTACGAGTGGAAAGGATAGCCCCGCTCTGCACGCTGCGAGCTGGACAGATGTGTGCAGAGAGTGAGCAAGGAGGGCCCAGCATAAGCTTGAAGGGAAAATTACAGTCCTTTAGTTTCAGACCAAGCAGAGCAGGAACGGCCGAGCAGGTGTCTCGGCGGGCCAACGCGTGCTCCGGCTAACAAAGCGGAATCGACACATCGGCCCCCCGATCTAGCCGCACATTGTTTCCAGTCATTTGACCCCCGCCGACCCTGACACTTGTTTAAATGTCAGGGCTTATCACCGCTGTGCCACCGCCGCACCCTCGCATCATCCCCCCCTCCCCCTCCGGTCTTCTCCTCCCCGCTCCACCTCCCCCCCATCCCTCCCCCCTCGTGTTATTTGTGTTTACTTCAGCTCGGCGAGCGCGCCGCCATAAACAACGCGAGGAAGACGGGAGGGAGGAGAGGTCAGGACCAGATCGACAATCAGCCCGTCGGAAAGCAAAGTCCGGAACACATCTCTCGTGCTCGCTGAATAACTCGTCTGCTCCGCTTGTATATTTCCCTCCCCTTCATTTTATTGATCGAAAAACTTTTGGCTTAGTTTGACTCTCTCTCTCTCTCTCTCTCTCTCTCTCTATATATATATATATATATATATATATCGTAGAGAATGCTCTCAAACATATTCACACATTCTCATTGTATGGTGGAATTGTTCTGTTTTGGGAGAATACATCCTTTATTTTGATTGTTGGATGGACATGATTTTAGAGAGAATAAGCACAAGTATATGTTCAGATGAATTATGTATGCATATCACACTCTAGTACACCATTAGGCTGTTTGTTAATACTGTCAACCTCTCAATGTACCACATCCTCTATATCCTCTTCTATGGTATAGTACACGCCTACTTTATAGTCATTTATTACAAGCGGTCCGATAAATATGATGTGAAAAGCTCCAAAAACAAAACTTAAATCTTTCTGCAGTGGGCTGTAATTTAAAAAAAAAAGGCTTTCACGAATCAGAGGCACTTCCTGAACGCCTATGGCATTTTAAACCGCATGAATCAGCCTCAACCTTTCCTTACTCGTAGCTCATGCATGTTTCTTTTGGCCCAACTTTATTAAAACAGGCGGACTAGTAGAGACACGGAGATCGGACAGTAAATACGACAAAATGTCGTATAGATACCCAGCTGACATGAAACCACACTCCGTGTTTTAATCCTCAATGCGAGTTCTTAGAATCCAGAAATGTCCAAACCTCCGATCTCCACATGAAGAACACGCAGCCCCCTCATTCATTTCACTGCATCCACTGCTTGAATGCGGTGGTGGTGGAAATAACAAACGGCCCTGGCAAGAAAAAACACAATGCAGGGTTGTCCAGAAGAAAGAGTTGAAGAGTTGAAAATGACTCAACCTTTCCCACAATGCAACATGATGTCACCTGGCAACGCTCTCCATTGGCCAATCACATGTAGGAGTGCACATTGCTGGTAGATTACGCTCCGTCACATAAATGGTGCGTTAGCACGGCAGCGTGGATCACGAGTATACTGGAGTATACAATCATCACAACGTTAGAATGTGTCCATTGTCGCGTTTGAAAAGGTCCTCATTCTTATTGTAGAATGTCTATTCTTAATATAAATGGCTGCCTTTCCGTAGCAGCAGTGTTGTATTAGTTGTGTGGATAAACCTGTAAAAAGGAGAATGGAGAGAGTGGAGCTGAATACGAGCGGGATGACAGGAAGGTGGATCGCTGATGAACAGTGAGTGTGGGAGGCTGGAAAAACAGTGATGATGCGTTCTGTACTTACAGGTCAGGTGTTAGGGAAATGCGTATTTCAGTGTGCCTGCAGACACAAGCCAACACAGGTGGTGCGCCTACGCACCAACAAGAGCACATATTGTCACCCCCCCCTTCCACCATACAGCTATCTATACGTTTGCTCTCAGTAGACAAGTGTTTGCAAGTGCTGCAAAGCCCTGTTTGAAGTACCACATCACAAAAAACTACACACCAAGACCATGTAATACACTTCTCCCACGCACTCAAACACAAAGGGCACACACACACACACACACACACACACACACACACACACACACACACACACACACACACAAGACTAATCGTACCCCCGCACGCACTCCCCATCCATCTGCCCGAGGTGTGTTCGGCTCTGGCAGCAGCAGTGGCCATGCAACAGATCTATCAATCCTCTTCCTAACATCACAGCATGCGTGCCTGTCTGCCTTTTTTTTTTTTTTTCTGGCTGCTGTCCTCCACCACCGCACCACGCAGGCCTTTCAATAAGCCTCTCTATCTTCCCGGTGCTGACTCACTCCCTCGCTCCCTACCTCGACACACACACATTCGGACTCCTGCAAAAGGCATACCATGCCGATAAATATGCACATGCATGCTTTGGATGGAGCCCGGTTCAGAAGGAAACGCTAACGGGAAGTTGTGAAAGGGCTTCAGGGCTGAGCTCGGTGGGTAAGAGGAGGCATTCGGCTCTTCATCTCGCTCTCACGCCGCTTCCGCGTCCCTCTTTGTCTCGATTTTTCTCTCCCAATCTCACACGCCATCCGTCATGATTCAACTTCTGTGCACTTTCCGGTAGAAATACAGCCGAGATGTGCGGCTTTGCATCCCGGACGGCGTCTGGGATTGAGAATGGCAGCGGGAGGGATAGATTGCGGGAAGCCAAAAACCACTCATTTGCCATCCGTGCCCACAAGGGCCTCTTAAAAGGCAGCGGCTAGCATTTGAAATAAAGCAGCGCTGACCGAATGGAGACATTTTATTTTTTCCTGCCAGAGCCCGGAGGCAGAGGAAATGACCTCAGCCCCTTTAAAGGACCTCCGTTTCCTCCTCCGCCGCCGGGAGATAAGGCTGCGTGGAGATTCACCGGCCCGACTGGCGCTCTGCCGGCGACGGACCACCGCACCGACTGGTGGGAGAGAGATGAGACGGGGAGATAGTCTCTCGACGCTGTGCGTTCTGCAGTTAGTTGTTGTTCATTCCTTGGCCCTGGAAGTCGCCATGCATTTTGGATGAGGATGTTAAAAACTCACAAGGGCATTACATAAACGCGCATCTTGAAAGAATCACTGTCGCCTCGGCTCTATTATGCGAGTGACTTGATGTAAAACAGGCCAACTTCCTATTCCGTCTCAACAAATTCCAATCATGTTTGAAGTATCCAAACATTTGATTGTGAAGATTAAAGGCGCGTGTGAGTGCCCCGTCGGAGAAGAATGCACTTACAGTGATTTTGCGGCAGAATGCCCTCCTCCTGCTCCTCAAAACTCCTCGCCTTTTGAATACGGCATCAATTTCCTCCTCGCCCCGGCCTCCGTATGGTGCAATTTAAAAGCCTGTCAAGCTTGACCATTACAATCTGAGTCATCCCGTGCCCTTACCACAGGATCAGCCTAATGGGGAAATACAGGCAATGTTACGTTCTATAAAAACAGATTTATTGCTGCATCAGTGCCTGAGTGGAGGATTGCATGATTCCCAACATAAGGGCTATTGATGAATGAGGTGACGCTCTCCAAAAAGGCCTGTTTTTCATTGTCATGTTCATGTGTGTTTGGGGTTGGGGTGGGAAGGAAGGCGGGAGGGGAAAAGGCAGAGAGTGCCTTTTGCATCCGTTATTGGTTTCTCATTAGAGGGCTGAGATATAAACATTTGTCTATGTTGTACACGGTGCCGGCGCAATTAAGGATTCTCTTTGCCGCCCCCTCTGCCCTTTGAAAGTGAATTATGTGCAGATGAGAATCTCCTCTGAAATGTGGCCAACGACGGACCTTTTCCAAATGCCTCCGCTCCCTGAGAGCCATTCCAGGGAGAGGCGAGACGGAGGCTGGAGGAGGGAGAGGGAGGGAGGCGGCGTGTGTGTGCCGTTTCCTCCGCTTGCATTGCGTATTAATGACTCTAATTAGCAATAGCTGAGGGATAATCATATTGATTTGGACGGATTCAGTATGCTGAACCTCATTGTATAACACCCGCAGCCTTTGTTAGCATCACAAACACACACACACACAAGAATCCCTTTACTCTCCTTTACCCCCCCCCCCCCCCCCTCCCTCAATCTCCATTCCAGTAACTTCCAACTTGGCTGTTCACCAAGCAGACATCTGATTGGCCAAGTTTGTCATAAATAGAAGCGGCCGGGGCTATCAACGCCACATTCCTTGAGCTCTGACCTTTTGTACCCTCTCCACTTCCTGTGCTGTTTTTGCATGCAGCGTGGTCGTCGGCTGCATGTGTGTGTGTGCACTTTTAATGTGTGTGTGTGTGTGTGTGTGTGTGTGTGTGTGTGTGTGTGGTTGCTGGAGGTCGCGGTGAAGTGAAAACCCAGGGGCCGCAGAGTCACGGATCAAAATAGACCAAGGTTTCCCCCAAGGGCATTTTTTTTTTTGCACAACAGATTCATTGCAATTTCAAGGAATTTTCTTCATTTCTGAAGTGTTATTGTTGACCGTCTGTGTCCTGGATCTAAACAAAGACAGAAAAAAAAAATCCTGCAATAAACTTCCACAAAGCACAAACAGACTCTTGGGGGAGTATCTGCAGATGTTTGTCGCCACCGTGGCTTTTCTTCTCTCGTCATTGGCTCCGATTTACAACGCGCCCCCGGAGCTCCCTTCCTTGTCTTATTTGTTGACGGATGCCCCGGAGGCCGCCGATGGAAGGTGAGGGGGCGTACCTCCAGTCATCTCTTATCCCGGACCCAACCCGTGGATGGCAGGGGAACCACGGCGAGAGATACGGCCATCCACCGGCCTGCCAAGGCCCCGGCCCCCTTGCACATCCCCTGACTAATGATCATACCCTTGATTAGTTAAGGAAGGCATTAATCATAACTGCAATGAAGAGGAAGGCTAGCTGGGGGCGGCCGGGCCGTTCCTCATGAATGAATAACAGATGCAAGAGCAAAGAAATGTGCCGCATAGTTCAGAGGAATGAGACGCTTTGTCTTTGTCCGGATTTTTAATGTTCGCCTCTACCTGGAGATTTTCTCCACGCTCCGAGAGCGCTTTGGTTTTCATCGATCCGGCTTTGTTCAAATATTTAGCCTGTCCTCTCATCTTGCCGGTGGGGCTTTCAGGCCTTTCGTACCCAACGTGATTACATTGCTTATTACAAGCCGCCGCTCAAACTGGGGGTACGTACAAGGCGGGATCCGGCATTGAATGCTAACGTTGCTCATCCTCCTGGGGTAGTTTCAATGCTGGGAGTGCAGTTATTTTAGGATTCTCTATAGGTGGAGTGTAAGAGACGTGTGAAGGACTGCACCTGCTCTTTGTGTAAAAAAAAAATGTTCTTTTTCCTGCTTGTGGCATATTTAATGGGTACCGTAATGAGACGCTCTTCAAGATGTTTGACATTCTAACCTGAGTGTGTGGCTGCAGTTGTATTGCTGTGCATAAATAATACGTTAGTGTGTATTTGCTTGTACACTCATAAGTGTGAGTGTGTGTGTGTGTGTTCTTTGAGATGTCCGTGTGGGGGTCTGTATAGCCACTCAGTGTTTTTTTTTTTTTCAGGTCTCGGTTAACAACCTTTTGACAAGTAATTAACACCCTTTTGGCCTCAAACCTTTCATGAGAGCTCTTCACATGTACCAAACACATGGGGCTTTGCTATGAAGCCCGCATGCTAATGGAGCTACCAGGGAAGTGAGCATTGATGTCGTTTACAGATCTGAACACTATATCACTTTTTTTTTTTTACTGCTTTAAATCAGTGGATGTCACCGATGAGGCGACCTTCTTTAAATGTGATTACTTCATTTCCGAAAGCCGCTTCGTGTCTGTGAAGATAATCTTGTAATGCTAGAAGCTAAGTCTTTCTGAAACCAGACTCGATGCGTCTTCATACCATGTTTTAGCACCGCAGCGTGGAATTCGACAAAACCGTGGGCCTCCTCTGTACACACACACATATTTGAAATGGTTCCTCGGCTGTCACGTTGGATTTATAGCTGAAAATGTAGTAGGAGCCATATGGTGCTGTGCTATAGCTGAATGTGAACAGATATGAATTAATTAAGGAACAAAGGAAAGAGGGTGGGAAAGAAAGAAAAATGACGACGAGAAAAAATGAAGAAAAAAGGGCTGCTGAGACGGAGAGATCATTATTGTGAAGCCATATGTTGCAATACTTTAATATTCAACCTGTGAAAATGTTAATCTAACCTAGTATTCATTTCATCCCTGCTTCAATGTCACCAGAACATCTTCACGGTGATACTAACTGCAGGGTAGAAGTGAAAATGTGCGGCTCAAAATATACCAGAAATATAATATTTTGACAGTTCAGATGTCTGTATCTGGAGAAAAAAATCACTGTGTGAAAAATATAATATATTTAAACTCAACACTTCCACTTTCAATTACAAAATAAAAGCCCCCTAGCATATTTCTGTGGACAGAATCCTTTCATCTGTTGACACAAGGCTTTTATTCTGAAACGGTGCACAGTTCCATAAATAAGGACCAGATTTTAATTGTGAATTATTATTTACAAGTTAACCTTTGCTGTCTAAAATAAATAAAAAACATATTCATAATGGACTAAAAATAGATATTCTGGCCGTGACGAAAGGGAACTGTGTTGAAAGAAGGGCTGGCAGCGGCACCGCGGTCTGTGTGGACGCCACACACAGTTCATGGAGGCCGCCGCCCCACGCTGCTCACGCAGGCAGGGTGGCCCGGCCGTCAGGCCTGCATGAATGTTAAACAGTCTCATCCCTTACGTGCGTCCAATCTTTATCGAGTCCGTAGGTGCATCGCCGTTGTGCCCGAGCTCATCTGTAACATTTGCACAGATATTGGATGAGGAATTCGTTTTTTTTTTTTTCTTTTCAACCTTCTGCTCAGTTTGTCTTTGGCACAATGAGCTGCCAGTGGCCCCTTGGCCATAAGCCCTGGCTCTTTGCCCTCTGCAGATCCCGACTGCAGCTCTCTGACAAGGACACTCCTACACCTGCGAGAGAAGATGACAAGAAATACAATCCAGCCAATCGGCTGGCGGCTTCAGCCCGAGACGAATGCCTTTGCTATAAATCCATGTTGCGGAGTTGATAAGTTAATTGCCTGCAGCGCTATCTCCTCGCCTGTGTCTAATATGGAAGAGTCCGCTGTGAGGGTTGTTTTACGACAAACAGTCTCCCAGCACAAGGCAGGCCGGATGGTGACACTGGACCAGTAGATGAGGGCTCTTTATTTTATGTTTTGTGCTTACGTGTGTCTTTAGGTTCGTGTGTACACACTGTTTATTTCAAGGGGTCAAATGTAGATGACACTGGCGTATTTGAGGCATTATTTAGGGCTGCAAAGTTAATCACATTTTCTTTTTTATTGAAATCGCAACACGAACACTGCAATTTTCAAATTGCAGGAGGCGCAGTATTTCTTAAAGATTAAATGGGTCTGAAAAATAAGATTTTAAATGAAATGTTGCCTCACTGCAGATCCTGGTCTTCATGTCATATTCTGCAGACTTGAGAAAACAAAAGAAATCACAACATCATTCATTCATCAATCGTTTTAATATGTAAAATCAGAATAATGATCAAGCGATATCACCATAAATAATCTCAATTGGATCTATTTTTTTACTTTTTTTTTTAATTGTCTCCCCTCTGAGGTCGTAACGCTAAGTGTCTTGCACAAAGCAACATTTTAATAACGCACGATCCTTCGACTGAAAGATAGATTTATGATCCTCCCGTGTTTACACACTTGGAGTTCACAAGCATTTTTACACAACTATTCATCAAGTACACACACACACACACACACACACACACACACACACACACACACACACCACATTTGGTGGAAGGTAGCCACAAAATGTATCATCAGTCAGCCGCCGGTGGTGCAGGATAAATAGAGAAGGACAGAGGAATGCAGTCCCGATGAGGATGCTCTCCTCTGGATCTCGAGTGTGACCGAGGCGGTCTTGACTTGGCCGCAGTTAGTCATGGATGCCATCTCGCTATTTAAACCCCCTCCGCCCCCCTTTCACCGCAGCCTCCCCAAAAACACCACCCACCCTCCCTGCAGGGCCAGGAAGGCAGATCAAACCCACAAATTGACCAAAGGCTATCAATAACTGTACACGCAATAACAGACAACAGCTCCTTTTCATTCATGTATGTATTTTTCATTCTGAATAGTTTCTGTAAGGTCATGTCACAAGCAAAACAGCCCTTAATGAGGATGGATATGAGCAGCGGTGCAGATCCAATGTCAGGATTGGGGGACATAAACGTTTTTTGTTTTTTTTGCCACCATAAATCACAACTTCATGGAGGCTCTACATATCATTCAAAAAGTACTGCATAGGGAATAATTTATTGTGCTTACCTTTCTTGTTTATTTGTGTTTTAAACAGCCAACAGCGTGTATTACTGCTTACTTAACTATTATATTAGTAAATCATCATTTTAAGGGCATGTAATGTCTACTCATGTTCTAATCTGTCACCTCCCTCCAACCCTCCCAGATCCCCAGTTCGTCTCACCATCTGCCTTTTCCTTTTGTGTTTGTCATAAACCTGCAATTTGAATAATTGGCTTAAATTAATAATCACTTAATTGACTATTGATAAAGACATTAATACATTGACTGAGCACATAGTGACGTACAAATAGAAGAGTCGTTCGTACGCACGCGTCCAGTCGGAAAAGCAAAGTCACAGCGACGATCCAGGAACGTGACGCGGTACTCCGGCTCTACCATGAATCATAAGAATCATATTACAGGCATTGTTATGCATATTTGTCCATGGTGGGGCGCATCTATCTCCTCCATTAACCATAATTACTTTTCTACACGCAAACGAGGAATTAACATATGTGTAACCACGATGATTAATCACCCGTGTGCAGCGGCGGCTTCAGACCTCTTCTTGATGACTCGCGAGGACGCAAACAATCGCACCGGTCGCCCCGCGCGCCATTGTAATGCTCCGCGACTTTGCCGTCGATTCATTATTCATACTTAGGGCATTATTATTCCATTGTATGCTGTGCAAAATGGGATCATTAGCGCCGAATATTAGAATGTGAAAAATGGAAAATATTGGGGGGGAAATGGTGGATGTGGTGGGTAGGAAACCCCAAACAATCCCGACTATTAGCAGATAAAAAAATGGTAATTTCCCCCGCAAGTAATTAGGATTAGCTTAATTTGACGGCGCATGAATGATGCGTGGATGATTGATACGTCGATATACGTGCGCTTTAATGAGCCCCTTATCTTCTCTCCCCCTCCGAAGACGTCGGTGTGGAGCGTAGCCCGAGGTGGCGTTGCGCACTGGAGTTGTACACCTGTGTCGTGTTGCCTCGTGCACGCCCATTCGCACGTGCACGGTCGCCGGGGCTGCAGCGGAAGTCGAAGCAGCGGTAGCATGTAACTGATTGAAGACGGTCCTTTTATCTCGACAGGCTCCCTGTTAGAGCCAGACCAGGAAATATGATATGGCAGCTCATGTTCTCTTTATTCCTCTCAGAGAGACGGCCTTGTGTGTCTGTACATACAGTGTGTGTGTGTGTGTGTGTGTGTGTGTGGGCTTGGAGCCGCTGTGTGCGTGTGCACATTAGTGTGCAGCTGCACACCATTATCAGCAACCACGTATGCAGTCAGTCACTTTGGAGCCGCTTTTTAAGTGACAGCGATCGATTGGATGTTTGTGTTGTTGCGGAGGCTTCAAAGCAACACCTTGCCCTCTGCATCCCACTTAAGACGGTAACTCCAGAGTACCCGCACTGCATACAGGCAGGAGTACAGCATGTACTTGGCTTCAGAAACACATTCCTCCGCTCGCATCCGCGTGCACGTGTGTGTGTGCGTTTCTTCATCCTGCTTTAATAGGCGTATTTCTTTCGCTGAGCGGCGACCCAAACAGCGTGCGTAGAAACATAAATGGTAATTCTTCACACGCTCGATCAATCAGGAATAATAAAAAAAAAAAAACCTTATCCCCAACGGTGACAGGAGCTACAGCCAATCACATTACTTCAAATAACAGGAGCCACTTTGTCATACATCATAGGTCTCATAGAGATTTCAGTTTTGCATACAATGTGTTGCTTATGCACGATCAACAATCTAGAAACACACAGATTCTGAGTAGCAAAAGTGAAACATCAGCTCTCGATGCACAACGAGCCTCTATAAATATCCATAAAGTAGAGTTAGATGAAGTCATAATTCAATCCATGATGTTACAAAGTTCAAGTAAAACATCCAAACGACCTCCTCTTGTGGAGGTGAGACCTTCTCGATCTCACTAAATCTTAGAGAGGAAATACGATGCTTAAACTTGCCAAAAAGAGCTGCTACTGGATAATAGATAATAGATAATAGTTTTTGCATCAAATATTGCAAATGTAAATGCATTATTCCCTTCATCGGTTATAATATTATTATTTTGTCCATGAAATATGTCCAAAATTTCAGAATAATCATCCTGATACCCCCTTATTACTCTACCTATAATGTTCCAAATCACTGAAATTTTAATTTGATATGAATTGCAATCACCAAAATGGAATCATTAAAGTTGTATTTATTCTGCAGTGACGGAGGAATGTGTAATAACGTTAGCGAGCTAGGCTAATAAGGTTAGTGAGCTAGGCTAACTGAGGGATAGTGAAGCTGGTGCCAGTGTTTACAGACACGCATGCAGTCATTCTGCCTGATAAAAAAGCACGAGTCGACCCGGGCCATCTCCGTGTCTCTCACTCATGATGTTTTATTCTTTTGCACCACAACATGCCTTTTAGCCGTTTAACCCCGTTGGCTGCAGATCAAACGTGCTCCATTACAGAATCATTATGCGTAGATCTGCTACAATAACTGCAGAGGGGGAAGAGCCAAGCGGATTTATTAGTGAAGGCATCTCGCTGAGTCAAGTCGCTCTTCTTCGTAGCGTGCGGCTGACCTCCTACCCCCCCCCCCCCCCCCCCCCCGTCCTCACGCTACCTTTTCTTTTGTACATTTCTCTCTCTCGCCCTCTTTCTCTCCGCCTCCTCCTCACCTCTCCTTCCATTCAGAGCCGTCTGAATGTAGGTCAGCGTTCTCTAAAATCCTCATCCTGCTGAAAGTTTGATAAGTGCACTCCAGGTGGTAGTGGGGCGAATATTAAATTTGTAATTGGGGGTCCCAGGTATCCACCATTGGATTATTCCCATTATTAAAGAGACGCAGCCATCGCCCAGAGCTGCTAATGTGCTTTCTAAAATGGTCTTGGATCTAAAGAGAAAACCATTATCTGTTTTTTTGAAAGTGTTACTTCACCCAAATTATCAAAAAAAGCTCACTTACCAGGTGGTTTTGTGTTTTTTCACCCACGTTCGGAGAGACAGCCTCGCCGACGTCTCCGCCTCTGTCTCGGAGCAACCGAGGTGAATGGAGCTTTGTTTGTGCTGCTCACAGCATTGTAAAATTGCATTTTAAAAGATTAAACAGGAACACGTCTTTCCTATAAATAAAAAAAACAACAACAAAAAAAAAACAGTGTGCCTGTTACTCTGGATATTTGGCCTCACAGAGGAAATGTCAGACATGTGACAAATTAAAGGAGAAGCCCTGAGTCTGGCATGGTTTCCACAAACGGCTTAATGAGAACGGCAACGGTGCAGTCACCAGATCTCAACCTAACTCGAGACAGACGCCCAGTCAGCAGCAGCAGCGGCCGGACGAACTCTCCTCTGCTGACTGACACACATTTCCCGCACAAAAATTGATTTCAAGTAAGCCTCCATGAGGAGTTTACGGACAGAGGGCGGCATTGTGTTTATGTCTGATTTAATTCAGCCTGGTGAAACGAAGCTCCGGGGGAAACAGGCGACCTTCAAATGTTAAAAAAACAGTAGGATATTTGGCAAATGAGTGTCCACACATTTCAGAAAAAAACACTTTTTATATATTGTAGTAGTTTTCGGTCGCCCAAAGTCTTTTCCGTCTCCGTGGAGTCCGCAGCTGATGTTCAATTCACCTCCATCGTATCCTGGAGGAGGCAGAAATCTTCAAACCTGACCAAATAAAATGTGCTGAACTATCTGCCTGGCGGGACACCACTGGAGGCAGAAGGTTTTTTATTAATTAAAATACATTTTTACAAGCTGCTCTCATGCGAGTCACGTTCTTCCAACGCTGATTAAATCTGCACATTTAGAGGCTTCATAATGCAACAACATGGTCGGCTCTACTTATCTTTAAAGAAATAATGCATTTTTAAAGAAATAATAAATTTTTTAAAGAAAGGGTCCATTTTTTTACCGACTCTAGTTGAATCATTTCGCTCTTCATATCCCCACAATTAAAGCTCCGCCCCTCCCAGCCCCGCTCTAACAGCTGGCCATTAATCAGTTCCTGCACTTGATTTCTCTTCCGCCACAGGTTATGATTTTCACATTACTCCACGCTCCTTCGCCGCCATCCGACAGGAAAAGGTCCCCAATGCCTCACCGCCGCCGCATAGCCTCGAACGTCGACGAAAAAGAGTAAAAGAGTGAGACGTTCGTATGTGCACGTGCACACGTGTGATCATCTGTTAGTTTGCATCATGGTGGGGGTAACCGCGGCAGCGGGTCTCCCCCCACCTCACACCCATTATCCCTTTCTAATTACACTTTCCCTCTGAAACACTGGATCATAGGGCACCCATTCACTGCTTTTAATCCGCCGCCACATTTTAATTAACACGGACGTGACCCCCGTCTCCGATACATCCCGGAGAACGTCGGGATCACAATAACTCATAAATCACAGCCGCAGATTTCATTCCCTAGCGCTTTTTCCCCCCACGGTGATGAATTTCCAGATGGGGGCCGGTGGCCGTTAATGTCAGAAAGAATATGAGGGGGAGAGAGAGGGAGTATTGGGGACACAGAGGGACAAAGACGGTGAGAAGGTGGACAGAAAGGCTGCGTTTGAGGAAATTTAAGTGTTTCCATGGACGTAAGAGAGACGGTGTTGAAGGAAGGCGGCGGCGGCGTCTCCGGTGTACGCCGTTCGACCTTTTGGAGAGATTTGTTACCGGGGAGACGGCTATTATGGCGGCTGTGAAATGAGGAACACGATGTGGGCCGGCACAACTTCACAGTCCCTGAAAATCAAAAGGCTGAATAAGTGAAAACTGTGTGTAATTGACACGTTGCTGTGTGTGTGTGTGTGTGTGTGTGTGTGTGTGTGTGTGTGTGTGTGTGTGTGTGTGTGTGTGTGTGTGTGTGTGTGTGTGTTGTTCCTTTAATCACGGACTTTCAATTATGGACTTTTCATAATGTGTTTGTGAGTTGTCATTGAACTACAAATAAGAATGTCTTACAACAGCGATGGTCTGTGATCTTGATTTACATGCTGCTCAGTGTGTGTGTGTGTGTGTGTGTGTGTGTTTGCCTATGCATACTGTGTGTGTGTGTGTGTGTGTGTGTGTGTGTGTGTGTGTGTGTGTGTGTGTGTGTGTGTGTGTGTGCAGTTGGAGGTGGGCAGGGTGCCGGGGTTTGTTATTACTAAATCGCTCATCCATGCTACTAATTAAGATGCATAGCATCCCCCTATGAACGTCAGTGTCGCTAATTATCAAACAATGTAGTGCTCACCAGATATGAGAACTGGCAGCCTCTGTAGTCATGTTACCAACCTATTACTGCTACAATTACCAAGTGCCTGTCATTCTCCTTGTTAGTCATCTGCCTTCATTTTTTTTTCATTACTAATGCCTGACTTTTTCCCTTCCCTCTCTCTCTCTCTGCAGGCTATGGCTTTGTGGATTTCGACAGCCCAGCTGCAGCCCAGAAGGCCGTGTCGTCTCTCAAAGCCACCGGCGTGCAGGCCCAAATGGCCAAGGTAAGGGGTGTTTAAAAACAAGTCAGCCTTGCCGCGTCCTACATCAGCGCTGCGTTGCGTCCTCGCCCCTCCTCCCCCTCCCCGAAACTGGTTCTGTCCATAAACACAGTTTTATAGAAAGTCATTTTCCGCAGAGCTTTGCTGTTTAATGACAAACTTGTTCGCTCTAATACGAGACGACTCTTAAATGTGGGCTCATAACTGCGTTCGTACGGCTAAATGACTTGTTGCGAGGCGACTGCGGTGCACGCCGGGGTCTGTTTTATCTTAATGGCACTCTGTGACAGGGCGAAGCTGCAGTCTGGTTCGCTCCAGCAACAACTTTTCTTTTTTTTTTTTTTTCACGTGTGGTCCCATGTTCTGAGTGGTCACATGGTCTCATGTTGAGTGTCCGTGGCGTCGTCCCAGGAGGAGGCGTGGCTTGTCTGTGCTAGAACTTGCATATCCGTCGGTTTTTTAGCAGATTGTGAACTAGCCTGTTAGCAATCTCCCCCTGCAGAGGCGCGTGCCGGAACAAGAACATCACTCATATTATTAAATGTATGTTGGACCCTCAGTCCAGGCCGGCAGCTGTCTCATTTGTCTCTTCTAAATGTTCCAATCCCTCGCTGACTGTAGGGAGCATCATCGCAGACTCCAGCACAGCAGGGCCCCCCCTCTCTCTCTCTCTCTCTATTTCTATCTCTCTCTCCCTCTCCGTGATGGACGAGCCCAGGCTATTTTTTGCTCCGAGACACGCCGGTGTCAGAATATTTAAATGGTGGCGGACAAAATGTCAGCCGCATTAAAGCGATGAATATGGTGATGACCGTGAGTGATTTTTTTTTTTTTTTATCCTCCCAGCATTTCCATCCGATCCCGCCAAAAAAAAATCCACACACAAGTTCCCGATGAGATGGAGAAATGGCGAGTGGCGCCACGTGAAGAGGGGCAGAATTGATGATAACGATGAAGGTGGCAATTATTTTTTTGATCAAACGGGATGAGATGTGACAGGAGGAGATGGTATTCCCGCCCGGTGCTCAGGTGTGCCATTTCTCAAACGCACCATTTGGCCGGTTCCCTCTCCCTCACCGGTGTCCTTCTTCCAATATTTATAAGAGGGCAGCCTCTCGGAATACAGATAAGAAGCCCGGCTCATTTTAGCACCCTTATTTGCATCCGCCCCCCCCCCCCCCCTCCCTCATTTTGCTCCGTCAATATTCTCATGAGCGAGGTCGAGCGTCCCAAAAAGAGTTGACCTTTTTAAGGATGTTTGTTTGCATTTCATGTGCATGTGTGCACATTCGCAAAATCATTTCCTATTAGCATTTTGCGGATAAAGGTTTGGTGTTTTGTTTTTTTTTTCTCCTTGTTCTGTTCACACAAATAGAAAGGCCAGCATTCTGTGCCGCAGCTCTGCGCTTTTATCACACTTGTGAGGGACATTAAGGAGTAGTTTGCTTTTATAGACTCCCTCTGCATCTCTCTGATGTCTCTTTACCAGGTATCACTCCCATCACTCTATCGGCTCCTCCTCCACCTCCTCCACCTCGCCCCCTCTTCATTCCCACTAACCCGTTTTCTCTTGCCATCTTTTTTTTTCCCCCCTTCACACACTCGTTGAAAAACACATTAGTATTCACATCCACCATGTGTTCGCCTGCCAAACATCCAATGAGTGCAATTTATTCCCATCAATAATTAACAGCAGGCTGTCTTTGTGGCTGCCTACCTGCCAAGGTGTCTCTGACATCCTCCTCTCCGTCACGGCGGCGCCGCGTGGCCGTGAAAAACCCAGGTGCATGTTGGGGAAAGGTGTGAACGGCGACGACTTCCACAATAAGAGCATTCAGCCTCATTGTCTCGCTCCCTCGGCTCCATTTTGTCACATATATATATATTTATATTTATATATATCGCTCCACAACAAAGCAATAAACGAATCAGCGAGTCACAGCCAGAGGCTTTGAGCTCATTAAATAAATCCGTCACAGTAATCAAGTTTTTTATTTTTTTGCCTTGACGCCATTAGGACGCATTTATTGAGGTGCCTTATTTTAAACACAGCTGCAGAGGAGGCGAGCAGAGTGAAACGGAGGGAACTTGATTTCCTCTTCTTCCTCCGATGTAACACCCCGCTGTCTCTCTCCCTCTTTACTCCCCTCGGAATTTGAAATACCAAGGCAGCAGAGATGAAACATTGCCTTCCTTTTGTCTTGCCCTCCCCCGGGGATGGTGACAGCGAGAGGGAGGAGAGGAGCCATAATTAAGATACCTAAAGGACACTCCCCCCCTCCCTCCGCCGCCTCTCCTGTCACTCACCTCTACACAAGTCACAGATAACAGCACTTAGCATAGGTGTGGAGTATGTGTGTTTATTTCTTTTCGCGTACATTCACATAAAACCGTGTTTAACGGGGATGAATTTTCTCCCGGTTTTTTAAATTGTGGTTAAACATTGAGAAAACTAAGTGTATTTGCAAAGTAACGTAAATTAAAATGAGTCAATGTTGGCTGGCCCTACGTTACGAGGGTTGACATTAAATTATATTCTTATTCACTTTCCTTAACAGCGTTGAATGAGGAGACTATGTCTATATGCTGAATATGAAGTAGAGCTGGTGCTTTTGTGATAAATTATGAACGGGGGTCATTTAAAAAAAATAATTTAAATAAAAGTTGTGTTGCATTTAAACACAAACTTGAGTCAATAGCAGCGTTTGTGTTCATGAGAGAGAGTTCTCCGTGTCACTTTGTTCAGGCAGCTTCCTCCCAGAACTGTGAAAAGCGACACGTTGAGCGGACAGAATGATATCAGGTAAACGCCGCGTCGAGCTCCGCCGATGCAGACCTGTCAGCCAGCCGCTCGCCTCCCTCTCCGCAGGGCTGCCATTTTCCCCTTGAGCCAATCAGACTGAATTATGGGAAGGGCGCCCTCGATTGTGGTGTCTGTGTCGGAGAGGTAATTCCGCCTGACAGCTGCTTGCTTTCAGACAACAGCCAGTCTTTATGGAAATCATCCCTCCCCGTCCTCGCTACGGTCGGCTCCTGCTGATAACAGCCCGGATGAAAACAAAGCTGTCCTCCTTTCCTTTCTTTTTTTTTTTCCTGGCTCTTCTCCTCTCTCGTGTGGACAGCCTAGAATTAGCTCAACAACTCTCGCATCCTATGGATTCTGACAATGCACACTCAGCTTTGATGTCATACACGTTAGGACCCAAGATAAACTTCAAGATTGACTTTTTTTTTTTGTCCTTCAAAGGCAAAATTCCTGCTTGTTTTCTATTTTTGTATCCTGGCACTGTATTTTTGCTTTTTTATTTATTCATTTTTCTCAAAAAAAGAAAAAAAAATCATAAAATGAGCAAATATCTCACTTGAAAATGTTACACAATGAACTGTACTTACAGTCACTGGTAGGAGTTATTGATTTGGGGGAGTTTTGTTTTGCCGGTGGCCTGGTTTGAGCCGGTGCTGCAGTGTGCCTTCATTACCGCCCTCATTCCAGTCGCCAATATTTATAAGGTTCACAGAAGCTACAGGCAGACAGAAAGGCGCTGCTTGCCCTTCACTTCACATTACAGTGGGGAAATTATGCTAAAAGCATCATTAAAGTGCCTCCATGAAGTGAATCCCAAATGTTTATGATAACACAGTGCTCCGCAGCCCGGCCCATCAACCAGTAGTCACCGGCGGCGGCGGCGGCGGCTTCAGATGGTTTAACGGTGCGAAGCCGACCGGAGTGTTGCGCTTCTCCCTCTCTCATTTATTCTCTTGCCCCCCGTCTCTCCGGCTGTCTGTTCCTTTTCCTCTCCTCTGGGGAAGATTTCCCGTCAATATTACATTTATATTCATGTGAAAAGAACGGATCCCCCCCCCCCTCCCTCTGGGTGGTCCACAGTCAGTCAGCAGTCTTCTTATTATCCTTTAAAGGTGACTCCTCTGACGTCTCGGCTCCGTTGACACCCGGGACCCCGCGCTGTGGCTCGACACAGGGTGACCTCTGGGCGATAATCAAAGGGACGGCTGACAGCGCTGTTACAGTCGGGTGCTGACAACGGCAGGCGTAGCCGGCATTAAGCAGTGGTTAAATCTGTGGAGTATGTAAGGGAGGGAGGGGGGGGGCATCGTGAATGCAGCGGGATAATTGGACAGACTTCGGGGATACAGGTGCTCACTCAGCAGCATCACTCACCTCTCCACGTTCACCACCTTGAATGCGACATCCACCGGCGTGTTTGTTCGCTGAGCATCTGGTGTCAGAGCACAGTGTGGCGATCAGCACTTTCCCCCCCTCCGAAGCCGCCATCGCCGCCACCGGCAAGGGCGTCCTCAAAGATTATAGCCACTCATTTCCTCCTGCATGTGAATACGGCGTCCCGGTGATGCTCGTCAGCACACGTACGCACTCCTTTTTTTCCACTCCTTCCATCGTAGTTTTACCCGATAACAAGCGCCCCGAGCTTTATGCGCTCTGCCATCATGACAGTACAGCTCTGAGAGAAGCTCATCATGCTTCCTCTGCAGCTCCTTCCTGTCCTCATCTCCCTGAATCCTAATGATGCACCTCGGCATCTCGTTGAGTCCCCTCTTCCCTCAGCTGGAGTTTATCTGGAATTCAAGAGGATTGCTTAAGTGTTGTTTGATATTCTTTCCAACAGGCCTAATAAAGGGAAAGAAGGTTGGGAAATATCTGCAGTGCAAGAAGAATAGGATCGCTTGCCAACGTGTCATTTGGTAGTCAGCTGCAGCTTCGCCGTCCCCCCTCCCCTCCCCCTCCTCGCTCTTCCTCCAGAAGTGATAGTTTTGAAGGGCAAAGCCGGCGAGAGTGAGATGGACCATCTGACGAGCGCCGGCTCCCGAACACCTCCGTTTGGCCTTTTTTTTTTTTTTTTTTTTTTCCCCGCCGTCTCACGCCGTCTAATTACGCTTCAATCATCCGCGGGAGCTCTGCGTGCGGTAAATTATTTCGCCAGAGCGGCGTGGAGACGTGCCGCCGAGCTGCGAGCGTGAGAGTGAGAGTGAGAAACGGAGGCTAAGTAGAAATCAGCGAGAGCTGAAGTGGAGGGGGTGGGGGGGGGGGGGGAGGAAGAAGAGGTGAAGCCAAAAAAAAGGTTGAAAGTTGAAGTTGAGAGGGAGACAACATGAAGTGAGGGACACTGCGGAGAGCGATGAAGGCAGGGAGGTGTGAGGGAGAGGAGTGCCAGCTTCAGACAGCTGTAGAGCAGGAGACAGGCCAGCACTAATGAACAAAGTTCCAAAGTTATCATTTATCAGCCGGAGACAGGAGAGGAAGGAGGGATAACTGGCAGCGTCAACATCACAAGTCCTGCTGTGGGAGACGGCTGCTGTGTGAATACACAGGAATCATTTGCATTTCTTCTTAACAATTACAGTCCGTCATTAAAACTGTAGACTGTTAAAAAAAAAAAAAAACAGAAGAAGAATCTAATTAAAGTCCAATTTAGTGTGGTTGTATTTATGTATGTGTGAATACTCAGAGAGTCACGCTTTGCTTTGAGGCAAACATACATTCAAAATGCGCCTCTCTTTCCCGCCTCATAAACGGCCACAGTGTGCGGTTATTAAGAATCTCTTTCATGTGGCGACCGTGCCAACCTGCTCGCCGTCTCCGCCAATTGATCCGGCCTGAATTCGCTTTGACGCTTCGCATTCAGTGGCCCGGCCCCCGAGAAGAGAGAAGACCACCTGTGAATAGATAGCGAGCGTTGAAAAATCAATGGCGAGGCTTCGGCGTGGAGGAAAGATCTTTCACCGGGGACGTTTGGCGCATTCTTTAACCCGTGCGAGTTCATTTCCCCGCCGCTGCTGCAAAGTGATTGAACTGAACAGAGATGCTAAGAGTCCAGCTATCAAGCGAAAGCCGTGTTTATGTCTTTTACGTGCGAGCCCTCACTCTTCCTCTCCTCCCGGACTCATTTCAATTTGTCTTCATCAGTCATACCAATTAACTCGGGGATTAGATTCCTCAATGGCCCTCCGGCATCGTACCATCTCTCCATCTAGACCTCCACACGCTTTCTTACCTCTCGCCATACAGTGTACATGAAGAGAGCACCTTTTCTTTCATTTCATTGTATGTACTTCAAGGCTACTTACCTTCTGTCCTCTGAAGAACTGTAATCATTAGGTTTGGAGTGGTTTCTCAGGAACCCTGTTTTTTCGTTTCTGGTGTCCACATGTTTAAAATCCAGCTTTATTCTCAAATGAAGCCTGCAGGAAAAAACACTGAGGTCATGACCTCTGTGTCCTGGGTCGTGCACACTGTGCCACTCTGTCTCGGTATAGAGGCTGTGTTTTAGTGCAAACAGTGAAAAGCTGTTTCGTTCTAAATACACAAAACTTTCCTTTAAAAAAAAAAAAAAGGAATCTAGATTCTAAAAAAGACTTGTGTGTTGTATTCATGATCTGTTCTACTGGGGATGTGAGAGTTCAAGACATCAAACTGCTTTGAAGCAAAATAAAAGTGACACCGAACAAAGATGTCAAACATTGTGGAACGCTGAAAAAGAATATGATAGAATGCAGCGAGACAAACACAGAAGCTTCCTCGTGTTTTCTCTTCATTTTGAAGAACAAACGCAGTCGCAGAGATCATGTGACTATAAAGCACAGGGTTTTAAATCCATCCTCAACTCACCGCAACGTTTAATTTGATTAATGCCACCCGTGAAAAGTCGCTACGCCGACCTCGAACCGGCGCTTCCATCCGGTCGCACGCTCGTGTGAGTCCACATCCCCGTCGCCGTGAGAGTCACTTACATAGATCATATTTAATGGCAGTTCTGGGTGCTGCAGCGCAGTCGGAGCGGAGCCGGTATCAGTGCTTCCACTCTGAGAGCTTTGCCAGACGGAGCTGCACTTCAATGGAGTTTCCAAAGTGGGAGGTGCCGCCGCTTTTCAGAAGTGGTTTCCCCCCCCCCGGTTCTGTGTTCCCCTTTCAGCGAAAGGCATCCTTCAATGAACGTAGAAACACGGGACTCTCAGATGGATGACGTAAGGAGCTTATAGATTTATGTCATGGACACCGCTTTTTAGTATTTCAACGCAGGTCTGAATGCTTACCCGCGAGCCTCAGCCGGCGTTGCCATGGTGAACAGGCCCGAATTTGAAAACGCTTTGTTGTTACAGTTGACGACAAGACAAGCGCCACGATTCAAGTTTAACAGTGAAACCCCTAGTGGACCGCAGGGTTACTGCAGGGGTCCCCGAATCTCTTAATCTAGATCTTAATCTAATGGGGTAACACAGTTGAGCCTATTGGCCACAAATATTAAATATTAAATATTAATTATGTTTAAGGTCGCCCATAAAGTTGGAATAACTTAATTATGACACATAATGTAATCATTGCACCTGGTCAAAAGTGATTAATGATGCATTTAAATAGGAATTGGAATAAATAGGAAAACAGAGGATTGTGTAACAGTTTGGATATATATGTATATATAAGCTATTTTCTCCATTATGTTCACGCAAAAAATGGTTTTGATTTCCTCTTTTCAACTTTATCAAAAAGAAAATTGAACAAGACTTCAACTTCTGGGAGCAGGAGCCTCTGAAATAACTCCCTCTCCCACTAACCACATTACGGACGGACAGATAACACCATGTACTTTTGTTTGTATTACATTTATTCCTAAAAGAGGGGACATTGCAAGTACTTTTATTCCAGAGTGCCTTACAAGTTTATCTATAATAAATGTGTTTCCTGGCAATAAAAACAAGGTGATAAAAGCAGTTTCCAGTTCATATGATAGATACAGAGATATAGAGTTCCCCTTTTGTTCACATAATGGCCTCTTTTCGGTTCAAATGCACGCTATTAGGCACGCCTGTTGCCTTCCTTTTCGCCAGCTGTCCTCATATCATTAACTACAGCTCCCCTTGTTACGACTCCTCTCTGCTTCCCTTCCTTCACCCGAACGCGCCCTCTGAAGTGCATCTCTGGTGGTTTCCATCCCCGTGTGAGTGGGCTGCAGCAGGTCCAGTTCACAGCAGATCGGATCCTCCGTCCTGCTGAGGGTTGATGAAGCGGCTCCCTGACACCAACACGCCGCCTCGTTGTGCCTAATGAGGGAAGAGCGGAGTATCGGGGGTCCCCTTTTCATCTCGTGGACTCGCCAGAGAAAATATCACATGCTTTATTTCAAGTATGATGTGCAACATGTCGAAGAGATAACATGCTTTCTTGCTCCACTGAGAAACAGAGGAGGGATCTCTACCACGTCTCAGAGGTCTTCCAAAAAAGTCAAGGTCAGCGTAGTTTAAGCTCAGAAGGACACAGGTACATACACACTGCGGCTATGGAGGAGGATGTGGAGGAGAGAGCTTAAAGGCGGGGAAGGATCTTTTTTTTTTTCCTGCACAGCTTTCCCTCCCGGGTCCGGACGAAGGGAAGAGATGGTCAGCAGGATGTATGGTGCGCGGGCGTCGTAGCTGAGGTGATTTCAGATCATCGCAGCCTCTCTCCTCAAGTGTTTTACATGAGAAACAAAACATCAGCACATTCCTGAAACCCAAGTTTCAAGTGTTCTTAATAGACGGAACAAACTCACAATAACAACCTTGCAGCCCCGATTTTGTTGCGCTCCGCTTGTTTTTCCCGGCGTTATCTCTGTCTTCTTCACGCCATCTTTAGCGTCGCTGCGTTGTGTGAGGAGGGGTTATCTCGCTGCCGTCTCTGGTTTTATCCTTGCGTTATCCTCCGGGTCATCTCAGCGCCGTTGTCCCCTCGGCGTTATCGCGTGTCACCATCAAGGTGGCGACCTTTTCCGCTCCGACAGCATCTTAAAACGCTCCCAGAAACGTCTTGTGGGTTCCTTTTGTCACGGTTGATTATTGTGATTTCTTCTGGAATTTGTTTTGCTTTCACCTTTTTTTTCTCCTTTTAGATGCTGGATGTGAAACTATTAAGAGTTTCTAAGTCTGTTTCACGTACGTTTCCCAGCGAGTCAAACACGTTTAACTCGAGGGGAACGTCTTTGTTTCTGCCATTCGTCTGCCGCCGTCGTGTGCCTGTGTTTACACTGGTTCCAGTCGGCGTTGCTTACAGTTTGATTCGGAGCGTATATGATTCACAGCAGATGGCTGCCTTCTTCCCGAGGAGTCTGACAGCCGAAAGGAAGTTAAAACTGAGAACGGTAGACGAGATGGAAGAGAAGAGGAGGAGGGGGGGGGGTGATTACCATCAAACCATCCTCTCAGTAGAGGGAGCATCCGTCCGCATCCTTCCCTCTGCTCGGTGTGTGACATAGATACAAAATGTCTCCCGGGCTAATTTGCGGAGCGGGGTACACGCGCTCCTCGCAGATTCATTTTGAAGTTCGCAGTCAAACAGAATCAGCTCGTTTTGCCTCCGCGCAGCGAAAATAAGACTGGAGACCCCTTTAAACATGTACTCCAGGCTGTTTGTACCTCAGTCGATCTGCTAATGCCTCCCCTCCTTCCCTCTCGCTCCTCGTGTGCCGTATCTTTTTTGACAAGCCAACTTTACATCTTCCTCCGGTGTCTTCTACAGTTCCTTTACCCGGATATCTAAACACAAGACCCCTTCGGCCTCCCGAGTCTCTGCTGGTCCTCCAGAGAAGGAAGCAGAGATTTGAACGCCATATGTTTTCACACAAGTGATTCGGCCTTTCGCTATAGCAACCGCTGAACCGCAGCAGCCCCGTATTAACAGTATGTACACCTCATAACTGTCAGGGAAAGGAAGAGCAAGCTGGTGAGGCTCAGCCATCTTGAATAATGATCAGTCTGAAGCCCCTCGGAGAGTTCACTTATTATAAAGGGATGCTTTTTAGTTTTGCTCCCTATCTGGACTCAACCTTGATTTTGAACCAAGTGTGTTTTGGGAACTCAAGAGGAAGCAAGAAGCTTAATTTCCTAGAACTTCTCCTTTCTTTCTTTTTTTTTTTTTTGCAAAGTTGTTATTCCAGGAAATAATTAGAGTGGGCCATGTAATATTGTGCGGAAAAAGAAATTCAGTTACGATTCTGCTAAAGTCATTTCAAGCCGAAGAAAAAAAGGGCGTCAACGGTGTTATTTTACTATTTGGTTCATTTAGCAAGAGTCGGGTAGGAAGCAGACAAGGAAAGTAGAAATGTCACAGCTCACGTGTACGGGTTTCACCTCCTCCCTGCAGGATACGGTACATTTGTGCTGCATTACCGCCTCCAGTGAGAAATTAGAAAATGCACCCCTTTAATGTTCTCTTAAGAAGCGAATCCTCCTTTCTCTCCGTTTCTTGAGGCGACTCTTCCCACGTGCTCTATGCTTTTATAACTGGAAAACCTACATATTTCATCATTTGTAAAGCTAAATCCAAATTATTTTACTTTCATGCGGTCGACGGCAAACTTCCACCTCAAACACTCGACATACGTTTACAGCTCTGTTTCTGCCGATACACCCCCCACTGTTAGTTTGTTACATGAATTCACATGTTCACTCCTGCAGTATGACTGTGCATGAAAATGTTAATGACCTGCTACCATCTGTAATGACTTTAATCCCTCTGCGGTCTGACTATATATCATATATTGAGGTGTAATTATTGGCTCCAGAGCTCCAGTTTTTATTAGGTGGCTGTGTTTTTGCAGGGAAGCCAGATAAAAAGCCGTCATCATAACAGATATTAGCAATTTGACTTACAGTCGGCGACTACGAATGTTGTTTACAAAACAGAAAATATGAATTTATGGCATTGTAACATGCAGTCACAAGAGAATTAGCTGTTTTTGTTTCATGGATGAAATCGTTGCATCTGACTTACAGTAAGAGGAATACTATTCCCCTGATAAGTCAGTTTTGTGATCCCCATGGAAACAGGCAAAAGCTGACAGCCGGAGTTTTTTTTTTCTCTCTCTTGCCTCGAGTGAAGAGGGAGAACGGGGAGAAGTAGAAGGCAAGAGAGGGGAGGGACAGGGACGATGGGATCTGAAGAACCAGAGGAAGTAGAGATGTGACTCCAATCAAATTATTGGCCAATCAAGTCATAACGTGAGTAATTCAAGGCTTACATCGACGGCCCTAATCTGATTGCTCGTGCATTAGGGGCTCAAAGGAGGGCTCTTAGCGAGCGCGCTCGGTGGGGGGTCTTGGAGGGGGGGAAAAAGGTGCTTTGATGGGAGACAAGAGAGATTCTCTTTTGGTGAAAATGTGTGTGTTTATGTGTGTGAGACAGAAAGCAGCAGACACGCTGTAGGGGGATGTTGAAGCGATGCCTGCCTCTCTACCTTTTTGGAGCGATACAGTGAAGGAGAGACAGCAAAGGCTCTGGGTAGTGGGAGGTTTAATACGCCTCTCTGTTGCCATCTGTTTCGGTGCCATAGTCCAATGGCAACATCTCTCATTTGCCCAATTACAGAGGAGGATTATGATGTGTTTGTTTCCTGCCCATGGGGCTCCCTGGCCACATCTGACTCATGTTTTAAGTAGAGAAGTATCATCTATCCTCTAATGAGTCCTGCCAGGATAGTCTAGTTAAAGTCACATTGTTGTCTCTGCCTCTCCCACTGTAGCGTTTTTGTTTTTTCTTCAACACACACATGTACTGTTTACAAAATATGATAGATTCCATGCCACGTCTTCACGGCGGCGGCCCTGGACCGTGCGGGATGGTCTGGATAGACTCGGCTGTCATACGTACGAGGCCAACGGGACCTGGTGTGAGTGGTGGCTCTGAATGCAGCTCTCCGGGAGAGCTTCCACCTGGAAAAACACAACTACGGGGGCAGCCGTTGAATGGAAGGGGGCTCCAGCAAAACCCAAGGTCTCCAGTATCGGACACTGGGTCCTAATCGTGCTCGGGTTCAGCATAAGACTGGGAAAAAACGAATCCTGGCATGTTGCCATGCCTGTACTGATTTGCATGTGGAGGTCCCCCCCCCCACACATGCACACACACACTAATATACACTCCAACCTCCTCCTGAGCTCGGGGATCCGCATTGTCGAAACAGCTGCCAAGGGAACAGCTTGTCTCGGGGAGAGAGCAAAAGTCAGAGGAGAGAGAGAGACAGGGAAACACTGGGGGGAGGGAAGGTAATCAGTTTTTGGAAAAATACTGCCTCTCCATCCGCTGCCAACAGTGAGTTTGTGTTGTGGCTTTTTTTTCTCTCTCCGGGGCCAGCGTAGCTCTGGCACTATCGGCTCCAGCCACCCACCTCTCTCACTGTCTCTCTCTGTCTCTCTCTCTCCTCTGTTAATTCAACAATGAGGGGGTTCAGGTCGTAAAGTGACAAAAACAACAGACGTGTGTCGATCTCTGCATGCGGATCCTTTTTTCCTTCTCATTTCAGCCATATGCTTATTTGTGGGCGACAGTCAGGCATCTATTTAAAAAAAAAAAAAAGCTTATTGTTGTGGTACCACAGCAAGTATCCATAAGTGAGCAATCACCCTTTTTTGTTTTTTTTTACAGTGCACACTGGCAATCTGCCTTCTCACAATATTGTGCCATGTGTCCCCGCTCTCCCACACACTCACTCCCAGGGACAAATCTGATTCCATCACAACTGACTGAGTAAAGCCATTGTACCAATACGGCACCGGTTGAACAGCCGTAACGGGCTTACGCACGGCGGATCTGGTTCGCCGCGGCGCCGCAGCTCGAGGACGAATAAACAGGCGCGTCCTCTCCCTCCCCCTAATAAAGCTCGTCAGCTCAAGAGGAAGTGACAGGTTCAACAGTGTTTCCTGGTTAACACAACAACCTATGAATAACCTCATCTCATAAAACATATGGCCCTTCCATCAAGCCCGCTGCAAACAAGGCAGCACGTGTGAATTAGGGTGTCAATCAAAGAGGGAGCTAATAGCGGCGACGCGTTTGTTTCAGCCTCCAACATCAACGTCTAGATTGTCTGAGCATTAAAAGAATAAAGCGATTTCTCACTTTGATGGAAAAGATTTGTTCGCATTACGCATTATTTCCATTGTTTACGTTTTAATTGCTGGTTTTCAGGATTAATCTTCATCTTAATGAATTGTATGGCAGAAACGGGAGGTACCAATTAAACAAGCAGGGGGGAAAACAAATCAAACTTAAAAGACAAGCTAGCATATTATTATTTGTATTACTTAGAACATTGCCAACATTTCATTGTGAAATTTCAATATTTATTCTCGGCTCCAGGTAGCAGAATGCATGTGTGTAGCACAGCTTTTTAGCCACGGATACATCAAGTGGCTTCAAACCTTTAATATAATGACAAAGCACATATGCATCTCTTCAGCTGCATATCAGCCATGATGGTTTATTTTCCAGCCGGTAGCCTGGGAACCAGTTTAACATGTTTGACTGAATAATCCAAGAGCCGGTGCTCACCGACGTCAATTAGGCTCAAGTGAAGGGTCGATTAGTCTTCAAAAGGATTGAGGGGAGCTGCATGTGAACCCGCTTGCCTTTTCCTCCGGCTGCAGGCATGGGAGGAGGCAGGAAGCGAGGGAGGCGATGCAGCCAGGGACCGTTAGCTGTTTACATGCCGATCGGAGGTAAACAAGCGTCCTCTGTCAGACTTTTAATCACTTTTGGAACCTTTTTTTTTTTTTTTTAGATGCTGTACGGCAGCACGGGGAATCGCTTTCACCGTTTTAGGGAGAGAGGAAGGAAGCGAGGAAGAGATATGATTCAGATGCTCCGCCGGCTACTCTTCGCCCTTCTTCTTTTCCCCGGTTTCCCTCCCTTCCTTTCCTCTCTCCTCCCTTTGCTTTCTACAAATGTATGTTTAATACATAAGGGGTCTAATTGCTATCGCAGCTGCTGCTCCATCGTCTGCCTGTCTGGGTTTTTTGCGCTGGGTGCTCCATCCCTCTCCTCCTACTCTCCAGAAAGGAGAGAGGCCAAAGTAATGGGCCTCCTCTGCCCTCTGGCAGTACCCTCCTTTCTTTTCTTTTTTTTTTTTTTCCTTTCTGTATTTTTGTTGCCTTTCCATTTTCCCTCCCGCCTTGTAGTTTATAGTGACGATGCGCCAAAATTCACACCCGCCCACAGTCATGAGTACTTTACTAGAATTGATGTGGTTAGCTATGTAAAAAAAAGACACATAATTTTAGGCTCACATTGCTCCCATTCAGTCACAAGAGTGTTCATTTGGTTAGGGGTGAGTGTATTGGCAAGAACCTCACGATACGATACGTATCACGATACTTTGGTCACGATACGATACGTATCACGATACTTTGGTCAAGTTGCGATACGTATCACGATATTGCGATATAAATAAAGATGAAAACACATCTACCATGTACATCAGATGATTTAGATCAGAGGACAAATTGAGTCCAAACTATTTCATTCAAAACAGCCTCTCCATTTTATTAATTCCCACGAAATTCACTGGAATACATTTTGAAAATAAAATGAAAAAGTACTGCATTCACAACACGTCTCAACATGAATTTTAAATCGATCTTTGGAGTTGAAAAATCAGTATCGTATTGGGCGTCAAAGTATCGCGATATATTGCCGTATCAATATTTTTACCCACCCCTATATTTGGTGTATAGATTTTTGGTTAGATGGCTGAAATAAGGTGTTTGGTGGAAACAAGGCAAAGGAATAGTCACAGAACTCATTTTTAAAATCCAGTGGTGAAATCCCATTGGCTGGTTGCGGAGGGTTCCGGCGTGTTTTTAACTTCCGGGGGGATGCCCTACAAAAACGCGTCACGCCGGCGGCACTTTATTTTCAGAGCGGCCAACATTTTTATGCAACCATCTGTGACCTGCGTGTAAGCCGCTCTCGTAAGTCGCCCGTGTGGAGCTTGTCCCTGGCTCGCATTCATCACTGCAATTCAATTCAATAGCGTCGGGTGAGTTTGAGGTCAGCGCTCTGTGCAGACCGGTCAAGTTCCTCTACGCTGGCAAAACCATTTCTTTAAGGACCCTTCTTTGCGATGATACACAGACCGGTCATATAATATACTGACATTTTCACCTGGGTGACGAGTCACCGCTGGCCCTGCTGTCTCTGCCCTGTTATTTCACCATCCTGCCATTTCCTACCTCCTCCATGTGAAACACAAGGCAGCCTCTCCCTCCCTCCCTCCCTCCCTTCCTCTCTCTGCCTCCCTTTCCCTGGCTCTCACGCTCTTTCTTTCCCCTGCTGCATTAATGGATGCAAATGGAGGCGTGTGCGGGGGAAAGGAGCTGACATTTATGCTTCTGATTAGAACATGCAGCCCCAACGCTTTGTAATTGATTGCAGTCGTGGACGGCACACACTCACCCATACCCTCTCCTAAAGGCCTGCTCCGCTTTTCTGCATCTTATTAGACACCGCACACTCACAAACACTTAGATGGGCATATTATATCCATGTGCACACACACACACACACACAGTTAGAGTATGCACCCTAATACATACACACAAACACCCACAGTCTGCCTCGCTGCATCCATTTGAATAAGAAGCTTTTTCACGGTTGCTTGGTGTCGACTTCAAGGCCAAGTCCTCCTCGAAGAGACGATCCAACACGAGTGAAGATGTCGATCGGCTTCCTCTTGATCAATGCCGCGTCCGTGACCTGTGAACTGGGATAATCCCCAAAAGGCCCGTCGGGCGTCAGGGCGATGAGGTGATATATTTGCGTGATGGGTCGCCGAGGTCGCGGGGGGGAAAAGGCAGGAGTTCAAAAGTGTTCGGCAGGCAGGGTGGGAAAAGATGAGAGGATGAGCAAACAAGGAACAAAGACGAATTAAGATGGGGGAGGAAGGGGGAGGTTATGTTTGTGAGGAGGGAAAAAAAGAGTGGGCCGAGGGCAGGAATGTGCTGAGTGTTGTGTCCTTGTTATTTATTTTTGGAGTGTGCATGTGTGTGAACCTGCGTGTTGTACGAACACACGTGTGCGGCGCCCCGGCCGAGTGTGAGGCTGCGGTCGCATTTGCATTCTGCCTGCTTACTCACGTGGATCATCGCAGGCTTCCTCGCCGGTTGTGCGCATCGCCATGTTAACATGCGTGTGTATGCGCGTGTACTTCTGTGTGCAGGTGTGTGTGTGAGTGTGTGTGTGTGAGAGAGGAGGAGAGTGTGGCGAGGTGCTGTACAGTAATTAGCATCATTCTCACCAGGGAAGTGCTGTGTGGAGGGCCCATTAAACACATTGCAGGGACAAACACTGAGCCACAGCCTTGTTCTGCTGACTAGCCTGCCTCTCATCCACACACACACACACACACACACACACACACACACACACACACTCTCCTAAATCATGTTGGCCTGCCGACTACAGCCCCACGTAGCCCTGCACACACTAACAACACAAAAAGAGTCCTATTCTCACTCTGCATAAAGTTAATTAATAAAGTGATGAGGCACCAAAATAAACACAAATGGAAATTATTATTATCTATCCCATAAATACCTATCCTAAATAAAAAAATGTTGGTATCTCATAGTGTTCTGGACTGTTTCAGTCAATAGTGTTTATAATAATTGTAGACTTATTCTATTCATTTATGTTACTTATGTAAAGGTGGATGAGGATCTTCATCCCTGCATACATACCTACACACACACACACACACACACACACACAGGGCTTGAGCGGGGGTGTAAAATTATGCTGCGTTAGCTGGCGTGCAGTGTTTGTGCTAATGAAGCTCTCTGTCCACATAGGCTGATAACTTGCTGATGACTCGATACTTCTGCCAGAGATGTCTGAAGCACAGTTTGAATACTGAAGCAGGTGCAGCCCGCGGCGGCAACGGCTTTGTATTCTTAGCTGACGGTCCGTGTGTGTGTTTTTGCATTTTGCCTTTTAAACAAGAGATGGATAAATATGAGCCTGCAAGTCTTTCCATATCGTTCCCTTCAAAGTGATGTATTGGTTTTAAAGAGAGAATGAGTTGGTCAGCAATTCATTCTTACCTTTTATCCTTTTTCTACACATTAATTTCATTAATGAATAGAAAGAGGGATGTCAATTTCATTTCACTTTTTAAAGGTGAAATGTCATCATTTGTGTTGATCTCAATCCTTTGCCCAATTCAACTGTTAATCATGGTTCATATTTTACTCACCGCCTCGGCCTCGGAGGATTTAACACACAAACTCTGGCAAGAGACAACGTCAATCAGGGCATGAAGAGCTCCAGGAAAGTCCTGTGGTTATTGGAGCAAACTGCACGAGGATTGTTCCGACCTTTAAGCTACTTAAAAGGACATTTTGAGTTTCAACCGGCTTTGTATCGCAAAGTGGACGGGATGTGCAGATGAGCGATGTTCGATGTTCGTTTTTATTATTTCTTTTATTCCTATAGTTATTGCTATAATGTCACCATAATTGTGTAGTGAAAATCTGATATTGCAGATGAAGGGAAGCCGATTGTCATTTATCTGCACGTCCCACATTACAATGATACTAAGACTGAAAATCAGCCAATTTACCCTTTAATTATGGGGATTAAAGAAAGTCATCAAAGGGTTTATATTGACTTTTTTGGGGGAAGCTATAGGAGACTAGTGGAATGTCTTTCATGAATTCATAGAAAGAAGGATATCAGTTGACTTCAGTGAAGTTCAACTTTGTGAAAATGTTAGTTTTCCATGTTTTTGTTTGGTTTCTGGTCTCCTCCCGTAAGAAAACACCTTGTTTGCTGCCACTTACCTCCACGTTCACAGCTTGTTTCTCCACCCGTCTGCTGCACATCTGCTTGTCATCTCGCTGAGGAGCCCAGACACAAGTTGAGCTTGACCTTACAGAAGTGCTTTGTCATTTAGGAGTACACACACACACTCTTACACAAAACTTTGTGGAGACATCACGCGCCCACACAGGGCCACACACACCCCTTCCATGCCCCCCCACCCGGCACAGGGAACGGTAATTAGTTAGTGCCCCCAGGACTCTGACAGGCTCTTTCTGACAAGAGGAAAGGGCAGGGTGACATTTTTGGCCAGCGAACGCACCGCAGTCATCGTGCTGCATACTTCACAAAATGACCAGAGGGGGTTGAGAGTTCAATTCCCTGGGCCCCGGTCTGTGCTGATAGAGCTTTCAACCTTTTCAGACAACACTTTGCGCATGGATGACATACTGGTGTAAAAGGGCCCCGGCGCCGTATGTCCTTTGGGACGCCGACACCTCATCTTCTTTGTTTAGTCTTTAACGGCCTCGGGAGACTCGAACGCCTCCTAAGCACCGACCATAAATGATACATTCTCCACTCCAACGCGCCCAAAGCTGATGAAGTCGCGCGAGGAGCGATTACGCCTCAAAAAAAGTTCCTCCGTCTTGATTAGGAAGACTGGGCGGCCGCATTAGTTCCAAAATAATAGCGAGAGCGGCGGCCCTATGCCGCCTTGCCCGTAAAACACAGCAGAGAGAGGAAGGAGGGAAAAGAGAAACGGCCGTGACAGACACCGATATAGAAGGAGACAGATGGCGAGGACCTATAAAAAGATGGAGCTGCAGCCTCTTAATCTTATCTTAATTTTTCTCAGTAAATAAACTGAATCTTAATGGTTGCCATTAGCTGGAACTACATTTCCGTGTAAAACACTGCAGCCTCCTCTCTCTCTGCCTCTCAGCTCAGAAAGCTGTAAACACACTAAACCTTGCACGCGTTATTGCCTGGTTTGTGCCGGCCAGCCCCAACGCTCTGCTATGACGGCTGTCAGTTAAGATTTATTCTCTAAGCAACTTTGATGGATGAGCCAAGATCATGACTAAATGGCTGCCCCACCAGCTCCCCAGTCCCATGACCTCATCGCCAGCAGGCTGGCAGGCTCTCCACTTTCCATCATGCCCCCTCCAATGATTAGGCCCCGGTGGCCAATGCCATCTCACCAGGCCCTCTGGTCCGACTCCAGTGGCTCAAAATCCATTTTCCTGTCGCCGCATTTTCTGTCCATCTCTTGTTTTTTTTCTGGTGCCACTCATTCTGTCTGATTGTTCAAAAAAAAAAGCTTTCTTTTCGAGTGCTCTCCGAACGTTGGAAGGTGTTCAACTTCTCCGAAAATGGTTTTCTCTTCCAGTCGGTCATGAATAATAACTGCATTTTGATCGTTTTGATGTGATGGTAGAGAGACCGTTTCCCCGACCCCATCCTGACTGTGAACCACCTAATATGTTTGGAGATTACAGCGGGCCGTCGTGCTCCCTTTGAGGATTACAGACATGGCAAAAATGCATCGTGATGCGTTCATTTATCAGAGTTTCTTCACACTCTGTTATCATGTCAAGGGTCTGACCTTGATACTCTGTTAACACCATATCACTGCACCTGCCCCCCCCCCTCCTTTCTGCAGCGGTGATGCTGCACTGTGACCTTGGCCTCCAATTGTTTTTGATTATTTATTTATATATTTCACAAGTCCATTATGCACTCCCTCCTCCCTGCCACTCCTTACCTTCATCTTCATTTCCTCTCTTCCATTCATTTTTTCCTTTATCTCCACATCGGCCTTTAGCTGGCTCACCCCTCCCTTTCTCCCCCCTCCCTCCATCCCTCTCTGCCTCCCTACTGCCTGCTGCATCCCGAGCAGCTTGCCGTGTGCATTATCCGCTGTCAGGCAGAGGCGACATCCCATCACGTGGCAGGTTTGGCCGGCTGACCTTGCCCTGCACTCCCCGGGATCCGCGCCGCGGCCCGGCTAATCCCGCTAGCGTGGCAGGCTGCGGAGAACGTGCCGTTTTAATTACCGAAATGATGTGTTTTAATCCCATTCACTCAATCTGATGGTTGGAAGCGGCGGCGATTAACGTTGTGCGTGTTCATTGTGCATGTGTGCAAATTCGGGTGAATTCGGAGGATGTCCTTAAAGCTAAATGTGGTCTTTAAACGGATCCTGCCATCTAAATACGTACAGATGGACACACCAACACACACACACACATGCATCCATGACAGGCTTGGATGTGAAGATTTAAAGCCGGCCTGTCTGTGGTGTCTCCCACTGAAATCTGGCTGCACTACTTAAACTGAACCCGGAGAGGAGTAAACACGGGGAAACCAGATGGTCACTGCTCTCAGCTCTGCCAGTGGCAGCCAGAAAATGATCTTTACAAGCAGGCAGAAATGATTTACATGTCGTGTCTGTCTGAGATGCTGCGTACTGTACATCAGCTGTTAGGAATGTGTGGCTACGGAATATGGATATTCCATTTTCAAATGTGCAAAAATATTTTAAAAAATCACACAATTTCCAGTGAGGTTTTCTCAGTTCCGATAAGATGCATGTAGGTGATGCATTTTCAATGCAATAGATGCACCACACAGCTCATTTGAAAGCCCCATGTTCCCCCGTCTCCATCACTTGTCACCGCGTGAGGCCCGTTCCCTCGCCTCAGACGCCATTTTGGTTCTGGTGGAGGTTTGTGTTTTTCACCCAAGCGCTCTGTGACAGAGTGTAATCAAATCTCGGGTCTCCTACACAGGACGCCAGACATCTCCCTCTGTCAGCCGCAGGAGATTTGTAGGCTCATCATGTTTTGGTGGAAGCAAGTTTTTCCCCCTCTATACCCGCTGCCAGAGGGGAGGCGAATTGGATGTGGATGGAAGGAGATGGTGTAGATGGTGGTGGAGAAAACGTATTAAATGCAACCCCCAGCAGTTTCCTAAGCCCACTTGTTTAGTTTGGACAAATCCCAGAGTGGTTGGTACCTGCCATGGTGATATATATGCTGAATTCCTCCATCGGGAGAACCATCCACTTGTTGTATTTCTTATGTTTCTGATTACTTTCTTAGACTGTTTTAAACCCCAACTTTTTAAATATATTCGGTATGGAATGTGTCCATTATTTGTTTTTGTTTTGGGTTATTATTCTGTAGATTCCCAGTGGTGTGTTCCTTATGGAAACAAATTACATTTTTTATCCCCCAAGCCCTTCTAAAAACTTGTTTCTGCATGGTAACTTTCTACAGTATATGTATACATCTATATCCATAGTCAGTGTCATCCATGACGGGGTTATTAACCATGTTTTATTCACAAAAGCAGTCAATTCAACTCTCAGAACATGGGATTACACAAACCCATGCTAACTTTGAGCTAGTGCTAGCATGCACACAATGCGTATCCTCACTGATTAGCTTGCTTTGGTAACCTGACTTTGCTAACAGCTAAGTGGGTGTTCCAATTTGTTTTTTGTTGGGTTTTTTTAAACGCAGATGGAGCCGCCCTTTAAAACGGAAACACTGCAGTATAAACTGGTGGCACCAGCAGCACTCAGCTAAGATGTCAGTGGCCTGCCAAGCCAAACAATGGAGGCTGAGAATAGTGTTGATCGACGGGGAAGCAGCAACCGTACTTGTGCAAGGCCAAGTTGTGTGCGTTGCACGGCATGCATCTGTTCATATAACATACTGTGTGTGTGTGTGTGTGTGTGTGTGTACTACTGGCTGGGAAAGTGTCGTAATGGCTGAGAATACATAACTTGGCCGGCGCATCAAAAGCAGAGTGTGACGTCGGAGCGGCTTTACTCGGGGCGCTCCTCACTCTCTGAACTTCCCGGCATCTCGGCTTGTTTACAGTGGCACATGCAAAACCTCCCCTCCGTTTCAAAAAGCCTCCACCGTGTCGTTAACTGCCTCCCAAAGGGAAGCCTCCCCCCCTCCCTCCCCCCTCCTGGGTATACAGCCTGTCAGAGACACAAAAGAAGAAAATTGTCATTGCTTTGCTTCGGGAGGTACTCTGTCTGATTCTGTTACTCTATTTGTTGCTTGTTGGAGGGTTTTTTTTTATGCAGAAAATGACACACTTGTAGTGGTTTTTGCCTCCTTGGTTGTTGCCTGTGTATGTGTGCGGCGGGGAGCGGTGGAGAAAAACAGAAGCTCAAGTCGTCTAAGCTTAAAATCAGATGTTAAGTCCCTGAGCAGAGGAGTAAGCATCCACATGGCTCAAATAACAGAGGAAGGTAAGAGCGGAGGGAGCAAAACAGGAAGAAAGAAAATTGCAAGAAAGTAGTTAAGTAAGAGGAAGAGACGATAAATCCTCTTCAAGTACTGGGGAGTCTCACAGGTTTGCAGATAGCATCTCAAAGGCCTGTCTGTAAGGAAAGTCCCACCCCCGACCCCCGACCCTCCGCTCACGTCGGAGCCCCCAAGACCTGTTCGGTTATCCGAGGCTTTCCAAGGAAGTATCCAGAAAGCCAGGGACTGTGCTGGGGTCAAACCACCTCGTCTGGCACAGGAACCGCTAGAAGAGAAAGAAAGCGAGAGGCAGGAGAAGTCATTATGTGTGCGGAGGTCGTATCTAGAACAATCCAGTTTTTGGTTTAGGAAACCAAACCGCTGACACAGGGCATTTATAATTCCTTCTGAAACAAACTCTTGTGTTTCGAGGCTTTGTGTCATATTGTTTTCCATCCTCAATAAAACTTGAAGAGCGATGGATGCGAGGCCACATGGAGGTCTTCTGCTCTCCTTCACATGGAAATATATGGAACATACCAGACTCTCAAATACACCATCCCACATACAATCCCCTGTGTTGAAAGGGGGCTCCCCTCGTCGGTGTCCCAACCTGCAGGGTGACGTTTCCAGGAAGTGAGTGATGATGAGGAGAACGGGGGAAAGGGGCACATTTCCTCCCACGTGCCCCCCTCGTGCCAAGAATGCAACACACATGCAGCTCATGTTTTTACACTTAGGACGGCGAGGACGAGGAGAATCTGCTCTTCCTGTTTGTTCGTTTAAAGTCAGATCTGAGGCTAGAGGGCTCCATGTGCTGTACAGTTTGTGAAAGTCCTCGGAGACGTCGGGGCCAGAAATAGAAAAAGTGATTGGAGTCGAATGTGGCTAATAAGAGAGCGAGAGCGTCAGCAGAGAGAGGTAGGCTTGGATGGAAGCGGAACATGATCACATTGGACAGGACCGAGTAGAACAAAGTGGATTAGAACAAAACAGCACCAAAAAAAAAAAAAAAAAAAAAAAACGGCAAAGCGGAGCCACATGGCTGCGTCGTTGGTTTTCTGTTTGAGTGCCTGTTCTCTGTTTGACTCAGACGCAAACAGTGCACCGACCAATTAAGTCATATTTGTAATATGAAACAAAGATTTCTCTTTCATCAGCTGAGGTGGTACGCATGGATTTTAAATTTTTTTTTCCCACCTCTGGCCCACATCAAAACGAATCCGTCTTCACTGGAATGTTTTTGCCTTATTTACAGCCAGCAATTACTTTGTTTTCTGGTGAGGGTTGTGTGGCCCCGTTTTTATGTTCTTTAATACCTTAACATATGCGCATATAAATGACAGTTTGCAGACCTCACACTTTCACACCAACGCGTACATGTGTACACAGATTGGCATGCACGCTGCACTGTCTCAAGTAATCCCCCCCCCCACCACCAAGCCTCGGTTTATCTCCCAAACAGCTTCCAGGTGCACTCAGCTGGCATCCATTCCTCGTGTTCGGACACACGTTTGTACACATGTAAGGCAAACACATGTTAACCAGTATGTACACGTGTCATTCGAGGGGCCAAAAAAAAAAAAAAAAAGATGCGTCCGCCCCCCCCCCCCCAGTCATTTCACCCCCGCCGCGGTGTGTAATCCTCACCGTATCTGACAGAAGGATCCTGTTGTCAAAAACCCTGAGCCTCTTTCATGGATGCCTAATAATGTTTTATCTCGCTCTGGGCATCGTGTTCACATTTTTCCCTGCATGTTTAAAAAAAGATTTAACAAAAAAAGTAACCCGTCCCCGTCCCCCCCTCACTACTTCATAATTCTTGTGTCAGTTAAAGGGGGCGATTGATATGCCGTCTTCCACCAGCACCCCCCCCCCCTTCCCTCTGTCTCTCTTCCTCACTCCTCCTCATCTCTCCCTCTTTTCAAGATCTTACATTTTCACTAAAGTCCCCTTCCCTCTGTTATCATTCCACCAGAGGCTCTCAAAAGGAGCTTTGATATTGAAAGCAGGCTTGGCTTGAAAGGCGAGGGTTTAGGGGAATGTAAATGCTGGGGGTCTTTTTAAAGGAAAAGATCTTCCAGTTAACGAACACCTCACGCTCCGGCACTTTCTGTACTGCTGGCTTTTTTTTCTTTTTCTTCTTCTTCGCATGTGACAAAATGGAGATGAAAACTGGATTCACAATTCTTTTTTTTTTTTTTTTTTGTCATTTGTATGGATTTGGGTCAATTGGCGTTGATTAAATATTCTACCACGTACGAAGGCATGTATGAGATTCTTTGCGCACGCCGAACCGTATTCCAGCTCAGGCCATGTGAAGTCGGTCACGGCTGCATGTTAAACCGGTCCTCCCGGGGGGGAGCTCGGCGTTTAGCATGTTAAAGAAGGGATTGTGGGCCTCCGGGTTGTCGCGTGCGGGGTTTCTAGGCGCCGGGTGATCGCTCTCCTGCTGCTGGTTTATGGTGTTGGATGTGAGGAGAAGCCTCACCCGATGACCGCCATATTTCAAGGTGTCCTCTCCGGGCTAGCATGGTTACGATGTCATCACTGATCAGACTGACATCACAGCCTGATGTGCTCGTCAGCATGTGCAGTCGGCGATGGCACCCTGCTGAGCATCCGGCAGTGAGTTTCTGGAGCTAAGAGAAAGCATCCTATGGCTATCCCCCGTCTCCCTCTCTCTGTACGTCTCCTTTGCACCCTGCCAACACATCACATTCTCCCCACCCAGACTCCCTGTGGCTCATGGTGCTACTTCAGCTCCCTGCCAGCCCTGCCAACTCCTGCTGCCCACGAAAAGCAAAGTCGGCCAGTTTGTCCCAGTGTGCCCTCTTACAGCTCCTCTCTCTCGTGATATTTTTTTTTTTTTTTTTTGGGGGGAGGGAAAACAGTAGTATGAAAAAAAAGTGCACTGTTTCTCCATTCACTCTCCCCCTGTACACAGCCTTTCTTCAAATAGCCCCGCTCCTCACTAATGAGCCCCGGGAGGACCGCTCTCTTCAGACGCCATTACGGCCAGCGTGGCTTCAAAGAGTCGGGTGAAACCATCGTCATAACTGGGGGGGACCCGCTACCTGCCCCGGTAGACATTAGCCAAATCTGCGGTTTGCTAATGGGCCTGAATGGACTTGACTGGAGAGCAGGAGTCGTGGGAGCTGGTGGAAGTTCATATCCTGGAGTCTGGACTCCCTTTTTATTATTTATATATTTGCTTTGATGTCTCAGTCGATGTAGATTTAGATAATAGGCTGTACTCACTGTTTACTCTCTGCACTTCTATTCTGTTCTACTTAACTTCATTTTATCAGCCTCTCTTTCCTTTCAAGGTCACAACTCCTGATGCAGATAATTCTATGGCTAATTAAAAAAACTCATCTTGTCTGCGATGAAAAGATAATATGATTTTTTTTAAAGAAAAATCATATATAGACTAAAAACTCTGGTGGTCATGCTGCTAATTCGCTGGTGTTCGCAAGCAAAATGTCAAGTTCATGCAGCCGGTCACCCGTCAAGCAGGTTAAATGAATGACGGCGAGGTGGTGCTAGCTGTCTCTCCGCCGGCCCTGGTGAGGTTTTTCTTTCTGGGATGGCTGAGTGGGAGTGGGTGGGGGGGGGGATCTGATACCACGCTGTCAGCCGCTCTGATCCCGCTGCATCTGGCAGGTGTTGGACCCAAGGGGGCGCCGGCTGCACTCATCTGGCCCGAGAGCTCTGCAGGAGCTGTCAGTCGGCCCGGCCACATCGCTGCTCTTTCTACATCCACAGCACTGATGTAGACCTGAAAGTCATCCCACACGCCACCATGCTGGATTGTACCAGGCTGTGCTGCGCTGGTTCTCAGGATCACAAGATCCTTTTAGACCTATTGGTCCGGGGTTGTCCTTGAAAAGTCAAACTTGACTTTATTTGCTGTAATTATTATTTATTCATTACAGCTGTTATAGTATAATGCTGTATATTGTGTTCCCTTTTTCAGCCATGCTAGCAGTGTTTCTTGAGGGATTACAATGTTGGTCGGACTACTGGATGGATTGATATACAATGAACATGAAAATTAAATATCTAGTCATTTTGAATGTACATCAATCCATCCAGTAGTCCGACCAACATTGTAATCCCTGAAGAAACTGTCGGTTCTTAGCAGGGACGAGATGTTTGATGCTAATGGAAAAAAAAAAAGCGATCCTTTTATTTGTGTCCTATCAAATAACTGTGAAGTATGATAGTGTGGCGAGGTGCACTGCCCTTTGCACCTTTGGCCAGATAAGTCATCAAGGATGCCCATCTCCAATCTGTCTTCAGCCCTCTTAGGCCAGCTTGTTTTTGAACGAATACATCCATTTTTCAACAACGGTTTGTGTATTTCCCACTGTACTGAAGAGGCAATTTCCTTTGCCGCTCAAGTGGCAGTTGTCTTTTGCCTCCTTGTTCAATTAGAGGGGAGGAGAGGGGGAGGGGGGGGGGGAAAGAGAGAGCTGGAGGGTTGCAGTAATACTTCTGGTCAAAATAAAAGCTTTTTGCGGAGACATCATGTCATCCATCTCCCAGTAAATGATACATCTTCCTCTTACAGCACTCTGAATGACCTTGTTTGTGTGGCCTTGTTAGTAGCGAGGGAGACTGCGGGAGGGAGTCTGGAAACGAGCCTGGTCATTGTCTGGAGACGCAGGCGGAGAGATGGAGGCAGAGATGAAGAGGAAGTGCGACGGCCTCGTCTCCGACCTGCTGCACTCATCAGGGGGAGGCGCTGTGGCACCTTGCATCTGATTAGACACTCATTAGACCTGACCTTGGATCAGAACGTTACAAAACAGCGTTGGATTTAAGAGGAGGGTAGGAGAAAAACACAGTTACTGTATGTGAGGGGCGGAAGCGGTTATTTCTCCCCATAAACATTTTCTCTGAGAATTACATTTTGGGATGGAAGGAAGATTTAATACGGGGTGAAGGAGAGCGTGTCTTCCCCAAAAAAAAGAAGCAGGCTAGTGGAATTTAATGAGTTTTGCGTGTCGGCTGGGGAGGCCCGCTCGCGCCACGCTAATTACGCTCTGTAACGAACTGAGATCTGGGGAGCGTCGCAGGAAGACAAAGGCTCGGAGCGGTCCAGCGGCGAGCGGCGGGCGAAACAAAAGAGCTGCATTCACACATTTCAAGCCCACACGGGCAGATAGAACTAATGCTGGAGACGGAGGCACGCTCCCCCCCCCCCCCTCCCATGTTAAGGGTAATGAGATGTAGCCAGAGATGGAGAGCTTGAACCTGACAGACGAGCCTCTCCATTAGGCTCGCCAGGCACGTGGCGTGAACTCTGGCGGTGGGAAATGAGTTATGTAGAGACGGTGAGATTGTCAGGATTATTAAATCAGCCTCTGTTGACTTTATGCAGTCCCGGCTCTTTAACTAGATCAACAAAGACCACATGTACACTGGAGGGGGGGGGAAAGCCACACACATTATAGGCAACACTGCCCCCTTTGGACAAGGAGGCCAGCTGCAGCTTCATTAAGCTGCCAGCGCCTGCAGGGAACGGAATACTCTTCCCACGCCACAGCGCACAAACAGCAAACAATCAGGCTGACTTTCAGCTGTGACTTTCAGCAGAATGAAACCAGCCGGCGTCCTCCTGTCCCTCTCCGTCTCACAATTTCTTTCAACTCCGGAGGAGAATTTGCTTCTGGCACAGTTTAAATGAAACTTGCCCTCTTACCGATGGATTCTAACCTTTAATATTCTGGCCCCCTTTGTTGGCAAGTGTGTATCCAACTTTTATCATGCAATATGTATCGTTATCACCCCGTGGCTCCCCGACCTTCACCGGGAAATGTTTGTGTTGTTGCTCTGCCCAAAAGCCCGAGCTACTGTGAGACGAGGAGATTGAATTTCAACTTTTGACTCATTACTGTTAAGAAATCCGGCTCCAGTAATTTGAAGTTTTTTCTCTCTCGCTCCGGTCTCGTGTATTGCCTTACCTGACATCATACTTTTAGTATTGCCAACTTGCAACAGCATTCAGACTCCATCAGGCCCCATCATTTGTGTGTGTGTGTGTGTGTGTGTGTGTGTGTGTTTACTACGCCAATGTTATTAAAGCCGAATGCGTGACTGCCGACCCTGTCCTCCGCCGCGCCTCCCCCGCTGTCTGGCGGTCCGTCTTCCAGCTGATTTTCCCGTGTGGAAAAAAGCCCCCGTAGCCCAGTCTGCATTCCTTTCCAATTAAGCCGCCATCATCTGATTCCAATTACTCTAATTATAGCAGCCGGGGATGGTGAGTGAGAGAAGGGCGAGCGAGGCGGAGAGAGTAGGACATGGCGAGCCTTCGCGTTTTTTTGTTTTTCTTTTACGAGAGCATGAACGTGAGTGCGGCTGTAAGGTGAATACGACGGTAACCAACAACAACAAAAGGGGGGGGCTTCGCAGCAACTGTTGAGTCGGTGTGGCGAGTAATGGAGGGGACACGCGATGGTGTCGGACCGCGTAATCACGCAACACGCACTTAACAAGGTCAGGCTAATGGAAGGTCGCTGGCGTTGTTAATCACACGATGACGCGATGGACATTAATCCCCTTGGCTCGTCTTGTAAAAGGACACCCTCCCTGTCTGAAGTCATGTTTGACACCTGCGTGCCCCCGTAGGGAAAATCCCTCATCGATGCGCAGAATGGCATCGGGCTCTCTGATTGGCTGCCCGTCTGTGCTTCTGCACCTCCTCTCTTCTCTCCAGATTTCCCATTCTGCCGAAAACATCAGAATGGAACCAGCCGTTCATTACAGTTACTTTCCTTTTTCATCTCTAGCTGATGCATTTGTGAAATAGTTCCTTTAACATATGTTTATACACACACACACACACACACACACACGTTTCCTGCCGTCATGTTAGGATGAAAGCCTTATTTGACAGCTGTGGCATCAAACGGCGGGCCCCCGTTAATGATGCAGAAGCTCTCGAATTAAAAGCTCATTAGATGCCGTCCAGATAACACGCTGATGAGCCGAGGCCGTTTGTTGAAGGATTTATAGAGCCGGGCTAGTGTTCCCGACTTTATGTTAGTGTGTTTATTGTGCAGTCTTGTGCAATGAGCCTTGACGTCGCTTCCCGGGGGCGCTGCCGTTGTGTTTTTCTAGTATCTTTTACCTGAATGTCACAGACGGAAAGCATCATTTTTATTTTGCACGCGGGCGCCGGCTGTCGCGGCGACGCCGCTGACCACCATGGCGACGCCGAATGATGGAGTGATTATGGAAATGCTGAAAACCCTCCGGGGACACGCGTGACAGTTAATTATCCGGAGACATAAAGCAGGTGTTGACATCAGATGACTGATTTATTTAAAGTCACCTTTTGCGTGTTGTTTCCCCCCCCCCGCGCTCCTCTCTCATTCTCGACCCACGATGACCTCTAGATAAGGTGACCCTCGTCCATCTCGCAGGAACGCTCGTCCTCATCTCCGTCTCTCTCTCTCTCGCTCTGGAGAGTTTGCTCGGCCCGTCATGTGGACACTGATGTCCCCGTCTCTGCTGCCAAGACCCATGACATCTGCCGACACCCGTCTCTGCTGGTTGGCGTACAAACCGGGGACTTCCCTCCTCCTGATTCCCCAGCACGCCATTCCTCATCCTTCACCTGCCTCCTGTTAGCCTCACTTTGCACTCACACCAGGATTGTTGCATTGTGGGTGTCGTAGTCATTGTTTTGATGCATGGGATCACTGTACCTATATCATTTTTTGTAGCCCCTCCCCTTTTCCTAGTATACACATAGCTGCAGTCACCTGAGCATCCATAAAAAGCACTCTGCCTTTTACTATATTTTTATTTTTTACTGCTTTCCTCTTGTGTGCCTCCTCCCTTCATGGCTTTGCCAACTCCTCTTTCTTCCTCTCTTTTTCCCCTCCATTGTGTCGGACCCTCCCTCTCCGGAAAGCCTGTAACAAGAAAAGTTTTTCACAGAACGGGAGCGACAAAGCCGCCGCCGAACTCGGTCAGAAACCCGGGGTGGGTCGTTAGTTTGCTTCCACTGTGTCATTAGCGTGTCCATAACAAACACATTATCTCCTGCTGAAGCCGTTCCTCTTCCAGGGCCAGTTAGGGTGAGAATCAGACTGTAACAAGCAGCCGTCCCCTCCATATAGGTCGACTCCTGCTAATGTGGCTCTCGCTGAACTTGTTCTACTGTGTTTGGAAGGGTCGGCAGAATCACTTAGGAGTAGGGGAAATGACCACAGAGATGTTTAGTTCGTGTGTTGTGTAATGGTTGCAGGTTGGGTATGATTAAGCTTTTATCACCTCGGGGGTTTTGCTCGTAGCAGCTGTGAGGCTCGGAGGCATTTCCCCTCACTGATTCTTAAGCCTGAAACAACACACGCCCGCAAGGAATCGTACATAATATGACTTCATAGTAAGAATTTTTTTATCGTATCCTTCAGGAAATTATGTATCCAGTCGTCTCTCTGTGAGTGAGTGAGTGAGTGTGAATCTCCGTGTCTGTCCACAGCACATCTGGACCCATCGGTGTAATATTTTTTCATGCTTATTTGAATCGATGTTTCAAGGAAAATATATTTTATTCACGCCTTCAGTTTGGATTCTAGCTTCTCGCTACGGATTGCAAATTGTTCCACTCTTGATTTTAATGCCTAAAGGTAAGATATGCATATATGTGTGGGTTTGTGTGCTAACAGAGCAAACAGCTAACGGACTAAACACACACAACAGGACTGTCAGTTCTTGAGAGGAAGCTGAACAGTCAACACATATTACACATTAAACTGCAGAGCCGGTGCAGACGGACGCATATGTTGTCAAGGCCACTGAATAATAATGGAAAGTCCAGAATGTAAATGCATATAAACAAGAGGCAGCTGTCATCAGACAGGAAACAGAAAGGGCTTCTCTGTCCAACACATGAATGATTTCTAATTATGTGGTCGTCTGTCAACAGTGTCAGGGACGTTTAATAACATGTGCTTTTTTCATTCTGTTTTGTTGCCATTTTTTGCCACAATCATAAATACATTTGGTAAAAAAAATTACAAAAAAACTAATTTCATGAGATTTTATTGTGGGCATGTTAGGTACCGAGATGCTACAAATAGTATTTATTTGCTTGTAAATGTAATTATGTCGTTAGGTATAATAACATGTTTACACCTCATTAACACTAGTGTTGATATCCCCACTGTTAAATGGATTTTTAAGTGTTGCATTGTTTCCAAAGAAATATATTCAACACGTATTGTATGTGAAGCTTTTGGGTAGAATTTAATCTTTTCTGGTAAACATATTGTTTTTTTTTACTGAGAACGCATTCAAACTGTTAATAGGAAGAAATATCGTATATAAAGTGTGTGCGTATTCTTTTTTTCCTAAACTAGCGGCATCAAGAACCCCTGTCTTGTGACGGAAAAGGGAACTAATACTCCACATCGGTGTTTTGTAATTGAAAATCATTGCTTCGGCTCCACCACTGAACCTGACTGATGTCACATAAATGTTGATTTGTTCTGAGTGGCTTTCCCCGCACAACACTTCCATTATTGCTTTTTTATTACTTTTGCTGTTGCTGTTTTCCATTGAGAAATAATTCTTTAATATATATCTCAATATTTCCTCCGCTCTCGCCTCCGCTCCGTGTTGTCATTCCTGGATGTGACAGAGCCGAGGCGAGGGCCTTTTTTTTTCCGCCGCGGTTTAAGACGTATGACGCCGGCGTCGCGGCGTGGTTTAAACGCGGCGGCCTTAGTGTTCCCCCGGTGAGCGGTGGCACATTAAGGGGTAACAAATGAGCCCGTGACCCGGGGTAGTTATCCGGCGTGTGTTTTGTGGAGCACGCTATTTGCTTTGCAGTAGATTCATAAGTGTAAATTGCATTGTGCCGCCATTCGAAGGACAGGTGATGGAGTGCGGAGGGGAAACAAAGAGATTGTCACTCTCCCGGTTTCTGATGATGCTGTAGTACTTTACTGAAGGACCCACACATCCTGCCTGTCATCTTAACACCCGTCGTGGCTCGTCGACATACCGTGTGTGTCCGCTTTCTTAAACTGGATTGAGCTGCGAGTGTTTTAGTGTTTGAGCATGCGAGGAAGAAGCGCACGCATGTGACTTCCCCTACTGTCTATAACGTGGATCCTATGACCCAGCCGGTCTGGTAAACACATTCTTCACACAGACATGTGTCTGGGGGGAAGAGGAGGCGCACTCAACATCCACAGCTACGGCTCATTTGACCCTTGAACCGTGGAGGTAACGCGCGTGACGATACGGTGATGCGGTGAACCCTGTCGAGGGTCTGGCAGCAGCATCTAATGAGGAGGCTCTATGAAGTGGAGGAGAGGGCATGTTGGAGACACATGGGCCTTGTAGGAGGTCACTGTGAAGCATGGATGTGAACTTAGAGGGGGAGGACCCGGCCTTGTGTGTACGGCGATCCCCTATAGGATGGCTCCTTGTGGTTCATTCCTGACAGAAGTAGCCGAGCATATTGTTCTTTTTAAGGCTTTAAAAGTTTCTTACCACCATAGAATGAATCCTGCAGAATGCTGCATCAGTGTGAGAGTTCTGCTAGCTCTCCATGGACTTAAATAGTGTTTCTTGGGTAACTGGAATAACTCTCCGCCAACTATCAAAGTCTCATTTTGGCACGCTGCCTCCTACAACAGTTACAGGATGTCATGTGTTAAGTTTGCTATTCGATCCCGTCTCTGCCCAAAGTAAATGATCAGGAGGGAAATTGGCGAATAAGTATGATGGTGATGTGAAAAAGAGAGGTTTCCTCTGTTAACAGACAAACGAGAGGCGGGAGAGAGAAGAGTGAGAGCTCTCTTCCGGAGTGAAAAGTGATCCGTGATTTGCAGATACAGCCGGGGTTTCCTGCATCAGCCCACGGAGCTCCTCAACCACAGTCAATAGTGGGAATCAAACAGCTCGCCGCCACTTCCTCTTAACACCCCCGTCCTCCTGTCCAAAAAACCATCACCTGCACTCTCCGCCTCCACGCGATGTCAGCCGGGAGGAATTCAATCTCAGAAATGATATCATGAATGATGCATAAGATGGGGGGGGGGGAAAACGCATTTACCCCGGCGACAACACAATGAGCTGTTGTTGCAAACACCGTAATGGAAAAATATGAAGGTTACAGTGATGAAAATGTATTATGAAACCTGGGAAGACATTCGAGGGTGTTGTCGACTCCTGAGCTGAGGACATAACCGCAGATTATGAGGAAATTCCTCAATAATTCGACAAAGACGGGATGAATTCGACTCCGAGTCCTCGCGGGAAGAGTACGTGTGCACGTGTGCGCCCGCTTAGACCGCGCACGGATGAGGTTCGTCCCCTTTTGCTGGAGCGCCGAGGCTGAGGCGGGTGTGCCCGTCTTCCATGTTAATAATGAATTTTTGATATGAGCTCCACATGAAATTTTAATCTCTGGAATATTAGCTCACCGAGGGAGAGACAAAATCAAATCAGGGGGTCGTGATTAAGCGGGCGAAGCGCATATCGACCCATTTAAATTCACATTAACCTGGCATCAAAATGTATGAGGCGTGACACTGATGGCAGACATAATTTAGTGGCGTTGCGTCTGTTTGGCGGAGTAAAGGTGCGATCCCTTCATCACATCATCTGAACCAGAGGGGAAATGACACAGAAATTATCATTCTGATCAACAAATCCCCTCAAAAGAACCAAAACATGCCTCGTGTAAATCAAAAGCTTGATACGCCGCCATCACAGGAATGATGAACACATCAGTGAGCCGCTGTGTTGACATTTTATCTCATTACGGGTGAACATGGGCGGCGGAGTTCGCTTAATTTTGAGTCAATCTCGCATCCGCCGCCCTGGTGCGAAAAAAAAAAAAAGAAGGACCAAATGTGAGTTAATCTGCAGTTTAAAATAATCCCTGGCACGTTCACACTTTGCTTCTATTTGAGTTGCATTAAAACTGCATTAAAAATGGCCTCACTCGTCTTCTAAATCAGCCTTCATCCAATGATCTCAGCGACACACCTGTCAGGTTGAGCTTGAAACAAATCTGTGCTCAGAAAGAAAGACACATATAAACTTTGAGCTATTTAAATGGCTTTCAATCTTTATTTAATGCTAGTATTCGACAAAAAAACAACAACATTTCAGTCGCCGAATCAAAATTCATATGAAGACTTTGCCCTTGAACGTCCTCTGTGCAGCCCCTCGGTCCTCCCTGTACCTTTCGCCCAAATTTACATGCAACAGTGCAGTGAAATGGCACATGGAAGTACATTACAAACACCCGTTTTGTGCCTTATGCCGGATGAATATTTCACCAGCGACGCCAGCAGAGAGGATAGGCCCGGGAGAGTTAGCAAAACCCAATGTAGACTCCTTCCACAGCATCTATCATCTCAGCGTAATGCGAAGAAAGACGTTTTCCATGAGCTGTAATTAGACCAAGATGACAAACACATGCACGCGTGTGCACGTGTGCGGTGCAGGGTCGTTCTTAAAAACCACACTAAACACCTCGGTGCCTCTGGGCCGCCAGGACACACTCCGTTGTCATTGGCTGCACTCATGGGAAGAATCCCGCAGCAGAATAATGTGATGTATTAAGCCGTGCTCCGCAGCAACGTATGGTAATTTGTAAGATTTGTATTTAATCAGGTAACATTGTATTCCAGCCGAATGGAACCCTGCGTGAGGAACCTCTAATCTGGCTCCCGAGCTTCATATTCTGATATTTTTATCGTCCGTGTCTTGTGGAATTCTTTATTTACAACTCTTTTTGCTCACGTGACAAATTTTGAAGCACTTTTTGGTGCGAAAATTTAGTTGAGCATCCTAATGCGAAGGATTCTTCTAACTAAGGTGATGTGAGCAGTTAGAGCCACATTAAATACAGTTTCTGTATTAATGTCATAATAAAATACCTAAAAGTGAATCCCTACTTTCAATCCACCCGTTTTGTCAGAATATATATATATATATTTTTTATGGTAGCCTTGAGTGGCAGGTAAAAATAATTCCGGTGATACTTTTTCAAAGTCTGATCTAAATAGTTTTATCTCCTTAAAAAAATGAATGTGCACTTCAGCCACTTTTGACCAAAATAATATTACAACAACAACAAGCAGGAAAACAGTGTTTTCACCTTCCAAAACTTTTTCTCACCTGATGAAAAAGTATCCTGTTTTTACCACATAATACTTCATTTCCACCTATTTCTTGGATGTAAACATTTAAGCAACGTAGAAAAATGACCCTGACAAAATAGATTACGCCTCTTCTTAAGTCATAAACACTGGAAAATGACTTTAAAATGAATCACCAGGTTTTTATATTTTTTATATAGTGCTTCTCAGGGCTTCCCCAAAATAAACCCCATAAAAAAACATGAGATGCTAAAGATGTAATCAGTAGCAGAAAAATAAGATTGCATTCAGTGCCTCAGCAGTGACAACTGTATTCCTGCACGGTACGTTTGCAGTCTTAAACCCTTTAATACCCATTTATTGCATCACTATCAAAGCGATGTTTAAATGACAGGTGTTTTAGGCTGTTTGCTCACACGTAATATGGTGATTAGATTGAAAACGGCTGCCCTGGGTGATGGCACGGATCCTCCACTTCATTTCCAACAGAAGGTTTGAATCAGGAATGTGGATATCGTCAGGATTTCGATAGAGGTATTCCAAAAATTCAAACAAATGACAAAAAATAGAGAGCAGCATCTTGGCGTTCCCCTCAGAATGACTCAAAATCTAAACATACATGTATTAATCAGAACACTTTCAGACTGCTATCGTTTGAAATTTTGAATAATTCTCTAAAATCAGTGCTTAGAAACGTTGTTCTCTCGTTGACCGTCCCTTCTTACTAATACAGGGGGGATAAATAAGCTGCTCTTTGTCTGCAGAAACTTACAAAATGTAATTTCTCCCTTCAAACTCTGACCCACACCATTAAACCCCGTGTGCACTTGTTCCAAAGCCTGCCGTATCTCATGTAAGTGGCTGCAGCGGAGGGCCGAGGACACGCATTGTAAAGTCCCGGCTGTGCTTTTGAAGACACAGAAGGGCTCGATGACCGCGTCGAGGAAGCGTTTGACAACGGCCTCTACAAAGGGAGCCGAGTGGAGCGACGCTGCCATCCGCTCTCCTCGGTGCCAACGGTAAATGTGGGAGCGCTCATCAAAGGGCGGCGAGGCGCCCGCCTCGCCTCGCCTGCTGTTGCCTGACCAGCTGACTAGCCGGCTGACAGGATGATAGCTCCTTTGTAGTGCTACCTATTTGTCTCTGAAATTTTCTGGCTCCTCCACGAATTAAACTCCAGCTTTTTGAAGTGGGGTTGCTGCGCTCGTATGCTTTCTCCCCCCCCCCCACCCTTTCTCCTTCCTCACACTCGGCTCGTCTTTGGACTGCTTTTTCTGCAGACTGAAGCAAGATGTGAGTGCAGATCTTCAGCCTATATAGAAGAGCACAGGAACGCTCCCTCGGGCTCCCGCAAACACATCCTCGCAACAGCAGCAGCTACTGCTTCCTTGCAGTTTTCCCCGACAACATGGAACCCCATTGTCTTTTCATTTAATTGTGCTCCTGCAGGCCGCTGGTTAGTCACACACCAGGTGGCGTACCTGAGGGGCAGCGGACGGTTGCAACACTCGGGATCGGCATCGGATATATATTCTCACGCACACGCCCTCGGACAGTGTGTACCTGTGTTTGGAGCAACCCTGTAGGGCCAATTACACATGCAGCTCTGGTGTCTGGAGCAAACAGGAAGGATGGAGGAGGAGAGGAGGACAAAGGGTGGAAGAGTTGATTTATGGAAAAGGTAAAGGAGGCAGCGGGAGGGAAACGAAAAGTTGGTAGGAAGAGAGGCTGTGGAAAGGTCAGTGGCATGAAAGGGGGAGAAGGAATCTGGGAGATGTGGGATGAGAATGGAGAGCGAGGGGCAGCAACATGGCGTTAGATGGAGTGGCCCCCGGTCAAGACAACATATCCATCCGTCCAACTTTTATTATCGGTTAAATGGATACAGCCCTGAGAGCCCCATAGGCGGAACGTGAGACTTCTAACGGCCGACGTCTCTTTTCCCTCAAGCGTTGTCAAAGGCAACAAGGGCTCCCTTTAATGTGTTATATCTGCCTGTCATGTCAGCTGTCTTTCTCTGCAGCTTTTCTCTTTCACCTTTTGCACCATGATCTATAACTCCTATTTCCTTCTTTCTTTTCCTTTTTTTCCTTGCTTAACCCAGATCATCGCCGCCTTCTCCTTTTTTCTTCTTTTCCACTAATACTCCCCCCTCCCTCCCACCCCCATAGCATAGTAATGTTCTCAGAAATTACAGTGAGGTAAACAGAGCAGGGTGTCGAAATGAAATAACAGCTAGAGGGCTGTCAGCTCAGGCGAGTGGGCCATCCGTCAGCAGGAAATGACACGTCGGCTGCCTCGACCCCCCCTCCTCCCTCCCCTCCTCCTCCTCCTCCTGTCACACACACAGTTGGACTCCTCCTGTCCTCCTGGTGGCAAGGTGAAGGAATTATGCTCATCAAAGGCGCTGCGCGGCCTCGAGCCTTTCCATTAGCCTTCGACAACACTGGTCAATGGAGGGACACACACACACACACACACAACAAAAAACACACTGTATGGATTTCCATGGAGCACACGCATAATTACGCTGCGATATAGCACATACACACACCTCAATTACCGTTTCCTTCCTAGCCTGACAGCGGAGCGCGTGCGAAGGCTGACATTAAAGGAAATTAAATCTCCTCGTGGAATGGGGCAGCCCATCTCACCTCCCGTCAAAATGCACACACACACACACACACACACACTGTAACCTTCTCATCTGGGTATTTAGGGCTTCGTGGTGCCGAACGTCATCAAAGAGGAAACTTAGCGAGGCGGCCGTGCATAGATGAGGCCTCCCCGCGATAATCCCCCCCCCCCCCCTCCAGCAAACGCAGCCCTCTACTATTAGCCCGAGCACACAAATTACCGCTTCACATTCCGCCGCGCTCTTTCACCGCGCCGAACGTCACATGCTTACAGGAGAAAGTGCCTTCATTCACACACGCTCCTGTATCGTTGGCTTAGCCCGGTGACTGAGTTAGTCGGTCTTTGATCCGGACCTCCTGTCTGCATTAGAATACCAAGCCATAATCCTGAAAAACATCGCTTCCTATTACCGACGGCACAGAAAAGCACAGCTGCGTAGCTACACACACCGTAGGGACCGAGCAGGAGAGTGACACGTGTGCAGATTTTTTTTTTTTTTTTTTTTTCTACAGACAGATTTAATTAAGCCTCATTCACTGCCAAATCCTGTGTTATACAAACTCTCGTGGGCTCTTTCTGAAGCTCGTAAATGTGACAAACCTGCTGAGGAAGGAGGAGTTTAGGTTGCCCCCAAAGTTAGGTAATTGAGTTCCTGGTTTAAAGGAGCGAGAGCTGCGGTGTTTTTTTTTTTTTCCTGCTTTCACATCGGGGGCGCCGGCTTTCTTCCCAAAGGCTTTAATCAGATCAAACATGTCCTGTCAGATAAGACGGCTAATTAATCAGAGGAGGGACCAGGCTTCTCCTTTGACAGATGGAGAGATGGAGGCGGGACGCCCGGTGGAGGCACTTCCTCTCCCTCCCCCGTAACCTCTTCCTCCGTCGTCAACGGAGAGCAAAACAAGGAAGGAGTGAGGCGGTGTCGCCTCTGGCGTCTGTAAAGATGCTGAAAGACGGTGTTTACATGCAGGCTGCAACTGAGATATCTCTGCGACCCCCCGCTGAGAGGAAGACAGGCTTCTGCACTGATGCTGCTGTTTGCCGCGCTGCATAAGCGTGTGAGTAAAGATCACTGAAGATTCATGTTTCTGATCTTTCAGAGGCTGAATCAACTGAATTCAAAGTCTGAACCAGTGTAGGAATAAAAAATATATATATTATAGTATACTGTATGTGCATTTTATCTTAAAGGAATACTTCGCCCACAAAAAGGCATTTGTACGTTGATAACTCACCCAGTGTTACCTTAGAAAACTTTATTTTTCTCGCATATCTCCAAGGTGAAAAGTCTTTTTGAGAGGGGCCGCGTATAAAATGTACAAACTCTCACACAAATCATGCCCCGACCCAACGTAACCACTCCGGAACTAATGGAATGAAACATTTTCTTAAACCTTAATATCATTCCATAAATCTTTACAGACGTCTGTCCTGCTAAATGGATATTTTTATTCACAAGAGATCTAGTGTCCTTCCTTATCGTTACATAATAAAGCACCACCATCGCACAATTAGTCCCTTTCAAAAAGGTGATGGTCCTTTCAAAGGCCCTCCACTGCTCACATTATTGATCTAAACTGGATTGACATCTGCTATGAGAGGCTGTCATTCAGTGTGAGAGCACATCTTACTCACCAAAACAAAGCGGAGATGCCTTTTTTTGTGATTTTTTGCCGTTTAGTTTCAACATGCCGGCTGCTGTTGGAGGAAAAGGTTCAGAGATGTTGATGTCGGATTAAGAGGAGATGTGATGAACGAGAGCTGCTAACGGATCAGAATCTGGCAGCCGGCCTGATTGGATGGTTTACTCGCTACCTGGGTGGGAGGCAGGATTGAATGCAATTTGATACGTTAGGAAAAAAAAGAACGTGATTAGGGATAAGGATGGCATAATGTAGTTTCATGCTTAATTTAGAGATTGGCTGACGTGCAGCGTTGACGGATGGCGAGCTGGGTGACTTCCACGGTGGCGGCGTGGCTCGGTGACGGATTGACTGGCGGGACTGGAGCTGCTGTTTCCAGCTGTTCTACTGTAGAGCTCGCGGGGGCCCTCTGATACCTCAGGCTCAGCCCACCACCAGCTGTGCCGCTTCGCCTAGCTAGCAGCAGCCTCTGGGCACAACACTGAAAACTGCTGTTGTACACCACGCACTACACGGCTTCTCACTCTCTATTTCTGTCTCCCTGTCAACTCCAATGTTCAACGAGGAGGATTTTCCAAGGCGTTCTCGCATTCGTCAAAAGAAAAGGGTCTCTCGTCGGCGTACAGATGCACCGATGCACCCTTCAGCGTCTGTGTGAGACTCACCGAGCGTTGAACTAACTCCAGTGTGAACCCGTCTGCATCGCTTTGAAACGTGCAGAGCAACTGACATGCAGCACGTGACATTTCCCAAACCGATGCTAGGGGGCGGCCCAAGGCATCTAATTTGAAGCGTAGGGTCAACAACGACCAAGCTGGTGTATTTGCTGAGTTGGCAGTGAGAATGTGTTGGATTTTCCAAAGTCAAAAATAATCCTCGCCCTGCCCTCTGCCTGCAAGGTTCTTTTTCCTTTTGATTTTGCTGTGTTCGGGACATTTCTGGGTGTTTCCCTGCCCCTCTCTCCCTGCCTCCAGCTGTCACTCATCAGCCTCTTCTCCCCCGGGGCTCCGTTCAGCCCTGGCTGGCACCGTAATCGGTGTCGTCTGAGTCAGAACCTCCGATAAATCCTCCCGTCTGGACACACATACTCTGCCCATTAGCTGGCTAGACTCACTCAACGACACTTAAACTGGTTTTTAAAAAAAAAGAAACGCAACCAGAAGAAGCCATACAATCTGTAACTACAACTATGTGTAATGATGTACGGCATGGGTCATAATGTAGCCTACACACTGTCTGTCTCTCACACAGAAAGCCAGAGACACAGCGAACTATTTGCATATTCATATGGCATGTGAGCAGATCGATGAGTGTCAATAAGGTCAAACATCATGCGAGTTTTGGTTCCAGCTGTGTGACGTGTTGCGTGATGTGCCCACGACGCCGATCTGATGCATATTTCATATTTCCTACACTTGTTGGTGATACATTATTTCTCATCTTTTCCTCTCCCCCTCCTCCCCCACCTCTCTCCTCTATCCATCCTGCCCTACTATTCCGACTCCTGGCCCTGCAGCAACAGGAGCAGGACCCCACCAACCTGTACATCTCCAACCTGCCGGTGTCCATGGATGAGCAGGAGCTGGAGAACATGCTGAAGCCCCTGGGTCACGTCATCTCCACGAGGATACTGAGGGATGCCAACGGGATCAGCAGAGGAGTCGGCTTCGCCAGGTACGCAACATTAATGATGCTATTATGGAAGCAATAATCGATATTTAAGCCAGTTAATGAGCCCTTACTCTTCACTTTTGGTTGTTGGGTCCGTGTCCATGCCCTTCAGGGTGCAGCCGTTACGAGGACTAATTTGCGAAATCGATTTGACCGATGTTAGTTGTGCAAATTCACAAATTCAAAGAGGGAGGTGCACACAATGGAACCCAAATTAGAACACATGCACTGGCACACAGGCACGCACTTGTACTTACTATGTGCATGCACATTCCCTCTAAGAAGACGCTTGTCAGATGAGTCCAGACTCCAGACGGTGGAGACTTTAAACAGTGATTTGTTTGACAAGCCTGTTGGATGAGTTGGTCTTTGTTCATGCCTGTGCATCAAAGTGTGGGCGTTCATCCCTACAGGCTCGTCAAATAAAGGTGTTTACTAGAAACCATATAGGGTTCTTCAGCTTGTACCTATTGGAGTATTCTTAGGAGTAGGAAGTACTTCAGAGGGTTCTGCAGGGTTCTATAGTATGATGGTACCTCTCTTACTGTGCAGGAACCCACCCAGGGGATTCTACCAAGAACCCTTTTTGTAGTCCAAGGATTTCATCTCAGAGATTTAATCTAGAACTCAGTTGGTTTTACCAAAAATCCTTTTCTAGTCCACGGGTTTCATTGAAAACCCACCCATGGGGGTTTACTGAAAACCCTTCTGTAGTCCAAGGGATTCATTGAGAAGCCACCTCAGGATTTCTACCAAAACCCTTATTGTAGTCCAAGGGTTTAATCTTAAATCCACTCAGGATTTACTACAGAGAAACGTTTGATAGTCCAGGGGTTTCATCTAGAACCCATCCAGGGGGGGGATCTTTTAATACTCATGCTTTCAACAATCCTTGAACTCTTTCTTCCAAAAATGGTTCTTTGGATGAAAGATACAAAAGTTACAAAGAACCATTGAAAGAAAATACTTTTTTTCTGGTTCTGGTTAGAACCTAAGCCCTCCAGGAGGAATCCTTTTGGTTATGTACACACCCAGGCATCCATTGCTACACTAATGGATGCTTGTGTCTGTACATTCACACATACCTGCAATTAACCCCATGTCCTTACAGCTAACCAGGGCTGCTATATTTCCACCACCGATCTTTACTCTCTACCGTTTTATTACTTTTTCTCCCCAGAAAAGTTTCCACTCCAGCTTGTTAATCCCCCAAAGTCATAAAGCGCTCTGTCCTTGTCCTCGGCAGCAGCCACCAGGCTCTCATTCCTCTCCACACATTCCTCCCTTGTTTACCCAGAGGAGGCCACTGACGGCCACAGAGCCGCCATTTTGCAGGGATTTTACTTAATCACCTGCTCTGGCTGAACTCTTCTCTTATTCCCTGCTCTATTACCGAGGGTTACAGCAGGACAGACGGGCACAAACACACAAACAAGCACCTGTGCACAAATATGTGCATGCACTTGTGCACATTACACATTAGCGAGGAGGCTCTGGCACGTACGCACACGGGCAGGTAGGCAGCCTCCTGCAGACCGACAAGCAGAGCACAGCAACAACCTGCCACAGGCCACCTGTTCAAGCAGCCCTCAGTGGGAGAGCAGGGGCGTGATGGAAAAGGGAGGCGAGAGAGGGACGGGAGTGTGAAACAATGGCAGGGTAAAAAATAACTTATCACGGGGAGGTGATTATGAGCAGAAAGATAAGGTGATGGGAAGGAGAAAGATTGAGGTATAGAGAGTGTGAGTGTGGGTGTCTGGAAGAGAATGAGTGGCGTCAGAAGAACAAAAGGTTTTATGTTGTATCAGGAAAAAAAATCCAGAAAGAGATTTGAGCGAAAAAAGAAAGTATTCTATGAATTGTAGTGCTCCCGTTAGCTGTGTCAACAGACAGACAGGTAGACAGACAGACAGCTGCTGAGGGTTGGGCCATGAGGGGCATTAGAGAGAGTAAACTGAGCTAAGTGTTTGTGGGCCGATCCATTACTGTTATCAGAGCCCATTACTCCAGCCCCAGCACTAATCATTGCAGACAGCAGCACCTGATGCCATTAACCGGCAGCACACAGAGAAAACTGCCTACCTTAGTGGATGGCAACCCCGAAGGTTGGTCCACAGTCTGGCTGAGCGGCTTGTTTCCGCGGCGACCGGCTAACAGCCTGTCTGCCTTATTTACTCTTCGTCTACCCACCTGGTTTCTGTCTGCACAAACGTGTTGGATCGGAGGAGGGACAGTGTTGAGGAGGAGGCGAACAATGAATGCCAGAGGTGGAGAAGAGCGAGGGAAGCCGACCATCCATACGTTCGTCAGAGAATCACACTCACTTTAAGATGCACAGCAGAAAACCCCAACAATATACAGATTGTGTTGTTGTTTTAATGCAGCACAAAACCTCATAAGTCATTATTTCACCAACTCTAAGTAGTGGTAACGATGTTTGTGTGTGTGTGTGTGTGTGTGTGTGTGTGTGTGTGTGTGTGTGTGTGTGTGTGTGTGTGTGTGTGTGTGTGTGTGTGTGTGTGTGTGTGTGTGTGTGTGTGTCAATGTGGATTAGGAGCTTTGTTGGCATGATTCTGTCAAATCAAGAAATGTTGCCAAAACACATACACACACATTAATAAAAATAAATAAAACATAGAGAACAAGTTATAATAAACAATTAAACCCTTAAATAATAATATAATCACATTATAATGCATCATAACAGTGATTATAAGGGAAAATAAAAACATTATCATAAATCTATGGTAATTATAAAACATTTTGATCCTGCAACCCTGAAAATTACTTGACCTAATAAAACATTATTAAACTCTTTATAATGTGTTATGATTATTGCTATAAAACTTTAAGAATATTAATAATACAGTGCTAAAATCAAATTCATGTTTATTGCATATTATAGACATGGGAGTTATAGAACATGTGACTGATCTTTTTTTCCTTTTTAACATAATATTTGAGTCTGTCTGTAAGGAAATGTTTTTCTTCTTCCTTTGTTTCATACTAAAGGCACAGACTAGTTTCACTAGAGCTCTTTTTTTTCAGTACTGACCTAAAAGTGTCCTCAGCATTGATTGTTAAATACTGGCCACTGAGAAGCTGCCATAGAAGGCTTCCTTGTATTTTGTTTTACTCTCTTTTCTTATTCTTTTTTCAAACTACCATTGATTTAAATGATTACCAATTCAATTTAGCCACAGTCCACGTCTTTTGTTTCCATGAAAATCTCCATAATAAATTAAATCTCAACAAACCATTCCCAGCTTTTATAAATGTACTCTTTTAATTAGCTAAATGACAGCGTTTAACACGACGTGATGTGTTAAAGGGCCAGTCGTCCTGATGAGTGATCAGCTGAGTCACATTGACTGGTTATTAGCAGTCTTCCCAAACACAAAGGGAGGGGGGGGGGGGGGGGAGATGAGAGAAAAGAGAGACGGTGGGGAGGATACAGGGTCAGCGAGAGATGGATGATGCCAGGAAGTGTGAAAGATTACATATTCTAAAAAGAGAAGTAGGGAGAGGAGAGAGATGTTGATGTGGATCACGGTGGAACAATCGGACGGGGAGAAAAGGAGGGCACGGAAAGTGTGAGAGATGGAGCGCGAGAGAGGGGGGGAGGAGGGGGGGTAAGAGTGAAAGATGGAGGAAAAAACCAAGGTTGAAAGACGGGGAGGAATGAGAGAGACGTCAAAAAGAAGAGGTGCAGACGGCTCGGGAGTAAGATGGATGTGACGGAGAGAGCGATAAAGAAGCTATGGTGGGGGAAAAAAGAAGAAGAAGGATGAAGGTGGAGATAGGAGAGGGATGAGAGAGACAGAGGACGGAGAAGTGAGAGGCTGACAGCATGATATGAGTATTCTTGGGAGGTGAGACCGGATAAAGGATGGAAATCTGGAAGGCAATGAATTCCGCACATTCCAAGAGCATATTACCATAAGCATGGACGTAGCAATCACTCAGCGTCCTGCATTTAAAAACTCATTCCAACATGAGTCCTTTGTGAGTAATCTGCATGCTAGCATATGAACTCGGCGTGCAGATTCATGTGATGGAGGCTATCACTGTCATAAAAATGTTACACAGACATTCATGTCCCACAGAGGATGGATTCAAATGACTTCGGTGATCCCCCGGCGTTCCCTCCGGCGTCACTACCTGCTTCATTTTTGACGTTTTTTTGTGAAATGTTGCAACAAAAAATGTATGATTTCCCTCAGATTTAGTGTTCACGTAGCCCTCAGGATGAGTTGGAATAAAAAGGTAAATAAAGTTACATCTATTCAACCTCAGTTCTTTTTGTTTAGTGCTAATTAGCAAAAGCTCAAATCAGTCAATAGTACAGTAATTAAAAGTCATTATGGGGACTTTTATTTTTTCAAATTGATGAGGAATAAACAGTGAAATAAATAAAAGCACAAGAAGTTCACGTGTGTTTTTGTGTGATTTCTGTGTATTCTATCAGATTAAAATATCTAGAGTCGGATTTAAACTGGCAAAGTTTAACTTGCTTTTATGTCCACACAGGTTTGCATTCCTCCTGTTTTTCTCTGTGTTCTTACTGATATACTGAGAGGTCAGAGCCCTCCTGCTGGTCAGCCGCTTGCTCTATAAACTTGTGATCCAGTTGCTGGAAAACTCCTATTCTCTCTCTAGAGGCATTACTATCCATACACATGACATTTCCCTTTTCATACCGTCTCCTCCCCCGTCGTCTCCCCCCCGTCGTCTCCCCCCCGTCGTCTCCCCTATCGCCTGTTCTTTCAGTCATTCTCGATTTCGATGACTGCTGCATAACAACTATTTCCCTTCGAACTCTGAATTTCATTATGAGCTTCTGACTCATGACGTTCCCCAGCAGAAAGTCAGACACACTCTGGATATTACTCTTTCTTTTTTTTTTATTGGGAATAAACGTGACGAGGGTTTCCGATTGCGAACCGGACACGAGCGAAGTTCATCGACTGCAGCTGTGTGCCGAAACTCACCTTGATGTGGCGAAGACGATCGCCACGCTAAATCATTTACCTGTTTGTGAACGTTTAAAAAAGTGCGTAATGCCTTTAAGAAACCTCCATTTAAGGCAATTGAATATATTCACCACGAGCGCTCTCCTTTGTGTCATCATTTAGTATCAAGGTTAAGCACTTTTTCTCTTTTCCTCAGGATGGACAGTCAACCTTGGATAATGAGTGTTTTTTTAAATGAAACCGCATCATGTATCCCTTTTTTTTCTTCTTTTTGTTGCAGGATGGAGTCCACAGAGAAATGTGAAGTAGTGATACAGCATTTCAATGGCAAATACCTGAAAACCCCGCCAGGCATTCCAGGTGAGTACCCCCCCCTCCCCCCTCCCTCCTTGATCCTGTACTTGCATCACCCCTTTCTTGGAAAATCATCACCCTTTGTGACGAGAAACCTCCTTTCTAATTCAATTATGGTAATTCCTCATCTGGGATCCGCGGGACAGCTTGATAGATTGTGTACACCGGCGTTTCTGACACCTGAAGCTAGCTGTCGTGGCTATATAGCTGAGTAGCTGACGGTTCTGTAGGTCTCTCTCTCTTTGTGTCACCATCCCTTTCTCTCCCCGGTGCTGCTGCTTCTGCTGCTGCAGGCTGAAACTTCTCGGGCAGGAGAAGAAAAAAAAAAACCCTTTTAATATTCACGCTCACGCCTCTGTGCTGTTCTTTGCAATCTACTTAAGAGCTTGCACTCTCCCCTCTCTCCTCTCCTTGCTCCTGCTCCCCGCCTGCCGTGTCCTCTCTCCTTCCTATCTTTCTTCTCCGCCGTCGCCCTTAGACAGTGGAACGAGCCGGCCAAGGAGAAAACAGGCGGGGAGAAGAGGGTGAAAGGGTGTCACGAAATGGAGACGGATGCGGAGACGAGGCGGCGCCCACAGAAATGTGTCTTTTTATCCGCCGCGTCCAGAGTGGCATCGCTGTCCCGAAAGTTTAGAACAAAAGGAGATGTTGGAAGCGGAGCAATTCTCTGAGGGAGATGAGGTGACAGGAGGCGTCCGCGAAAGGAGTAGCGAGCTGGGAGGAGGGTAAATATATGAAAGAGAGAAAGGCCAGGATGAAGAAAAAACACGCCGCCTCAGCACTTTTGGGGGGCAGGCAGGTCCCAGCAGGACGAGCGGGGGGCCAGACAGGGCGATACCGAGGAGGGATCTCCTTCACCCCCGTGGCAATTTTATTAACAATACTCACACCACCAAGCAGCGGGACTGAAAACAGACCCATAAATCGCTCCCCCCCCCACTATACAGTCATATCTCAGAGAGACTGGATTTAAGAATCTCCATATATGCTCAGCCACTGCATAGCCGGCAGCCATTAAAGGCAAGGTGAGTGGTTATATTGAAGTTGAGCCGTAATAGGAAACCTTTAAAGCTGTAATATCGGGCTGACCTTCCCCTTTAAGGGTCTATCTCCCGGCCGCTCGGGCTTTATTATTGTTAATGGATTGTTCAGGCTTGTGCCAAGCATGAAGATTTACTGCCCTGATCGAGGAAATCCTTCTGTGGAATTAAGAATAGTTAAGTTTACAAGGTCTGCTCTGGTCCGGTGCTACTATGGTCTCGGCTAAAGGGTCCATGAAATGTCCTCGTACGCCTGCATGGGTACACAAACATTACTGGCTGTTGCAAAAACATTTATTCTTCCTTGTTTTGCTGCCTTTTGTAGGTTTGAGGTAAAGCATACAGTAATGAGTCATTGTTGTTTAATAGAACATTGTTATTTTTATTATTATTTTAAAGTGATTCCCGTTATTTGGAAAACTTTAGGGGGATTTTGGAAACCAGGTTCACCTGGTGCATATTCAAGAACCTTGAGCCTTGACCTTGAGGTGTGAGCCGGCCCTTAGTCTGCGTGCAACGGTGCGTTTCAAATTCTGAAACACTTTCCCCGACATATTCTGTTCATGAATACTGATGGATTAAGGCCCACTTTGTTATTCCTTTGATTCTTTCCCCCATAGTTTTGGATATATGAGAGGCTGGGGGTTTGTAGGAGTGTGCTTTTTTTTTCCTGCTTTCTGATGCTGTCCATGTTGAGTTGCTGTCTGCTAAATGGAGATCACTGGACATTCCTCTGTTATCAAACTCAGATGTTCCTCTGAGGAGAACCCCAGGGCTGTTTCTGTTTCTCACAGGCACAGCCCTTTGTAGTGTGTGTGTGTGTGTGTGTGTGTGCGTGTTGGCGTGTTGGCGTGTGTGTTTGTGTGTGTGTGAGCTCATGTTTTTTGTTTTCTCACATTTGTTTCTGTTTTTCTGATCCATGCGTGCATATTCACATTTTTGCACTTTAAAGCTGGAACACAGAAATGCTGAACTGTGTACTGCCAGTCGATGTGTGTGTGTGTGTGTGTGTGTGTGTAGTGTTTGTGTCATGTTGGTGGTATTTCCCCAGAGCCCTTTGCTATGCAGGGCAGCTTCTTCATCCATCCTGCTTTGACAGCTCCGCGGCGCCCCCCCTGGGGGGTCCTCGCCACACACAGCACAGCAGGAGCGCGTGCGTGTGCATGCGCATGTGTATAGTTGCGTGACAGCCATGACTACTACACTCTGTGAGCCTTGACGCATCCCCCACGCACACACACACACACACACAAACCACACGAGCACAAATATAGTCATGCACCACTAGCTTTGACCTGAATGGAATGTCAACATCCATATAATGCTAATGAGATCCCCCTTTTTTTCCCTTCCATTTAGCGTTTGAAACCAAGTTCAAAAACACGCACGAAGTTGCTGTGGTAACACACACACACACGCACGTGCACGCCTACACACATGCAACACAACACTCTCAGCATGCATGCATGCACACGTGCACACGCCCTTCTCCATGTACCACGCTTGCTCACCAATCCTCTCAAGCCCCTTTCTGACAAGCCTCCGCATCTCCAGCTTAGCTACTCAATCACACTGTGTGTGTGTGTGTGTGTGTGTGTGTGTGTGTGTGTGTGTGTGTGTGTGTGTGTGTGTGTGTGTGTGTGTGTGTGTGTGTGTGTGTGTGTATGTGTGTGGACTTGTTCTAGCTGCCCTCTCCCACTCAGGTGTGTCCAGTGTGCAATACAGAAGGATATTGAGTTGTAACCTTTGCTGTCCTGAAAGCAGGAAGTAAATATCTGGATGTCAGGTGTGAGGTCATCGGTTCAATCCCACTGAACACGGGGGGGGATAAACGGAGAGGAAGCCACCATATATTGGCAGGAAGTTAGCGCTGAGCTGCGGATAAGGAGACAGCAGAGATCGGAGGAACGTACAGAACCGAACAGTGCAGAGATGCTAGCAGATGGCAGCTAATGGCGCCATAGACAGCTTCCATACACTTCCTGTTTAAATTGAATGTAATAACATCTAACTTCCTTGTGATTACATGAGATGCTGAGTTGATATACAGTGTGTGTGTGTGTGTGTGTGTGTGTGTGTGTGTGTGTGTGTGTGTGTGTGTTAGCAGATGGCAGCTAATGATACTGAAACAGCTTACCAATCCTTACTGTTAAGTTTTTAATGAAATCCCGTCTAATTCTGGAGTTCTCCGTGTGCTGTTGAGACGCTGAGAGGCGTCGTGTCGATACTTGCCGTGATCCGACATCCTTTACAACTGTAACATGGTGGAATTAGTGCCTTCAACATGATGGACAGTTATATTCTTTATAAGCAATAAAACACACTGGAGCTTGCCTCGAACATTAATTGGATTCTTGTCCGAGTTCCAGAGGAACAAGTGCATCGGCGCTTATATACAGATGCTTCTAATCAGCTGGGCCGGGTTTGTTTCTCCGTGAGGCCTGGTTGATATGAGAGGTGCGTATAGGTTTTGGTCTGGTTCACAGAGACCCCCCCCCCAACCCCCCAGCTCCAGCCCTCTCCGCTCTGCCCACGTCTGATTGTGATTCGGAGAGAGAGGGACATGATCGATAGCCCTGATGGAGCACTACAGCTGTTTAGCAATTCTGTGCAATGCGGCAGCCGCTCGCCCCCCGTCGCTGTTGAGCGTGCGTACGGCCGTGCACAGATGCAAAGTCAATCCCATGCTCCGCACTCGCAGGCTGGATGCCAAAACACACGTAGGTGTGTGTTTTCACCCGTGGACGTAGACCCACGTACAGTATTTGCACATGTCCATGTGTGTGTAGGCTTTCTGAGTTTGTACTTGGAGGTGAGGAGATGGGAGTTATCCTTGTTTTTTAAGCGCATGTGGATTTACTCAATACAAAATAAATAGAATTTATGAAATGTGACTACAGCAATAAAGCATGCTGAAGTGAGCCCAACAGGGACGCATTATGATTTACACTGCAACCCTGAGCACTGGGAAAGTCAAAGGAAGCGCAGATAAAAAGTGATTTAATCCGCCGGCTCCGCTGAGCCTCGCTGATTAAAGCCCCTCGTCCCACAATGCATTAAACAGCTTAGAGATGACACCCTATGGTAAATGTAATTTGACCCGGAGATACATTAGGCATTGTTTGGTTTTGGCAGGTGAGTAATCTCATGTACGTTTCCCGTATTGTGTGTGAGCGGCGGTGGCGGCGGCGGCGGCGGCGGCGGCGGAGAGGAAACATTTGATACATGTTACGTGCCGCTCAGGCAAATTGCTGCCCTTTGTGCGATTCAACCTCGTTTCATTGTCGGCAATCAAACGGCAGCTAAATAAACAAGAGGGTGTGTTTTCAGAAGGTGGCGAGACACAGGTAGCGTTGAGCGTTGCCAAACGACAGATATACACTTCAATGGATGCAGCGTTTCTCATGAATGTCTCACTGTGCAAATGGAGATTCGGTCCAGACTGAATTTGCCGTATCGCTGCAGCTTCTTCCCTTTTTTTTTTTTTTTTCCTGTCGTTGCCAATATGGCAGCAGAGCTGGGAGTCGGTTCCAATATTGTCCAATAGATGCTGGATAAATAATGGAAACCACATCAGGAAGTAGCCGCAGCAGCCCCGGGACATGGAACCAAACGGAAACATGCAATATGTACAAGCTTTACTGCTTTTTCTTTTTTAACAATACTCTGGCATTTCTCTCTCTAACTTTATCTGTTTTCACAATTTATTTTGAAACCACACTGTCTGACTCTCCTCACTCACACTCTGTCTCTCACTATTTCTAAGGTAACATATTGGCCGACAGAAAAAGCCATTGGTTTCATGGAGACGTGTGGGAACCACCAGTCATGTAAAGCACCTCCACACACAAGGCCAATGCCACTGAGAGGGGCTGAAAAAAAAAAAAAAAAGAATCCCCTCCCTGTTGGCGTCCTCACCACGGCAACGGTGCCGACATAGCGGAGACAGCCCACGGTATTAAAAAACGTCCCTCGCTGAATTAAAGCAAGTCCCAATTCACTTGGTAAGCCACAAAAAGCCCTTCTGAAACTGTCAGTTATACTTGAGTAATCCATGTTAATTTCTGCGATCCCTCCCACATTCCCCTGGCTAATAACTGGCCTGTCACCGGGCCCATTCCCTCTCCCCCGCGGCGTGTAGATTTACCCAAGTAGGTTGGCGGGTTTTGGCTGTCAACGCGTCTCAGACACGGCTGCCTCTCCGAGCGTGCCAAGACGCGTCGTTCCCATCGTTGCCGTCCTGCGAATTGTTCAGATCTAATGTTTCTTTTTTGAATGCGAACAAAAAGGTCAAATCCATTACGTATTGATAAATCATTTACTGTCGCCTGGCGTGAACTTGCCATATTTCTGTCCCCGTTTGTGATCCACAACGGCAGCTTTCCAATATGCGCCGCAGATAATAATTAGCCACCAATCCTCCCCTCTCCGACGCGCTTCTCAGGATATTGCATCGTAATGAAATCTGTCCTCTTACCACGAACCCCTTCCACCCACCCCCGACTTCACCCGCCTCCCATTACAGGCCGCACACACAGGAAGTTATTATTGGCATCCCCCAGTAAATCAGACAGCTTCCTGAAAAAGGATCAATTTCCCCCGATGCACTTTCTCATTATAACCTTATCTCGCCCACAGACAATAATCTGGATTTGTCACGCTTTGTTTGTTTTGCCGCTGAACTGTATCAATCACGAGCGGAGCCGGCGGTTAGCGCAGAGAGGAGGAGGAGGAGGAGGAGGAGGAGATGCTGCGAGTGGATCTGTCACTAAAATATAATGTATTCACCTGCTGCAGCCCCCCCCCTCCTCCCCCCCTACAAGCCCTTTGATTGGCTTCAAAGTTTGTTTAGGCAGAGGAGAGGAGCTCCGGCTCCTGGAGGGGTTTAGGCAGGAACGATTGACTTTGCTCTCCACTCAACCACATCTAATGTCGGAGGGTTACCGCGAGACGAAGATACATAACGAGGGAGAGTAATAGAGAGAGAATGTAGCGGGAGGGCGACGGTGAGAAATAGACTAGGAGCCGAGGAAATGTGACGGGGAACAAGAGCGGGAGATAAAAGAGAACAGATGGAAAAGGGCAGAGAGGGGGGAAGAAAGTGATGGGTGGTGCTGAAGAGAGAGAAAGAGAGGAGGGAAAAGTTGGAACTGCTTTCGGAAGGTTAAATTTGAGTAAAGTTTAGGTTGCCTTGCATCTGCAGCGGACGGGAGATGAAAGGACGAGTTGGGCTGTGCGGCCGCTGCCTGAGCGCGACCCCCGGTGACCCCGGCCCAGCTGTCCACCGCGTCCATCCCCTTCTATCTTTCTCCTGCTCACGTGTCTCCCGGCAACTGTTGTTGTCCCGGCTTTTGTGCTCACCCGTCCCTCCCTCTCTTATCTTCCCCGATGCTCATCTGCGTCCCTGGATATAGCTGAGTGCACCTAATATTAGTGCGAACAACATGAGCACCTGAGGCGGCTTTTATTCATGACCAGCATTCTCCCTCTCCTCTTTGTTTGATATGCATTCAGCCGTTTCATTGATGCCATCGCACGCCTTTCCGTGCCGCGGATTCACTCGCGGCGTGGACGGCTCGCCGTTACGACACAGGTTTTTAGATTCCCGCTGAAGTGGAGCGGCAACGAGGTCGGAAATATAATCAGGCCTTGTTGCAAAAATGCTCTTTAGTGTAAAATGTCCGTGCATTTATAATGCACCTTTTAATCAATCACATCTGTCACATGGATTAGCAGTATAACTTGTGCAGATGTTGATTAAGAACCCTCAGGATTTTTAGTGATCCCAAAATCTAGACATGGGACGATACGATGATTTAATTTCCCGATTATCCTGGCCACAATAATTGTGACTCACGATATTATCCACGATAATTATCGAAATATGCTTAAAAAATGACTTGTGTATGCACTAGGGGTGAGTATTGGCAAGAACCTCATGATACAATACGTATCACGATACTTTGGTCACGAAACGATACGTATCACGATATTGCGATATAAATAAAGATGAAAACACAAATACCTGTATATGTACATCAGATGATATTGATCAGAGGACAAATTGAGTCAAAACTATTTAATTCAAAACAGCCTCTCCATTTTATTAATTCCCAGGAAATTCACTGGAATAAATTGAAAATTGAATTGATTCGATCGATCGATCTTTGGTTGCAAAGTATCACGATATATTGCTGTATCGATATTTTACCCACCCCTAGTATGCATATCAGAGAATGCAGTTGTGGACAAACTGTTTGGAGTGTTTTGCACAGTAGTCGCTAAAGACTTTAGGAGCGTTGATTCTTTTCTTCCGGTGAATGTTCCTCACTCCGCATACTTCACAGTCATAAGCAAAAACCTCTCATTTTTCCTCATCATGCTCCTCTGGAGTGAACCGGCCTCTCCATCACCCTGAGGAACGAAGTCCTGAGATGAACACGTTATCTCCACGGATCCCGAGAGTCCGGGGTTTTAGCTATCAGTCAACCTAATCTAATGCAGAACCTGAGGCGATGCATTTCTGTAATATTCAGCCTCTCTGCAGATCCACTAGGTCACTGATCTCGTAGCCTTTTTCGGCCGGCCTGCTTGTCCTCCAGAATGAAGATTAAGCTTGCCGAGGAGGAAAATCCACCTCCGAGGTCTCTGTGGTATGCGAGCGATTCAGCTGGTTTTGCTTTCTGTAGTCCTCTTTATCTCCTGCACCTTTCATCAAGCTTACAGCATCGCGGAACATGATCACTCATAGCCTTCTGTGTTTTTTTTCTTCTTGCATTTTTGCACTTTGGGAAATAATAAGGCAAAGCCAGGTTATCTGACTAACCGCAACTGACCTCGAGACTAATTGTATCCTCTGTGTGCGTCAGGGAAGCGAAGAAAAAAAAAAGCAGGCATCAGTTACGCCCGGCCACGTCACTGTCACCGTCCCCGGGACACAGAGGGCAGTGAGATAAATCTAGCTGCTGCCCCCGAAATAGAGCGCGGCCCTCCATTAGACCAGGACGCGGGCTGTGTGGGAACAAGCAGAGGTCACTGTGGTCAGCAGAGTTATTTCTGTAGCGCCACCGGACCTGCAGGAGTTGACGCCCATTCATTCATCCGACTGCCTGCCAGCGGGATAGGGGACACACACACACACACACACACACACACACATATACAAACAAATCAGCACACCTACAAGCTCTGCCAATGGACGATCAGTCGGAGTGGGACCCATTCCATTTTGATGAAACTCACTGCCGCGGCATCATAGTTGCCAATTTCTTTTGTCACCTGTGTTTTGTTGGGGGGTTTTTTTGGTGCGTATTTATATGAGAGCCGCCTGCTGGTGTCTTAGCTGAAGGACGATGGAAACACACCTGGCTCTCAGTGACCTCATGTCTCCCACACACCGTCTCTCTGTCTGTCTCGTTTCCTCGGCACCGGCAGCCCACCGCCGTTAATGGATGGCGCTTGCGGTGTACTACGTGCTCGGCTTGTACGGGTGATTTACAGTACGGCTCACAGACGCGGACGCACACCTTCTGCAGTTGCAAAAAAACACAGACGACACACCAAAGGAAAGCCGACGAGCCCACGGAATGATTTCTTACAGTCTCTGTTTCCTCCTTCCTTTTTGTTCTTTGAGCCTCTCTCACTCCTTCCTCTCATACCTGCACACACACACACACACACACACACATCAATAGTCCATTAGGAGTGTGTTGCTTTCATTACCTCCAGCTTGGCCCTGAGACAGCCTTCAGAGTGGAGTACAGCAGAGTGGAGCTGGCCAGGATTGCAGTATATATAGTGAGGAGTCTGGTAATTGCCAGACTCTCTATTCTCTCTCTCTCCTGTGCGTCAGGTGGAAAGTATGAATCTGTGGTATCTGTGGTATCTGGGGACCGATCCCCCTGCTGCGCCGCACCGCATCTCGCTACAACTGTCTTTCCACCCACAGGGCATCAGTAATAGGGGGAAAACAGAGCGCTTAAAGGCCTCTGAGAGTCCAACAACTGCCACTCCAACAATACACGTCGCCATGGGAATGAAGTAAAAAAAACACACGGCAAGAGAGGCACCTGAAGATATATTCTTCTTAGAAATCTCACTGTTCATGTCTTGCTTGCTACACGGCTGCTGAGGTGGTTCTGTTTCGTCTGCCAGAAGGCAGAAGGAAACACTTGCAAGGACCTTAAATATTTAAAAATCCTGGAAAAGTTTTGAGTAAAAGCCCACTTTCCCGTAAATGTTTATGTTGAATAATAATAAAGAAGCTGTTAGCAAGAGAATCACGTCACAGATAAAAGCCAGTCCCAACAAGGCAACTACTTTGACATATAAAAGATTAGTATTTAACACAAAAAGAGTAATTTACAGTAGTTGAACAGTACAGTTCTCCTCTATTATGTTCTATTCTGCTCCAAACATTCATCAAATACATGATATTTGACTGCTTACAGGCAAAATAAACAACGGTGATTTATTTTCCTCGTGTCCTTGTTAATCATACCTGCCGTATAGAATATAGAATCATAACCATGGCCATTTTTTGTGGCCTTTACCAGCTGTTAGCATTAATAGAGGTCTTGACTTTTTTTTGTGCAGCCCTCTGACAGACACTAGTGATGATGCTACCAGTAAGTCTTCCCATTCACCGGATCCACAGACACACAGATTTATGAATTGCCTTGAGCGAGTCATATCTCCCTTTTAGCCCCGAGACGTAATCTTGCCACAGATGCATCCAGATCAATTTTTCAGCATGTCTCATTTGCGGAGCGAGCAGTGAGGTGGGGGGGAAGGTGGGGGGGGGATGTATCCAATTTCAGGCTGCAAAGCAAATGGCCTTGGACATCAAGGATTATACAGCAGATTTCTAAGTTGCGCTGGTATTGATCCGCCGTGCCCCCGGTGAACTCCACGTTGTACCTTCTCCATGTAAGCTTTTAAATGTGGCTGCTTTATCCCCCCCCTCCTCTCGTCAGCATCACCCCCTGATCTATAACGACTGACCCGTATAAATATGGCCTTTTGTTTTTCTCCCAGGATATTTCATGGGATGGTATAATTTGTAGTTACAGGGCGGTAGCTGGTGCGATTGGATGGATTCAAATAGCAGAATTAAAAACTTCCAAAGAGGAATAAGACTGTAAGCACTTTAATGACAGTGTTTTGACGGCTTATTGTGTTTCATTTTAATCCCTGATTCTGACAGGCAAAGATCTGGGAAAGCTCTCACTCTGCAGACGTTAGACAAGCATCTTTATGCCGTCTGCTCATGAGGACACTCGTCAGATATTTGCTTGTGTTTTGCTGTTGCGGTAGTAAATGTGTGTTGTTGGAGCCTCGCCACGCTACAGCTGCTCCGAGCGTCCAGATGCTCAGAGAAAAGTTTCCCATTGAAAAAACGTTACGTTTGAAATCCAGATCCTTTTTTCAGTTCTGTGCAGCCGAGGCATCAATCACGGGAGTTTTCTTCAGCGGTTTTGATGTGCTGTCCCACGCTGAGTGGTGTTCTCGACCCCCCCCCCCGTGACTGTTCTCCACCTCCTTCGCCAGTCTGAGGCACAGAATTAAAAGTTTGTTGTCCTGCCATTTAGCCATCTGTTCTGCAGCTTCCGCTCTCCCTCTCGTGTTTTCCTTTTTTCCTCCGTAACACTCCATTCACAGCCGTTCTCTCTGTCTTTCACTCACGCGTGCATTGTCAACCAGCGAACACTGCACGGGCACATATTTGAAGTTTGGTAATTGCTTTTGGAAAAAGCTGAGAAGGGGAAGATTGTTTCAAAAGTCTCATTATTCAACAATCCCCCTCCCTTAGAATGAAAGGAAACAAGGGGTTGAGATGGGCGTTGGGATCTGGTTAACTCGTCAAATAGGCCCACGATGTGGTAAAAAACCAACAGTGGGGGTTGTTAGACGTGTGCTAGTGAGGGGAGAGCGCATCCAAATCCCCCCTCAGTCTCACACAAGCCATTACAAACAATAGTGGATTAGCCGGCGGCCCCCCCTGCCGGGACGGTGGATGGATGAGAATGGGGAAGGACGACGGAGGCCGCTCCCTCTCCAGCATTATCTAAATAACCGGCCTGGGAATTCAATAAGCACCGGCCTCATCAGACCTCATCAGCTCTCCCAATTAAGCCGCGCATCATGGCGGCTGGCGGGCTGGTTGCCATTGGTGACAGATGAGAGCCGGCGTGGCGGTGGGCTCGCCTCTGCGGGCGCTGCTGTGCTGCCTCACATTCCTGACTTTGTTGCATGTGTGTGTGATTTAGAGGAGAATAATAAGCACCGATGAACATCATCAGTACAACTGTGTTATTATTTACTCTCTTCTATCCTTCCGATGAGAAGCCCCCGATAGTCGGCCGTGACTTTCAAGCAGGACTTACCTCCACCGGTGCTCGTGAACTCCAGCGATATCGATGTTGTGTGTCAATAATCCCCCCCCCCCACCCTCCCACATTACCTCCCTGTGTTTCCCCCTGGGGGTCGGGACATGTGGAGAGAAAACACGGCTCTCTCACATCGATTGGGACCCATTAACGCAGACTGGGAAAAACAAAGCCTTTTCATCACTTCTGAGATGTTTAGGCAAGGACTTACTCCAAGTTGTTCTGCACAGGTCAAACCTCTCTCTCTCTCTCTCTCTCTCTCTCTGTCTCTCTGGTTATCGCTCTCTCAGGAGGATGAAGCCACATAGCTACCGACGCTAGTATAAATAATGCTGAAGAGTTTGCCAAGCGCCTAATTTTTCCCCGAGAGAGGAATGTGCTGTTCACACGTTTGTTTTCCCTTTTTTTCCTGGAAGCAGTGGGAAGACTGGGAGGGAAACTGTAACTGACACGGGAAGGAAGCAGAGGTCAGATTTTGGCCACAGATTGTTTTGTTTCAAGGGTTTAAACCTCTTATTACCGTCTGACGTATTATTTTAGAACATTCCTGCTTCAACAATTCACACCCTATCGACCAGTTTGAACTTTAAGGAGTCAGGGAATAACGACATAAGCACCAGATATTATTCAGGCAGATACGTAATGGTTGCAAAAGATTGTCTGCTTTGAATTTTTTTTTTAATTCACTTAATTATGAGCCTTAAAATCTAAAACAATTAATGCATTTCAGGAGATGAGCTGAGAAATTGTGTAATTTCCTTTGAAAACTGTTGATATATTCAGCAAGCACCAAAAAATGACACTTTTGTTGTCAGCAACTTTTTTCTTTTTTCTCAGAAAGATTAGTGTCAACGCTGCTGAAGAACAAAGAGAATACCTAAGAAATGAATGAATTATGAGCCTTGGGAATGTCTGATGCACTGTTTGAAGTTCAGAAGTGCAGGGGTCTGTCAGACGGCGGCAGATGAGTGGGTTACCCACCTTAGTTTGGACCGAACTTTGTCTTATATGAAGACGGCTATGACCAGTCGAGACCATTATCTATAATATTGTCCAGGCATTTTGGTTACATGGCATTCATGGAGGATTAAGACTAAATCCACTTATTGTTACATTAACGTGAATGTGAACATTTTCTGCAAAACCACGTTGAAAAATCGATGTTTCAGAACCAAAAATATCAAAATTTCAACATACACGTATATCAGCATTGTAGTGTTTTAACCGCTTGCTTTTTCCTCAATTATGTTTAGGTTCAGGCAACAAAACTGCTTTGTTAGTTTTATGAAAATAAGTGTGTTACTTTTGGTTTTATACGGGGTACGAACACCGGCCTGCTGGGTGAAAGTCCTGTGTTTGATCCATCCATTCACCCCAAGTTTCCTACACAGACTTGGATTAAACGTATCTGTGAAACATCAAATGCAGAGAAAATACATTCTACAATATTAAAAACAATAATTCTCTTGTTTCGTTTTATGGAAATGTAATTTTCAGGTTCACAGCATCACTAAATGTTTCATAAAACAATCTAAAAACAAAAAAAAGAGGTTAGAAAGGTTTTTTTTTTTTAATGTAACACAAGTGACATCAAATCATCCGTTAGTTCAGCAACAGTAATGAGATTACTGAAACGGTTTGACACGTTTAACACATCATTTCCAAAAATGACACTGAGATCATGATTCGGGTTGGAAATGTCAAGGAGAGTAACAGATAATATTTTTATTAGCACCGTTTTCAGTGTGTGTGTGTGTGTGTGTGGGTGTGTGTGTGTGTGTGTGTGCCTGCTCTTTTGAAAGTGAAAGAGCAAACCTGCACCTGCAGCTTCTATCAACCAGTGGAAAGCTCCTTTCAGCACAGCTTTAATTATAGTCTCTGCAGCTCTGCTCGGCTCGGACCAGCTGGTCTCCACGCAGCCAACCAAATCTTCTCACACGCAGCTGCCTTCCTCTGCCACCGAGTCACCTGATCCCCAATCAGCCACGGTGCCACTCTTCATCGATCCCCAATCAGTTACAGTAAAGGGGAGGCAATGAACCCCCCCTCCCCTCCCCCGACCCTTCTCCCCTTATTAGTCCGGTGCCCTGCTTTCATTGATCATAAATCACCGTCACTGGCAGCATTGATCGTCAATCACCCCCAGTGACACCATCGATCCGGCCGGTCCCTCGGCTATAGGCCGGCCCCTCGGCCCACATCGCAGCCCGGCTATATGGTATCGATCCCCCTCAGATACAGTATCGAGGGCTCTTTATTGATAATTCATTTATTGTGCTGTAATTTCATTTTCTTTTCCTGTCCATACCGTTGTTACTGGAAGCCCCCACGGTGGAAACCTAGTTAACAAACACACAGCCATTCTTAATGCTCCGCCATGCTTCTCTAACCGATGTGGCTTTTCTTGTCTCGAAGCATATACTTTGTACAAATGTCATTATCAATTTGCAGTCTCCGGTAGGTTGAACATCCAGTAAGGACAAAGAAATATATGTGTTTGAATCCCTGGACCAGGAAAATCTATGAGAGGCAAGGTACCATTTAGCAACATCCAGTTTTTATTTTGAGTTTGAATGCTTGATGCAAATAGAATCTCTCACAATAATACCAAACCTAGAGAACGTGGACTTCCTTGCATCTTGCAGGGCTCAAAACTGATTTACACGTCATATATAGCGAGGAATGTGTGCCGTAAGTCTGGTGGATGGGCAGTTCTGTTGGATTACAAACCACCGCCACCCCCCCATCTGTATGATTCATCTCTATAGATGGGAGGTTTCACGGGTCACTGGAGGCGTTGGCAGTGTTATAATACTCTGCTAACAGGGACAGAGCTGGCTTCACTGTCTGGCCCACAGAGGCAGCGACCCAGACAGTGGAAGCAGGAGTCAACCCCCACCGGCAAAGTACACCAACAGCTGCTCTGACGTCCGTCTGCCACAGCCCAAAAACAATCTGCCCGGACCCGGTTTCATGCCACGGGGCCAAAGACACCTAATGAAGGAGCTGTAATAGGACTCAGCTTATCTTCTAAAACTGTGTCGAGGTTCATCTCCGCCAAGTCTCCAAACCAAACAGCCCGTCTCTGTGACGTCACGTCGCCTGTTGCACACTGCGCTGTTTTCTTAGCTGGGATCTCGTTTCCAATCCGCTCCGCGATAGTGTTTTCAATCGTGTACTACGCTCGTACAATTTCAGCGGCGACCACAGTGCGGCTTCTCGTAATTGCCGCCCTTGGCCAGCTGTGTAAAGCCGCCTCTCGATACCGAGACGTTCTGCAGCAGCAGCAGCAGCGAGAGGAGTTGGCAGCAGCAGCGGCGTGTGTGGGTTTCAGCATTAGAAACATTAGAAACATCTGCCACGGCCACTTTGAAAAGTGCAGCTGACTACGGGAGGCAGCGACACTGAACTACGGCGGGTGGAATGAATGCGGCGAGGTCTGTCTGTTTGGATAAATGTTATTTCAATATAGGGACGGAGGGTTGTGGGCCTCGCTCATTAGAGCTGGCAAACTCCTGCTCACTCGCGCAACTCCGTCTACTAACTGTTGCTTTTAGCCGTTTTGTTGACTCGCCATGGCAACGGCGGCTGGAATTAGATGATGGAGCTAAGAAGAAAAAAAAGTGAATTTCCCCGTTTGAAGCGGTACCTCGGAGCACGTCTCACAGGAGTTGGCTAGCAGTTGGAAACCCGCCGCCGCTGCCGCCTGTTTGGCGCTCGCACTTGCTGCTCTCACATTTTTACATGTGAGAGCAGATTAATTCAGAGTTGGGTACTTTGGAGGGCGCGAAACCAAGACTTTCATCTGCTAAAAGAATTCCATCTTCCATCATGTCATCCATCAGCCTTATTTGTCTGAATCCGATGTGGGGATCGGAGTGGGCTCAGCGGTGCGTAGACAGACAGACAGACAGACAGACAGACAGACACAGAAGGAAGGAAAGAAGGGAATCTGGAGAGAGAGGGGCGATGGAGGGAGACGGACAGAGAGAGTGAGAGATGGATTAGCATGTCAGAGACTCCCTACATAACATTACTCTTGTTAAGTGCGCAATAGCTCATCGATCAGGCTTCTACCGCCGGCATCCAGGGCTCTTCCCTCCACATCCTCTCCTGTAATCCATAAAATCATCCCGGGCTTGTACCGGCTGGCGTGCTGCAGGAGCCCCTCTATGGGGAAAGTCTGAGCGAAGGCTGATCAATAGCCGTCCAGCATGCGTAGCGGATGCAGAGTGAGAAGCAAGGCGTTGTTGACATCCTCCTCCCTACACTTATCTCACTCACTCATCTATAAAGCATATAGATTGTAAAAAAGGGGGGAAAAGTGGACGCCGCCTGTCACTTCTACCACCTGCTGAATCTCCCTCTCTCTCTCTCTCTCACTTCTTCTTCCTTTTTCCTTTCTTGACACCGTATCCGTCCTTCCATCTATCTCCCCCTCTTTGTCTCGCTCTCCTCTCGGCGCCCTCTCTCCGTTTATCAGGCCGTGTCATTGAGCCGTTTGTGTGCGGCGTCCCTGTCAGCAAAAAAAAAAAAAAAGAGAGAACGGCTGGCGGACTGTCTACATAGCGAGGGGCCGGCGTGGCAGTCGTGAGAGCTATCGACTGGGAACCGTCAGAGCCGTCCCCGTAGGGAAGCTGCCGGCTCGGCCCGCCGTTCTGAGCTCATTTTTGTTTTGCTCTGAAAATGGAAACATATCAGCTACACCGGTGTATTTTTGGTACATGTGCCGTCATATGTTTTCCTATCATAACTGCTTTATCTGTATCTATTTATAGAACACTTCCTCCTCATGTATCCGTCCTTGTCTTTCTCCCTCCCCCCTTATTTTTTTCTCCCTCTCCCATAAGACTCTGGGTAGACAGGTCAAGCCGGCTGATGGGAATCAGACAGTTGTTGATCCAATTAGAGATCCCCTCGAGCAGCGTCAGAGCAACGCAGGATTCCAATAAAATACTGGTCCCTTTTTCCCCTCCACACGTCCTTGCAGTTAAAACCACCCCGTAGGAGCCTTTTTACCCAAAGTTGTCATTGAGAAGTGGAAAGCTTCCTTTTTGGATTGACACATTTCGGTACAAGTGGCTGAACGGTTCTCTCTGTTCGTGCACACAAAGAAGCAAAGCGGCCCAGTTTGCCTCCTTGTGAGGAGCCTCTTTTGTAACCGTCTTCATGGTGGAAAAAGCTGGCAAAAAGCCTTTTTTTTTTACCACAAGAGCTACTTTTGCAGCTTGGGGGGGCATTCCTGCATTGATTTCACCATTCAGGCCAAACAGATGTGCAGTGACGGGACATTGTTGCGCCATAATGCACCCTCTTCATCAACATGTTATCAAGCTGGCCTTTCGCACACGCAGATACGCCAGAGAGGGAATGGTGAGATGCGGTGTTCGGGCTGCGCCAGCTGTCATCGCACACACACAAAGGGCTGATTTCCCCCGGATGCCGGCCCACAGGAAACAACAGCAACACCAGCCACTACTTATGCAACGCTGGCGCTCACAAGTGAAACTTTAAATAGCTGTTGTGATTTTCCAGAAGCACATCTGCGTGCACTTATTTGTTTCGTTTCGCAGGTGGATACGTGTTGATGACTGTCTCTCCGGAGCCAAACGCAGTCACGAGTGAGAATGAGCCAAGGCTTCTTACTCCCACTAAACGTCCTGGCAAACATGCATGTGCAATGCTGTATGTCTGCGGTCGCCCCTCGTTAACGTGTTTACCGGTTCCTACGGCAACCCACATAAAAAAAAATAATAATTATGAGTTCCCGTGGAGCACCTTGTTAGCGGCGGTTGTTGACCTCTGGCCATGAGCACTTTATGTATTTTTCCCATGATTTAAGATCGTTACAGGGGCAGCAAATTGGTTCATAAGTTAGATTCTGTCTTTTTTTTCTCATGCCGCCTCCTTACAAAACACGCTCCGTTGTACCGTTGTGACCTAAAGACGCAGCGTCAGCGCGCTGGTACGAGCAGCCAGTGGCCTAGTTTATTCTGGGCCCTGCCAGCGATGACGGTGTGTGGTGAGAGGACGGCTCTCAGGCTGGCATCAGCTTGCGTTGTGTGTCTGTGGGTATTTCTGCGTGTTTTCCAGGCTCTTCGGAGAGGAGTGTGTGTGTGTGTGTCAGGGCTACAGAGGGGTGAGTGTGATCACGGGGTGGGTGGGGTGGTATGAGGCTGTTGATCTTGGGCTGGAGTCTTAAACAAATTGGCTAGCTCGCTGTGGGAACTGGGGATGTAGTCACGGGGGTAACGTCAGCGTGCTCCGTGTCAGATTCTCCAGATCTCTCCGATAGCTAATTATCTCCCAGAGTGCCAGAGGAGAGGTTTGGAAGAGCTTTTGTTGTTTTTCTTCTGCAGCCTCTCTCTCTCTCTCTCCCCCTCTCATTCTCCCTTCCCAGAAACACCCTTCCTGGACTCTGATAAGTTTGGTCCCATCATAGACACATTAACACAATTGTCTGAATACAAAATATTGATCTCCAATATGGCAGAAAATATGAATGAATAGACGAACCATGGTGTCGGCCCGAATCATTTCATTCAACTTGTCAGCTCGTCACTCACTACCCTGTCAGTCCGGACAGCATTTATTCCCCTCCCGCCTTGTGCTGCTGCAATATCATCAAGGTCTGAGCGCCTCGAACACCTGGGAGCGGAGATTAAAGCATCAACAATTCTCTCCGTGGCACGGCGTGATGAAGGGTCCCGTTGCCCCCCCCTCCCCCCGGCAGACAGCTCCGCCATTGGCTCTGTGTCGTCACACGGAGCGGCCGTGTCACGGCGCTGCCAGGCCTCTAATGTGAATGCGATGACAGGGGAGCCGTGGGGTCCCTCCCGTGCCACCAGGTGCAGCGCTGGTTTCAGGTGTTTGGACAAGCTGGCTGTATTGTTGCTGAACTGTACAGCCTTCACAGGGAACGGGTGTTTGATCCCGGTGTAGATTCTCACTCTGTTCCCCCTTGTTTTCTCCCACGCTCGCTCACCTGTTCCTCTTATCTGTTGCACTCCCCCTCCCTCCCTTTTTCATTTTTCTTTCTGGTGTCTGGTTTCTCTCTGTACCTCCGTGTCTCTTTTAGTTTGTCCAACTGTCTCCGCTCCCCTCTCTCTCTCATCTCACCGCAGTCTGTTTCCAAAGAGATTCCGATCTCGCTGACGCAGACTGAAAAGGAGGACAGGCAGCGTTAAGACCCCCAGATCCCCCAGCCAACACAGCCACCCGTTTCTCATGAGAAAAGCTCAAGGGGCTGTTTTTCCTTTCTCTGCTTTTTCTTTCTTTCACTCTCCTCTCTCGTTGAGCCTTTCTTTTTTCTTTTTCTTTTTTTGTATCTATTGCTCACCTGCAGCTCAGAAGTGCCCTTTGGGAAGTTATCTTTATAGCTGCGTAGGTCATCGCAGCACTTTCATCAACCTTTTATCAGCAATCATGCATACAAAAGGCTGTTGATACAGAGAAAGCTTAGTACTCCTTTAAATTAGATTAAAAGCAGCTATTTCACGTCGTTTTTTTCCCCAATGGCTGCTGAAAGACACTTGTGTGAATCGTCATTTCTGTTCTCATTATATTAGAAATAGTTGAGATGCCCCTAGTGTTCACTCCCCGTCTATGACCAACAACACACTGAAGGTTGTGCAGCGGAAAAAAAAAAAAAAAAAGGCATTTCAATTAAAAGCGAATACGCCTGGTAAAGTGAAACACGGAGGAACTGCACGTCAGGAACAGGGAACGCCTTCAAGAAAAACAGCGTTGGCTGATAGAGCAGCATTACCATCTCAGAGGTATTTACAAGAGCGATTACTGTGATTATTATTTCAACAATACCCTACAATGCTCTTTCATGGGCTGCCAGCCTGGGCCGGGGTAGCGGGAGTCTGCCAACGTCGGCGGTCTGGGAATTTTTTTTCTAGGCGCTCCATAGAAGGGAAGCGAGGAGGGGAGGGAGGGAGGGAGGGAGGGATACAGTGTTAGGAGGAAAAAAGAAATGCGACGCGGTTCCAAAAGGGCTTCTGTCCTTTCCGATGGGTCACAGGATGCAGCGCTCCTATAATGTGATTTTTTTGTCCTCTCTGTCTCCCTGCAGCTCCCACGGAGCCGTTGCTGTGCAAATTTGCCGACGGAGGGCAGAAGAAACGCCAGAGCCAGAGCAAGTACCCTCAGAACGGGAGGCCGTGGCACAGAGAAGGCGAGGTAAGAGTTGGCCCCTGTGAACCCCAAGATGCCGTGCCAATTCTGCGAAGTATTAGTTGACTTCTTGAGGAGCAGGTAGCACCTTGTATGGTGGCCTCTGCCTGACTGTATGAGTCTAGAGGCGCCATAGAAATGCAACTACATTTACCATTTAAGATGTTGCACCAATGCAGGAGCTGATTTTACAATTCAACTAAGCTATTATCACAAACACCTGATTCATCCCGAGTTTTCACCCACATCCTTACTCTCCGTAAGTCTTTATTGATAGACAGGAGACCCACATATGCACTAAACCAGTTCCATTCCTCCATGTTTACCTAGAAGGCCTCTGAGGTAATGGTATTCCTAATAACAGGTCCAACCCTGCACACAAGGCCACTTGAGAAGTCGCCAACATCTGGCTTTATGTATGTCATTACCGGCCTGTCGTTTGTATTTACTCGAAGGTACGGGGAGAAAATAAGTGGTCCGGATATCAATCACACTGCCCACGGATGTATAGGTGCTGTCACGTAAATTGCATCTCCAGCCAAACGCCTCGCCGAACACGTTATATTCCCGCCATACATCAGAAACCAGATATTGGATACGGCGCCATGGTAACATATTCATCCGCAACACGTGGAGGCAAGGTTAAAGTCTCGAAACCAAGCAGCTATACTGGGAAGGACACGCAGAGGAGACGGGTGGAGGAGGAGGGCTCGAGACTGGACTGTATAGAATAGAGTGAACACACACACACACACACACACACACACACACATGCAGAGAGGCTGACAGTTGTGCTGAAGCTGCAAAGGTAGGTGAGACCGGGAGATGAAATGTTTGTCCTTCAGGAAAACTCACGCTCTGTGTGCGTGTGGTAGAGTTGCATTGTGTGCTACGAAGGGTCTGGTGGTGTATTACACTAGCTGTGTGTGTGTGTGTGTGTGTGTGTGTGTGTGTGTGTGTGTGTGTGTGTGTGTGTGTGTGTGTGTGTGTGTGCCTCTGTCTGTCCATCACATGTTCAGCAGCCCTTACGCCTATAAGCCAGTGAAGCGTGTTTAACCTAAATCACATTGCTACATCCCCTCTCAGGCCCACATGCATTGACAGGGTCAGCTCAGTTGACTGGAGGTAAAGTGAGATGATGTGTGTGAGTGTGTGTGTGTGTGTGTGTGTGTGTGATAACTATATATAGAAGAAATCCTACTCTGAGGAAAAACCCCTTTTATCCTTTATGTTTATTCTCCACCTGTTACCTCCTCTACATTAAACCTGATCAGATCCTACATCCTGTAAAATGTTGGACTTGGGGACACGTGATGCTAATTTTCAGGTTCATACTTTTTCGTATTATGGGTTTCTATTAGAACACATTAATGCTTTTTTTTTTATCATATTTTCTTGCTAAATCTACAAGTATTCACCCTCTTTTGTTTGTCCCAATATGTCAATGCAGTATGCCAAAAATACCAGGAATTTCTCCAAGACTCCTACGTGCATTTACGCCTATGGAGTCAATAGAAAGGCCCTTATATGTGTGTGTGTGTGTGTGTGTGTGTGTGTGTGTGTGTGTGTGTGTGTGTGTGTGTGTGTGTGTGTGTGTGTGTGTGTGTGTGTGTGTGTGTGTGTGTGTGTGTGTGTGTGTGTGTGTGTGTGTGTGTGGTCATTGATCAGCTGTGAAGGCAGGGCAGGGGCAGATGGGAGATAGGCATCACATGTTAGTCCGTTTATCAGAGCTGAGGCCATTCCTCACCTCGCTCCCTGTGGCGACGGCCCACTCCCTCTCTCCTTCTCTATCTCTCTCTCTCTCTCTCTCTCTCTCTCTCTCTCTCTCTCTCTCCCTCTTTATCGCTACAGTGTATCTGCTGCTTGTACCTCTCTTTCTCACTCTCTTCCTCTTCTTCTCGCCATCTCTCTCTCTCTCTCTGTCACACTTTGTCACCCTGTCTCGTCTTCCACGGTGTTTGAAGTCTTCCCAGATCCCACAGCGACATATGGAGAGAGAGAGAGAGAGAGAGAGAGAGAGAGGGAACACATTGCATGATCAGTCAGGAGTTACGAGGGTTGAGAGCTGCAGGGTGGGCTGGTGGCGAGGATGGAGAAATAGATGACAGATTTTCTTGTAAACTACCCAAAGTGGGAGTCTAGAAAGTGCTGTGTCTCGCTGTCTCATGCTGACAAACATATTAGTCACTGCATTTTTATTCACCGCACACACACACACACACACACACCATGGGTGTTCATTGTTTTCTCTTTTCACCAACACACACTCCTACACACACACACACACAAAAAAACTTTCAAAGTCACACTCCTCAAGCACCTACTCTAGGGGAATGAGTGAAGATGAAAAAAACATCCGGCTTTCCACTCTGTGTGAAAGCCTGACAGATGTCCGTGTGTGTGTGTGTGTGTGTGTGTGTGTGTGTGTGTGTGTGTGTGTGTGTGTGTGTGTGTGTGTGTGTGTGTGTGTGTGTGTGTGTGTGTGTGTGTGTGTGTGTGTGTGTGTGTGTGTGTGTGTGTGTGTGTGTAGACACGGATACGTTGGCTCGGCTCAGTTTTCCAGCACAAGAACAGAACAGCACAGGTGTCCTTACAGCTGCCTGATATAGGTCGTCCTCACGTGACCTTTTTTGGGGGATCTGTGTGTTAAACACTCGGATGCTTATCGTAGTTCATGTACACACACTCATTTTTTTAAAAAGCTGCTCTATTGGTTTGGTAAACATTAACATTGAAAATACATTAGAAAGAGAAAGTTAATTTTGTACACCCAAGAGCACACATGACAGGATATTAATGCAAGCTCATTAGTCACAACTCTCTAAACTTCAATTAAGGAATGACACAGAAGCAATTATTATATTAGTCACTTTTTGGGAAATGTTTGAGGAGAAATCTTTATCGCACTTTCTATGATTCTATGAGTTAATTATACAGATATTCATAATACAATAATACAATTACTTTATAATTGTTGGTAAATTACTGACACTTTTTGTGCAAGGATAATTAATTATTATAAATCCCATAGTTGTAATATATTATACATATCACATACATACATATATATATTTTTATAATTTGTTATAATTACTCTGTTGTTATTGTTTTGCTTTAACAACACACTTTTTTTGTAACTTTATAATTATGCTAATTAAGAAATATATATCAGCAATTATACTTTACCTTATAATTATCATAAATGCTTTCTAATATGTTATGATTACTTATACTGTAGCTATAATTATACAGCACTTTAAGCAGAGCATTCATTTAAAGTATGTTCATAATGCATTATAGATATGGGTATCATAGAAAATCATATTTACTACATGAGGTGAGGAAGTGTAACTGGATTTTGACCTTATTTAGCATGAAGAATTAACATAAGTCCTGTAGCTACTCCCTTTCTGAAAGTCTGTCCGTGGCTGCTTTTCTGAGGGCAAACATTCACAGGATCTGTTCAGTATCAAGTTTGTTTTTTTGTTCAGTCTTTAATCAAGCTAGGACAAAAAAAAACAAAAAAAAAACCAGCATATACAGACGGGCTCTGTCTTTTCCTTTCTCCTGGTTGCGGCCGAGCCAGAAGCTGACTGCATCAGTAATCAGTCATTGGCCATGCAGGGTTTCCGGTCAGGAGCTTCTCTGCTGTGGAATTCATCATGCAACCAAGGGCAGCACTTAGGGGAGATATCAGCCTCAGCAGACAGCTGGCCATGTCTGCCACCGCTATTAGCACCAACACACACACACACACACACACACACACACACACACAAATGTGCGGTCTTGAGCTCACATTTAGTGTAAAGACGGTGCATAAATGCAGAGACCTTCGCACGTACACCGACTCAGACATCATGAACACCGAGGGTGAAAATACGCAAATAAAGTAGAACCTTTCTTTAAATAACACGGCTGATGCAGGTCGCTTCATCCAGCCTTTACAGCTTTACATAAAAAATGTCTCTAAAAGCCTTTTTTAACTACGCATCCACATAAAAAAAATCTCTGTTTTTGTTCACCGTCGTGTGTTTGATCTAGGCCCCTCCTCCCTATTCCCTTAACGCCATAGCTCAGTGTAGGTGGCCCTCCGAAGCCAGAAGGGCAACAACAAAAAAACCGACAGGAGGGTAGATTAAGAGATGAAGGATGAAGAGAGGAAGGTAAGGAGAGAAAGGAAGAGAACACAAGATGATGGCGAAAGAAAGGAGAGGGAGGGAGGGAGGCAAGAACAGGGAGTGTGTATACATGGTGTGTGTGCGTGTGTACGCGTGTGTGTGTGTGTGTGTATGCTGATGAAATCTGTCGTCTTCAGCAGCCTCCCGTTAAAAGAAATCGGATTAGCTCTCCTCCGGGAGAGAACCTTCAGGAATGCAGATGAAGGATTGTAGCGCACAGGTCTCTCTCCTGGACTCGAGGAGGGCCTCACACACACACACACACACACACACACACACACACACACACACACCACCAGCAGACAAAGAAGTCTGTTTTCCTGCTCACTCCTTTCCTCTCTCCAAAGGGCATTTCTTCATTTCCTCTCATTCATAAATACATGATATCGTACGTGATTGAAATAGAAAAAGAGGCGTCCTCAATATCAATCTGGTTTGTCCTATTGACGGAGCTTCACCCCCCCCCCCCCTCATTGGCTTTGTCACTTGTCAGTTTTTCCAATTTAGAAAACGAGTTGATTTGATTATATTTATGTTGAACAAAGAGAATCGGGGTTTAAATCCCGTTATTCCCCCCAAGTACAATAACGGTAGAGCGATTTATCCGGAGGACATTAGTGGAAGGAAGATATCGACCGACATACAGAACGTAACCAGCACAAATATCACACAGTTGACGGTAACAGAGTGCTGTTTCATGTCCAATCACATCATATATAAGCTATTAATTCTCCCTGGCTGAGTTGTGAAAATAACCACAATGTCTGATTTCTTCTCTTCTTTGACTTTTAGAAGATTTTTGGGAAATAAAACAGCACATTTTCCAAAAAAATAGAAGAGAAATTCTGACAAAAAAACATTTTAATCGTCACATTTTCTCCTCCTTGCATTTTTAATGTTGTTTCATAGTTTTGCTCTTAATTTGTGATTAATCCGACATGTTTTTTCCCCTTCTCTTTCAGACTGGCATGGCGTTAACATATGATCCCGCTGCAATGCAGAATGGGTAAGAGCTGGACGGTCAATCCTTCCTTGGCACCATCTAACACACTCACCCCCCCCCCCAGTCAATACCGCCGCCATACATAAAGATTAATGTAGTGGCTGCACTTTGTTACTGTGTGATCAGGAGGATCTATGTGGACTTCACATATCAGGTTTCATTGGATCGGCTGAGAAATGGTAAAAGCTTACGTGTGTTTGGGTTTTTAATGTCCACGTGTGTTCCTGTGTCTTTATGTGATGACTCAACGGTGCCGTGGAAATAAATGACCCGGCAACATGTGTTATTTTCCCCCACAGTACCGAGACAGGAAGGAGAGTGTTGAGGATCCCCTTCTGTCTCCCTCTGGCCTCAGTCATTCACAGGAAGCTCCTCATTCCCTGCTTCCTAAACCACTTATCCCCCAGTGATTCAGAGTCTATCTCCGCCCCCCCCCCCCCCCCCCCCAAAAAAGGAAACTGGATGAATAGCATCAGTCATTTCACACAGCCTCCTTTTACCGCAAATCTGCCAAAAAATGATAATCCTGCAGATATTTGTGTCGAGCATCAGACCTGCTGGGAAAAGAGTTTTGACTTACTTTAATAGGAGGGGAGACGAAATCCAAGCTAAAAACCTGCATCTCATTAATCCTGCTTGAACGGTGATTCAGGGTTTTCATCATGTGGTTCATTTCCTTTGGTTTTATTTCCTCATTGTTTTGGTAAAAATGTGTAAAAAAAAAGATATTCATAACTGCAAAATCACAGCTTTATTTTCTTGTGGCTGAATGAAAACCTGTAGAAAACATGTAGGAAATGTTTGCTTCCCTTTGCAACAAACTGAGCTTGCACATTTCATGACGGCGACAAAATATGCATATGTATTTGTCAGGAAATATCTTTTATCAATGACTGGGCCATGCATTCTCTTTTTTTTTGACAAAGAGAAAGAAATCTAAAATATGTTTTCTGACATAGAGATGATTCTCACATATGGAGTCAGATAAACCCCAGAGAGGTTTCACTTAACTGCTGAACAAACTATTGTAAAGCTCCAAGACAAGAAATTGAAATACATTTGTACCATGTAAAGTATGTGTTTGAGCTGTTGAAGTGATCCTCGGCTCTCCGGGACTCCAAACTGACCATTTGGGTTCAAATATAACGTAATATGTAAAAAAAGAGGAGCTGCCGCTGTAGCTTGAAATTAAATGTGGGTGTCATCAACTGGTCTAATGTCCTCCAGTAAAACGGTCTTCAGCTCGGGTGACAGAGACCGTCGGGCGTTCCATTAGCCTCCCCGGGCATCACGCAGTCGTCCTGTTGCTTTAAACCTAGATAAAGCAGCAAAGCTGACCACTTCGCTTCTCTGCAGCTCACGCCGTTGAATTGCAATGAGTTTTCCCCCCGAAGCTCGGGCTGCAAGCGTGCTGCTTAAAGCCAGACAGGCAGCGGGCTGCGGCGTCGCCGAGAATCCACATTGGAATAAAAAAAAAGTGCTCGTACTTTATATGATGACAAAGCTCAATTTGATGTGATAAAACCAGACTTTTCAATCGAGAACGCTGTGAGACACTTCATAGAACTTTTATGTGGCGTTCGAAATACAATATATATAATATAAGTGTTTGCTCTGAACAAGCTGCAGGATAAATTGACACAGTGTGTGTGTGTGTGTGTGTGTGTGTGTGTGTGTGTGTGTGTGTGTGTGTGTGTGTGTGTGTGTGTGTGTGTTCTCTTTCTTATATAGACATAAAAACCTTAGTACAGACAAAGATCCGTCGGTTAATACACCAATTTTGTTTTATGGTAATAGAACTTCATGCATATATTATGTTCTATAAACCTATTATGGATTTGACAAACTAATTCTGCCGTGTCCTCCCTCCCCCTCCCTCCCCCTCTGTCCCTCCTCAGGTTCTACTCCTCGCCTTACAGCATCGCCACCAACCGCATGATTGCACAGACCTCCATCACGCCCTTCATCGCTGCTTCCCCCGTTTCCACATATCAGGTGGGCCATGATGTGCTGCATTATGGGTAGATTGCCGTCTTTGTGTGCGTAATGTGAGGGGTTTGCTTTGTGGAAGGGGCTGGAAGAGAGAGGAGGGGGGTGGGGGGGTTCTTTCTCTTCTCCTCTCATCGTTTCTCCGCCGCTCCAGCTGTGCTCGATGACATCTGTTTCGTAGGCGGCGAACACAACAGGCATCAGAAAACAAGCAACAACAAAAAAGAAATGGGATTAAAAAAAAAAACGGCTGACAGGGTAGAAAAAAAATAAAATCACCCATCACCAATGAAAGTGTCTCGTAAAAAAAAACAAGCACTTTCTTTCCTCCAAGCTTCCTGACCTCTTTTGTGCTCTCTCGGCTGCTAACGTGATGAAGGCGGTGTGTTGTTTTTCTTGTTGTTGTTGTTGTTTTATTTTCACTAACTTGGATACAATCGCTTCCTCTTCCAAAAGTGAATTTTCCTACATTCCTCACGGCTATGATCTGTGGAGTAATGAAAGGGAACGGAGCGGGGGAACGTGGAGAGCGTTGACCGTTTTTCTGCACATTTCACGCGGCGACCTTTGCCGGATCTGAACATCGGGGGTTCTCTATCGCTGAACCCCGGCTCTGTTCGGTATGCAGAGACATACGGGCGAGGAGAGAGGAGATGAAGGATAGACGGGGGAACTAGAAGGGACAGATGGAGGGAGAGGAGGACCGGTGGTGGTAATGGTGGCGATGGCTCCGGGTGGTGGAGGGGTTTAGAGGGGGGGAGGGGTGCTGCTGAAGGTTGCTGTGCCCGTCTTTGAGGCACGCTTGATTAAAACTCTGGTCCAGTACCTGCGGTGGAGGGGTAGGGGAGCGGGGAAGGGAGGGGGAGAGGACCAGGGCGCGTCTCTAATCCGCTCTCGGAAGGCTTCCCAAATTGATTTATCAAAAACAATGGCCAGGCTTTTGAGGAATATTAATCCTCACAGTTCCAATATCGGGCAGCTCTGCCACCGCTTCCTGTAATATTGCCCTTCAGCCAGTCACGGCAGGAAGGTGAGTCCTTCATCTTGTGTGCAAGTACAAAGAGACAGTGGGAAAAGAAAAGAGAGGACGAGCCTTTAAGACGGAAACTATTGCCTTTGTAATTAAAATCTCAAGGTGCATCGACACCGCTGTAAATGTCATTCCTGGAGCAACTGTTTTGTTTTTGGCGGCATTGATTTATCAAATCTGCAAATGACCCTTTCAAGTCTCCAGTGAGCTTGAACGATGATTGGCTTTGTTTCCTGGAAAAACAGCTTTGATGATCCACATGACAGGAGCCAGCCGAGGCCAGATCTCTACCAAGATCTAGTGCCGCCAGCAAGCCATGGCCTGGTTTACATCACTGGCTCCGCAGACTGGCTGACTAAATATGTGGCTGGCTGGCTTGCTAACTGGCTAACTGGCCGGGTGGGTCGATGGCCAACTGGCAACCGATTGATCATTTGTTTTTGCCTTTTGGCTGCGAGGCTGTTTTCAATGGTAACACAAGCTGTGAAGTTCAGCCAGAGGTAGGGAGCCTCTTAGGTCATGAACGTTATACCTTTCAACTCTATTAGAGACGCTTCAGGTCCGAAAAATCCAAGTTTCATCTCAACATAAGAAGCAAACCCTCATGTGTCTCTGAAGGCCATTTTACATTCAAACCTCTGTTTTCTTCCTGTTCCTGTCTGGTTAATTATCTATAATTTTACCATCATTTTCACCAGATAAATGAGCCGTAGTGGCAAAATATAATATCAAATTGTCCGGCAACAGTCAAACAACTTTAAACCTATATATGCTGACCTACAACAATCCAATCAGATGCTGGCGTTGTGAGGAAGCAGGTCTGAATATTTTACAGTCCAGAAGATAATGGAAAATTACATTTGGAAGCCAGTTTGTGCTGCCCTCAGTCTGCCTTCTGCCCGTGCAAATGATTTATTTAAGGTGAACCTGCAGACAGTTTGAAAGATTGGTCTAATCTCTGTCAGTTATGAGAGACATGGTGCGACGGTAAATCGTTAACCTGACCCGCCAAGTCGTTGGAGGAAGAATGAAAACGTCTTTTCCATCAAAAAAAAAATCTTCCGTGCCGTTCTTTGCTCTTTTGTCAACAACTGATTCATCTACTCTTACCGCTTTGGGAGCCGCCATTGTTGTTTAGATGGAGCAGTCACCTCTCTGTCGCCTTGCCAACACTTAAGCCACGCCCAGTAGCTCCTCCCAGGATGCTGACTGGATTTTTTAAATAAACCGGATCACTACAATGGAGACAAAAACATGAAATACACGTTTAGCATTATATACCATCTCCCGTGTATTCATTTATGTCGTATTCTTGCAGGATTTTGTTCCTAAATTTTCCCACACCGCCAGATAATCATCCGAAACCACCGTGTTTTTGAACATTAAGGGCCCTCGAGTCCGACCTCAGTCTATCAAATACATCACACGACGGTCATGTCGTATCTCGCATGAATACGAGTGATTAAAGATAAGCCGTCTCTGTGTATGTCTGCTGTCCCGTTCAGCTGGGGAGAACAAACACCGCCGCGTATAAACAAACACACTTGGCATCGCGGCGTGGAATAGCCGGGGCTTGTTTAGGTGCCGATCCAAATCACGCGTTTGGGCTGGCACGGCGGATTGATTGCTCTTATAGCAGATTATTCCGTGTTTGTCTTTGTTTAATCTAATCATTTTACCGGGATCAGTGGCCAGCCTGTGTGTTTGTCTGCTACAAGCTGTCTGATTCCTCCTCTCTCCAGCACATCTAAAGCCCCCCCCACAAGTCTCTTGATCATTGTCGCTGTCATTGTTTCACCTTCTCTGTAACTTTCCCACCTACATATGTGAATATGCATATCTGTATGTATTCCCCCTCTGGTAATAGCTTGGCATTCCTCTGAAACAAAGAAGAAAAACGCATTAATTTTACTTTTTTTTTACTTAAATAAGTCGACTGGCTGCCTGTCTGAATTTTCACTCTGTTTCACCCTCTTGCAACAGCACTGGGTACGCCATTAACCATATTATTATAATAGAGAAGGAAGCTAATTTATGGTCTCCGTGCACAAGTCACACTGTTGGCAATAATGAGAAGGCAGGAGGGAGATTTGCTGCCTCCAGACTTTCAAATTTTTATTCTTTGGCACAAATGAATCTGTGTAAAGTTCAGCCGTTTTGGTGCATTGAAACCAAGGCAATCACTTTAAAAAAAACCTCCAGACTCGAGAGCGTTTGAACATATTGTGAATATTTGAACGGCGTTTATTGCTGGATGGGGGATTACTGCTTGGATCTGACTTGAGATTGTGGAAAAATTGTCAACATGGTTTCACATTTGATGTGTTTTTTTCTTTCTCCTCAGGTCCAGAGTACGTCATGGATGCCTCATCAACAATATGTTATGCAACCTACAGTAAGTACTCTACCGTTCACCTGCAGCAGCTGCCTTTGGCTTCCTGTCGGGGGCCCGAACTTAGCCTTCAGTTCTTCTCCTGTCTGCAGCGTTTCGCTTTCCCTTAAGGTTTTAAGGAGGAACTCGTTAAAAGTTTCACGTGCATGCTGAAAATAGTTCACAGCGTTGAGGCTTCTATTATATTTAGAGCAATACGAATCAGAAAAATAGGTCTAATGTTGGACCTACTAAATTGCATACATGCACATACCGTTGCAGCACCACATGAAAACGTCTTCTAGCCCAACGATTACACCACTTCCTGTCCTGCAACTACGATACACAGCTCTATAAAGGCATCCCATTCTGATAACCACCATGTTTCCATCCTTCTTAAGTATCCAAACACAGGAGTTTATAGGTGTTGGATGTGCCAGGAAGCGATTCAGCATCATTTGCACAATACAGACAGGCTTGCAGACTGTTGCTCTGGGTTACCAGTCCAGACAGCAGACACGGGGGAAAATTAATATTAATTAGTTCAGCGGCAACACAGCCTGCCACAGTAGAGCCGAGGTGGTGCCGTTGTATCCAATGGCATTCAGTCACTAGTTGAGTCCAAGATGTTTGTTTTTATTTCTCAGGTAACCCAGTCCACAAAAAAAATCCATACTTATGAGTTATTTAGTGTTTTAAAATCATCTTTTACTACTTGTCGTGAAATTTGATAGATGTTCCATTTTTTATGTACAGAAGTCTTAATAGCTCAGTGTTTATTTAGATGTTTGGATGTTTTCTGCAGCGTACCAACAGTGTTGTTTGGAATACATCCCAGATTTGTCCCCCTAATGTTGTAGCAACAAAGAGCATTAGCGGTCGAGTAAATTGTTTTACGGCGGAGCTTTAACTGATCCTACCTCCACGAGTGTTCTCGTTTTGTTGCTTGGAGGTTTTTAATCATTCTGCCGGAGGGCTTTAATGTTTGCTCGAGGCTTTTTCTCGTGGCCCCCGAAGCACTGAACCAGACGAGGGCACATGCATTTGATTCTTTACAATCGTCAAACACTCGCACCGTTCCGCAGACACAAATTAGCTAAATAGACTGCTTACTTAAAGTGCGCTACAGAGCGGCGCCCTGCAGTCCAATACCGGATAATGTAATGTTTTAGTAATTCATATTATTACAAAAACGTGTGCGATAGTACTATGAAGTGCGTTATATTTCAGTCCATAGCCAGCATGTAGATATGGTATCATTTTACTGATGCAGGAACTTATTTAACGAGTTATTTTTTTTGCCGATAAATCACACAGTGGCATGATTCAACTCAGTTCATTATTCTGTTGTAATGATTGGATGAATATGCATGCAGGTGAATAGGTAACAACTTACTATTAGGATTAATGACAATATTCGTGAAGTGCAGTGTTAAACACAAACTGTAGTACAAACACTGTATAATTAGTAAATATCAACATGAAAGTCCTGATAAGATAATTGTTATGAACTATTTTTAGTTATTATTCAAGAATAAACAGTCATTCCATCACTATAGTCGTATATTTAAATATGTTTTATGGATTATTATCTCTAATTGTTTCTCACATGAATGAATTGTGTTACCCTTAGTGAGTTGTGTAGTTTCGACAAATAGAACAAACTGTTCCTGTTGATCTTCATTGAAATTGAAATGCTGTTTGCTTCATGGAACAGCGTTGTTAGCGACGATCCAAAAAAACCAACTCCCAGCTCGTCCCTGCGATGGAGCAGATTGGGGGGAACAATGGACTCTGCAGCCGAGCGTCCAGCTCTCCCTCGGTGGAGGAGTGCTCAACCAGCTGTGTGGCTCCCCGCTGTGGCCATTTACCACTCAGTCCTACCCATCTCACTTCCACTCCCGCTGTGGGACAGTGAACATGTAATCCGGTCGCAGCGGGTCACCGGCTCGGCAGACAAACGCACACACATGCACCACGCCCAGCTGCAGCTCCACGCCGCTCAGCCACGCGACCTCCTGCCTGTCCTGCGAGTGTCTTAACTCACCCGGCCTTCCCTTCCCTTCCCTGTCAGCGTCTGCACTTCCCCGCCGATGCTTGTTTCACACGGGATCCGAGTTGCTGCCGCGTGGAGGATTATTACATTTTCAAAGACTTGTGTGCAATTGTGTATCTCTGTATAGACATAAGCACATGAATATACCAGAGTTCGTCAACGTTTTCAGGACGCCCTAAGGCTGATAGTGACATAGTGACCTGGTGGAGGGGCCAATAATAATGTGTAGTGCAGCCTATAGTGCCATTGATAAAAGCTATGTATACAATGCTAATAATAATTAATATATTTATAGAACATATTTTAATTCTAAATTGCAATTTCTGCATCACAATTTATACGGGGCCTCTTGTAACTGCTGTTTGGCCTGATACACATTTGTGTGCTACTTTATGTGCTACGCAGGGTCACATGCATGGTTCCCAGCCAGACCGTACGCCGGCCTGATGGCCCCCCATCTCCCCGCCTTATGTCAGGAGGCCTCTAGGAGCCACTGCCAGCGCCACACTAGCCAGTGGCCGCATTGTACTGTGGCATTCATGTCGTCACGCCTTCATGCCAGAAGTAGCCATGTGGCCCTTATCTGTCCCCGTGGCCCCGTCCCCATTGTGAGCCACGGCGGCTCTTTCCTGTCACCAAACGGCTGCTGGAAGCTGCTGTCACCGCCATGGCTGGATCACAGCTACCGATCTGTCTGCCTTTTATGACCCACGCTCAGACCCAGCTACATAGAGAGTAGACGCCCCTCACACACACACACACACACACACACACACACACACACACACTCAGCCCGCCGCCAGCTCAGTGACTCACATCAAATTGCCCAAGCATGCTAGCTCCGTGAGCTCAGGGGACTAGTCCAAGCATTAAAAACCGATTGATTGTGCTGCAGTTTGGCCGGTCCCACCACGTGTTGCGTGTTAAACCAATGGAGCGTTGGGCGCTACTGGTGTCCAGGCAATATGGAGGCAGCGGAGCGTGGAGGGGACGGGGTCGCAAGCTAGCCAGTCAGATGGACAGAATAGAGCAGACGTGTATGTGTGTGGTCGCTATAAAACACAACAGTAGAAACGGTAAATAATCAGTTATGCAGTTATGATTTTAAATAGGCTGCAACACAGTAGCAATGCAGGGTAAACTGCTACACCAATGTCAATAGAGGATACTGAGAATCCCTAGGAACATATTATCCAAATTAATAAATGTAACTTCATTAAATGTGCAAAACTGATGACATTCTAACATCTGAAGTACGACTTTAAATGACTGAACTGGGAGACATCTGTAAAGTTTATGGGATCATACATTCTCTGTTTGTTAGGATTTGATATTCCAGTAAAAGCTACAGTAGCGTTTTCGTCTTATTTGGTGTTATCGGCCTAAGAAACCACTCTTCCCCCATCAACTCCTGATGATTGCCTGGGTGAGAAACTTCCACCGGGGTGAAGAAGTTGCTTGGAAATAATTTTCTGACCTTAAAAGTAGAGTAGCTCTCAGGAGGGCAAATTTAACAACCTTGTTGATTAGCTGATTAGTTGTGTTCTTTTTTTTCTTCACTACAGCCTCCCCGTTCCTTCATAAACTTAAATAATAAAAAGATAGTGTCAAACTATAAATTGTATGACATAAAAGACAACAACTTGACCCAGAGTTTGCTTTATTGCACACGGAGAACGTTGCTGCCGCCTCGGCAAAGGTGTTTGTTTTTTTGTTTGACAAGTCCATTCATACAGAACTGGACTTCATCCCTGCAGAGCAGCCTAGACTTTGATAACAGGAGGAGAGAGCAGTTTTCAAAATGACTTTATCCCCAATTAATGTGTGTGATGCACTGGGCCGGGACCTTGATAGATAGTGACAGTGTGTTTTTTAAAGTGGACAGCTAAGTGAGGTTGTTTCTCTCCTCTGCGTATCACTTGTCTTCCCTTTCTTTCCTCGTACTGTCTCAGATCTTCTGATGCTCGGCTCTGTTTTGGCACTTTTGTTCGAGCAGCATGACCGCCTGCCTTCTGTGCTCCCGTATTTTGGTCTGCGTTATAAGTCAGCAGACCTCCTAGAAGAGAGAAAAACGCCCTCAAAGATAAATACACACATGCAGTTCACACGCCGATGCACAACCCGCCGAAACACACATATTGTTTGAGTGCAGAAACACGTTCTTAATGGTAAATCTCACTTACGTGGAGATCATTAATCACGCACGCAGGCGCTCCAATTCCCTCCGTACTGCCAAAGAGTGCCGGAGTAGGTGCAGTGCCAGCCAAGCGCAGCATTGCTGTCTTTCCCCATGACTTATCCGCTCTTTTTTTTTTTTTTTTTCCCTCACGATGAACCGTGTGTGCTCCGAGGCTGTATTTTGCCAGAGTGCATTGGCTCTTACATACTGAAGGTGAATTATTGAATTCCTTTCGGTTGCACCCCGGCCAGTTTCTTCCCCGGCTCGGGCTTCGAATAGACGCTCGCTGGGCCTCTTAGAAGTGAACCGTAACTATCTGCCCTCATCAGATGGGGGGGGGTGCACTGTGTGATACCCATCTCCCCCTCTTGACACGTTAAACGCTCCGCGGATTCAGAAGGGGGAACATTTTGTTGGTCTCTTGGATTCGACTGGCGAGGCAGAATTTGAGACGGGGCTGCAGTCGTCCTTGAGTCTCCCCTCTTTATCTTTTCATCCATCGCTCCCTCTCTCCTTCTTTCTATACATCCCCCCTTTTGTCTCTCCCCCCTTTTTATCTCCCCCCCTCATGCCCTTTCAGACTACAACTGCAGCTACTGTGCCGCTGCCAGCGAAAAATGGTCTGTCCGGGGTTAAAGTTGCATTCATATAAGAGAGATATTGTTGCGGTGCCACGGGGTGACGGATGGAGAGAGATTGAGCCGCTGCATTTTTCACTATAAGCCTTTTTAGATATTACCTGGGGCAAAAAAAAAAAGTTGCGATAGCAGAAAAAACATTTTGAGACAAAAGCTTGATTTGCTTTGGTGGACAGGCTTTATGAGCTCGCTGTGTGTCGTTTTAATTGGATTTCTAATCTTTTTTCTTTCTTTTTTTTGGGGCTTTTGTAAATAGGCTAAATATTCTGGAGAGATCCTTGAGTGTGAAATGATCCGTTTGTCTCCAAAAGGCAGTCAGAGGATGGTTGATCGGAGCGTGGAGAGGAATGGACCTCCCATGAAGACATGACAAATACTGTTACATGCTTCATCTAGCATCGTTATCCTCGCTCATACGCCCAGATATACACACACACACACAGAATAAATCCAGATATCTTGTCCTCCCTAAAGTTAGTGGTTTTATTTTGATAATATCCTCATTACTGTGTGTATTTTTTATTAATAATTTCTTCATAATAGTGATTGATTTCATATGTGCACAACAAAACAACAGCATTCTCAACCGTGGCCAATTATTCAAATATGTTTTTGACCTGTAATTGTAGCCTTCACCACCTTTCACACCATTTTGTGTGATTTTGGCAAATGACTGATGATTTCAGCGGTAAAACGTTTTTATTTTAATCCGAATGTGCATCCTCTGAGACACCGCCCATGATCGACGGACAAAATGAATCAATGAGCGTCCGGAGACCGATCCATCATCCGCCTTGTTGTCATTTCATTGTGGAGGACAAATAGTAACGCGGGAGACAAACAGATTTGCGTTTGAGTTGAGAAATCCTTCATCGGCATCCGGTGCCACATGCTAATCTGTTAGCATACATCATTGTTGGCCCCTCAGCTGCTCCATTTTTCCCTTTTCCCTGTAGGTTCATGTCAGGTTGGCAATTAAGCTTTTCAAAACCATAAATATATACATATGATGTGGAAGGCCGAGATAAGCAGCTATCTGAATCAATGTCAACGTGTGAGGCTTCACTCATTGCTATTCATCAGTGTGCTACTTCACTCGGGTTAAAATGAGCTGTTCACCTTCCCGGCTTAGTGTGTGGCACGTTGCGTCTTGTAGGCAGGCTGTGGTGGTAATACCAGGGCAGCGAGACTAGTCTGTTAGCCCCAAGGAGGGATTCATGCTGCGGATTAGAGCCAAAGATCCAGGATGCTGGCTCCCTTTTTTGGGCTTACCCGAATAGAAGGGTGCCTGAGGGCTTCGGAAATCTGTGGTCACAGTCGAGGTAGGTGAAACAAAAGTCACGGGTGGCTATTGTTAGCCTTAATAAAGCACACATACAGAACCAGACGAGACAAGTGCACTCAGTGGAGTGCAGTTCTCTGCCAGGTGTGTCTGCAACGACCACTGCTGTAATGTTTGAGTAATGAATATAAACCACAACTGGCGAACATCTATAGATTTTTTCTACAAGCAGAGTCCTCCCTCTGGATCAAATCATGCAGATCTGGACTGGCGTCAGCAGTCAATGTTTTTCAATAAGAGCATACCGTCATAAAGGAGCACAAAAAATATTAGTCCGATGGGTCCAGCAGTATGCAGTATTGGCCGTGGACAGACATACAGGTGCACACATGCACGTCCAAGCACATAATCTCCTCCCAGACTTATGCCTGGTGGTGTAAATACATAATAGCATGAACACACGCATTCAGATCAGGCAGGAATATAGAAATATGCATGAAAGAATTCTATCCAGTAAGTGTGGTTCATACCTACGGTATGCACCCTTCAGGTGGGCGAGCCTGGAGTGTTCGGCTTCCCTGGCATCCTGCTCTGTATATAGTTACCAGTCAATCATCAGCAGATGTTCTGTAACGCCGGGCTTTTCCAGACCAATAACGGCCGAGTGAACAAGCTCAGTCTGTGTCTGCGTTTCCACCGGAGATGGAGAAACGTCTCGGCGGTATGAAAGCTTGAAAGCAGAATTACTCGGAACTCCTGTGGCGTGGAGCCGCAGCACCTCTGCGAGTATCCTGCAGCGTTGCGTGTCACATTTACCTCCACACACACACACACACACACACACCGGCATCGGTATCCAAAACCGCCGAAACCTCACGTGGAGAAATCAACCGTCAAATACAGCGAGGAATGTGTCGAGTCAAGCGCGGGTCCTCTTTCGTGCGGACAACACGCGATGCTTTGTTGGAGTGGAACGTGGCCTCGCTTGTTGTTTGGCATTCTTGAGGCTTTTAAAGTGCCTCCCTTGTCTTTGGGGGGTTTTTTTCCGGCAACGTTCACATTCACAGCGATTGTAAATATTTTTTAAAAGTGCTGTAATCTCCTTTTCTCGCCGCAGCAATATCTTAAATATCTTGGGTGGCCGTCTGCGTGCTCAAGGACCTCGCGGTTCACGTTGACTCACTTTCTCGAAACAACTTTTATTACCTCCTTTATACAGCCATCGACTCCCTGTGGACTCCTCACTCGCTACTCTTAAAACTCCTCGGCTGGTTGGCGCGCAGACAGCACTTTTATTGTGTTTTGGTGTGTTTTGGCTAACTGCTAACCGCTAACGGAGCTCCCAGTCCACTCACCATTGCTTCTTGCCGCCGCTCAGGCAGACAGCCTGTGGGTTCCACTCTGTTATTGGTGAGTTGTGTTGTTGCAGACACCTGGCGGAGATCTAGAAAGGTGTGCTCTAACCTAATTGTTATTATGATCATTATTAATATTATAAGGTGTGAGCTTTTCTTTGTGGCCTGAGGCTGTTCTCCCTAAGAGCCGGGCGTTTCCACCGTCTGAAGGAAGTGATTTATCAGCATCAGATTGAAGCAACAGTCTAGTTAGGCAATAATGTTGTATATTAAAAATATATTTTTTTAAAGTATTAAAACGTTTCAGAATACAATTCTGATACGGATCATTACAGGATCTTATGATAAGCTTCCATTACTTCCTTTCATTCATGTAGATTATAGTCTATTTCCTTTGAGCAGAGCATCATGACATGCCATCGCCCTGTTACGCCATCCAATGGGCTCTTTTTTTCCTCATATCAGCATCCTTCACTGTCTTCTTGACAGAGCAGATTGTTAAAATGACAAAAGCACCATTTAACATCACTTTCAGTCACATAGCCGTGAACATAAAGACCATATCTCATATCAGCGTTCACAAAACTGGATGCAAAAAAACAATACAAACACTCCTTAAGCTCGATACTAGACATGCTGCCTTTAGCTGACTGCTACGCAGGTCTAGACGTTGGGTAGAGATCCTTTAACCGTTATGGATCAGGTGGTAAAAATGATTTGTGTGGCATTTATTTATGCAGCTTAGAAAATACTATTTCTGATCAGCAACAGTAAAGAATTTCAGCTGCTTTTACCTTGAAATGAATTGTCATTAAAAAACATGCTGGTGTTTTTCCTATTGACTGTACGTTTGTCTCCGGTCGCTGAATGTACATCACCGCATTCAACAACCAGGCGGCTGATATGATCCGTCTCCTGTCTAGAGCAGGATCAATACCGTCTTTAGCAAGATGGGTTTTTCACAGACACACACACACACACACACACACGTGCATGCATCAAGGAGATCTGTAAACATTATGTCATACATTTAAAATACATCCATTTTTTTGCTGATTCTCTCCCACATAGAGGACAAATCACAAACATATATTGTCTATTTGTGTCAGATTCCTCATTTTATTTCCTCTCGAGTGTGTCTCTGGACACACACACACACGCTAAAACCTTCCTCTCTCACAGACACTCAGTCTCACAAACACAGAAAATCGAAATCACAAATCGGCTTAACTCTCCCTGACACGTCTGTGAATTAAGCCCTTCCGTTGCTCTCCCTTTCCCATTATAAAGGCATTGTCAGAGGCTGAATCAGTAACAGGTAGCCCACAGCTCCCGCTGCTTCCCTCTCACTCCTCTCTTTCTCTTTCCTTCTCTCCTCCTCCTCCTCCTCTTTCTTTGTCTTCTCACGCTTTCCCCCCTTGCGTGTCCCTCAGCCTTTCTAGCTGATTCTCTCTCCTCCTTCTCCTCTCTCCCCTCTTCCTCGTGACCTCCATCAGCTCTCTCCTTAATCATCCTTCTCCTGTCCTCACACATTTATTCTTTTTTTTCTCTCCTGTCTCCTCGTTGCCCCTCTGCTTTTCTGTTTTGGTCTGTCACAGCCACTGGTGAATAAGGGAACTACTTTTCCACCCAAAACAGATGCTTCAGTAAAGGATCTGCATTGAGTTACTACTACTATTTGTAAAGCCATCACTACGTTTTTTCTCCTATAAGTAATTACTATTTTTTTCAAACTATAAATTTAATCAATCAGGTTGCACCATTAAAAAAGACTTTGGTAATGTGGAAATGGGCTGCTAGACATATTGCAGTGTGCAATAATAATAACAATAATAACAAATCAAACCATTTTTGGGAGCAGGGATATATATTAAAGTTGCTCATCCTTTACTTTGTCTAATTTGTGTAATATGCATGGAGAAATGTGTTTCAGAATTATTTAATTTGTGCAGTTATTAGTCAGTGATTTGAGGTATATTGTGTTAGACCCTCCCAGTTAATTATCATTATTAAACAGCATTTTCAAATATAAAGAAAATGAATGTCCCCATTCATCCACCCTTAAGTTGGTGTCGTGCAACCTCTTTAAATTTAGTGACGTGTAAATGGCCACTTACTCCGTTACGACGAGGCTTCCTTTTAATTGCAAATGCTTCCTCCACCAATGAGCTCAGCCTTCAGCGAATTTCTGTCTCTCCGGGAAACCAGCATCACATGAAGCACGGATATCGGGTGGGAGGAGGGGGAGGAGGGGGAGGATGGAGGAGAGAGAGAGAGTTAGCTGACTGTGTTGTGAATGCGGGGAGTAGACGAGCAGAGTGATTCTGACAGGCGGTGTCTGCACAGTTTGTTCTCCAATCGGCCCACACACAGCCACCAGTGGGGTGCACACACGCACACACACACACACCCTCACGTACACTATCACTAATGCCGTTACACACTGTGTGCTGCAGGCTTACCTACAAACGCGCATAGACACGCTCGCAGTGAATACACACAAAGTGAGACGTGAGCCGAGGCGGAGAGGAGAGAGGGCTTGGCTTTTTTAACGCCTTCCTCCCGAGGCTCCGGTGCCGCGGAAATGGAGCTATCATGACTATTCTGAACAATGACAAGGGATGAAAGAGCAACAATGGTTTCATCACTTTTCCTCATGTTCCACTGCACCGTGAAAAAAGGGAAGCTTCGAGCGCTTTCATCCGCCCGGGAAAACATGAGTCGGGGAGGGAGAGTCGGGGAAGGAGAGTCAAGGAGGAAGAGTCGGGGAGGGAGAGTCATGGAGGGAGAGTCGGGGAGGGAGAGTCGGGGAGGAAGAGTCGGGGAGGTCAGGGAGGAAGAGTCGGGGAGGAAGAGTCGGGGAGGAAGAGTCAGGGAAGGAGAGTCAGGGAAGGAGAGTCAAGGAGGGAGAGTCGGGGAGGGAGAGTCATGGAGGGAGAGTCGGGGAGGGAGAGTCGGGGAGGAAGAGTCGGGGAGGTCAGGGAGGAAGAGTCGGGGAGGGAGAGTCAGGGAAGGAGAGTCAGGGAAGGAGAGTCGGGGAGGAAGAGTCATGGAGGGAGAGTCAGGGAAGGAGAGTCAGGGAAGGAGAGTCGGGGAGGAAGAGTCAGGGAAGGAGAGTCGGGGAGGGAGAGTCGGGGAGGGAGAGTCGGGGAAGGAGAGTCAGGGAAGGAGAGTCGGGGAGGAAGAGTCAGGGAAGGAGAGTCGGGGAGGGAGAGTCGGGGAGGGAGAGTCGGGGAAGGAGAGTCAAGGAGGAAGAGTCGGGGAGGGAGAGTCAGGAGGAAGAGTCTGGGAGGAAGAGTCTGGGAGGGAGAGTCGGGGAGGAAGAGTTGGGGAAGGAGAGTCGGGGAGGAAGAGTCGGGGAGGAAGAGTCAGGGAGGGAGAGTCATGGAGGGAGAGTCGGGGAGGAAGAGGAAGAGTCGGGGAAGGAGAGTCGGGGAGGAAGAGTCGGGGAGGAAGAGTCAGGGAGGGAGAGTCATGGAGGGAGAGTCGGGGAGGAAGAGGAAGAGTCGGGGAAGGAGAGTCGGGGAGGAAGAGTCATGGAGGGAGAGTCGGGGAGGAAGAGTCGGGAGGAAGAGGAAGAGTCGGGGAGGAAGAGTCATGGAGGGAGAGTCGGGGAGGAAGAGTCAGGGAAGGAGAGTCGGGGAGGAAGAGTCAGGGAGGGAGGCATCCTCTCCCAGCAATCAATGAAACACACCAACCCCATATTGTTGGTACATCAGCAGCTGATATTGAATGTTTGGATGAACCATAAGACAATGGAGTGTATTGATGTTGAATCTTCTTCTTCGTCTTCATCTCATCACCCCTGCCTTGGACCCGCCCTTCTCCCTTCCTCAGTTTTTTTATTGCTTTTATGTTTTTGACCATCCTTCCTGTCCTCCTTCTCCTTTTAAACCCTGACTTCCTGCCTCGTTTTAACCCTTACCACCACACCCTTTCCTTGTTTGTTTTTTTCATGGATTCCAGGAGGACTATCAAACACTAATGAGAGCTAATGAGAATAAACTTCCATCTCACCTTCTCCTCGTCTTTCCTGTGGTTTCCACCAGGGTGCAGTGATCACGCCAGCCATGGACCACACTATGTCCATGCAGCCTGCCAGCATGATGGGCCCTCTCGCCCAGCAGATGAACCATCTGTCCCTGGGCACTACAGGAAGTGTGAGTACGCTACAACCAGCCCGTGCACATACCAAAACACAAACACAAGCCCCAGTTGCCATTGGCGACAGAACCTCCGCCTCAGATCAGAGCAGTATTACAGACATCTTTTATCATCTCATTAAAAGCTTATCTTTTAGGTACTGCTGTTGTTTTTTTAAATTTAGTTTTCTGTGAACAGTTTATTACGAAGGAAGCTACGCATTATAGCTCAAATATGTGAGGCTGTTGGGTAACTTTCATCCCAGTAGCTAGATTGATAAATGAAGGAAGTCGGTTTCTTAAGGATGAATACAAACCCATGAATATATTGCATTCCCTTAAGTGCAATGAATGCTCAGACACTACAGACCTGCAGACGGGTGCACTTTAAATGCCTTTGCGGCGAGCAGCTTTTCCGATATTCGTATGAAAAGCATGTTAAAGTCTACATCTGCTGTTCCAGACAGAAAGTTATACGTTGGGAGAGAAAGCGGCAGGTGTCCATTACACAGTAGGGTTGGGGTCAGGAGGACCAAGCGGAGACCTTCTAATCTTCGGGGAACATTATTCATTCGGTTCCTCAAAAACAAAGTACACATTGAGCAAAAGATGGATTTTACATTTCCTCTCCAGAAAGTCAAACCCCTCTTGGCTGTCGCCACATGCGCTCTGCCACGGAGCTGCCGTATCATTTGTTTTACGCTACACGCATTCCTTGCCAGATAGTTGAGAGAGCACATTTCCTCCCCTGATCTTCCACATTAAACAGATTTCCTGGGACGTTGAGCAGTGTGACAGGGCTCTCTGTTCTCCACCTTCCTCCACTTTCAGCCTCTAATTTTTCTGTTTCTGTCTCACACGTTCCGTCTCACTCACTCTCTAAATCGCACATCAAATCTATCACGCCGTCGGTTTTCTTTATTCCACACACACACACACACACACACACACACGCTTGCACCCCCCCCCCCCCCCAAACCAGGAACTCCCCCTGTGTTGGGATCAAGTCGACTTAGAGGTGTCGCACAGTTCTGAAGCCTGACTTCCTGCCCTAACCCTGCTGCCCGGGGGCAGGCAAGCAGGCAGCTTTGCTCCGGCACTACGTTTGATCTGTGTGTGTGTGTGAGTGTGTGTGTGTGTGAGTGTGTGTGTGAGACTGAAACACTGCTGTATTGTACAGTTATCCATGTGTTTCCAGGTGAGCTGTCAGCGACTGTGACGCCATGTTGGCTCTGTCATGAATGCCCCCTCCCTAATTTGCCCCAGCTGTGCTAACAGGCAGGATTAGAGACAGGCTAATCTACGATGATGGCTTCTGATGTTTGATGGGTTCTATTATAGGAGAGAGTGGGTTCTCTCTCTCCTTTTTTTTTTTTTGTGTTCATTTCTGGTTTACTCGCTCCCCCCCCGTCCAGCCCGCTTAGCTTTCCCGAGGCGATGTGCTGTGCAGCATAACTCCTCCATGGCTGAGCTCCACGCATGACATGCCACTCTTGATCATCAATGGGAATTGAGATGTGTTTTCCTATGAAGCGTATTCTCGTAGCCAGATGTGGGAAAGTGCTTTTCATGACGCCTGATTGAGAAAGCCTGTCAAAAAGAGGGGTTTGGGAACCGGCATCTGTAACGATCCGTGTGCAAAACTGGACTCAACATCACATTCCTCAAGTGTAGTGGTCCCCCCCTCACCCCCTCCCCTTCCCTCCCCATCGGTCACGTGATGTAACATTCGCCACCAACGAGCACCTGCCACACGAGGCGGCGTCTTCCAAAGTCAACAACTTAGCGCAACGGCCGCCACTCCTCAGAATACTCTTGGCTGTTCCGGGACACTCTGTGGCTGTGTGTGTGTGTGTGTGTGTGTGTGTGTGTGTGTGTGTGTGTGTGTGTGTGTGTGTGTGTGTGTGTGTGTGTGTGTGTGTGTGTGTGTGTGTGTGTGTGTGTGTGTGTGTGTGTGTGTGTGTGTGTGTGGCTGTGGCTTTTTTCCCTTCTTTCTCTCCAAGGAAAGAGAACCAAATGTTCCCGATACGCCCGAGCTGCGACGCTGGTGTGGTGACCGTAGCTTTCCGAGAACGCCGTTGTTGTTGCGAGCACAGAGAGGGTTCAGGGCCCTCCGTTTAAAAAAAAAAAAAATGTAAAAAGGCGTGGCGAAGGAAGGCCTCGCCTCCTGTCGTGTGACGGTCACCGCTTTGGAATTCTGGCCGGCTCCACCAGAAAACGTTCTGTTTTTCGGCGACTTCCTGCTCACGTTGGTGTCCGTCTATCTTGAAGGGCTTGATTACAGAATGCTAAAGAACCGCGGGCTCGCTGTTTATGGATGGCACACATAAACATGCCATCCATGCTCCTCGCTGATTTATCCTCCCATGTGTGCCGCATATTGCTCCGCTCCTGATTTATTTACTATCTGCTCTCTCCCCCTTAGCGGGAGTCTATCTGTCACGCTTCCCGTTGGGTTTGACGTGCACGCTCGCCCATCACGTGCACGAGCATGCCGGCGTCCGTGCGCGAGCGACACAGTGTTTGACATGACAAGAGGGTGACCTTGCCTCCGTGTTCTCCATCCTCTTCCTGTCATGCCGTGTAGAACCCGGGTCTCCGTCGTCATGGCGACGGCGGTGATTGACAGCTTCTCTGTCCCTGGAAGACAGATTTGTGTGAAGCGCTTCCCTCTATTATCTGGGCTGTTTCCCTCGGTTTACTATGAGGGAAGTCTAAGTACAGTATGTTATTCTACATCTCCATAACCGTGCACGGCTATATTTAACCTTTACTCAGCCGAGCGTGCAGCCTCTTCACATTCAAACAGTAACGCACGTTGACATCCGGGTGACTCCCTGTACCACGGAGCGGTTGATTGTTAAGGGATAAGTAATTATGGCGTTTTGATACAGTTTTACAAGGCACTTTGAATGCGATCAAGGGATCGCAGCCAATAACTTTGTTGCAACAGTTAATGTTCTGAATTTGATGTTCGAGTTGAACTTTTGGATTTGAATACGTTCGATTTTGTAGGTGCATTGAATGCTTAAAACAAGCTCTGCAGTGCAGTTTGCCTGAAGCTCTGGATCCTGATCCTAAAGAACAGCAATACGTCTACGATACAGTTTGCAGCTTAATTCTCTTAAAGCTGCAGTTAGTGACTAAAATAAAAATAGCTTTTTGTCATATTTGCTCAAACTGTCGTTATATTGAATAATGGATAATATGTGGGGGAGAAAATCAGCTTCCTTCTGCCTCCGTATCCGAAGGAAAACGACCAATCAGAGCCGAGAAGTCTCTCACACGGCTGTCAATCACTGCCGGCGGAGCTCATGAACTCGGACCGCGCTGTCAAACTAGTTGGCACTGATCAAATATGAATCAGGATTATGTTACTGCACTGTCTATTACTCGGCCCTGTGCTGCTTCGCTGTAAAATGAGAACGCGACCCCGGCCGCCACGTTGAAAACAGATGCAAGCACCGTTCTCATTTTACAGCTAAACAGTACACCGAAATGTAAATTAGGAGCTCTTAAAGGAGGCAGAGGAACCTGAGTTCTTCACAGATGATCCGTCTCGTGTACGTCTGTCGGGATAAAGTGTCAGTAGCTTTAAGGCGGATCGTCCTAGTGTTTTAACTCAACTTTAAGCTGCATTAAACACTTTTTCTTAATGAACCCTGAATCAAACAAAGCAGTGGAATAACAGGAAACCATTGTGATGATGTTTGTGGGTACATGAGACAGATAAAATGTCCACGACTTTAATTCTGATAAAGTAAAAGCCTGCTGATAAGAATGTTTAAGGAAGTGATTAAAGAGATGACACTGATTTTGCCAGTATAAATCTACGTTGGGGGGGTAAAGCACTGTGATTCACAGCCGTCGGTGCACAGCTCCAATAGTTCCCATTGTGATGGAGCCCCACAGCTAAGATCAATAGTCATCAGAGCCCATCCCCACACCGCTCGGCCATTAATAACCCACACTGAGCAGCCGGGTTGCTCTCGCCTCGACCAACTGTTATCCTCCACCTCGGAGACGACGCCACATAACAGCGTGTCAACACAGAGGGGGACAGACGGACGTGACGGAGCGATAGACGGGAGATTTATTTGAACGTTTCAACACCGAAGGTTCTTCTTCTTTGGAGCCGGAGCTCGTTTGGTGCAGAGGGGCCCACAAACCGGCTCGTGCACCGGAGCGGTTCCGTGTGTGACATCGCATTGCTGCATTGCGGTGTGACTTTTTTTTTTTTACAGTAGTTACACTTGTATGTCATCGAGAGTGATGGCAGAGAAGAGACTTAAGGAGTCTGCTCACACCAGCCTCGTTAAGGAACCATTCAGGCCTCCGGTTCATCGAGCAGACGCACACGCCATCTGCTCCAGTCGCAGGTGTGTGTGTGTGTGTGTGTGTGTGTGTGTGTGTGTGTGTGTGTGTGTGTGTGTGTGTGTGTGTGTGTGTGTGTGTGTGTGTGTGTGTGTGTGTGTGTGTTTGTGACTGTGAGGAGTGAAACACCATTTATTGCCAATTAGGGATGTTTTATATTGCTCAAACCTGTCCCCTGACTATGGACAGGAAAAGAATTAAAAGAGTTGAAATTGGACAAAAAAAAAAAATCATCTTTATCGCCATAGCAACCCAGTTCACCATAGCCAGGCTTCGACGTCCCCCTGACTTTGCCACAGCAGCAGCAGGCTGCAGGAATATGCTCCCGCTCCACCTGCCAACATTAAATGGTTGAACTAATGGTTATGGTAGGAGGAAAAATCTTACCTTATTAAATTTCCCTGTTAAGCCTAATTTAAATTCCTTTTCGCAGCCCCGTAGAGAAATGTAACATTTCAGATGGACGTCGTCCCTTTGACGGGGGGATTTTGATATCGCTAATTACCTCCCGCTTCCCCTTCATTTGCTTTCACGCGGCCCCTCACAGGTGAGTCGACTGAATAAGTTAACGGGAAGGCGAAGGCGGAGGCTAAAAGTCCTGAGGAAAATTGGTATGCATGGTTTCGATCCGCCGGGGAGAAGGTCACTTCAACAACCTGATAGGGCCTTTTAGACAATAGCAGGTTGAGAGAGGGAGGGGGGAGGAGAGCCAGTGACAGGAAGGTGAGAGGGAAGAAGGGATGACACGGAGAGGTAATGTGGTTATGTGTCAGGAAGTCTGGATGTGTCGCCTCACCCCGTCCTGAGTGTGACAGGCCTGAAGGTGTGATAACCCCCCCCCCACTCCCATCCTTCGCAGGGCATCCTCCTGGCCGCGTGTAGCGACGGTGGGGGAGTTAATCACCCATGTCCATGGCCTTTAGCTGCTCTCATTAGGGGTGAGCGGTGGAGCCGTACCCGATCCATTAGCGACGCTGCCGGTAATGACACTTCACCAGAACCGCCGGGCCCCCGGCCAAGAAAGGCTCCGCAGCCCGGCACAGCCCCTCCATTACCGCCTCCTGCTGCATACCACCGCCACGCTTTTTAGCACTGGCAGGGGGGGGGGGAATAAGACAGAAAGAAAGGGATTGTACTTCCTTTTCTTTCTCTTTTTTTGGTGTTCCTCGGGCCGGAAAAGCAGCAGGAAGACGAGCGGCAGCCTGGTGGCTTTTATCTGGGATCACATCCGTTGGCGCTGTACTGCAGCATTATTGTTCCAAGCCTCTTTGTCTTTGTCTGTCTCTCACACACACACACACACACACACACACACACACATGTACGTTCCCAACACTGGGAACACATGACGACTCACATCCACCAAGCACAAATAGTAATAAGTCATCATGTATGCACAGGCATGTACTAATTAAAAAGAAGCACGCACACACTGGTGTTCACCACACACACACACACACACACACACACACACAACATGCAGTCGCAGCAAAGTCCCGAGAATAAAGAAAAGCCTGACACAAAGTGCCGTGTCCTCGTTCATATTGCATGTGAAAGCCCCGTGGCCGTCATGTAACCCAACGCGTGTCACGTCTGTAAAAATGGCCGTCATGGAGTGAGCTAGCACCCGGTTAAAAGCCCGTCTAAAGGAATGTAGGCCACAGGCAACAGACCTCCTGCTTCCTCTTCCCTCTCTCTCTCTTTCTCCCTTCGTTTCCTTCCCTTCAACCGTCTTCTTTTTTCCTTCTCCGTATTGTTTTATCTTCCTCTCAGCTGTGGCCTGGTGCGTTCGCCTGCCTGTGAAGTCTTTTGGTGGAACAGCTGGACGTCTCTTCCTCCTCCTTCTCCTCCGTCTACCTCACATACTCTCTGCTGCTCCGCTCAGAGTGCACGCATGTGCTTTTAGCGCCCTCTAAAGGATACTGAGAGCACAGCGAGCTCACGTTCCCAGTGGTTTCATGTATGGGGGGGGATGCAGTGAATGACACTTTCAGGGAACTGTGGGATATCTGAACGCTCCTTCTCGTCTCATTTTGGAGCACATTTTTACAAAGGTGTGTGATTTTAGCATGAAAAGGGTTTTTCATGTGTGTCTGTCTTCTCTTTGTGTTTCAGTACATGACTGCTGCAGCTGCCGCGGCGCCTATGCAAGGGACCTACATTCCCCAGTACACTCCTGTGCCTCCAACAGCCGTCCCTGTCGAAGTAAGCTCCTCCCCCACGCATGCACACGCTAATAATCCAAAATCTGTTCAGGGTTTTCCCAAAAGGTCGTCATTACTCCACTCACTCCTTCGCCCCTTTCCTGAAACCTGCTCGCCACATCAACAGAACAAAACAGTCATTAAACAGACAGATTACATTTGACGCGCGCCACAAATTGCTCGTAGTCTCGGTGAAACGAATGGCCTCGCGCCGCCGCCGCCACCGCCACCGGCAAATAACAAGCAGGAGAACTGCAAGCGAGGCAAGATGAAACAGAAGTTTTATAGCATTTGGGGAAAGACGTTCAAAGTGCAGCACAGACTCTGTCACTTCCTCGGCAGCTTGTCTGAGCTGCCTTCTTTTTTTTCGGGGCGGTCCGGCCTGAGAAATGATGAACGTGGAGAGCAGGCGGGACGGGCTGTCTGGCGGCTGACAGTGCGGTCGTATTCAGATGGACTATCGGTCGTGTATCGGATGACAGGAGCTGAAGTGAGACACAGTGCTGGAGGTGCCCCCCCACCCACACACACACACACACTCCACAGCCGGTCCAGGCCGGTAGGTAGCTGGAACACATGCATCCGTCTGCCACGGCGCTCTGGGTAGCCCACCAGCCACGGACAATGACAGCTTCTCCTGACATACCCATTAGTCGGCCCCCCTCCCGAGCTCCCCTCCTTGGGAAAGTTCGTCATGAAGGAGTGGGACGCAGGAGAGAGATGTAGTTGTGGCGTAGCCCGCGGCGTCCTCTTACCTATTTCATCCTCGCCGTCGTCCTCTCAATGCCAGCGTCAGCGGCTGATGTATGGACAGGACGGCGCATCCTTGAGAGCTTGTTAAAGGTGATGGAGATGACTCAATGGGGGGGGATCGGCAATGCTAGACACGTTAAGAGGTGGTTGTGATGAATTCACATCTGTGCATCTTTAAAGACTCAAACATAGATGTCTGCAACCCATTTTGCACTAATGATCTTTGATTTTTGACTCATGAATCCCTTTGTGACAAAACAGAAATGTGACTTCTGTGTTCTTTGTGTTCACCCAATCTTCATATTTAATACCATACATTTAAAAGACAAATATTATTTATATTTTCTCACAGTGCTGAATCACACAAACAGCATATTTTGTTTTTTTGTACGTCTGCACTTTCCCTCCGCCTAAATGGAAGAACTCCGGGTGTCTCTGACGCGCAATATATATATATATGGACGTCCCCGGATGGAAATGTTTAATATTTTAAATGAAGTTCTGTGAGTGTGAGAGTTGCTCCTCTCCGCTGTGAGCTCAGAGTGATGAACCTGTCAGTCTGTGAAGTTAATAATCACAACAGTTTTATTGGCTCTGCGTTTATTTATTTCATTATATGTTATATAAGTCTGTCTCCGAGGGCTTTACGGTGATGATACAGTGAAGACAAAAGGACACGTGTACAGTAAGCACGGACAGACGTAGCAGGAGTCCATTCGGTCACACTTCAGCAGGAAAGGAGCCGGCTTTGGCCGGGAGCTGCTTGTTAAAGTTCAGAGCTGACACATCTCCTGTCACGCGTGTCCTCAGGGAGTGGTGACGGACGCCTCCCCCCAGACGGTGGCTCCCTCGTCACAGGAGGTGGCTGGCCAGCAGCAACAGATCCAGGTGGACAGCGCTGCCGACCATGTTCCTGCTTACTCATACCAGTCCAAGTAAGTGTGGGTAGATTAGTCATCCTTTTTTATTACTTTATTTTAAGCATAACTTATATATATATATATTATATGATATCAATTTGGCCTGAAGCTTTATGGTCATATTGGATTTTTTAAAATAGGATAGGTATTTTTCATCCATATTTCCCACAATGCACCGTGTGTGTATATCAGGTCATGATGTGGTCCTATCAGCAGCACTCGCTAAATAAATCAACCGCCTGTAGACAGCCTTTCTGTATGTTTTTGGAGATGTTTCGGAGGTTGCAGCATCAAAAGCGGTCAAATTGCGAGGCTTTTCTCAGCAAACACAGTGTGAAACAGTAATCTACATAAAAATGAGAGTACTAAGAGACGCAGCAGAGCCGTTATAAACGACTCGCATTATTCCTGGCTGCTGTTGTCATTTGCTTGTTATTTTGGCAGCGTTTTTTTGCCGTTCTGACCCGATCACAACTGTTCAACGTGCTTCATTCTGCCTCGGTCTGCTGACTGCGCTGTCAGCTGTCAGCTCTGTTGCCTTTCTGTGTTTGTAATATTGTGCTTTGATTACAACGGCACAACGCTCTCTCTCTCTCTGTCTCTCTGTCTCTCTCTCTCCTCTTTCATCAGATAGCAACGGCCTGAGCGAATGTTCCTGTGACAGCGTTGCCTTGAGACAGAAGGTGGCTGCACTGTGAATGTGAGGAAAAGAGAAAAGAAAGAGATTGCTTCCAGATTGCCCAGGCACCAAAAAAGAGACACTTTTTTCATTTCCTACCTGGCCTACGAGAAAAAAAGAAAAAAAAAATGAAAAATGAAAAAAAAAAGAAAACGCAAGAAGGAGGCAAAGAGTGCTGAGGAAGGGGGAAAGGGGAAATTGCTGGGCACAGTGCAAAGAAGTGAAATTGTTTAGTCTGGGAAGCTGCCTGGAGGGCCGGGCCGAAGCTTGAAAAGTTTCTCAAAGAAAAATTCTCAACCAATTAAAAAAAGAGAAAAGAAGAAAAAAACAAATAAGAAATGAAAAAAAAAAAAAGACAAAAAAAGGTTGAATGCGCAGGTAGGTGATGAAGTTTATTTTGTAATTAGAAAATGGGAGTCAAGTTTGGGATACACACAGAGATTGTCTTCCTCAGATATTAAGCTACAGTTTCGTTTCACTCTTTTTTATGTTCTTGTGTTAAATTTTAGTTTTCTAGATATATTCGAAAACAAAGTGTTTTTTCTTTCTTGAATCTTCATGGCCTTAATTTGAAGGGCGGCAGAAACTTTTTACAGAGTTAAAGTCTGACGTCTGGTTAGAGGAAAAAAAAAAAAAGCAAACAAAATCAGTCTCTTGGACCACACGGAGGGTACAAGACACTGGATGAGTTGTTCTAAAGAGGAAAAAAGAATATCACATAAGCTGTACAGATTTAATAGAGAAGAGCCTTTTTTTCTTTTCTTCATTAGAAGAAAACTTTGATAATTATTATGTCAGAGGTAACTAAGTGTCAGAAGAAAACAAAATGTCTGTTGGGGGGGAAAGACTTGGGGGGGAGGGGCAAGAAGCTTTGAAGAGATTTTTCACAGTGAGGAAAAAATGAAAACATAAGAAAACATGCTGCATTGTGGATGCAGTTTGTTGCAAACGCTGAACTTGTTTTTTATTATCATAATTATTATTTTACATGGCAAAGTTGCTGTCAATGACATTAGTGCTTTTTATCTGCCACATTTTACCTTTTTTATGAGCTTAAAGATGTTTTTAGCCCGCTTTGCTTGTCACACTGCAAAAAGGAAGAAAAAAAAAAGATGAAGAAAAAAAATATATAAAATAGAAAAAAAAATGTTTAAAAAAAATAAAAAACTACGGAAAAAATTCTGGCAGTGAAATAAAAAAAAAACAGTAGATTCAGTAGGAGCTTACGGTTTAAACCAATCAGTGCAAAAGCAATAGAAGAAATTGTTGACAATTTCTGTAGTCTTTCCTAGTTGTGGATCAAATGCAGCCCGTGGATGGCCATTTTTATACCAAAGATGAAGAGACACTCTGAACCAGAGTTTTTTTGTTTTTGTTGTTTTCTTTTCCTTTTCATTTTTCAAGTTTGATTTTCTTGTTGTTGATGTTGTTGCTGTTGATGATGTTAATGTTGATATTGTTGTTGTTGATGTTGCTGTTGTCGTTTTTTTTGTTTTTTTTTAATTTGACCTTGATGGCCGGACCAGTCCTTACTTTTCCCTCTTGACATCTTCTTTTTCATCGGGTTTAAGCTAGTTTTCCAGGGTTGTCCAGGCTGTCACACACACACACTCACACACACACACACACACACACACACACACTTACTGTCCAGACTCAAACACACATCAAACAGTATTTAAATGTGATGCAACCAGTGACAGTCCTACCAAAAGTCCTCTTTTTCTCATCTTTTCACACCGTGGGTGCATTCCACCTCTCTCTCTCTCTCTCTCTCTCTCTCTCTCTCTCTCTCTCTCTCTCTCTCTCTCCGATGCTGCAGGTTAAACTTTAGGGAACACACTTTGTTGTTGACACATAGCTTCCAGCTCACTGATCTCCGTCCTCCGTCTCTCTAATCCAGCGATACATAACTCCGCCTCTCCTCAGCACCCGGAGCTGCTGTTTGACCTCCCGTTAACCTCTGTCATGTGTCACTAAACCTAGGTCACTTTTTTAAAAGTAAGCCCAGAATACCAGATGAGTGGCGTTTGCTGCATATTGGACATCAAGGTAAAAAGTTTGAGTTTCTTTAGCAATGATTGCATAAACTTTTTTGGCACTTAACGGTTCTGACTCAACCCGTCCGGCAGCCGGAGCTTGTTAAAACGACCTCCTTCGCTTTCTCACAGCGATGAGAAGAGTGATGTCACTCTCTCGTCCGTACGGTGAACATGAAGCTACCGCCAGCGAGCTGGTTAGCCTCGCTTTGCTTAGCACAAAGACTGGAAACGGGGGGAAGCAGCTAGCAAAATCCACCTACCAGCACCTCTAAAGCTCAACAATTAAGACCTTTTATTTCGTTGTCAGATCCGTACAGAAAAGAAAAACAGAAAGTGTTAAAGCGACACCTTGTGGGAGAGTTTTTTAAACACATCTGAACAGAAGACTTCACCAATGTGACACTAACAAGGCGGGGAAAAAAGGACGCTCTGTCTTGAACGCCCCCCCCCCCCCCCCCCCCTGGTTCGTTTGCCCAACACAAGCAGGGGAGGTCAGCACACCTGTGGGACGCAACTAGCCACCTCACCAGCCATAACAAGATGTTGATGGCAGCTCCTTCCTCGGCCCACGCCACTAAGTGTCAGTTACACCCCCGGTTGTCCCAATTTGTTGCACAAACAACCCCGTCACATCTTATCCAGTCCTTCCCGTCCCGGAGCTGGCTGAGCTTTTTCAATGATTTCATCTCTGAGGATTGTCCCCCCCCCCCCCCCCCCCCTGAAGAAATTGCCTGTGGGACAGCGGCCCATTTCTGCTCCCATTACAGCAGCCTTTGTGTGTCAGGAGCACTTTGTGTCCGCTCTGTTGGCCCATGCCCGCCCGCTCTGCCCCTCTGTGGGGCTACAGCACTAAAAAGACCCCGCTTTCTTTTTTTTTTTTCCTGCTTCACTGGCACCATTAATGTGCCATGGCCAAGCCAGGCTCTCATTTTGCCTCATTTTCTCCCCTCCTCTCTCCCTCACTGAGGTTTCTTCTCTTTATTGGACGGTGCAGAAGCAGAACCACAAACCAATTTCAGTCACTCTCGCAATGAGGCTTGACGGGCCCAATTTGTCTCCCTCCGGGGCAATAGGATCCACTCCAGTGTCCCTCAAAGGACCCCTTTCTTTCCAGACGGAGAGGGAGCTTTTTTTTGTTTTGTTTGGGGACAATTGAGCTCTCCTAGTCCATGTGACTCCTTCAAATCTGCGAGCGGGCGGTGCGTTCTGGGGCCGTGACGAGCTACGCCATCGCGCGTAGCGGCGTTCGTGACCAACAATCGAATCGTACAATCGAGTGCCTTTAAACGAAGCTTCCAAATGATTCCGAATGACCTGTGTGAGAAAAAAAAAAAAGCACACGATGGAGCTTGTTTGAGTCTTGCTGAAGGAATGTCACACACCGTGGAAGCTACTATGGTGCTACAGAGGAAGCAGCCTCGGGCTTGTGCCTTCAACGATCTCTGTGACCAAGCCGGCCACTGTTGATCATTTAACAGGCCACCTGTCCACCTGACGACACACACACACAGAGACGGGCACACAGGTTCCCGAAGTGAACGACACCTTTAAAGCCATACGCACACCTTTCCCCTCCATTAATACCTGCCGACCACCGTGAGCCAAAAACGTATCGTTCAAATGGTCTCTCGGTGACCGTTGGGCTGTTTATCGTCCGATCAAATCGACACCTGTCCGTTTTCCTTCCATCCGATCTGCCGCCGACATCTGCTTGTACGTGCCTCCGGGCCGCGATCGGCTCTTATCTCCCAATGAACGAGTCTCTGCCACATCGCAGCCCTTTAGCGGCTAACAACAGACAACGGCTGGGGTTTTAAGAGCTTCCTCCGTTTGTCATCGGTGCGTGAACTCGCTTTGAGTCATTCGAAGTGTGAACAGAGCTGCTAAACTATAACTCTACCAGTTTTAAGCTAGTGTGTGTGTGTCTGTGTGTGTGTGTGTGTGTGTGTGCGTGTGAAGAGTTCTTCAACTTGTAGTGAGATTATGAACACAGCGTAGTTCCGACTTTTACAGCTGTTTTCTAGAGATTCTGAAGACGTTTTTGAGGCTTGATACGACATGTAATGCAGGAGTTATGCACATCGGACAGCGGAGCGTCCCACAAATGCCCAGAGATTCAATAGTAACGGCATTATGGGATTACAAACAGGCCGAGAGGTGATGGAAAACATGCACAACAAAGGACAGCAGCTCTATTTTGCTAATGGAGACCCAAGAAAGAAAGAACAAGGCTGTGGAGGCAGGTGTTTGCTGTTTGGTGTAGGCTACCAATGTTTCACAGCGAGCTGAGAGATTACCCGACTGAACGAACAGAAATGGCTTTTTTCTTAATAGCACAATGGCATAATGTACTTTTCCAGAATACCAATACCTTTTTTGTGGAAGTGTACAGAAGGCACGCCTGCAATTTTAAGGAGGCTGGAGCAGAAACGCTCGGCTCCCAGTCAGCCCATGTGTCAGCACAAACCAGGAGTCAGCTATACCAAGAGGGAGGAAGTGTATGTACGTGTGTGTGTGTGTGTGTGTGTGTGTGTGTGTGTGTGTGTGTGTGTGAGTGAGGAAGAAAGAGAGGAGGATCATTAGCCGCTGTTGCCGGGCAGAAGTGGTCGTAGTCTGGAGTTTCTCCGTCTCCGTGCAGCAGCTCGTCCTCCCGTTGCAGGACGCCAGGAGGGGACCGGCTCCAGCCATCGCTAATTAGCAGCACTCCATCCTCTTACACCATCTCACCGAGACTCCTCAACGCGGTCCGTCATCATTTGCCACCTCTTCCATCCGAAGTTTGATTTTCAACATACCGTACCTCCACGTTCAAGCCATCCGTCTGCATCGGTTGCGCTCCCTTCCTTCCCCTTCTTCAAGTCCACACCTCGGCTCTCCCATCGTCGTCGTCATCAGTTTCACTGATGAAAACAAACGCCGCCACCAGTTGCAATGTGTCACTGCAGCAGGTTGGAGGTGGAGTGTCCTGGTTGACTTGTCATACAGGTGCTTTATGACACGTTCAATGGCTCGACCGCTCAAGTGTCAGGTTATGATTGTTTGCTTCCAAAGTGCCAAAAATACAGTAGAAAGTTTATGCAATCATTTATAAAGTCAACAAACATTTATCTGACAGTATAGCCACAATCTCACTCATCTGGTGCCTCAAAACTACGGAAGGCCTGCGAGGCAAGTGAGAAAGAAAACAAGGTGTTTGCTGTTGTAATACTCATTCTGACCACAAGAGGCTGAATTGTCCCAATGCTCTAAATAGGACTAAAAGCATTCATGTTTTCTTCCAGGTGAGTTTTAATTTACGTACCTTATGTTTTGAGTGCATGGCAAGACACTTGTGGTCAAAGTGAGTATTACAACAACACTGAAATAATTCCGGCAAAACCTTCTTTTTTTTTCACCTGGAAAAAAAGCTATTTAGTTCAGACTGACATCACCAGAATATTTGTTTTCCTCACCTGCCAGGCTTCCGTACTCAGAATTAAATACTGTACATGAAGAGTGAATGGTGGGTAAAAGCAACACTACATTCCCCGTCAGTCCTCTGGATAATTTTCACACTCTACGAGGTAAATCTGATCGTCTGTGAGCTTACCTTCCCTGCAATACCCGATAAATATACAGGACGTGTCACTTTTTCAAGGCGAGCTGCTCACTTTACTGCGTAGAGGTTTTCTCAATCCGTCCACAACTCATCGCCATCCTTGAATCTGACATTACCCAGAACGTCACTTTATGACTGAAGTCATCAGACGTGTTGCGTGTCAGACTCCGTTGTCTTGAGGTTTCCTCAGAGTCGTATCCAGTCCACACATTGATTCTCGTGTGTTAGGAAAACTGTAGTTCAGAGTTGCTCTTGCAGTCCGTCTCCCGCCGAGTGCAAAGGAGAACCGTGGCTCAATTACTCATCTCAGACCAGCACACACACACACACACACACACACATAATGCTGTGGGAAAATTGCTCTAACTGCCCCCCACAAGAGCGAGGCCCTGTGCTTTTTAATTGATGCTTCGGTCCACCTTTGATGAGAGCTATCGATTGGCCACACAACCCCAGGAGCACAGCCAGCCAGCACAGCCCTCGCCGAGTTCAAACGGCTCCCCGAGAAAAAGCCAACAATTACTAGGAAAATGGCCGATCAAATTGTTTAGAGATAGCCAGCACAGAGAGTGCGTTAGGCACGGGATTTCATTTCACCAGATAACAAAAAAAAAAAAAGAAGAAGAACTATTTATTAGGACAGCAGAGCGGTTTTTAATTTGTTTAGATTTTTTTTCTCGTTTTTCACTTTTCTTTGTTTTCGGCGCCGGGGAGGACATGGTCACGCCCTCGCACACTGCTGCTCAGCGTGTGTGATCTTTGAGAAACTATCTGTACATCTGTGGATGTTAGGATCTGACTTGGGTTTTATGAGTTGTTGTTTTTTTTCTCTCTCTCTCTCTCTCTCTCTCTCTGATGAAGCTTTCAATAAAAAAAATGTGGAAAAAAAACTGAGTAATCTTTTAATCTGCATCGCAAAAATGATTGTGTTTCATTTTCCCGTCCTCCGTTATTATGGAAACATTTTTTATGCTCCACAGAACACAGACCACACCGCCGCGCCCATAGCCTATTATCTATATGACTAAATTGCAGTGGGAAGCTGGAGGAAGCCCTATTATTATCATTCAGCCTGATGGCACCTGCTGTGCGTTGACCTTGGGTCCTCACATCCTCTCATAATTACAGCCTTTGCAAATGGAGCTAATACCTCTCAATGGGATTTCCCCCCATCACGGCTCACACACACTTGATGGGCATAAAGTGGTCATAATCAAAGATGGAGGAGCCTGCTGGAGGAGGGAGTGGATCGATGGCAATCAATCTTCCTCTTCACTCTCATTTAGGCCCAATCAATTGCTGTCCTTGTCACCTCCTAGGGACGCCTGTACTGTCAATACCACGGCTGCACAGCGGGCCAAGTTTCCACCGCGCCACAAGGCCGGCTCTCCGAGACAAAGGACGTCTTAACGGAGAACAATCGACTGGTTGGATCGGACTGAGCCGTACGTGTGCGTGTGCACTCCAATTTACATGATTGGGCCTTCAGGACTCACAGCTTCTCCCTTTTCTTTTTTTTCCCTGCATCTGCCGATCTGAGAACACGTGGAAGTACCTCGGTGCTCGACAGAGATAAGCGGCGTCTTCGCACATTTACAGCAATTTAAAACATTTTGCTGCTCTGAGAGACTCCTCGGCAGTGCCGGGGTTTTCTCCGCGGCACACTGGAGGCTGTTAAATCCGGGGGAAAATGCAGTGGGATCCTTTTTATCGAGTGAAATGCCACAGATTCAATCTCGTTCCCTCGGAGCCAGGCAGCCTCCTTATCTGGACTTATAGAGATGTAGCAGCTGAGCACCACAAGGGTGCAGCATACCAACACAGATGTTATCTGGTGTGTTTATTTCACAGAGGAGTGAGAAGCCCTCCATGCACACACACACACACACACCAGCACCATCATTGGATACACATCAAGGGCATCTCCACTGGGTGAGACACGACAACAGAACCAGCCTTCCCATCGAGCGTTCGCCATCTGCTGAACACACATGAAGATTAGGAAGGAAAAGCCTGGATGTGAATTAAAAAAGAAAATATCTGTCCTGTGCTTGCGGTGCAAACGGTCTGATTGAGTTTTATCGGATAAACGTGCTCTTTAAGGGTCTCCGGATGCAGCATTTGATGTCGATAAGGGAGCTGACGGGAAAATCCTGTGACGACCGTGAATCATGTAGAAAACCGATAAAGCCCACGTCGATTTTAAAGATGCAGACCACAGAAATAGTAGAGTGGACGTCTCCATTCAAATCAATGTAGCAGGATGATCAGAGAAATGTATTTTTATGTGTACCGTTGCCAACGGAGCGGGCTAACGACGTTACCATAACAACAAGCAACATTTTCTTTAGGCCTAGTCAAATGATCACTGCAAACAGTGCAATGTCTGTTCTACTCCTGTTCTATTTCTATGATGTAGACCTGGAAGACATTTGGAGTTCAAACGGTTTGTTTTTTAATGATGAAAAATGGATGCTCATAATCTTTTCTTTCATCATTGCCAACTCTACCACGTCCTGATGTAATAAACGTGACCCACGTATAAACAACAAGCGCCGGCAAATGAGTTGTAAGCGTTATCTTCCACCGTGATTCTATTTGCTTACAAACAAACGATGTGAACAGACCTCGGGGGGGTGGCAGCGTTTCATGTTCCAGCTAGTTGAACACAATTGATTTTTTTTATTTCCAGACCAGTCCAAACAGGGGACTCGGTGAAATTGGTCTGATTGCGTCTGGGACCTTTAATGACCCTGAGCTTCCAGGTGCAGGTCTGAGTGGTTTTTTTGCATCCAATCAAGAATCTGTGATCGTCAGCAACCACAAACACACCTGGTGCTGCTTTATTAGCTTACAACCCACTCAGAGAGACATAATTAACCAAAGGGTGGAGGTGGTGGTGGTGGTGTGGTGGTGGGTGCAGTGCTGAGCTAATCTAAATAATGTCCGAGAGGGATTTTGTGTGTTTTGAGAGGGAATGCATTATTAGCTTAATCTAGGAATATGTTAATGCAACATTAGGGCCGGTACACCTCATTACACAAAAGCTAAATGTGGATATCTTATTAGTGGGCAAATGCATGATTCATATTTACACACTATCTAGGTCTGTCTATACTCTTGGCACAAATCATGTTTATGGATGATTCCAGTTCATTACAATGTAGAAAATGAGGACGAGCAGTGAAATATTAACCAGCTGTCCGTTGTAAACATTCATCAGCCGTTTATGGATTGGCGTGCAGGTCGTTGCCAGAGTGAGCGCCCACAATTATTCCTGCGTAATGAGAGATTTCAACAGACATTTCCGGCAATTTTTAACCTCTGATAAAGTGGTTTGGATCATCTGGCTAACTTTTTGATTGTTAACGACCTGTCTGATCTCTATAACGTCATCTCCACTGATGAAATGATGAGCAAAAACCGCAAAGAAAAAGTTTAATAAACTAGATCATGAAGTTTGAAGCTGCACTAAGCAATCATCTTGGTTGAAATACTTAAAAAAATTCAGTAGCAAAGGAAGTTGTGACGTTATTAGAGAGGAATAAACAGATTAATGCACCTTTAAATCTGTCCGGTTATTCCACCTCCATCAAACGTGGCCCTTTAGCTTGTGTTAGCACGAGCAAGCTGCCAACGTCTTCGCCAGATGTGCTCCTCAAGCCGACGGGAGAACAAATGAAACCCCGCGGAAGTCCCGTCCTGCATCTATCAATAGTTCCCTGTGGCGGCACACGCAGTCAGGCAGCAGCTCCGTTTCAATACTCCCATGATGAATTACTATCATTGTGCAACAGGAATTGGGACCCGTGCCAGAGCCTATTGAAGTTTACAATGACATTAGCGGAACAATCGTATCCCAGGAGGGTCCTGTGGGGGGGGGGGGGGGGGGGGCTGCACAGAAGGCGTTGTTCCCCAGGTGGCACAACAGTGGGTCTGAGCCGAGGGGGGCTCTGGTCTCAATGTGCTGATGACAATAAGTGTTAACTGAGGATGTGAAGGAAGCCAGAACCTCACAGCTTTTATGTTAATGCACCGCTTCCTGCCATTAGCCCTTATGTTAACTCAAAACAGGTTGGAGTTTGTGGTCTGACGCACCTTCACACACCTGTCCTCAAGTTCAGCCACATTTCAATCATCTGCTTTATCAACTGATTTATTTTTACAGATTTGTGGGCCAATAATGGGAACATGTGTAAGCTGCTGACGTGCCACCGTAAAACACAGCTCCGGCTCCGACGGCCTCCAAACACCTCCAGAGAAGTTTCCCTTTTTTTATTCCCTTCTGTTTTTTTGTTTGTTTGTCACGGTGACTAATCCAGAACTTTGTATCACAACAGCATCCGACTCAATATCTTTAGAAAAACCACATATTTGGTTTCCTGCCGAGATTTCAGCGAGAAGATTGATGGCGACCGTCTGTGCGCTCTTAGCATAAAGCCTGGGAACACGGAGGAACAGCTGGCCACGGCCAAGAAAGCAAATAAGTGCATTTCCCACGATGCCATCTATTCCTTTGACTTACAAGGTGACAAATATTTAGGTAAAGGTGCTCAAAACTATGATGTATTTTAAGGCAGCAGCCAGTTTAGCCTTTTGTTTATCCTTATTGAATTACAGTAAGTTTTTTCATCTTATCCTCGATGTCACATTTCCTCGCGTATTGTAATGCTGCAGATATCATTGTTCCTCCTTGTTTTTCAAATCGCCTGCCGCTCCGTGCGTCTGTCAACTGGATAACCCTTTACCCTCGTCGGGCTGCGTGTTGTGAGAGCGTAGCCAAAAGAATGGTGCATATACCACAAATGTCATGCCCTCTCCAGGAGGAATAACAATGGAAGGTGGGCTTGGTTAAGGGCAACAAGCGCGGGGGGGAAATACCACGCTATAAATACGTTTAGAAGCGCTGTGTCTGAGTCTGTGAAAGGTCGGTGTTGACTGACTGCTCTGGATTTTAAGACGCTGCAGAGTGGGTGTCTACTCCGAGCAGAGGGGAGATTATTCCGGGTCACCGGGCCGCGTTCCCTCCGCCTGGCTTACGTTGATATACTTTCTCTCCCCTCTCACACGTTCTCCTACACGCCGTCTCCTGAGAACGTTCTCTAATCTCTCCCGTTATGGTACATTACACATGTTATGGCTGCGGCGGACTAACCCTCCGCTGAACTACAAAGAAAGTCGACGTAGGTGAGGCTCGAGTCGGGACGGGGCCCCCAACTCCGATAAAGTACTCCCACATGTTCAACTCCGTTTGTGGACGTGCCAACGGGCTTCTTTTTGTCTGCGTTTTACTGTGCAATGAATGTAGGCGTCCCATGTGGATGTGTATGTGTGTGTAATGACATCATCCTTGCTTTAGCATTGGTCTGTGTGAGTACATGTTTGAGTCACCGGCCTGAGGGCCAGCAGCCGAGGTGAGCGGTGTCAGAGTCTTGGCCCCAGAACTGTCTGGACTGGATTTCCTTGACTTTTTCCAGGTCAAACGTGTGAATCAAAAATGTCAACTTTAGCGTAGAAAGTTGGCCGAGTGTCACAGGATTGATGCCCGAATGCATTCATCGTTATTTAAAGTTCCCGTCTTCAGTATTATTATGTTAACATCGATCACATGACTGCTTGCTACGCATCATTTCAGTTTCTTTCCGCATGTTGTTTTTAGTGTTTTTTTCCACCTGTTTTCACAGATGAAAACACTTCTCATCTGTTATTAATTTGACTGTTTTGGTTCACCAAACACAGAGCTAAAAACGAGACTTTGAGACTAGAGTTGGCTTATGTAGGTTCACCCCTCATGTTGTTGTTTTACTTCCTGTCTTTGTGTGTTTCTTGTCTCTGTGATTATCCACACCTGCCCTCCATCACGTTTGCTCTACTTGGACTGATAACCTGTGTGACCGCCTGCTTTCCATTCATGACCCAGCCTCGCCAAACCTACCTCCTGTCCTGTGTCTGCAACTGAGTCTCTGTCATATCTTGAGCATCCAACAGCAGTCACCGAAGGCCCGCTGCAGGCGACATGCTTGGCTCAGAGCCCTGAAGCTCTGCCGCTATCGCTTGTTTATTAATATTGAACCATATTCAACTCTGCACATTCTCCGATACAAAGGGCAGGCGGACAGAGATTCCTATAGCCTTGTATTTAGACTGTTGACCTTTTTCGCTTGCTTGTGTTGTTGTACGTTGCTTTTCTTTGTGAAGCTTCCTCAAGTAGAAAAGTCAAACACAGAGAGTGTAGAAACAGTGCTGATAGAGCCCAAAACTACAAAAATAAGATATCCTAAAGACGGAGGTTTTCTGGACGCTACCGTAGATTGAAGCCGTGTCGGAGCTTCTTAATTTCATGCAGTGTCAAAGAATACAGTTCATGCTTTCACTTTGTGAAATAACACATTAATAGTTGAATCCACTTTAATAGTAAATGGAGCTTGCTGAGGACGTGGCTCTGCTCATTTAATGCAAGGAAGACTCAGAAATCGGCATGTCTTTGAGGTCCTGCCGTGCCAACAGCGCTGCTAGCCCTGATAAATGATGAATGAGCGGCATGGATGTGAAGGTTAACCCACGTCAACCTCGTCTCATCCGTCACTGCCCACACCGCCATCATAGGAGCTGAGCCTAAAGCATCTGTCGGCCTCAACAACCAGCTCTGTAGAAACCTACGCCTTGTAGTTGTCTCCTTCCATGTGTTTGGACATCCGCCCGTTCACGTCGCCATAATCGGGTTTGCTTTCAGTAACATTTCATTATTTAAACAGGTCTGGGCCTGTTTTCTGACATGGGGCACATCTGAACGGCCGACGCTGCAACAGCATCACAGGAGCGCCTCGCCTTCCCTCCGAGGCCGCCGATAATTCACCGCTCGGCTTTGGGAGCAGAGCTGGGATTTTAATGCTCACTCTTTATTGCTTTTCCTCCTGTTGGTCTGTCTTCCAGCCCGTGTGTGTGTGTGTGTCTCCAACTCCAGATATCATAACCGAGGTCTTCAGAATGGAGCCCCGTTGCCATGGTACCGGCTGGACAACAGGAGTACACAGTGGTGAAGATTAAGACGTGCAGGCCGGAGCTGGCGGCGGGCGGGGAAAGGCCTCCGCTGTAGCTAATGACGCTGTAGTCCAGTGCCAGGGCATTCCTCGCTGCTTTTCCGTGAAACTACAGAAGGATTCGGAGAGGGATTGAACGTGACGGAGAGAAGGAGAGGTGGGGGGGGGGGGAAGGCATGGAAAGAGGTTATAGAGGCTACAGTGTGCCTGATTGATACAGCTGGCAGCTGCTTTAGTCCGAACATCTGGAGTTGGGGGGCCTTCGTCAGATGAAAGATGAGCGCTGGATGAGTTTGAGTGTCTCTACGAAGTTGAATAAATAAACAGTCTCTCCGGAGGCCTGGCGTGTCACTGCCAACGGGAACACAGATGATCGGTTACTGGTGATCTATCACATGACGTAGAGTGAGGTATGTGTGGAAACCGATTGGTTCTCACAGCGTAATAAATAGTTTGACATGTTGCGAAATACGGCGAATACGGAGAGTTGATGAGAAGATCAAGACTGCTATCGAGTGTCGGTCAAATATGAAGCTACAGCTAGTTGCCGGTTAGCTTAGCTTAGCTTAGCATAGGGACAGGAAACGGAAATATTTGTTTGTTTAATCCGTGCAATCATTGAACACCAAGACCCAGTTTGTCAGTTTGTTCGATTAGGTACTTTATTTTAAGATGCACAATTTTATTTTCAAATGCAGCCCTTCTTCTCCTTAAAAAGAGAAGAAAATAATACATTTCTACAGTATTATTATTTGTGTTAAGTGACAATAAATATTGTCAAACTTTTTACGTCAAAATATATCACACTAAATCAAAACTAGTGCTGGTCGTGACCTTTTGACCCTATAAAAATAATCGAACCACGTTCCTCCTCCGTGTTTGCCGATTGGCTCCAAATTAGGATAATTTACAGTCATGCAAACTATTCTCTAAACATATTTGACATACTTTGTCGCTACGCTCTCCTTTTCCAGCACACCACAGATTGTCTCACACACAATGGGACCCAATGCGAGCTTGGAACGTGAGCTGTGATTTGGTGGCTGATTTCAGGTGACCGCGCTCTTTCCTCTGGACAGAAACAGCCAGCGGAGGTTTTCCTGTGAGCACAATACAACAATCCTGCAACACACGGCCACTACGGCCATTGTTCTTGCACACGCAGCTGGGTGAGTCGGAAAAAAAATCTCCACACGTTAATGCCGGATTGACCAGCGCACATATGCACTCTCGCTCTTATCAGATCGGAGACCTTTTCACCTCGTGTGCTTCCAACAATGTCTCCATCTGCTGAGGTTACCGTCGTTTAAAAAATCACCTCGACCAGCAGCGGCACTTAAAACAAAAGTGCTTAGGCAAGCAGCTCGAGGTAGAAGTTGAGCCATAATGCATTAAAATGACGCCTGGGCCACGGAGGCCGTCCTGGAAATAGACGCAGTGTGGTCCATTTCCTCTGCAGGTTTTTTAGGACGGAGGCCCCGGCGTGCATGAAAATGGGCTGCTGTGGAGGAAATGGCCTTTCATGTAGAACACATTATGCCAGGATATACAGTCCTGAATGGATCGCTGTGGACCGCTCTGCCTACTCCCACTCAGAATTTAATCTCAGCGCATTGAAAGCACATTTAAGGAAAACCTTCATCTGCAAATCTATTATGGCTGAGGGCTGGTCTGCTGCGCCGCCAGAAAGAGACGTATAAATGTTGCAAATTCAATGCAAGACACTGGTAGCTTTGAATTCCAACCATGGATTTCTTAATCTTGCACTTCTTTTTTTTAATAATTCATGAATACTGTTCATAAGTGTTCAATAAACATTTAAAGCACTTCAAGTTGTGATCTTTAAAGACAAGAGAGAGAGCAGCTTTTACAAAGCAAAGACTAACTCTGTTCGCCGAGGCGACAAAGGCCAACACATCACTGACAGTGTTGGTATTGTGCATGCAGCAGCTGATTGTGGTGTAACACCCCTACAGTGTGGTTAACACTCGCTTTCTTTCCCCCGTAGTCACTTCACTGATGCGACCAGATAGGAAAACTAAACAGGAAAGATGGGATTTTAACGCTAAAGGGCGAAGGAATCAGGTAAATATGGTTCTGTTTGATGTCTTTATTGTGTTTGTTTCTAGCTTTTTTCTCTTTTTTTTAATTGCTGGAACAATATAAACACATACCAAGAACATGTTTATGTTTTAATTACAATTACATTTTTTTTATTTAATTTTGGTTGGAATATCTGGTCAGATTATTTTGCGAATGTATTGATTAGGATAAGATCCTCAAAGTGTCTGTCTTTGGGCAGCTCCACACTAAAACTGACTCTGGTGAAGGAACCATCCAGATGTGGGATGGCGTTCCTCAGGGCGGCTGCAGTGACAAGATTGCCAGGTTTGTTTCACTACCTGTTCTCACACACATGGCCATGATAGGTTTTTACATGAACTATTTTCCTGCGCACCATTTAAAATGTACAATATAAGTATACAATATACAACGTAAGATTACCTGTACTACCTAATACTGCAGTTTTCCCTTTCAAAATATTAAACACAGGCCCACTTGAGGTGTTGTGGGTGAAACTCATATTTCCGATCAGACCTCAAGATGAAATTCCAGCGACAAAAAAAGAAAAGACAAATGAATAAATAAAAACTCTCACGGCTGCAGATCTTAAGTCTGATTTCCTGAAACATCTAAATCATCCCGGTGTCAGGAGAGGCGCTCCGCAAGGAAATTCCTCTCCGTGAGAGAACTGGCAGTCGCTCTGTTTGCATAAACACACTGGGATCTGGCAAAGAGAAAGAGAGGTGGCTGGATCCATGAGCAGGAGAGAACTTCATTAGATCAAATGAGCAAATGGGAAATTGATGACTTTGTCCAAATGGTGGTGGGGGGGGGATGTTTGATGTATTCAACACATCAGTATTCAGCCTTGGCATCTGTAAACATGTGCAGCTCGTATTCGGCACAAAACATGTTGTGATCTTCCATCAGCAGCTTGTTTCCGAGCCTCATTAGCTGCACTATATGGAGCTGCAGCAGTGGATGTACTGAACAAAGCCCACGATGGCTCTATTAGAGGGAGGGGATGTAATTTCCCTGTCATTTGCATGCTGCGTTGATGCACGGGGGCTACCAGGGAACATGCCGAGATTCAATCTCACTTTGTGTCATGCACAGTTTGTTTAAAAAGGGAGGAATCGCAAGCAGGGTTTTCCATGATCAAAGTCATCCGCGTGAGCTCCGTTGCGCCTTTTTCGATTTTCCACGGAGCGGCTGAAAATAAATGCATGTTCACAGTCACGGTAGATTTACAAAACCGGCGAGGGGAAAGTGACTGAGCCAGCTGGAGGAAAGCTCACGGAATGAGGCGTTAAATTAAATCCATTTGGACCGTTGACGTCACAGCCATGTATTTCAACTGCATGTTAAAATGTCTGTCATATGAACACATTGGCTTTTTTCTTTTCATGATATCAAACATATATGGAGCACATTCACGTATATTCTGCTGTTTTATAACACTGTAATGTGCATTCAAATGCTTCTTCTGATTATATATTCTAATAGAGCATTGAAAGTCGGTTTGTTTGACCCACCCATGCACCCCGACCTCGTCTCCATGTGGACTTTATCGCTCTTTATACCTGACTTCCTCCTTTACTCCCATTCTAATCCCTACGGCCAATAGAGGAAGCCGTGCACGTGCAACCTGATGGACACGGTTTGACACATAGGGCCACGTAGAGGCGTTGCACGTTTAAATGACATCATCGTGGGTTATTAGTTTGAGAATTGTTCGAGATAAGGGGGACGATTTCCACATTGCGTGCCTACTATGACGTTCTTTTTTATTTCCCCATCTCTATGACATCCTCTCTCCCACACACAGAGAGAGTATACGGCTTCTCTATTGTCGGGCATTACTCACCACGTGGCCACGGTTCAGCTCCTTGTCCTTATCAGTGTCGGGTCATGGTGGTATTTCCTGCCGGCAACAAGAGCAGAAGGTGGCACAGGATGAGTGCTGCTTCCTGTGCTGGCACACCCAACATGTACCCGCTGGCCCCCCCGAACCAGCCGGCGCTGCAGTCGGAGGAAGTGTGGAAAGGGGGAGCTCGCTAAGTAATACGCCGTACAGCGTTTATCTAATCACTCATACTGTTCATCTGTTTGCCCGAGATCAAAGATAGCAGGCGTGATGCTGACTAGTGGTTCGCTGAGTCCATTAGCAATGCTTTTGATCTTTAAAGGTGTTCAGGATGCATTGGAGTGACAACAACAACAAAAAGTGGGGAGGGGTCTGAGCCCTGAGGTCCTCCGCAGTGTTGGGAAATGATATTTAGGTTAAGTGAGTCTGCTTCAGCCACTACACGGTGAGATATAATGGATTTATTAACGAGTCTGCTGATATTTATGCTTAATCCCTTTTAAAAATTCCATTTTATGGCCGGTGGGTTAACAGCCTCTGGGATGTTAGATCACGGGACACAAATCTATAACGACGCGGACGCTGCCGTAGGCCTAATCATCGGGTTCTGATGAAAACGTAATCCAACACATCGTGTTTCAGCTGGGGAACTTTGACTGGACAATATTTGATTTAAAATAAAAAGGCTGCACGTTAGCAAACCCATTCATTAGTCTAACTTTGCCTGTGATATATATATTTTTAAATATTATCCTCCAATTAAGTGCTTTCATCTTTGCGTACCAACCTCTCAAGAGTCCCCGCGACTCCTGAAGGGCCCCTCTGGGTAGGGATGTGACATTAGAATATTAACTGCTACCATTTTTTCTACTGCGGAAACCTAGTTTGGCTGGAATGTTGTTTCATCTGGATGGCGGCACAGCCTTTCCCATGGGAAGCACACAGAGGAATCTTTGGTCTCATCAGGGGGAATCTGCAGAGGTTTGTAAATACGCATGCGGCCGCTGAGCCCCGGGAGGACTTGCCCTTCAAACACTCTGATGTTGAATGTTTGTTACAAGTGGGTTTTTTGGGGGGGAAACCATGATCACTGGGCTCGCTGGCTCCACCTATTTGGAGTGCGGCCTGTTGCATGTCATTGAGAATTGGGTTTTCTTTGCATGTATACGCCCGTCCCCTTCAATGAGCCCAGTGTAAATCAGCGGCTGTTTGTGTATCGCAACCTCCAGTGAAACCACTGTCATTTACCGTTCTAAAGATCATATCGGGGCCTTGCATTTACCAAGTTGTGGGCAGTCTGAAGTGTAAGCTTAACAAGCATGTACTCTTATATATATGAACAACGTCAGTAGGCAAGCTGAGAAAAAGCACAGGCCTCGTTCCCTGCAGACATTTTGACTTCACAGCAGGAAAACACAGGTTTTACTCATGACAATAACAATGATTCACTTCTATTCAAGTGTCACGGTAAGGCACAACAGTGTGACACCTAGCCAACATGCACAATACCAGGATGTCTGCTGTTTGGTGCTGGGCAGGTAATGTGCAGTTGGGGGGTCAAGTACAGTCAAGTTTCGGTCCCCAATTATAGTTTTTGTCAGAAAAGAGCAATATAATGGCTTCAATTCCCTGTTGAAAACAGCTGTTCGGATGCTTTTTTTAGCCACTTATTTATTTATCAGGCAGTAAGTCCTTATATAATACGTAATATTTGTACCTATGTATTTTCCACCACCGGTCATGACTGTGTGAAAACGCTGTGATGTGATGCAGTATGTTGCTATGGTGAACAGTTCTGCAAACAACACAGTATTCTCATTCACATGGCTTTCATGAATACAGGGAGCGCAAAACGGTGCATATGTTTCCTTTTTAGCATGCATTCTTTGATATTCGCTGCCTCACAGCAGAAGACACTTTGATTGCGTTTGTGTGAAACTGTACCTCCGGCCACATTATAGGGACTTCACACTGAAACATTTAATCCTGGACAGGGCAGCTAAATCTCCCCCTTCTCTGCTGAAATAGTCCCCGTTCCCTGTAATCAAGGTTTGGTGAATGGCATGACCGTCATCTTCATCGACTTCTCTCTGCTCTCACCGCAGAAGTAGTTACAGGCTGGGGACTGATGGCAGGACATCGTCCAACCCTTCACTGCTCAGACCACAGCCTGATCCCCCTTGGAGTAATTAGATACTTTGGATGGATCTATTGGAAAAGCCACTGGAATAATTGGTGTATGGCATTGTGCTTTAAGGAAAGAGGTGGTTTTCAAATATTATCAGGAGGAACAAAGTTGTTTTTAAGCTTTTAAATTAAGCAGGAGGGGTTTGCTTTCAGGAGTGCAACAGAAAAAATATGTAAAAGAATGAGGAAAATAAATAAATAAAATCATTTTTTAAAAATATAATATAATAAATAAGATAATAAATAAAGGAAAATGCAAAAGCAATATGAAAAAAATAAGGAACAATTAAGGGATAAAATAAATGACATGAAAATAAATATAGAAAATTATATAAATTATTTAAATACATTTTTATTTTTTCTATAAATATTTGTTTATATTATGTTATTTATCTTTACATTTCCACATGTATTTTCTTATTCTTTTACAGAATTATTCTCTATAAGTCCATACAGGATATTTAAAATGCAAAGCTTATACAGTCCCAGCACGTATCGCCTACACACAGCCTGCACAGATGAGAGATCTTTACCTTTGTAACTTCATCTCAGATGAACCACACCAGAAACCAAGAAACAGGATGTTGCCCGTCACACAGCGATGTTGTCACACGCCACAGCGTTTGCTCACATGCTTGCCTCCCCCCCCTGCTTCTCTTTCTCCCCCCTTAGCTCTGGCTCAGTTTTGGACACCTATCAATGTTCTTCCAGAGAACAATAGCCTTAAAGGTGTTGTGATGCCAAAGGTTGTAGCCTTTCTGGAGCGTTTAGGATAAACTTTCCCTTCCTTCGCAGCGCCTGACTAATACCGGGAGACAAAAGCCCGTTCACAGCGGTGGGAGAAGACAGAGGGAGGCTGTTGTTATCAGAATGGCCCATAGTGACTTCCGTAGGTTTACCAATGGCACCAAGAAAACTGTGCCAATTCATTGTGTGGGAGAGTGTGCGTGTGTGTGTGTGATGTTGTGTATGTCAGTGTGCACACAAACCCACATGTGAGCCGTGTTGAGTCACAGTTCCTCAGTTCTCTGCTCTCTGACACAATGTGTGGCAGAGAGCGTGCGTTGAACTTAAAAGCAACTTGTGTTTTCACGGTAGTCTCTTTCCCGCTCACGGGCCGAGTCAAATGTGGCGTTTGATCAGTTGTGAGATGAATGCTCGTGATCATCTGAAGCGGTGCGGCTCTGGGGGGCGGTGGTGTCAGGGTGGCAGTTGGAACTGTAGAGATATATACAGACATGCATTGTGCCCAGAGGATGAACCCTGGTGACTTTTTATGAGTTTGTACGTTGCTTGATTAACAAATACCTGCTAATGACATTCCATCAACCTCAGCTGCCTTCTGTTTAATGCTAATTAGCTGATGTTGGCATGGTAACACGCTAAACTAAAATGGTGAACGTTGTTGTGTGTAAGCACAGAAAAGATATATAGATATAGATACATGGCTCTCTTAATCCTCTTTACATTCTCTTTCTATCTTTCACCTTTCCCTTTCTGCACCTCATTTTAATTTTTTTTTATGATGGCTGGGAATTCACCTTAAATCCTTAGAAGACACTTGAAAGCTGCTCTGTGCTGTATCCCGTGCAGTATTGCTGTAATACTGTTGGAGATAGTGTGAACTCTCTGGGGGTGAAAGTGGTACCTGGAGGATTAGAGAGGGACGTCCTGAGGCACATTCACCTGACAGGTTGACATCCAAGAGAAGCACTGTAAGTGAGCCCCAAAAAAAAAAAAAAAAAAAGCCTCCACGATGTGAAGAATATTCCCGCTGCGCAGTCAGGTCTCTCCGTCGTGTGCGATGCAACTGAAGAAGGCGGTGATTTTAAATTACCTGATTGTTTTGTGCCTCTATTCTCACAAGCAATTTGTAAGTTGTATTACATTTGTCTCCGCCGTGCAAATCCGTGCATGGGCTCGTGGGACTCAGGACTCGGCGTTAAGCGATGTTTTTCCTTTGGCGTGAGCTGTATTTGTGCATTATTACACAGAGTCTTGAGGGAAAGTGGTTTACAAAGACGGACGGCGTGAGGTGGCTGACTGGCAGCGACTGCAGTGATCCGGCAGCCTGCTTGTTTCCACAGCATCCTCCTTCTCTAGAAACACCTACATGGATTTATTAATAAATCAGTTGCCTTCAAGTTGACTTGGAGAGGCAGATAAAAAACAAACACTGACAGACCTGCCAACGATTTCCTTGTGAGAAAAAAATATATATATAAAGCTTTCATATTTTGTTAATGTTTTCCTGCCTCCTTTGACTTTTGCAACATAACATCTATAGAACAAAATACGATCCGCAATAAGATGAAGGAACCTGCTGCATAAATATTTTTTGCATTTTTCACGTGAAATGTGTTGCTGTGTATCATTTATAAATTCTCCTAGGAACTAAAGTAACATAACAAAATCTAAAATATATAGGAAGACTTGAAATCTTGGTCAACGTATTGATTCAAAATGATAAAAATGCTGTGTATCGCTCTTACAGTAAGTTCCATAAATTCAACGCAACAACGTTAGTCGCTTTGTAACTTTGATAAACTTGTATTCTCCTCTGTTGGCACTCAGTGCGGGGGAGAAATGTGTGCATACAATGTATGCATATAATGCTGTGTGTGGGAGAGTAACCACTTTACATCCCTCAGAGATGCAGAGAAAGGTTGCAAAGCGCCCTCATTTGTAATGCACACAGCACTTGTTTGCCACCGGTGTTATCTCCAGGCATGCGTCCAGAGATTTGTCATCAGGTCGCTCTGTTTACCTTTCCACTCGACCCCAGCAGTTTACAGGAACGCCGAGCACCTGCTATTGAGCATAATACCACTCAGGATGTTTGCCTGCCGCTTGTTTATCTGTGTTTGTGCGGTGAGGTGGAGGAGGGAGGGGGGCTTGAGGAGGGGGCTGTTCAAAGGCAAAGCAACACTGAGAATCTCATGCAAGGGGAAAAGCTAAAAGTAACAGTGAAAGAGGCTGAAAAAAGCTCATGTTTTAAATAAGCCTGGGCATGCAGGGGTGTTGTGTGTTTCCTGTTGAAGTGAAGCAGAGTGAAGTTACGAAAGGGGGGTTTTTTTTGTTTGGGAGATGTGGTCAGCGAGCAGGATGTTGGGACCCTCTGGGAGCCCACGTGTGCCGAGGTCAGTCGGGCTCACGGCGCTGTCGAGATCTCCACCTTGTGGCTCGGACCCATTCTTACAGCGCTGAACGGTTGCCTGGCATGCAGGCCTGAACAAACGCGCACACACCCAAAAAAGTAAAAATAGTGTCAGTGAAATGGGCGGAACGAAAACTCCCCACAAAGCTTTTACTTAAGCCTGTAGATGTTTACTTTTTTGGCAAACTGAAAGCAGAGAATAAGCTGTATTTTTCCCCTTTTTAAAATGTACCCATGGATGCACAGACAACCATCACCGGATGGCTTCGATACTGGCGACATATTAAAAAACATGATGAGTCTCGGGCGGGTTAAGTCATAAGAACAGCGACGCAAAGCAATACGAGAGCTGTTAAAGCCCAGCGAGGAGTTATAAGCTGCAGGGTCACGGGGTCACGACTGAAACCTGACATCACCGCTCGAGTATGCGGAGCAAAAACACATGTCGACAAAAGCCCCGGCAATAGTCGGGTAATTTATGGGTGTTACAGTGGACTTAACCTCTTTGTGTCTTCAATAAAAAGCAACACGGGAGACGTGGAGGGACTCTCACCACGTCTCATGTCACCTTTGATTAACTGCCAGCCTGGAAACACTCCAGAAAAACACAGTGATGTAATTCAGAGGCTTGAAACGAACAAATTAATGAGTTTAGTGGGTAAAAATATAGATATTTATATATTTTAAATATGAGCAGAACCCAGTAGCGCAAAAAAAAAGGCTCAATCAGGTGCTCTGAAGTGTAAAAAAAAAGTAAAATATTTTCATGTCCCTATAGGTGGAAAGTTATTTCAGAGCATGTCATTTCAAGTCTTGCTCCACAGGGTTTCATCCTCTTAATGACATGGTTCAAGACTTTGTGAGCCACATGACTGAGAAGTAGAAGAGAGAGAGAGAGAGAGAGAGAGGCAGAAAGAGAGTGAGAGAGAAAATACTGTCCAACCCCTCTAAAGATTTCCTGTTGCATACTGTGTGTGAGTCATATAGGGCAAGTCCTGCCTGTGTGTTTACTCTGCTCCTTCTGCCCAGAGCTGTGAAGGCGGTGTTTTTTTTTTTTTCTTCCCGTGTGTGGGGGGGTGGGAGGGAGGGAAGCTCCACGCGGGGCCGAAGAAAGTCCGCGGAGTCTGGATGTTAAAACCCCGGTGTCAAGGCTTTCGGTTAATTAATGAGAAAAGAGTGGAGTGTAATAGTCCCGACTCTAAATGGAGCTACTTCGGTTTTCCGCCTTCTGGTGCGGGGCGATACTCTTTGGCAGCATTCAGCTCGAGGAGACGGGTGAGTTGAACTTTCTTTTTTTTTCTTTTTTTTTACTTCGGTAAAAGTTGTCAAAAAACAGCTGTGGTTTTTAGTTTTATATGTCAGGATCCTCCGTGACGCGTTAGCGAAGCGCTACAAAGTATCCTTAAACTCTCGCTGTTGCTTCTTTACACTTGCCTGTGAGTTTTGACGTTATGACGTTATGAGCAACTTCTTGTTTTTTTTATAATCAGAAACTCCCAAAGTGCGCAGGTTATGACGTATGTCGTTCTTGCCTAATTAATCTCAGTTCACACCGACGCTAGCCTAGCATTAGCTTTTGGGAGGACATCACCTGTGAGGAAGTCAGACTTTGAAGCGCGCGCCCCCTCTCCCCTCTCAGATCTCCATCTTTGATGTGCCGCAACACTGCCCCCCCCCAAAAAAAATGAAGACACTGTGTTACCTTCATCTGTCTCACTCTCAGTCCCAGTGGCTCCAAGTGGCTTTGGCTGCTCCTAATCCCCCCCCCCCTGTCTCCCCCCTCCCTCCGTCCCTCTCTCTGCAATTATATGAAGCCCTGGGTGACAATTACTACCATTCATCGCTGCCATAGCCCGCCTCCCGGGTTTAAATGACATGCACTTTCAGAGGAGCTTTGCTCTAATGATATAATTACTCCGGCTCCACCACCTTCCCACCACCAGCACTCAGGCGTGGACTATCCCCTCACTGCTGATTGACTTCAAAACACCCCCCCACCAACCCGCCAGGCACAGTTTTAAATTGCTCTGTCAAGTAGTTTTTTAGTCTGGAGTTCAAGTGTAATATTTTGGATGTTGGTATTTGTGGTCGGTTAAGATGGAAAGGTGATACCCGTCTGCAAAATCCTGGCTGCACTATTGTGAACGTGTCTGGTACAGGAAACGATGTGCTGCTCTTTCACGCTGCAGGTTGTTTCTGCTGTTGTACTCGGGTCTACACCCCCCCTGCCTTGCAGCCTGGGTGAAGTGGCACAGTAGGCTTTTTGTGCAAGGTTAAGAGCAAACACACGCACGCACAGCAACTTTTCCTCAAGTCGCTGTGAAGTCAAAGGCGAACGGACGCTCAGCAGACTTCTTCGCTGTCTCCTGTCAAAAAAAAAAGTCTGCTTTCACTTGCACTTCCCACTCGAAAAACATCTCACGTTGTGCTCATGTGATCTCAGTGTCATCTTTTAGACGAGTGGCCGCCGCTTGCATGTTTGCAGGGCGGCCGTGGCTCGGGAGATGGAGTGGCCTGATGGGAAGATGCCTGTCAGTGTATGAATAGTGACACGTAACTATGAAGTGCTTTGACTGGTCGGAAGACTAGAAAAGGAGCTATGTATACATATATAGCTCCTTTTCTAGCTCAAGCTCTTTGTTTACATGCTTCTTCTGGAGCTGATCTTTAAACTATAGTGTTCGGGTTGCACGGAACAGGTTCAACTTCCTGTGCACCAACAGACGGCAGACTGTGGTTATGTGGGTTTTTAGTATAGCAGCGTTGTCACATGTTTATTTCTCCTGTTTTGTGATATGGGGGTTTTTAATTCAGTTTTATCTTTCAGGTGGTGTTATTTGTCAGCATAAACTCTTTGGAAGGCGTGCAGTCTTCATCGTTTCTCTTTCACCCACTGTTTAATCAATAGAATGGCAGCGAGCGCCACTTCTTTTTCACTTGTGCAAAATGTGAAATCATGACGCATTCCTGATGATGCTTCAGCCACTGGTGCTAGATTGATCGCGGGGAAATTTTAAGTATCCTCTTTTAGGATCACTTCCAGCTCTTTAAGCCATAAGATCCACTTTCCACACAGGGCTTTTATGTGGCGGGGAGAGTACTCCCTTTTAGGAAAAGGAAAATTGAAGAAGACGGGTAGTTCACCTTCCCTGTTGCTCCATCTCTCCTTTCCGTGCCAAACCGAGGCATGCTGCCTGGCTGATTTTTATCATTAATAGCCTCTCGATAAAAGGACAGACTGCGGTCGGAGATTTTCTGTGTGAATACTAACACTCACCAACACACACACACACATTTCTGCCTCTCTCCAAACATCCACAGACACTGATGCATATTGCCGTCCTCCCCCTTTTTTTTTTATCTTCGTGAGCAGAGTTGGCACAACACCTTTCTAGATGGGGCGCCGACTCATCGGCATGACAAATTAGAGACTGCTCAGCGAGGAGATGCATCCCTATTTCCTTTGTTTGTTGTTCTTGCCTGTCTGGCAGTTGTCTCCTTAGATGATTATCAAACCCACAGGCACTCATCACACAATCCTGTCTGTCTCACTGATATGGGTCTGCCTGCCGGCAAAGTCAAGTCTGAACAACACCAAAGGAGGTGGATGCCACTGTGCGCACCGCTCTTATTGTTCAGACTTCAGAGGGGGAAAATCTGTCCACTCCTCGAGCAAGAAGTAGTTTTCTTGTGGTTCTGTTGAATATCTGCTTCGACTCACTGGTAAATTCCAAAAGACTTCCCCCCCCCCACTTTAATTAGATTTAAAGTTGTTCTTGCTTTCCATGCTGATAAATATCATGCATAATTCCTGTTATTGAACACCGGGGGGAGTGTTTAGCGTTTCTTAGTTGTCTGTTTCTGTTTTATAATGTCAGATGCTGCTCAGACAACCCACTAATAAAAACTTGAGTCTGTTTTTTTTTTTTTTTTTTTTTTTTTTTTGGCACACCCAACTCACCATCTTCCCTCTGTCATTGCTTCTCTCCTTTTTCCAGAAGGGAGTATAATGAAGCTTAAAAGGCTGTGCAAGTTCTGTGACGTGCAGGCCACCAGCTGCAACGGTAAAGGGAGCTGCAAGGTGGAGTGTGAAATCACGGCCATCTGCCCCAACAACGACGACGTGTGTGTCAGTATCTGGTAAGTGAGACCGATAAACACTCGGCGCTGGACAGAAGAAACATGGAAAAGATGGAAAAAATAGAGTCTGGATGCTAGCTAATGCTCCATTATATGATGTGTCATATAAAATCCCATTGATATGAATACAATTCATACTTATTATAGAGCTGGATATTGGACATCAATATTCTATCAATCTATTGTGATGTGAGACAAGATATTACCTTAGGTTTTGGATATTGTAATATAGCTTAAGTGTTGTATTTTTCTGGTTTAAAAGGCTGCGTTATGGTAAAGTGATGTCATTTTAGGAACTTACAAGCTGTTCTGCTATTTGCCTTTACTCACTTAGTCGTTACATCCACATTACTGTTGATTATTCATCAAAAATCTTGTGTAAATATTTTGGGAAAGCACCAATAGTCAACCCAATGTTGTTGCAATGTCAATATAGAGGTATTCTGTAACTTTATTTGATTTTCTCAGCCTTATATCATTATATTCTAATCAGATCGGACATCCCTTCCTCACAGAAGCCCTAAAATGTCTCCTTGAAGCGACCTTTTCCTTTTGAACACTTTGTCAGTCAGCATTCTGGTGAACAACAGCACACGAGCAACTAAACATCCACCATTCAGCATCGAATCTGACTGCGAACATAAGAAGCAGCGGGAAGCAGATTTGTGTTGGTGTTACAAGCTTAAGTCCGCGCTGCTGTTTCTCATTATATTAGCGGCGTTGCCGGCATGTTCTGTGCTGAGGTCGGCAGAAAGCTGATGGCACACGGACAGCAGCACCTCTTTAAAATATTCTTCATAACTGTGCGGCCGACGCTGCCCAGCAGGAAAGCCGCATTTAAATGTATATTTGTGCAGGTTCAGGCTTTTCACCCCTTTTTGTGATGGTGTTCCAAAAAATCTTGCTGTTTTGGAAACGTGACCTCTGTATTGCAATCATTAACATAATGCTGAGCTTGTGGACTGCTGCAAGAGACAAATATGCCTTTTGCAGTTACCACTTTATCGCTGTACGGCTTAAAAAATCACAGTATTTGCAGACCTGCCATCACTGCTTTGTGATGTGATAACACAGAAAATGTGTCTTTATTGCCAAAAGAGTGAGCAAAGACTACAAATCAAACTGAATCCAGTAAATGGGAGTAATTCCTGTGTGTTTCCTCTTTTCAAGGAGAAAGAAGGATGACAACTTCACCTTTGATACCGTCTGCCACAACCGATCCCAGAAGCTGTACGGCCTGGTCCTGGAGGATTACAACAACAGCAAGTGTGAGATGAAAGAAAGGAAGGGCATGGGCTCCCAGTTCTTTATCTGTTCCTGCTCCGAGGACGAGTGCAATGAGCACATCTTCTTTAACTCCTGTAAGTTGAGACGCAATTATTTCACCCCCTAAATCCTTTATTCTTGAGCTTAGTGTTTCTTCAACCAATGTATTTCCTTTTGAATTGGGCTTTTTTAATAACATAGTTATTGCCGCAGAAATACCGTATTAAAGGAGACATTTCATGCTTAAACTTTGGGTTTCTACTAGAACATGTAGAAACCTGATGTTACATGTTAACTTGCACGGCAGGTGGATTCTCGCAATGTCAGTCCCTCCAGGGTGAATGTTGTGGATTAAAATGCCAGATTTCTTTTTTTGAATCTTTTTTTTTATGATGCATGCTGCAATTTTTGTTATTGTTTTATAATAAGACAGGCAACTTTTTCCAGTGAGAATAAAACTGCACTTTTGAGTCTTCTCTGAAACCTGATGGATGAGTTATGCTGACCAACTTCTGGCGTTTGTCCTTTTTTAAACAGAAAACCCATGTTTTTGTTTTGTGATGTTTACTGGAAATGACTAGCAACGTAGCCAACAGCAAGCAGGAAAAGCCATCTCCTGGTGATCATCACCCTGCCAGCTCCCACCTCATTTGCATAAACGTTGCGGAGATCGGACAACATTGCAAGTTTACGCATAATTTACGGGATTTGTTGAAAACCCTGTTGAGATCCTGTGATTTATATCACATGAAGATCCAGAAGTAATGCGTTTATGTCCGACTGTGAGCTGACTCTTCCACTGTGGAGCAACGGTCCAGTAACACTGTTTTATGCATGTAAAAAACCCTGTACGTCTGTGCAACATAACATGGTAACGTCATACTCCCGGTTGGCCATACATTATTATGCCAGCTTCTATCAGCTTGTCATGTAAGGCGTCATGCGTGAATGCTAACACGTGTGCGCCGCAACGCTCGCCAGATACGTGATTACAAACAGGTTTTGGAGGCATTAGCTTGTAGACTCCAGTTACAACATTGGCCCCAGAATCAGATGTATTTTGACTACAGCAGTCCAGGCAATAATAACACGGAGGTGCACTTCTGAGACCTGGCTCTGCACACACGGAGCCAAATTGAAAGCATCTGCACAGTGCAAACCACGTAATGGAAATACATTCGCTCGCCGTCGAGAATGTCTGTGCACTGTCTGCAACTTCTCAGTGACTAACATGAGACAGTGGTGCAATGAAGGAGCTCCAGCTAAACAAACGCATGCAACAATACCAGTAAATTTGGGTGAATGTACCTCTTCTTGGTAGTGACCAGTGTCCCTTTTGTACAAAGTAGTTTCTCTAACTGAGCTTTCATTTTCGGTATTATTTTTCCCGTAACAAAAGCATTTGTTAAGAAAGCCATTACTTAAGTTACAGAAAATACAAAGTTGTGCCTCACATTCCAGTTGAAATACCTCAGTTGCCATGGTAACAGTATTCCCACACCATTGTACTACTGCCCTGACAAGTGTTTTTTAACTATGTTATCAGAAATACGTGTACTTGGCAAGAAGAATACAAAAGGAGCATTAAATTGAGAACAAAAAGCTTATAGTGAGAGACAAATAAAGGAAAGAGCTCTATAATGAATACATGAATTAATCAACGTGTTACAGCTTACAGCTCATTTAAGCCCATTCTTGCTGAAACTAAGAATTCTTGCATGCCTCTGTGGTGAATGAAGAATCCTAAAGCGGAGAAATATCTTGACAAATTGAAGTTAATGGCGGCCATGTTGAACAAAATAATAATTTTACAAATTCTTACACAACTGGTGCAATATAATCAGCTCACTACAACCCAGTTTCCTTCAAGAGTTCAAGGTAACACGGGGTGAGTAAATGATATAGAAACGGTCAAGATGTCGGCCAAAGCAGAGAGTCCGGGAGGCACAGTGACAGGTTTGTTGTGAGAAATAGTTTCTCTCTCTCTACGAAAATAAAAACAAACTGGTGGGGCCATGTACAGGATTTCAGACGTGTGGTTTCCTGTTTAGAAAAAAACCTTGGAGAGAAGCAGAGGGCTCGACTGGGTAGTCGGCGAGGAGCCTTCCCCATTCGTCGTCCTTCTCCTTTATTTTCAACCCATCTCTACTCTTCTACATCTTCTATTCACATTCGTTTTTTATCAGTTTCTGTAGCAAAATGTGCAAATTGGATCATATTTCTGCTTCCCAGCCATCGCTGTCACACAGTTTGCAACCAAAATCGTCAACTGGAGTATTAAAAAAAGATGTTTAATAGCTGCTAATTGTGAAATGTTTAAAGATGGTTGACAGTTTGGCAACTCGACAAGAAGATGTTTAAATTATTTAAATTTAGAACTCATGAAATTGTTGAGCAATTGGTGTGTGTGTGGGGTGTGATATAGTTTTTATAGGTCTATTTATGACTACAGCTTCAAAAACCGGACCGTAAACGCAGCACAAGCATAAACTTTCACTGTTTGCCAAAACCGTAGCAGCTCCCAGACACACAAATTATAAGGATCCTATAAAGAGACACAATGTGTGGTTGGCTGGGTATGGGTTTGGAGTGTTTTGCCTTTGTGGCCCAGACACTAACTTTAGCTTCCTTATGCTTATAGACATTCCACAGGGATGGCTCAGGTTCCTCTGCTGCGCTGAGAATATTACTTTACTCTTGCACAGCACTGGATTGGAGTGTTATTTCTGTTGTATGGTGGAAGGGAAATTGTTTTATGTTAATGCTCATTCTATAAACAGCATGATTGGAAATATGCAGTGTTTCGGAACATCATGTTCACAGCGAATAAAGAAGAATAAATTCTCCGAAATACGTATCTCCATGTAATTGCTCTTCTGTAGCTTTTGATGGTATTGCATGGTCTTGGTCAGCAGGTGGAGTTTTCTCAGGGGTCATGAATATATATGTTATATGACCAGAAGATCCAGATTTAGGGACAGAATTTGAGATTGAGATTACTTTGTAAACTGACTGTTTCCAAGGTCAGGAGTGATTTATTTATTTTTTTTAAAATGTAATGGATTAGCACAGCTTTAAACTCTCCTATATAAATGTTCTTTTTTTTAATCCTTTGATCCCTCAGACATGGACTCCCAGGTGGTGGCGGTCATCTTAGTGAGCCTGGTCCCTCTGCTGGTTATGGCGGTTTTCGTCATCACTTCCTTCTACTGCTACCGGGTCTACCGCCAGCGGCAGGCCAGCTCCAAGCGCAGGAAGGGCTGCCCGCGGGACTTCAGCGACGGCCACGCCATCATGATCGACGACGAAGGTTCGGACATTAGCTCCACGCACGCCAACAACCTCAACCACAACACGGAGCTGCTGCCCATCGAGCTGGACGTTCAGGTTGGAAAAGGACGCTTTGCCGAGGTTTACAAAGCCAAGCTGAAGCAGGGCTCCTCCGTCAGCGAGGAGCAGGGCTTCGAGACCGTGGCCGTTAAGATTTTCCAGTACGAGGAGTACGCCTCCTGGAAGAACGAGAAGGAAATCTTCTCGGACGCAGATTTGAGACATGACAACGTGCTCCACTTCCTGACAGCGGAGGACAGGAAGGTGCAGAGGCAGTGCTGGCTGATCACGGCCTACCAGCCAAGAGGGAACCTCCAAGAGTTCCTGATCCACCACATCGTCGACTGGCACGATCTGTGGCTGCTGGGGGGTTCGCTAGCGTGCGGCGTGGCGCACCTTCACAGTGACCACACCCTCTGCGGTCGCTACAAGGTGCCCATCGCGCACAGGGACATTAAAAGCTCCAACATACTGGTGAAAAGCGACCTGACCTGCTGCCTGTGTGACTTTGGCCTCGCCCTCCGCCTGGACAACACTCTGTCTGTGGACGAGCTGGCCAACAGCGGGCAGGTAAAGCCTTCTTATTCTACTTTTGGGGGAGTAATTGTGGCTTTAAAAAAAAAAGAATCCCAGATACAGACCATTCCTACCCCTTCCATATATTTTTTTGGAGATATATTTATCAGACCTTGAACAGAACAGAAATCAATCCCACCTTTCATTTCTGGCCCTCATCACACACATAGATATTTGGCATAATATTGTATACTATATATATCTTGGCTCTGTATGGAGAGCGCTGATAGAAATTGTGTCACAAGACAAAGAGACTTGATTGATTCTTAATGGACTCTAATGAAAAAGGCCAGAGTCGTATATATGTTGTGAAAATGAGTCATTTTAAAAAGGCCTCACCGTTTTGCTGTGCAGCACACCTAATGCACTGTAATGTCCTTGCATGCAGGTGGTAATTATGTGAAGACGAGCGACGCGTTGTTGTTTTTTCCAATTATTTTATACATCAAACACGTTTTGATTCAGATAAATGTGATGTGACGACTAACTACAGCACATGATTACCACCCGTCCCTTGATTAAATCAGGTAAATAACTGTTGCTGCTGAAGACGGGCTGCGTAGCCTGGCAACTCCTCTGTGCTATTGTGGACTTTAATTTAATTTCCTCCTGTCTTTTCTCAGGTGGGTACAGCCAGGTACATGGCCCCAGAGGTCTTGGAGTCCAGAATCAACCTAGAAAACATCGAGTCTTTCAAACAGGCCGACGTTTACTCCATGGCTCTTGTTCTGTGGGAGATCATCTCCAGGTGTAACGCGATCGGAGGTGAGATGTGATCAGACACGCATGATTGTAGGGTGAAGAGCTGCTGGTATATGGTCTATAAGAGTCGAGCATATATCCCAAATACCAAACTAGTCTGTTTAGAATTGTGTTACACTTTGCTGACAACCTCCGAGTGTTTTTGTGTGTTTTATCATGTGGACAGCTGCTTTTAAACATGATACAGTAGCATCGTGCCCTCCCTATACAAGCAGTAAACATCACATGTGACCTTTAGTTAATAATAGACGTAACCGCTTTTTCCTCGGTAAATTAGAGATTAGCCCGGGCCGCTGAGTGTAAAGGAAATCAATAGAAGCGCTGATTGATGAAATCTCCTTTGGGGCCTGTGTAAATATCCTAAGAAATACTGTAAAAAGAAAATTGCCTCCGCAGCTGGCGTGACCTCTAAGGAATCGACGGCTTCACCAATTAGGGAGCGCCGTGACCAACTCCACCTTGAGTTCACTCACTAGACACAAGACGCCGTCCGCAAGGACTTAACGTGTGTCTCCTCCACGACTCATTTATCACTGTGGGAACAAAATCCAAAAGTGTCAAACACACAATCCATCTTGCAGAAGTCTCAAGGATCAGCCTTCACTTTGCTAATGTACCGTTACTCGTGTTTGTCATTCCGCAGCGAAAACAAGGCCAGGATATGTGCAAATAATAGAAACGGGGCGATTATCCGAAGGCAAACCGCGGGGCGGTATTTCATGTCGACACTCAGTCGTTTGTTTTCACTTCCCTTTAGTGTCTCTGTGGTCCAGTTTGTTTCTGTGACTGCTCCTGTCTCCATTGTGTCAGAGCAGTGATTGAAAGCCGGGTTTGGGCATGATCGCTTCTACTTTGGCGTTTTCCTGTTTTGCCCCCACGCTCACCCCATGGGGGCCCTCCTTACGCTCAAGAGTCCTGAAGAGAAAACATGGCAGAGTGCCCCACAGTCCCCCGTGCTTTGCTTTCCCAACAGCAGGAATATGTGTGCCCTGTGGGTACACCGCCGAAAAGAAAATAGACTATTTCCTGTTTTGCAAAGCACACAGCCCCCAAGACACACTGTTCTTAGACTGAACTTGTAAGCATGGATGTCTTCTTTATGTGAGGATGTTTCGCAACTAATGCCTCTCGAGAGCAGACCAGACAGGATGCGTCTTGGTCGAGATGGACTAAACGAATCCAGGCTTTAGTTGGTTTGGCTTTTGTGGTTTCCTCTTGAGGGAATCGAAGGACAACGGCATTATTCATCCAAGTCATCCTCCTCCATCCATTTCATTAATTTCTCAATTCCGTCATCCCCTCGCTTTGCATTTATTTATAACTAGACAAACAAAAGCACTGTACACGGCAGCAAACAGTATTTCAAATCCAGTTAAATGGTGACATCTTTGCCCGTAAAGCTTCAGCTCGGTTTCTGTCCATTTTTCTTCCTGCCCCTAGGCAGGTGAGGCGGCGCTTAATCACCCTCCCACTGCAGACAGCCATCCAGCTTTACTTACGCCGCCACAGACAGACGGGGAGGACAGGCGAGCGTAGATTTACGTGGTGAAGCAGAAGGGTTCCCCACCCATACAAGCAGCTGAAGGAATAGCCCAGGTGTTTTGTATATATCTCTATCCACAGTTTGACGCTTCATTCATAACTTGGGTATTCAAATTAATATTATATTTATTTATTTATTATTTTTTAAGGCCAATGACACCATAAAGTATGACGACTGACATTTGACACGAGGAACACTGAATGTAAAGAAATGTTCTTGGAATTTGCATATAGATTAATTTAATTCATATGGATACTGTTCCAAGTTAAAATACGCCTATGTGCCAGATGGTTCACGTCCTTGGATAATGATCCTATTTTCACAGCTGGAATGCATAACTTGCACTATAGTGTGACATTGCGCCCCTTTTTCTGCTTCACATAATTTGTCTTCTCTCTTGTCTTTATTTGTATATTTAATACGGAGGTATTTGGTAATTGTACTTAAAGTAAAGCAGAGGAGGCGTTCTCATGCATGAAAACTCCAGACGTTGTACAAACACAGCCAGCCTTGTCAGACCCCGAGGAAGGTGAAGAAGAAGAGGCTGCGTAAATGACATGCAGTAACTCGGTTTCACTCCACTGGCAGCTTTAAAATCTCCTTGTTGATTGTACGCTGGCAGAGCTCTGGTATTGATTCTGGAATCGGAGCGCCATGAGAGTAAAGCTGATGTGAATTTCATGCTTTCACGCTGCCGGCCTCCTTGTTTTTCCTGAAGTTAGCCAGCTTGTCCCTGGAGGTCGGTGAGTCACTAATGACTCCCTGAGAACTCGCTCTCCTTTGAGACAAAATATGACCACGTGTGCACGCGTTCAGAGTGACACATCCCCGTGGCATGGTTCATGTGGCTGGGGTGAAGCCCCGGTTTCCTCTAGTGTCTGATCCCACCTGCCTGTGTGTGTGTCTGCGGCAGACAGATGTCTGATCAGCGCTCTGCATCTCCGTGGCAGGCAGCCACATAGCCACTCTGTCACAGTTCCCGGGGCCGTGGTCTGATCTGAGATCTGCCAGGCGAGAAGAACACAGCCGTCTGTCGACAGCGCCAGTCAGCCAGCCATGAGCTGTCACTCTGCTTTCTTTATCTTCCAAGACCTAGTCGGAGGGGGGAGGCAGGGAGATCAGCACACCTCTGAGAGAAGGGAAGTCTGGATTCAAGGCTCAGGCGTTTTTATCTCTGCCCCTGTTCCCTAAAATGTCTCTACTGTATAATTTAGCCGGTCCAGATTTAGGGCTTGGAAAGACTACGAGGGCGTTCCTCAGGCGGGTGGGGCTACGCGGGGGGATAATCGCGGAGTGGTGTTGGATGTGGAGCTGCAGACGGAGAAATGCCTTCAGTCCCTCGAGGGAGAGGCTGGGCTAGACGGGAGAGGGAGGAGAGGTTAGGGCAGCTGCTCTCCAGATGTCAGAACATCCACTCCTTCAGGACTGGAGGGCCTGATGGTCCTTGGTGCGTGGGGTCTACCATAATCCACATTTGGGGACAAATTTGACATTACACGCCACTAGATTTTGGCTGATTTGGGGAGAAAATGTGCGTGTGCGTGCCCGGTTTGGTCTGAATTATTATCCAGCGTGAGCTGAAAGCGTTTTCTCCTTTAATGGGGTTAGGTGAGGGTTAGGGGCATGTATCAGCTGAAGTTAATGGTAGGGTTAGCCTCCAGGGTAAGTCGGTGCCATATGTAGGAAAAGTAAGCTCCGCTAACGTGTGATGCACATGCATACATCTGTACGAAATGACTTTAACAACCTGTGAGGAACACAAAACAAGTGTCACAGCCACCGCAGCCTAATGAAAACCAGCAGAGGCGGCTGGGAGTGGATTAGTCAAGCTGTTGTTGCAGACTCAGACAGATTTTTGGGAAACAGGCAATGTTTTTCCGATCACATTACTAATTTATTTCCAACATGTTGAAATCCTGCGCGCATATGTGTGTGTTTTTCTGCATTATTTATGTGTTTAGATGACAGGATTTCAGTATTCATGCTTTGTTGAGTAAGGGTTATACTTTGCTGTAATCACGAAGGAGTTTATTCTCCTCTTTATTTTTGTTTGGCTTTGCTAGAGCAGTTTGGCCGTTGATATCTAAACATGTGTGTAAGGGCCATAATCAGAGCAGCACGTAGTCATTCCCCCTAAAGACGGGCTGCCATATAGTCATTAGCTTTTGGAAACATGGCTACACTACCATAGATTTCCTCTCTGCCGTTGAAGCTAAATTTAACAGAATTTCTCTTGGCTGCAGATTCCCAGACAGTTTATACAGGCATGGCTGGCAACTGGCACGGGAAAATAGACATTAAGGATGAAATATGTGCTTGCTTTTGCAAAATTCACATCGCTACATGTCAGCTGTCGTAGGAGACGCAGCGTAGGTTCCTCATTGTTACATTGCTGAACTTGTTATATTGCTTCGCAGGAATCTTGTCAATATGCAAACTGTGTGACTTTTGCAAACCCCAGCATTCGCCGCTCGCCCTGTGTTGTGTTTTCAATGGTTTCTGCTAGTTCAGAGTTTAATTTAAGCCTAGGAAAAAAAACTTTCCGTTTTAGAGCAGGCTTGGCCAATCTTTCCATCCTGGATACACACTTTTGTTTACACTGCGAATTGCTCAGTGGTGTGATTCATATATTTTGGACCCATTGTTTGGAGATGAACACATAAACATGTTTGCCCAAAGTGGATTTGCTGTCCAGAAGTGGGTTAAACATTTCCCTCTGACCTGTCAAAACAAAAAGAAACTCGTCTCCTTTTTTCATAAATATTGGCCGATGGTTGGGTGGGGTTATGTTGACGTTTTACCAAACCAGAGAGGGAAAAAAAAGGAAGCTACAACCTCTGAAAAGATTCTTCTCTTGCACTCGTCTGTGTCCCAGAAGCCTCCGGTTCCTGTCTGCGGGCATCAAGACTTCCTGTGAGCGTCTTTTTAACGTGCTTTAAACGGGTGAAATGAGACCCTCATCTGGTTTTCCTACAAACTGTACGGAAGCGGATGGTCTTTTCCAGTGCTTTACCCCAGTCGACACTATCAAACAGATGTGTCAGCTCTCTTGCAGTGACAACATGTTTTGGCCTTGTTACTCCAGAGCGCTCTGACTTACAGGAAAAAACACGCAGGACAAATTGTCACTTTCCTTTTTAATCTCAGGTTTTATGTTTGCAGTATGTGTGTATTCAGAGGCATTACTGGACTACTTTTTAGGTGTATTTGAGAGCTCAAAGGGGCCAGCTTCAGTTTGTATGCACGCTTAAAAAAACAAACCATAAGTGACAAAACTACAGCAACAGGTTTTACTATCATAAAACGTAAATGCAATATCCAAATAAAGACAGATACTGCAGTTGCGACATCCTTTTACTGTATGTTTAAGCTGAATGACACTGGATAGCAGCCACATCATTGTAAGAGGTTTGACTATTACACTGCACATTCATTTTAGATTCCCATCATGATCGGTACAGTCATGATGATTATGATACTTTTCCGACTCCTTACCGTCATTCAGCGTTATTGTGCAATAACAGCCTCCATGTTTGACTCATTTCCCTCAGTCAGGTTGAAGGTATGTGCTCTGGAAGTACGTATCTGTCTTTCTAAGCGAGGGAATTCTTAAAGGTATCCATTCTGAAGTGCTTATTGCAACACAGGAGAGGCATCATTGTGTGCGACGTTAGTCGGTTTTAAGAGCTTTGGAAGCAGCCTTCTGTGATCCGTTTACTGTTTGAAGGCGTCCGTCTTTGTCGAGGCGTCCTCTGCCGTTTCATCTCCTGGTCCACATGAACACTCTTTACACAGCTACATCAGGCGCTTCGTATTTCCACGGATCTTTATACAAGCTCTCTAACTTCTAAGCACATTTGATTTGTTTTTTTTAACTCCACGGATTGCATTAAGTTTGTCAATTTCTTTTTGGAAACTCTCGACCCACCATTTCAAGGCCACGCCAGCACTTTTTAAAATCGTGTCCTGGCTAAACTCGACTGCTAAATTGCTTTTGACGAGCACTCTGGATTTGGTTGTGTAAGAGAGAGCTGACACAAAGCCAGAGCTGCGTTGGGGAGATACTTTAAGCTCATTGACGCTGAGGGTAAAAACGTAATGATGATAAAAATAAAAAAAAGAAATTCGAAAAAAGCAAATCTCCCCCCTTGGCCCTTCTATCAGCAACACAGGATTCTTTAGTTATTTGTGCTGCTTCAGTGCTATTTCAAGTTTGCAACCTGCAGTTTTAATTTTGAGCGCACAGAGAGGTGTTGATGTATGCGCTGTGGGGCGCTGCCATCTGATTCCACCTCCATATTCTACACAGCTGTATGTGAATCTGTTTTGCTTGTATAAAACAACCAAAGCTAATTTTTCTTCTGTACCTTTTTCCTGTGTGCGTGCACGCAGAGGTGAAAGAGTACGAGCCACCCTTTGGAAACCTGAGGGAACATCCGTGTGTCGAGAGCATGAAGGACAGCGTTCTCCGAGACCGAGGAAGACCCGAGGTCCCCGACAGCTGGACCATCCACACGGTAAGAGGCACCGCTGTGACAAACTGCTGCTGCGTGAAAACCTTGAAGCTGCAGATCTCATGTTTAAACTTCATGATGTGGGCTGAGGAGAATGTTTTTTGGCATCCGTCATCAGCCGTGTTGATTAACGTGCACTATCCCCTTTAAATGAACAAACCAAAAGAGAAACCAGTCCTCTGGACAACCTGTAAAATGCATCATACAGCACTTTTTCAACCACTCTGTTTCAGGAATTACAGAACCAGAGACACCAAACGTGAGAACAGAACTAGAAACAAAAAGTCCCCTTTGCACGTTCCTGGTTTTGTTTTCTGTCATATGTTTTGTTGCTGATACAGCAGAACAAAGAGATGTCCATCCCAGGCTCTAATATTTAAGGTCCAGTTTATAGGATATCAGCAGAAACTATATACTGTGTATGTTTTAATACTCATGGCTGGATATTTTGACTTATTTGTGTACATTATGCCCCTTTTATTTTGTCTCATGCACACGTGTGAGGATGCACATGCATGCGGGTGACAATACGTATCCCTGCCAATGGTTTCACGCAGCAGGGAAGAAGAAGCTATTAAACACAGATGAAAACAATGCGCAGTTTAAACCGGTCAAAGGATTGGCTTTGTAAACGTTTGACAAGGAAGGAAATGCACTCAACACATTTGTTAAGACCTCAAGGACACAAACAATGTGATTTGGTGTTTATGCGCTGAAAGTAAACATAACTTTTGTTTTACAAAAAAAAAAACTCCACAGGGCACGTTTGAACTCACTTTCATACTTTGTGTCATTTTCTGTGCCAATTATTTCTATTTAAACCAATTCAATATGAGTCATTCTAACCTTAATGGAGGGAGCAATCACATGGCATTAGTTTGTCTGCTTGTACACAAATACACATGAATATTCAGTTTCATTTTCTGTGATGCTATTGTATCCTGTAGTCTACATTACTGACCAACTGTATCTGGGCTCCCCGTGCAGGGCATCCAGATGGTGTGCGCCTCCATAGACGAGTGCTGGGACCACGACCCGGAGGCCCGTCTGACAGCCCAGTGTGTTGCTGAGCGCTTCAACGACATGGAGTACCTGGACAAGCTGTCGGAGCGCTCCGACTCAGAGGAGAAGATCCCTGAGGAAATCTTAATGGTGGACGAGAAGTAGAGCGCAACAGAAACACTGCCCCCACCAGGGCGTCGGAGGAATTACAAGCCAGGGGAAGAGAAACTCCAGTGGATGCATTGTTTGCTATGGGTTCGTCGTCAGAAACGAGGAGCAAACTGGAAAATCATGTAGATGATACAGAACTGATACCAGAGATGGACTTCCATACGCAGATCAGGACCTACTTAAATGTAAACAATCTTCTACATGCTTCAAAGACTGGATCAAGTCATAAACAAACAGGGAAATTACATTATAAAGCATTTTTTAACCAAATACTATTTGCACTTTATCAATATCTATGCACAACAAATGATTATATATGAATTTACTGCCTTTTTTTGTTTTGGCAAAGTTTCAGGTATAGGAAACAAAGGGACGGCATGTAGAAAAGAGGGAAACGAGGAGTAATGTAATATATTAAGGTGGTTAATAACACTAATAACGATTAGAGTTTATTGACTGCATACTTAACGGTGGCGTGGTGCCCTTGGATATACCGTATATCTACAGGTATAATGTCTTGTGGCAGGAAATAGAAATTACCCACAGCAAAGATATAGGAAACCCTTCCATGGCAGTAATCTGCAGGGAAAGCTGATATCATTTCACAAGGGCTATGATTTGTAAAATAAAGACAGCAGATTCACCCTGAAAGGGGATAAAAAGGGAGTGTGTGTGAGCACGTGCACGACTCTGCTGGCATGTATTACTCAGAGGACTTCTGATCCGGGCCTGTTTAATCAGACCAAGGAATAAAGGGAATAGAGACGTGTATAAAGGACTCTTAAGCGGAAGTTCCAGCCTGCTGCCTACGTATATGCTATAAAAGCTGAACGAGACGTTTTGTTACAGAAAAGGGATTTCTGCTCCAGCGCTCAGAAGATTTATATCACTCTTTTTTCTTTTTTTTTTTTGTACAAAAGTGTAAAGCCATAATTAAACGTGATACAGGTCTCAGTGTGTCAATTTGGCGTTTTTTTAATGCTCTCACAGTGATTCGTACTTTGCCACTTATTCCCTCACCGGTGTGAGATGATTGGCAGTGACTGCTGATTTCATATTGTGAACCATAGAAATATTTACAGCCCAAAATATATTGTTTTCAGTCCCACTCCAACAGTTAAGACACTTACAACAACAAAAGAGCACAATGCTAAACCGGAAATGCTGTACGTTAAGCACCATTATGTAGTATTTTTTTATATTTCTAACAGTTGTTTCAGCTCCTGCAGATTCCATCATATAGAAAAGTGTGGGCAGTCACCTCCAGCATCCGTGACTGATTTGGAAGTATTCATATCCTTCAAATAAGTACTAATACAACGATGTAAAGGTAAGTCCCACAAAAAAACTCAAACCAGTTTTGGTCTTCTACTTCGAGAATTCATCCATTTAACAATAATGTGGAAAAAAGATGCTGACTTAATGTCAAATCTTACAAAAGCACACATTTCATCCACCCTATTCACCGCTGTATGCTTTTAGTACTGAGAGATTTAATGTCATTTATCACCGGAGAACACGACTCCTGCAGGATGACAAGCTCACTAAAACCCTGATGGTGATAGCCCATCAGCTGCTCTCAGGCCTGGAACAGGGAGTTTATGTTCCAGTCGTGGCACACTGCGACACACACTTCAATCCTATCGGTGGGAGCCGTGCATGGGTGCCCACATGTACACCAGCATGTTCCATCATGTATGTATATGTCCTTCCTCCTTTATTCGTGACGACACCGAGGTCTCCGGGAAGTTTCAGGGGCCAAACGACAATAAAGAAAATTAGTGTTTCTAGGCCAACGAACCAAATGTTTGGTAAAAAAAAGTATATTTTCTATCAAAAAACCTTCACAACACTATTAAAGAGTTTGACATAAGTAGTTTATTGATTTGCCCACATATTGCTGCTCTTAAATTTGAATAAATGAAATACTTTTACACACTAATGTCCACTTTTACTCTGATTCTATATGTAAATCTCTAAATGAGTCGACTTAAAACAGAAATTTATGTTCTCTGTTCGCGGCCTCAGCACCCACTAAAGTGATTACACTGTAAGATGTAAATCTAATCAAACAGAACAAGCAGAAATAGTAAAATATTGCTTTATGTGCCAAGAGGTTAAGAGAGGTCACAAAATTCAGATTACATCTTGTAATAAAACAAGGATGCATTCTGTACGTACAGTGCAGTTTATTAGAAATATGCTCTGGTCATATCGTAGGTTATTCCAAAAAAAATGAACTGCGAACTTAAAACTTTAAGTGAGACAGAAGTCTAAATGTGCTTACATTCAGGTGTTTGTGTGTGTGGATGTGGTCACGTCAGCATGTTACATGTGATTTATCTCTCTTGTCAAGCCACATGCCATGTGATCCTTCCGTCCCCCGAGACTCATTCTGTTACGTCAAAATTGCCTCTCTTCCATTTAAAACAACATTAACCCGGCCTGCAGGTGTGAAGCGGCTACACTGACTGTTAAACAAAATGCACCTGGGAACAGTAGGAAAGTGATTTATCGGCAACAGTGGGCTGACTTGTGGTCTCGCAGGGAAGCTTCCCATTGCCCTTCCTACAGTTCACGTGCCCCATCTATTTACATAAAGTATGCCACGGGCGCTCGACGTGGGCTGCACCACAGATAGATTGGAGGGTGAACATGCTGATGATGAGTGATTTCTATTTGACGTGATAAACGGATTACCACGGGGTTGGCAAATGTAACGAAAGTAACATTTCTCTTCGTTTTTAACAATCAAATAATGTGAGGCTGATTTTTACATATTTAAGAAAACTGATGTTTTTAAATGTCTCCTGAAGGTGACACGTGTCAGAAAAAGAAGAACTTTGTTCAATAGCAAATTCAAATTAGTTTTTTTTTACTTCCTCCTCCAGAAAATGTCTTCACACAGTCAATTTTATGTTGAGTCACATTTTGTATTCTGTATTTTTTTAAACTGCATATCCTCAGTGTGCTACCATCCCAGTTGTGCTTAAGTTAAGGCATCTTTCTTAACTTTCTTCATTGCCAACAACACTGCCATAGAATATTGCCTTGAATGTGCCTAACAGCTGCATTTTGTCTTTTGGCCAGTAGAGGGCGTACTGGTTCTACTGGATACTGCATACTGCATACAAAGACACCATTTGTGCCTTCTGGAGCCATCTGGGTGAGTGCAGGATGCGGTGAGCTAACATTTGTGCTTTGAGGGTAAAGAAATCCATTTTTTTTTTAATGGAAGCACCGCACTGTGAAAACTGAGAGCTGAGCTGACCATGTGACCATCTTTCCATTACTAAGAGTCACCACAAACACTGGAGTCCTTTCTGCCTCTTGGTGGGATCTAATTCCATGTAAAACCTCAGCATAAAGCCCCACACACGTTTCTCTGTTTCCTCACTCTGTTGGGTCTCTCTCTTCATTTCTCTCCTGTCACACAACACATGATCCCCGAACCCCATACCTGCTGCATCACGCGTGTTCCTGTCAGCTGTTCCATCCCGGTGCTCCTCACCTCGACGAGAACAGCTCGTCGTTGCTCACACGTCGTAGATGCAAAGCGCTCACGCAGCCCTTAGGGTGGCCTTAATAATCCAGAAGGAAAAGATATCCTCCTGCCAAAGTCACTTATCATTCCCACATTGCCGGTTGCCATGGTGATGCCTCATACATCAATCAAAGTTGCCGAGGAAGTGCGTTGGTTGGCGAGAGCTATAAACAATATTTTTAAGCCCCAGTAAGGAGATGACAAGGGAGACAAATTGCTCCGATATCACCTCCTCTCTCGGCTGTCCACGTCCGGTTAACGTCAGGACATTTCCCCCTTCACCATATCATTAAAAGATCTGTTTTTATTCTTCTTCAAAATACTCATGATTTAGCTGTAAAGCAGCACTTTATGTGCGTGTGCAGCTTTGCTATCTGCAGCAGCAGGAGTCACAATTCCGTGACACTTTTAAGGCCCTGAGCCAAAATTGCAATCGTCCAGGGGATGATGCGCCTGTTAAGATAAGAGCAGCCCCGGCCCAGAGCCGGAGAGATGAGGACACTGGTGGATCAGGAGCCATTTACCTCTCAGACATGTCTGTCTGACGGCAGTGGACTCGTTGGCTCCGACGTTACTTTAATTTCCCTCTCGCCTGAATGAGCTATTGTGTCGTTACAACAACAACAAAAAAAAGTCAGCCTGTCAAAGACAAACACAGCTGTGTCACAAACGTCGGTGTGTTTGATCCGACAGGGTTGCTTCTTGGGGAAGGATGCATTCACAGAGTTGTTTGCTTACATTTTTAATACAAGCCACGCTTGGCGGTTTTTTATTGCAATTTCCCATCCAACAACAAGCTGGAATGATTTGATCACTTGAGCCAACAAGAGCGATGCCATTCCACTTAATTCCCGACATCAATCATCGCCTGGTTGCATGCGGAGAGCGCTGATGATGTGGGACTCATTTGGCTTGGTGTATCCTTTTGAGCCGTGTTCCGTATTAATTTGCCTATTTAGAAATCATTCACTGATCGCTGTCCTGTTCCAGTCAACGTTCACGAGAGGCTGCGGCGAGACCGATGTGAGGATGTTAATCTGGTTTGTTAGAAACCTCTTAGGACTTCATAGAGAGGTCATTATTATCTAATGTATGTCTTGTATGATGACAGAAAATTAAAAATCAGCAAATGTTACATATGGGATAACTCGGAATGTGGATGAATATTGGTTCTGAACACCAGAGTCCCTTTAGAAAACCTGTGATTTAAGTGCAGTTCTGGTTCTGGTTCACTTTCGAGGGGAATCGAACCGGATGACAAGCTTTAAGAATAACTACAGAAATATGAAATATTCTTGCTGCTGGTTAGTTAAAAGTTCCTTGTAGTGAGTTTAAACGTAAAACCAGACTGCACTGTCCCATTTATTACAAGAAAAAGCAAATCTGTGTTTAACATTTTTGGTGGAGGCACCGTTAACAATGACATCACCAGCACTGAACATTATTAAGGCTGGCAGTGTCTCTCTCCCTGTTCCCATCCTGCATCCCCCCCCCCGCTCCCCCACTCCCACCACCTCACCTCATCTCTCCCATATTCATTGGAGACTCCTCCTAAGTTTAACGTTATTTTGGAGGCGTGAATTCTCTTCTGACAGATGACCGATGGAGGGCGGCGAGGAGGAGAATCGATTGGACACGGGGCTGAGCACAGAGAAGCATCGTCCCGACCGGAGGGCCACTTGGTTATTGAACCACCTTTTGCAGAGTGCTCTCTGCTCAGAAAGTTGGTCTTTAATTTGATTGATTAGAACAAATTGGTCTTCATAGCACAAAAGCGTCACAAAAGCCCTAAAGTCTGCGGCGACGTAAGTTCAAGAGGAGAGTGGGGCGCTTAGAGGGCATCTTGGGATTCACTCCGAAAACATGTATATGACAGGCGTCATGCAGAAGCTCTGTGTAAACTTTTCCAAGAATTGGAGAGACAAACTTTGTGACGGGAGCAGAATAATGTCTGCTCCTCTTGTTTTAGATGCTACTGCTGTAATTCTGCCACAGAGGATTCAGGGCTGTCATTGAAGCAATATCACATAAATCTGCTGTCTTCTGGATTGAGACAGCCGGCGTTGGCTACTCAGGAAAGTGAGAGAAGGGTCATTTGTCAAGCTGGGGCATCTGGGAAATTGGGAGGCTTACTTCAATTTTTAACACGTGGGTCCCATTTTTTTCTCTCTCTCTCTGCCTCTGTTGAGCTCAGGTGTTACCCCCCCCCCCCCCCTCATCTCTCAATCAATTGAAACTTTCTGACAAACTTTTTGTATGCAGCATGCCAAAAGGATTTGAAGCATCACTGCGGGCACATTCAGCCGTGTCGACAGGTTCGAATCAATCCTGATGAATGTGTCGAACTGTGAATGGCAATTCTCTATACTGATGTATGCTCTGAGAGTTGCTCCCAGACAAAAGTGTTTCTTTCCTTATTAAGGTTTAAGGCGCGCTTGACCGTACGTGCTCAGATGCAAGAGGATTCTCTTTTCAATCCCACAAAATCACGTAAATTATTGTGTGATTTTTGTGGGATAATTATGGTGGGAAGAAAACGGTGATGCGTCCTCGTTCATTTCTTATTTAAATCGTCATTTCATTGACAGGATCGTTTCACAATCGTTGATTGCTTTGTTCCCTTCTTGGAGATGTGGTAGATGAAAGTATTTTGGTAATCAAATGGAAAAATGAAAAAAGTAATCTTCAGTTGAAGCTGTCATTGTCTCAGCAGCTCACGGCCTCATGGGGAGAAATAACTTTTTATGTGCTTTGGAAAATGACAGATGAATGCAGATGCAGCCTTATGAATTGAGCAAAAGCTCTCTGATCTCAGGGGCGATATGGCAAAAAATATAGGATCTTATCACACTATTTCACATTCAATCTATTTCACAACAAGTGTCACATGGTGCACATGAACGGCTAAGCAGCCGATCATCGAATCGCACCATGATATCATCGAGATTAACAGTCCAAGGTCGGCCCATTGGCTCAGTGTGAACCGACGTGTCACACGACCCGTGAAAAGACCCCTCGTCATCATGTAGAAGTTGACTTCAGGTCATGATTTTCTGCTTCCAGTCTCCGTCTCACCCGCCGAGACTCTGTTGTCATAGAAACCGCCTTAAAACCTGAATACATTGCTTTCAAAATGAAATAAAGATTTTTGTTTTTTTGTTTTTACGACGTGTGGAAGCTGACCTTGACATTGATTATGATGCTGTGCATCTTCACTCATTATTTAAAGTGGACCGTCTGACTCCCTGTTGGCTATATGGGTAAACAAATAGTTCATAAGAGAGTCGGTCCGGATGCTTAGTGCTTTCCTTTAAGTGCTCTCAATTCGGTTAATGATTGCGGTGCCGATCGGTGTGCACGGCGGCGATCCCCAAGCGCCGGCTAATCATTCTGTTTCGCTGGATCACACAGAGTCGTGAGGCCCGCTGCTCTCACAATGAGCAGACATCCTGTCCTGCCATGCTTTGTGATGGGATGTAGAGAATGTCAAGTTGCACTCTGTAAATGACGCACGAGGTAATTAGAAGGGAAGGATGCCAAGGGAATTAAAGGGGAATAAAAACCTAACATTGGCCCAAAACAAACAATAAGATTATGCTGTCAAATTTCCTTTCTTGCCACAGTTTGCGAGACAGGAAGCTGGTGGATTTGAGACGGCGTGAATGTGCTGGACTCTGCGTGGTTTCCCCGTGACGGGGATTGGCAATCAATGTGGTGTGTTCCTGGCTCCCAACCATTGCATGCTGGGTAAGGCTCCAGCCCCCCCACTAATGACCCTCTGTAGGAAAAAAGCGGGTAGCGATGAAAACATGGATCTATAATTCTCATTCACTATTTTCTTTTTCCCCTCTGCTTCCACAGCTGGAAGCTGCCACTGCCGTGTGTCGCAAGAATGTGAGGGATCCGGGGACATGATGTGACTGCCTCTCAGACGCCCTTCACACTGCAGCCTGCGCCTGAACAACAAATCACAACATCACACGTCTTCCCACTGTGCACTGTACGGGAGGCTCCCTTTAAAAAGTAGAGAGAAACTTTGCTTCTGTCAGAGACGGCGTATTCACGGAGGACTGTGTGCTTTGTCCCACGCGTTGCTTACATAACAGCGTGCACAATCGACCGAGAGATCTGTGATTATTATGCATCTTAAGACAAATTGCTGAAAGCCAGTCAACACTGCACCTCCGTGATACCGCAGCTGTCTGCAGCTTTCGGGATTCGCCGACAGCATTTTTCAATCACATCAGTTTAAGAGACAAAAAAAGGAAGGGGGGGCATCATGATTATAACCTCCTTGAACGGTTGTGACACCTCTTTCTCTCTCTTCCTCTTGTCAACTCTCTTTCACATGCAGTCGGAGCAGAGAGAGACGACGGAGGTGCAAAGAGTGTTTCATGCCGAGGCATTTTTTATTTTTTTTTGCACGATTGGCCTTTGGCAAAGTAAAGATGTGTCGACACCTAAGAATGCCAAACGCAAACTCAGAAAGTCTGTAATGTTCTAGGGAGGTGGAAGAAGAAAACAAAAGAAGAAAGACAAAACACAAACAGTCAAGTTTGCCTCTAGAGACGGAGGAAAGCAGAGCCGGCCTGCCTGGCAACAGCACTCATTTTGGCTGGCTTTCATCTGGGCTTGGCCTTTTGATGAACAGATGCGATTGAAGCAATCTTCACAGCCTGCATTTCTATTTGCCTCAAAGGTCACCCATTGAGAATGTGGAGGTAGAGGGGGAAAGGCTGAAGGGGTGGAATGCTCATCGTGGCAATAAAGCAGTTAGACTTGATGAGCGATCGAGGATCCAGCATATGCCTGAGCTCTATGTGTGTGCTACTGTACATGAAGATGTATTCATGCGTGTGTGTACGTGGGATTACACGTGTTTGCATGTGTTGTATCGTCACACACTCTGTTGCCTCTGCGTTTATGTTGAGCGTGGGCGAGCACAGATTCTTCTCGCCGCTGCCTTTTTCAGCTTCAGCATCGAGCGTGCCTGCAAGACAGCGTCGGTCCTTGTGATCTCTTTATGAACTCAAAATCTCATATCCACTTCTACCACTCCATCCTCCCTCCATGATGACCCCCATCAATTTCCATAATCATCCTTTTTACTCTCCTTTATTATCGGCCTCCCGTCTCAGACGCTGCATTCTCATCTCCCCTCTTATCTCCTCCTCGTCTTTTCAGAGGATGGCCTTCAATGCATAGCCGTGCTAAGCCACCTCAAACTTCAGTCCAATTCTCCCACATGGACATTTCATTAGCATTTTTTTTTAGATCATGATCTTATGTGTGACAGGGTAGCTGTCAACACTGCTGCTGCAAAGTGTGAAGTTCTCAAAGTAAATGGGCTAATCTCAAATCAAATAAAAAAGTGAACATAATTAACATATGTTATATTGTGAACAGAAGAGGGTGCGTTCCCTTTAAAACCGAGATGCTTTGATAAGTAGTTATTGCATGCAACATTAAGCATTCTCATAAATTACTCAAAGCATGAAACCGTGGGCAATACATAAACACAATAAATTCATAATTTGAATTTATGATTTTGCAGGTGCGTGATGAAATAATGTTTAATGTACAGCTCCTGTCATTATACAATGCTGCAAGGGTAACCTTGGTTGAAGCGAAGCGGTGGACAGCTTCACGTAACGAAGCATTACATGCAGCAAATGTTAGAGGAGATGAGAATTTTTTTTTTTTGTCCACTCTGACTCCAGAACAAAGTTGTTTCTCTCCATGATATTACACAGGAGAGGGCTGTTGGATCATTGTTTTTCTCCCTTTGGGACTGAGTCACATCTTGGATAAATCAATAACACTTCCTGCCTCTGTCTCATTGTTATATGAAACAGTGCAAGCACAACATTAATGTATACTATCAATCAAAACTAGAGCATTTATTTGAAATGTTTAAAAAAGGTGCCTTATTCCAATACGGGCTTTCAAGGCTTCGGGGGGAAGTTGTGAAAGTACATCCTGAGTTTAAGAGAATGATGAATGCCGTGTTGTCATCTATGCTGGGGGACATAATAATGATGAGACACATCAATCTTTATTACCATTCCAACACCCAGTCCAGAACATCCAAGGGCAACAGAAATATTGCACTCACCGAGAGCATTTATCTTCACACACCTGCCTTTAGCTTTTAGCTGCAAGGAAACCAATTCCCCCCGAGATGTTTGGAGGAGGAGCTCCTTCCCTTTTCTTTTTGTTATATTCAATGAAAAATGATAAATTCAACTCTACACAGCCAACTTTAAACCGAGTAATAACGGCTGTATTTACAAGGGCCACGAGAATGACTCAATCTTCATATATAACAGGGGATAATCCTCATTTCAATCAGTGGCTGCTATAATTTAGTGTGTTTCCATTGGTGGGCCCGTCTGTCCATCTAGTCTATAGTGCACTGTGATTGGCTTCCTGGTGCAAAACCCCGCCCTCGCGTACCTGTCGATCTGTGAGAGGCCGCGAGAGCTTTGTGACGCCCCGCCCCTCGCATCACTCCCGCCCCCTTTTCCACCGGCGTTCAATTCGTGAAGCGAATTGACTGTTGCGGGGCTCAGTATGTGGCGCATGAGTATGCGTTTCGGGATGTAACGGCAGTCTCTCGGAGTACCGATACCGAACTAAGAAATATATTTATATACACCCGGGGGACTCAGGAGACGAAAACCGAGGGAGAGCGGGCACAAACTGAGGGAGTTTACGACAGCGCGGAGCGGAGGGAGACACGGGAGCGTGGCAGGAGGGACGATCTAGCAAATCCAACCGACACCGCACGCAGAAATGGCGGAGCACCACGCAGCCAGCGACGGCAAGCACAAAGCGTCCACCAATGCCGGGGGCTCGCTGCACGGGAACAGCCGACCCGGCGCCGCGGGTGGCGGAGGGGGCAAAGTAGGCCTGTCTGGTGGACTGACACAGCCGGCCGGGTGGCAGTCTTTACTCTCCTTTAGCATTCTTTTCCTGGCCTGCCTGGCCGGATTCAGCTCCAGACTTTTCGCGGTGATCCGGTTCGAGAGCATCATCCACGAGTTTGATCCATGGTAAGCTAACTTGGCTAACGTTTGTCGGGTCGGGTCTATTCCCCCGGTGACTGTTTCTGTGACTTGTGGTGCCGATGACAGACATAATGGTGTGCATATAGCTCAAGGGTGGTTCATTAAAATGAATGAAATGTGACGTATATTGTTCTCAATGTATTATTTGACTCCTTAAAAGTCAACAGCGACTGTTTTGAACACGGCTAACTACTATTTAGATGGTTTGTCAACGCGAGCTCCTCACATTGAAGCTCGTTTTCCCACGTAATGACCGACGACAGGGTCCCCCCCCCCCCCCCTCTGTTGCCGTTGGGACATACACTTTGAATATGAGGTCAGTGGGCCGGTGTGCCGTCCGTCTGAGGGACCGTGACGTTTAACTGTGATGAACCGAGTGACATGCAGCTAGCCGGTCCTCGCCCAGGAAGAACGCCGAGTAACTGCCGCCGCGCGAGGATGCTTCGGCTGCGGCTACAACTTTGTTTAGGTTGGGGGGGGTGGGAGACGTGCACGGTTTTCTCCGTCCGCCGCGCGCGCTTTAAATTCATTGGGAAAACTCGATTCAGCGCGAGAGGGGTGAAGTTGGTTATGTGGGGATTATCGCTTCAGCGTCGGTCGATGTGATTGATTGAGGCGGGGTTTTTTTTCCTGATGGATTTGAAGTCTTTAACACGACTTGAGTGCAGAGAGAGAGTGAGTGGTATTACCGGACCTTCGGGTTTTCGCGCAAATTATCACTCACTGCAGACCGTTTGTAACCCGGAAACCAACTGATCCGGTCTGGCGTGTCTGTCATCACAGTGCCGGATTACTCCGCTTTGTAACCGCGTCACATGGGCTCACGAATGTCCGCCTGTTTGCATAGCTTTCCCCTCACTGCTGTCATATACTCTGGGCCATTCAACCAGGCTGCACGACTGATGCATTCATTTATTAATTTTCAAGGACAGCTGCTCCATCTTGTTCACGGGGACACTCGCCTCTTCAATTATGTTGATAGCTTGATCGCATTTTATAGCCAAAGGCTACAAGAGGGTCCACATGCTTTGACCTTAGCATTTTTAATGAGTCGTCCCGACTGTCTCTCACTCGACCCATTAGACCCCGGGTTGTTTCTGTACAGCCTTCACATGTCTAATTAGTGATTTTATATATATATATTTTTTTGTCTGCACTTCACAGTGAAATTGGGAGCTGTTTTGCTTCAGTGTGAGGCTACAAAATGTCATCAGCTTTCATAGTTAAATCTGCACGGTTTTTGGCAACATTTCACAGGAAAGAAAGCAAATATGCTCTTTGATCGTCAAGAGTTTAGAAGCCCTTGCTGCTCGGATTCATTTTTATGTTATTGTCAAAACAAAAATCCCCTCGACCCTGAAAATAAAGACACGTCTGGATGGAAACTTCTGTTGAGTTTAATTGTGCAAAATGCTGAGTTCATCCACAAGGTGATGGTCTTTAACATGAGTTTTTAGGGTGGTTCACTTATTAATTATAATCTGTGTTTTATAATCAAAACATAGATCTACACTAGAAATATATCTGCCGTTGACTATTTCTAAATCTTGCAACATCCCCCTCATCTTTTGACTCTATGTGCAATCTTGATCAGATTCTCTACTTCTCAGCAAGCCCTACATTCACTAACACTCTTGTACATTCTTCAGTGTGTTTGAATGCCTTGACCCTAGAGTTTCTGTATATATTAACACATAAACATGAGCCCTGTGCCAAGGTTTTTCACTGTTCACATACTAAATTGGACATTATTGAAAGATTTATTCTTCTATTTCCTGTTGGCTCTGAGAAGCCCGTATCTCTCTAAAAAGCTGATTTTCTTATGATTATGTTTCATTCCATATTATAATTTCCTCTCCCTTTACTGACCGTGAGAAATGAAAACTGGTATTTTACAACTGCAGGCACAGAAGGTGCTGATTGGAAGTGGCCGTCACTCCCAGACACACATGATTACTGCTGTTGTCATCTAGATGCTGATATTGATTTTTCCCCCCCTCTGTGCAGAGCTTCAAATTATCTGCAGCTAACATTACGGTAAATAAGCTGGCAATTTGCAGAATGAAGATTGGATTTACAAGCACCAAAATGTCAAGCTTATTCTATGCAAACACAATTTAGTAGGCGAGTTCCTGATATGGCTCGCCTGTTATCTGGCAGTGCTCATTCTCATTTCCCAATATTTGTTGATTATTTTAAGACCAGACAGGCTTTAGTTGGCATTCAAGTGATATTTTGTATGTCCTTCTCCATTCATGAAAGCAATTAATTTTGAGGTCGTGTCCTGTCTTAAAAATGCATTTTCCTTTCTTTTTCAAACCCCAAATGAATGTTCAGTCTTCTTAAGATAACCAGTCAGAGGATGTTTTCTGCTAAGAATACTGTTATGACTGCCTACTAGACTTAACTGTGTGGAGGTGTAACTCCCCGACCCCGCTGGCACAAATGCATCTCTTTTATAAAAAGTACAAGCAATTGGTGCTCCCTTTTATGAAGATAAATATTTGTTCCTGCTCCCTGAGTTGACTTTTACACAAAGCATCTGTCCAGTTTTTTGAGTTACTGGAAGGAGAATTTAGCTAGACGGAAAGCTGTGTGGTGATGAGGCACGTACATGTGTGTACAGGAGGGCAGTACATTGTTTTTCCCACCGTGGTTCTGTCTAACAGAGGAGAAGAAGAGTCTCCGTCGAGCAAATAATGAGCCGGTTTCTCTGCTATAGCAGCACAGAACATGTACTTTCACAATCCACACACTTGTATCCCTCATCTCTCTCTGACCATTTGTGCATCAGAATTGCTGCTTCGCATGACGAGCTGTGTTCTAGGTCTTGATTCATGCTCACAGTGTACAGGATGTGGCCTGTTAATAAAAAAAAAAGACCACTTAAGTGGTGTGTTTTTGATATATGTGCTGCTAAAATCAATTAGTTACTTGATTTGACAACAATGTTTTAGCCATTTATCATGTAGAAATGTCAAAAGCTTGCAGGGAACAGTTGGCCTCTTAGAAAGATTGGATTTTTCTGCTTCACAAAATTGTAAATGTAATACTCTGGGATTTCAACTGTTGGTTTGGAAAGTAACTTTAAGTAAAGATGCAGTGATCCAACCATTGTCTTGAGTCCCAATCTTCAGTTACCGCAACTCAACGTCTCTATACTAGTTCAGCTTTTCCCACAGTGTAAAATCTGTATACTTGGCTGTGTAAAACTCATTTATTTTTTTATCCCTTTTTTTGTTAAGTAACATGAGGCCAGGGACTTACAACTGAGTTGGTGACCCGTCTTGACAAAATTAATATATGTGATAGTGGAAACAGATTTTTATAATGCTGACACACACATCTCTAAATTTAATGTAATTATTGGGTGGGTTAGTAACTTGCATTTCTCATTATTTTTAACTCGTAAATTAAAATAATGGTTAGTGTCGACCGTTGTCATTGGTGCTTGTCAGGATAGCAAAATGTGGCTTGTGTGCTCAGAATTCTGCGTTTTGTTGCATGATTAGGAGTAGATAGGCTATACATCTTGGAGTTGTTAATCTAAGTTGGAAGAGGTTATGTTGTCTTTAAGGAATGAGACAGTAGGGATAGTAGTATTTGTGCCATCTGCTTCTCTAGCATTTGTGTGCCATCTGCGTGCTACGGCAGCTTTATCAGGTTAATGGAAGATTCAGCCCAAGAGCCATTAGAACTGTTTAGTGACACTCTTGAAAATATCAAAACACATTACCCTAGTTCTGCTCTTTCTTTGAGCTGATCCTGCAGCTTGCATGCATGCTCCCGGTTCACCTGCCTCTCCTCTGGTACGTTGCAACGTTCCTTTAGGAAATGCAAATCTGAAAATTGTACCAACCGCTTTCATTGGCTCGGTTAATATCCTGATCATTTGGATGGGAAACCTGCAAAACTGGCAGCTGTAACACCACCACAGATGGAACATGATACAGAATCTCAGACCTCTGTGGAGACAGGAACATTACTTCATGTAGGACACAAAGAAAAACATCCCGTTATTAGTGTTATTCACCAGCTTTTGATTGTTAATCCCAAAACAGGAAAAGTGTGATTTATCATCTGAAATGTCAGTAGTTTCACAGATGCCTTGTACAATCCTCCGTTATCTCAAACAACACTTTGATATCAGTTAACACCTCAGAAAGGATGTTTTAGTGCTTCTGACCCCTTTTTATAATGCATGTCTTTGCTGCTGAAAGTTGTTAAGTGCTGTGAAAATGAAAATCTCTCCACAAGTGTTCTGCATTTCAGCTTTTTTTTAAGAGCCAGCAAAAATCTAGGAGTAGCAGCTATTGTATGTGTGTGTCCACCCTCTTTTCCTCTCCCCCCCTTCTGTCTTTTTCACACACACAAAGCATGACGTCCATCTCCGAGAAGATTAGGCCACTGCTGGCACAGCAACACGTTACCTAGTGCCGTAGTGTGGGAAAATAGAGAATAGGTCGTGATTGATCTTCCTACCAGACACTTGGCTAGAGCTGTGATCTCCGCCTAAACCCCCGACTGACTGTCCACCCGCTTATGAAATATTCAGCACTCAGACGGTGTCCAGTAACCTGCAGCAGGAAAAGGTTTTAGCGAGTGCCCATCCTCGGTTATTATAGGCTGATTTCCTGGACATACATTATTCTTTGTTTAATAGATTGGATTTGCCAAGGCATCTTATTAGCCATTTCACAGCGGTGCCAGATGTAATGGCTATTTTGGCTCCGGCTCTTGTCTCTACTAGCCGTGCAGGCCGGGCCTCCTTGTACAAAAGTCACATCGCAACACTAACAGGGCAGGAGAAAGCTAACACCGTTTTCCTTTTCTTTTTTATATACTCTCTTGCAGGAACATTTTTTTATTTGGCGCTTTCTCCTCAGTCAGGAGATCTGATGTCAAGCTCCTGATGATTAAGTGCCATTTCCAAGGCTGGGCGTCACAGCAGACTAGTGTCAGGCATAGCAGGGGAGTCTGTGAATCCTAGGTGTGCTGCATGGTGTGTGTGAGACTGAGGGCGACAGATCTCTTGCAGGGCACCTGGGGCATGTGTGGATGAGCTTAGATGTGAAGGAGCATCAGGCACAGGGACACCACAGGCTATCACCAGAGAAGGCATACAAACAACCCCATTTCATGCCATATTTAGTAGTCTCGGTTTATTTGAATAGGTTAATGTTTAATTTGAATTTAGGTCGATTTCTAACAAGACATGCGCTGTTCTAATTCACTGCTGCTTAGCTGAATCTCTTCCCCCTGTTTTTCACACCCCCTATTCTTGATTGTGAATAATGTTTGTGCCTTCAGCTTTTTGCAAGCAATTCCAGAAAGCTGTTTGGGACAATACAAATAGGGCAATATACTGTATAAAGGTCGTAAAGCGCTGGTCAATTCATTCACACTGAAATGAGGTAGCTGATGCCCTAGTTTTATCCCTCAATTTGCCTGTCAGCCAATTTGGTGGGGCCATTTTGAATGTGTTGGCAAGATTGACACCTAACAAGAGGTGCTTGTCGGCAGCCCAGAGGCTGCACAAGCCACATGTGCCTTGATGGAGGATAATGGCACTGAGAGGTAGCCCAATTTGTTAGCGTGATAAATTTTCTCTGCTGCGCATTCAGTGCAATATTTGTGTTTGTGTGCTCGCCCGCACATAATAAGCTTCACGGGGTGTTTGGAGCCAGTTTAAGTGTGTTTTTAATTTTACATTTAATTACATGGGGGTTGGGAGAGGTTCAGCACATCCCGCTGTTTGCCTAAGCTACAGTACAATGTAGCCATGGCTATTATTCATTTCAAATTACCTTGTAGAGGTCCTTTTCCCCACCTTTTCAGAACTGCAGGCTAAAACGGCAGTTTTGGCAGCCGTCCGCTAATGAGATTTTAAGAGCATTGTCCTCTGACAGTGAGCATTGTGTTCCAACCCTGCACTCTTTATTGCATGCTAACGTGGGTGATCCTGGTCTCCTATAACTTTGAAAGATGGCAGCAGTGCAACACAAAGCAACCGATTACACCCACGCCTGGCGCTTACGTCTCTACCTTTTAGGATGTAGATGACGGCGTTTTCTATACTGTACATTCACTAACCAGCAGGTTTCCACAGTTGAGTTAAATTGCTTTGTTTGGTTTGAAGGTCGCTTTGCACTCGTCACTGAAACAAACGTAGTGCGAGGAGATTCATCATAGCTGCTGGTGGCAGAAGTAGAGCGCCGTTAGGGTTTGCACAGGAGTGGACCACTGCTATGACGCTGGAGATGCATGGATATTATCATATCGTAGGATGTGTCGTTGCACGGTTTTCCTTGTATTGTGAAGTCGTAATGTCTTATTGCAGTGATGAGTGGTTCCACACAGTGTTTCCCACGACCCAGTGGTTCGATTCCCGGCTCCTCCAGTCAGGAAGACTAGAAAACAACTTATTGTCGGTTAACGGTAAATTACCAACATCACTTCACAACTGCTGTTAACCTAATGGGTGAGTTCACGGCCCCAGGAACGTTGAAGTCCGGGCAAGGGATGCTGTAAAATTGACACGGCTGGAGTTGAAAGTCCCTTTCCCTTTTCCAGCAGAGCTAGAGCCGTCAGGTGCGCGGGAATGCGCCTGGAGACGGCCATCACGGAAAAGTGTAGGAATGTTTTTGGTTCATTTCAGGCTGCCACAGTCTAGGTAATTAATGGGAAACACTGCCTTGGTATATTCTCTATCTCAGAGTCCTTGGCTGAAGATATATTTGAGAACCTCTGGTCTAAGACTGAATCCTCTACTGAAACTGATCTTGGAGTAGGGCTATAAACAAAACTGTGTAACTAAATGTATCAACTGTCTTGTCATCTACAGGAAACGCAGACAATCTTCATGCACACACTCGCACATCAGTGTATGTCGAGTGTAGATGCGTGGTCGATGCAGTTTTTGTCAAGCTGTTTGTTCTGTGTTGTCACCGGCGCTTTTGATGGGATTGTTGTTCCATGACCACCCAGTCTGCAGAACCCATCCGGCTGGGTAAAAACAGAAGGAGCGACTAGCCGCTTAACAAGTGCAGTGCTGTAATTGAAGGAACTGCTTTTGAATGCCTGTGTGAGTGCGTTCCCTTGTGGGTTTTCTTGCAGCGATTGTTGTGCATCAGAAGTAGACATGTGTGACTCGTCAGGAGTCGGTTTTCATGCTTCGAGTTTCTCCACCACCACCATGGACGTGCCGTCACTCTTCCATCTCAGTGAATAAATAGTAATTGGGCAGGAGCAGGGGGTGTAGTCTTTAGACTTTAGTAAAGGGCTTGCATGTGTGCTTAAAGGATGAGAACATCTGTTTTAAAAGACTAAAAGATACAAGTATAGATGATGTGCAGAGACAACCCCGAAACAGGGCTTCTCCTGAGGAGAACAAGACACATATTTGCATGAGCAACCCCAATATCCGCCTGTTCTGACGGTCTCGCGACTTTGCCTGCGGTTAATGAAGATCATTGTTTGTCAGACAGCTCTCGAATATTGGCTCAGCCTCGCAGTTTTCCTTTTCTCCTTCACGTCGGCTTTGAAGTGGTCCTTGATGTCCTCTGGTTGGCGTGGGGTGGAAGTGGGGCAGAGGGAACAGAGAGGATCTGCGCTTATCATGTCCTCTTACTGACAGGAGTCAGCATGCGGCTCTGTGGGCGAGCGCACCTGCATACAGAGAAGAGAGGAGAGGAGGAGTGAGAGAAACAGCGGAAGGGTGGTAGGAGGTGGAGAGGGAGCGAAGAAATGAATGCCTTGCAGGCATCCAATCTGAGGGAGGTTTTGGTGGTGGAGCCAAAGAGATTTCATTGTTCCAGAAACGGCCTCATCAGTTAGTTTGTGTGTGTGCATGTTCATGTGAAATGTTTGCGCTTTATGTTTTTATGCGAGGAGGATAGGGTTGATTTTCTATTTTGTCTGCCTCTGCCTCAGGTTAAATGGAATATCTTCTGTAGCTGATAGACTACTTACCGCACATCCCATTTAATAAGATCAGCCGCTCAACGCATCTCTAAAGCATTACGGAATAGTTAAAATAGCTCAACTCAGCTTATTCTCGAGTAATTTTACTCCTTTCAATTTAAACCCTCCAACACTTTGCAGAAACTCCCCAGGAATTCACTGTTAAGCATCAGGAGCAAACCCACGTCGATGGCTTAGAGCTGGCTTAATCAAATAAATCCCAAAGCAGAAGTTCTCATGAAAGTCAGGTATTTGTCTCCGTTGGCTCTTTTGTGTAAGAGTTTAGTCGTTTGGGTTCTCTACTCAGTGAGCCGATTATCTGTTACCACTGCATGGTTGATGCTGAGATTTGCCCGCTTAATTCTGTGTGTGTCCATATGCCAATTGGCTGGTTCCCTGGGTAGATGATTGGCTAGCAAACGGTTTGGCACTTCTTAAATGCCCTTTGTATCGTCATTTATATATTATGTCTTCGTTTGCCTTCCTTTCTTCTGTTTCCTCTTACAAAAAGGTAAGATGTTGCATTTTTTTTGTATTTTATGCATATGAATCGGTTATTTAGTTTTCAGATTGTATGAAATTCTGTTTCCAGTCTTTTTGACTGTTTCAGGCTTTTAGCACAGCACAATTTAACAACACCCATAATTAATCTGATATTTTATTTCCTAGAAACGGTTGCATGGCGTCGGTCTCTTCTCCCACCACTCTGTTTTGTAGATGCTGGAGTAAATCTTCCACAGTGTTGTCTTCTGTAGTCGGAATAGTTGTAAACTCTATTGTAAGTTCTCTGCCTTCAGTTTTGTGTACGCATATTCTCCTGGGATTACATGTTTGTTCAGGGTGCTTTGGTTTCCTACTTCACCAGGAGAGAACTGTTGGGAATTTAAAATACTCCTATTGCTATTGCCCATGAGCAAGGCATCAGTCTAGTTCCTAAGGGCACACACAGTGGCTTCCCATAGATTTTTAACAAATGAGGATGTATCAAATACAGAGGATGATTTTTCTAATGGGAATCTTGTAACTACGACTCACTCTTTTGGATGAGTAGGAAATGTATTTGAGGCTCCAACCAATGAACATTACCATGATTGCTTCATTTGGCTTTTAATTATCTGATTAGTCGCTCGGTCTATAGATTGTCAGAAATGTCCGTCACCATTTCCCAGAACCAAGGTGACCTATTCAGATGTCTCATTTGGTCTAAATCCAAAGATATTCAGTTTACTTTAAGACGAGGTGAGCCCCCCCCCTCCTTCTCTGGCACATCAAGCGCAAGTGACACAAACAAAAATGATCCTGCAGCCGAACTTGTGTGAATACCGCAAGGGGAAAATTGCATTCATTAAAAGAAAGTGAAGAGAAAAATGGAATAAAGGCATGAGTCGCTGGCTGTGCTTCTGTTCATATGTTGATATTTGTGCCCAGAGTATAGTATTGCAGATTTGATGTGATTTGTCAGAACAAATCCTGATCATGTCTTTGATTCGCTGAGTGTTTTTTGGGGGTTTTGTTGTGAAAACGATTCCTAAGTCATATCTTACTCTGCCTGTTGTATGTCTGCCACCGGGCATCTCTCCATTTCCTCCAACACCCGCTCCCTTGTTTTCTGGTGCAGATGTGTCCATTGTTCAGCTGTTGTGTTTGTGTTCATTCTCTTAGGCCCATTGAGAGGGGATGACTTTATTGTCACAGCCTAGCCACTGGCAAGCCCACCTGGTGTGACATTACGGAGCATTATAGTCCGGGGCCACAGCTTTGTTTTAGGTTTTCCAGAATAGCTGACTTCCAGGCAAGGACACGACTGCCCGGGGTTGCTTTTGTTGCTGGACACAGACTAATGGAGGAGTAGTAGAAGGGAGGAGTGGGTGGAAGATGCCCCAGGGCAGAGGAAAATAAATGACAGACGGACGAACAGAGTGGTGTCAAGCAGAACAGAATGACAGCTGGAATAGGTTGTCAATCTGTGACTAGCTGAGAAATACGAGCCTGTCAGGCGGCTGTCATATCATCGTGATTATCAAGCAGAGCAGCTGGCAGGTAGTCTGGGTGAGCAGCAATGAAAAGAAGTGGTGCAAAGAGTTTAGGTTGGACCCCGTCGGAGGATGAAATGGCCCTGGTACGGTAAGGGTGCGTTGACACCAGCCATGTTTAGTCCTGTTTTTAACGCAAACCTGGAGCGTTGTTTGGGTTGCTGGGAACTATAACCCTGGTGCAGACCAAAGCGGTTAATTTCTGGTACGAAGTCAACGAGTCAACTGTATGACCAATTATTAAATGACACATTGGTTTGATTCATTGGTACCTTTTAGCCCTCCCACATTTAAATAATTGGACAGTTAAAAGCAAATATGAATAGAACATTTGATCTTTTTTTGTTTTTGGCACTGAAAGACGATCATTGATTTGGCAATGCATTCCATTGTGCACGTGTACAGATGTTAACTATACATAACGATTATCTCTCTCTACTTCTTTTTCTGCTGACGTCTAAGAAAAGATGATAGTTGGGGACCTCTGCATGGCAAAGGTGACATTTCTGCTGAACAGGCAAGAGAGGGAAATTGAAATATCATCTGCAGAAATTAATCAAGAAAGTTAAAAGCCTCTTAAATACCATTATAAGCATTTCATATTGAATATGACCTGTTGTATCCATTGCAGGGATGGACTGTTGTAGAAGTTCAGCCAGAGCTTTCAGAATAAAAAAACATTTTTCTGGACATAGTTTCATATCAAAGTACAACGTCACAGCCACAACTTTGGAAATAAACATTGTTTTGTCATATTTTGACGTAGGATTTTCTCATATATTTATTCGGGTGGAAATCCCTGAGACACCGGGGTGGCTTTTATTTTGGCTCAATCAGTGTCATTGTTTAAATACCTGCCTACCTCAATCATCTCCATGCCAGTCGGAGTGACAGAAGGCACAATGCAATGTGAGTGCTCGCTGAGAACAGGTTTCCCTTGTGGAAACTGTGGGCATTGTTGGCATGCAGCTGACCTGCTGCTATAAAAAGTCTAAGGGAGTGCTTTGAGAATAGCATGACTCAGGCAACCCACAGTAGGCTTCAGTGCACTTACAGGCTATTAGAAAAATAGTTTGTTTCGGCCTTAAGACATCTCTGGGGAACAAAAGCAACTCTTTAAAATTCTTGTAATATATTATTGGGTTATCATGTTGCTTTAAAATAATAAAAAGATTCGTAGCGGTTCTGAAACGTCCTGCTCGAAAGCGAGATGAAAAGTGTGCCATCGTTGCCCATGGGCTTTTACCCCATCACTTTTACTTTTTGATCCAGTGTAAGGGGTTAGCAGCACTCTTAAAAAAGCAAATAAAAAATGTATAGGCTACAACTTGTCTTTCCCAAGATGGTGGACAATGTATTGTATAATTCTTTTCCTCAAGCCTGTCTCATGAAATATGTATTCTTGACTCCTTTTTTACACTGAAGCAACAATCTGGGAAAACCAGGAGACTCCAAGCCAGTATTCTGGTGTGAAAACGACTAAACTGTAACGTTAGGATTTGTATTTTGCATAGTTACTGCTTAAAGACTTATGGATGGAACAAGATGCTGGCAGTATAAAGTATTTTCACATTTCATTTTCAGTCTCATCTTGCAGCATTTAAGTCAGCAGAGACGCAACTCTGCCTACTCACTTTGCCTTTTATGATGCCTCCTCCTGATCCAGCCAAGTCTTCAGAACAGATTTGCTAAAATGAATAAATAAAATGATTTTTTTTTTATTCCCCCTAGCTAACTTTTCAATTCAATGTGTCCTTGAGATATGTACCACCACAGGAGTAGAGGGGCTTTTCTTTCCAAATGCTAATCATTGCCCCAAGTGTCACACTCCCTCGTCAGCCGTGGTCCTTCCACATTTCCCAACCACGGGGATGGACTGACCCACTTGATTTGGAGGCTTAGTTTTGTTTGCCTTCCTCTGATATCCTGGAATTTTCCCGTCATCCTTAAGAGCTCTTGGTCACAGTTTTGTCAAGCTGTTTTTGCTTGGCGGTGGAGATGTAAGGCAACGATTCTTTGACTCAGTTGTTATTTATTCGCAGCAGCAGTGTGGCGGTCTAATTCAATACTTTTCTGAGTCAGCCACCACATGGATGCCATGGTGATGCCAGCATATTCCTCATGTCCTCTTTTGTTTTGCCAGGAGAAAACATGGAGAAGATGCAGTCTCTTTGTAGGTTGTGTCTACTTTAAAATGGAAATGTGCTGCGCTTTAGTGTCTGCATATACGGATGCGTTGGTAGATTCCTTGCCATGCGTGGTCATCAATTTTGAGCTGCACGTGCATGGTCTGCTCTGACTACTTATATGTAGGCCATGTGCCAAAGTTGCGCAAAATATAACTTGAGCTTTTTGCTTTGCAGTTCAGTTTGCCTAATATTTACTTCAGGATTAGTTGCCATCTTTTGTTTGGAGCCTCGCTCCAAAGATTTAAGAGGTCCAGAGTAAATGCGAGGGATTAGTTATTTTCCCGACATTAGAGCTAAAAACTGAATGTATCAATAAACTTTAGTGGTTCCTCCATACTCTCCTGTGTTTACCTTGACTGTGTTTAGGTGCAAACCAATAGCTGCTACTTTGAAGGGCTGCTAAAGCGTAAATTATCAGAGGACAGTTACTTTTTTTTTTGCGTACTCTTTAAAAGGGCATATCTTGTAAAGTAACATCTGGCTCCTTGGAAATTCCTCTGTGCCCATTAAATATAGCTGTAGGTGATTATCTGGATTGGTTTTGACCTTTTTAACTAAACTCGTCAATCTAATGATGCCACGGCTTTGGAATTTAATGAGTTCTCGACTCCATGTAATTGTAGACTTTTAGGAGGTTTATTATCGATTGTGGTATTTACTTTAATCCTCCTGTTGGTGTTCTTTTTTGTGACAATTACTGCTTTGGCATGTGACACTAAAATCAAAGACTAATGTAGGCCTGTGATGGTGTCATCTTGAGTTTTCCATCTCGACATATGACCTTCAAAGCATGTTTCCCTTTTAAGCGGATGCACCCTAGTTAGTGAGATCAAGGAGGATTTTTCTGACACTTAAGGAATGAATCCGGCTCTGGCGATGGCACCTCTCCATTAAAAATGCTCCCAAAGCTTCATTGGAATATATGCAGGAGATCATTAGGCACTTGATATGATTCCACTCAGGAGAGATAAGTGACCTCAGACTTTGACGTTTCCCTTTCAATATAGCTCCAGCAATTTGGCAATTACTGCAGTCATTAGGCTTTCATTTACCATGACTTCTTAACTTGACCTTGAAAGATACTTTTTCAATCCAAGTGGCAAACTGACAGAGCTATTCTTCTCTCTGTCATTCTCAATTTCTTTCGTTTCTTTTATGTATTCTCTGTTCGCTTCCCATGAGCATATCTCTGTAACTTTGCAGGCAACTATCGTTCACAAACCGTGATCTAACTCGCATCTGGTCCTTCCAGCTAGTAGCTAGCTACACAGAGTTTCATTTCAAAGGAAGCCGAAGAGGTTGAGGAGGGCCCAGCTAGCTCTGGCACCTGTCATCCTTGTTATTTCACAAGTCCCATAGACCTGGACCCCTTAATCGGTGATGATCCTCTGTGTGTTGTACCAAGCGTTTGTGTTATGTTTAGCCTTTAGTGTATTTCTTCCCGTCTTTGATGGTATGCTAACCTCTCCACAGTCAGTCAATGTGCCACTGAGGTTATTTTTTGATAATGCCCTCATTGTTGCCATCTGGTACATCAATTTATGTGAATTCCTGTAGGATTCGACTGCCAGAATATATTTTCCTCTTTCTTGGGCATTTCAGGCTGTGCAGGTTTTTAAATTTTACCATTTCAGTGGATGCTTCAATGGTGTGAAATCCTTTAATTCATGAGACACATACAACACAATTTGAACCATTAAAACCATTGCGTGATAACCAATGGGCTAAATAAAGTAAAGTAAAGAACTAGAATTCTGAAAACAATCACATTTAATAAACACATGATGAACATCCTGATGTGTCTCGCTGGTCTCTTGGCAACAAGTGAAGACTAGTTTCCTCAAACCTTCCAACGATTCATTTATCTTCTCTGTTCTCAAGTTGTCCTTGCAAGCTCCTGTATTTTTTGCCCCGGGCAGTGTGATGGGAGCACCGGATATTATATTTCTTAAGCACTAAAAGCTTGCTGTGAACACACCAAGAAAGCTTGCTTCCCATTTATCTCTGCAAAGACATAGATATTCTACCATTTTTCCTGGTGAGAATCTGGTACTCTGTGTCAACCGGCGGCTCCTGCTGAACTGTAGCCTACGCTTACTGTGTTGCATCATGTAGCTCGTATGGTGGATCTAATAATAATAGCAGCATACGGCCTGCTACTCTTAGCGCGACCTCCAAGATTAACAAATCACCATTTTCTAACATTTTTACAGTCTGAACAATATTTGGTACATCAAGAAAATATCAGAATAAAATGTTAGTTGCAGGCATACATTTTAAAATGTTTAATAATAAACAACTGCAGGCAAAATACATTAGAGCCAAAGGATTCAGTTGCATTTCAATAATTGAAGCACTAAAATATACATGTGCATATTTTTTATTATTTGAGTGGGCTTAACCAAACTTATTCGTGCATATTCTTTGATTTTTAAAGATGTAAAACAATAGCTAAATTTGGCACTTGCGTGCATTATGCTGAGGTCATAGTTTGCGCCAGTAGTTAGCCATTAGCCAGATGTTCTTCCAGCTAGAGGATTCCTCAGATGTTCCTCTGGGATGTATAGGGAATGTTCGTTCAGCCCGATTAACATTTTATTCCGCCTGGGACAAGTCGGGCTGCTGGTCCAGCTGAGGTGTTAATACGTTCATTTCCCTCCAACTAAAAGTAAATGAGCCCCATAACCACAAGCTCGAGCTGAAGGTGCAGTGTGTAACTGTGATTTTCCCACTTAACCCTTACTTTACATTTCTCTGATTGCTAGGAATATTGTCCTTTTGTAAACAAAAATGTCTATCCCACTGACTTGATGGGGCGTGCTCTGACACTGGCACAAAGCATGTCTCTCTTTGAGGTGCTGGCTGTACAGCTTGTGACATTAGTCTTGCTGTCTCCATCAGCATCATTGAGTTGCAGGGGGACGATTCCCCATTCTGCATTTCTGGGCTGCAGTTCAATCAGAGTTATCTGTCTCTTTTTCCATCAGCCTTTCTCTGCATGTAACGTACACACACACACACACACACACACACACACACACACACACACACACACACACACACACACACACACACACACACACACTACCTGCAGTCGCTGCAGACAGAGCTGGCGTAATGTCATTATGTCTCTCCCAGCGAAAGGATGGGCCCTACTTGATGGGGGCCGCCAGACAAAAGCTGAGTTTGCCTGTGAATGAACCGCAGCCCCATCTTTCAGGATCCCTGTAATAGGGTGCTGGATCTGTTTCCCCCTCTGGCTGGGATTTGGAGATTTGCTACCCAGACAAGCGAGCGAGAGGCAGCCTTTGCTCCCATTCACGACTCCTAATCTATCCAGTGTGGAGTTTTCATCCAGGATGAGCTCATTGTTGTCTGTTATGTATTCTCTTTGCCCGGAAGCCCCGTTTTCTACTAAGATGCTATCGCCACGCATTTCACACAGATACTTTATCTGCCAGTGCTTGTGTCGCTTTATTTTTTATCATTCTTGAAGTTTCAAAGTCGCATTAGGGCAACTATGTGTTTTCTGTGTGGAATAAGTGATTCCATTTCTGTTATGTTTTGTTAGTAGACGCCATGTTCATATCTTAGCTGTGCTAACTGCTTGGTTAGAGTAGATTTATGTGCTTCATAAGTAAGTTGTGTCGTTGTTGACCATTCTCTTCTAGTCGGTGATAATCTAGGGCAACCGTAGCAGCTTGACAGAAAAGAAAAAAGGGAAGTGATCAATATTGAGATTAAGATTATGTAACATCGTTCAGTTCTTAGAAGCAACATATAAATATAATTAATTATAAATAATGTTTTAATCAAAATTAAATCAAGCACTGTTCTTTCGAGTTGTGCTACTTTCCCATTAATTAACAAAGCTTTGCCTCGAAATGAAACTTGAAATAAGGTTGTTCTTCAACTGAATTCAGTGCATTTTATTTTACACTATACTCTTAGTTTTTCACAGGCTGATGCTATAAGGTGCGCCCGCAGCATGACTGCTACCCAAATACACATGTATCCATATGTATAACAGTAAGTTGGAAAGTTGTTTGGCCTAAAACCGGTTTCTCATAGGTCTGGAGGTGTATAGATTTTTGTTAACTCTGACTATAGTTACTCCGTTTGGACCTATTTTAAAGAATAACACTCGTGGTGCACCGTCACAGACTCTGAACAAAAGTAATCCCTGTTGCCGAGATGCATTTGGGATGCCTTGGCCTGAGTGATGAGTAACGGGGCATACAGCTACAGTAATCTCCATTTGGCCGCGGGCAATCCTTCATTCTTGGCACTGAAGCCCTAAAGTGTGGTAGCTTTACCATGTCTGGGGTGACATTTCATTTGAGGAATAACAAAAGGCTCATTGTCTTTCCTCGACTGGAAATTACCGCAAGCAATTTGGCCCCCCCCCAGCAAACAAATCAATGTCCTCTTCACCCAGTACAATTATGCATGCAGAGTCGCAGTCATGACGGAGTAGCTTTTTCTGTGTTTTACAAAGTCGGGTAGCCCCCCGTGGTGATATCTGTATTCGGCATGGTTGCTCATTAGATTGTGTGGGTCATTAAGGGCTGCTACATCAAACGAGCGCCCTTTGGGTTGCATGCATTGAGCTCATGTTGTCAATGTTGTCTGTGCTCCTCTCCTTTTGTCTTCCACAAAGAAGATCCGACGATGGATCTTTGAGGCATCCTTGTATTTATTTATTTAGTCTACATTGGTGTACACATGAGCATGTAAAATGAATATTGTTTCACAAAGTAATATGTGATTCGTTTTAAAACGCCTACAACTGATCAATCCATCCAAGAAAGTGCATTAAAAAAAAAGCATTTAATTGCTGTTTACACTGAACCACTCACCAAATGACTGAAAGTCTTTGGCAGCATCTTTTGTAAGCACGACATTGTACTCTGTCACACCAGTTCACTCAGGTTGAATCACATTTAAATGAAAGTTAATGTGGGCAAATGGCTCATTATGCGGAGAACATTTTGCAGTCCGTTATCGGAATGGTTTAGTCACTCAACATCTCTTCTGTTTCTCCAAGCACAATTTAAACAGTGCATTCATACAAACAATAAACACATGCATGCATACATAGTGTCAGTATTTGTTTGCAGTGCCGTTGAAGATAAATGGACCACACATTCTGTCCAAGAAAATAAGAGTTTAAAGCTGCTTAATGTGCTACAGATGTCTAAGCTATTTACCTTGCCTAAAGATCTTTTAAAACGTTCTTTTTTGTGCTGTTTGCTAGCTTGTTCACTGAGCGATTGTGGCTAGAAAACTGATATTTGTATGCTCTGTATTTGCTCCTTTCTGTTTGTCAAAGGCAGCTTTCTGGCTGTCAGTCAATGTAACTGTCCCACAGATGAAAGAGGACTCGCAGTTATTGCTTTGTGGGGAGATCATTTTAAAATAAAATTGTTTTGATTGGCTTTGTACACAGAATCTCAACCCAGACTGATAACAATGTCATGCTGACAGAACTTCTATGCCTACGGGACATACAATATGCACAGTACAGCTATGTGCTGTTGCAAAAAGAGGGTTTTTAAGTTACCAATAGAATCATGCATTTGATGTATGATGAAATGGTTAGCAGACCCCATGTGACACTCTGCAGCCTGTTGTGGAAAGATATATCAACACTTGTAGGTATACTGTACCTATTAATCTACCTGCATGATGATACATCTTCAGTCATAGCTGTGTGTCTATGAAGACCTTACTGTGTGCACAAAGAACTCACCCGTTTTTACCACGGGACAATGCGGAGCCCTGCTTATCAGTAAATGGCTTTCAAGTCTCAGAGGGCTGACATATTTTTGCAATTCACAGAGCAGAGTGTATTTTCCCGGATGTTGAATCTGTATTAACTTGTTACCATAACACTTTTTCTTCATTTTCATGCACCCTAACCATATAAAAAAAAAAACAGACTAGTCGGTAGTAATTTAACAATATAATCATGCTATTTTCAACAATTTGTTGTTCTGGATTACTCCGTAATGGTGTTCTTGTGAAACAGATCTAGCCCAGGTTGTATCCCATGAAGAGCTGCAGTGGTTAGTCATACCCAAACTGAAACCTAAACTGTACATTTAACCACCACTGGAACGACTTTACTGCTTATTTCTCCTGCTCAGATCACCATTACCAATCTGCTCTCTCTGTTGTTCTACCACACAGCTACGCCCATCCGCTAATCTTGCGTCATCAAACTGTGTCAACACCTAACTGCAACATTTGGCCACTTTGAAACACATACTATCACACCACAAGACTGGACCATTTAATATTTTCTTCTAAAATCTGGAAACTATCCACACCTTCATATCTGTAGATTAGATTACTGTAACTCAGCAAAGATATCTCTCCTGTCTCCAGCTCATCCAAATCTCCCACTGCTAGGATTGGGAATCGGACATAAAAATGATAAGAATTATTGTTAATATAATAAACGCTACCGTCGTACCTTTAAAAAGCCGATATATTGCCCGGCCCGATCTGTGCACTCTGTGCTTTGAAGAGGATGTCAATTTTGGGAGTTTATAGCTTCTGAAGGACTCCCTAGTGGAAGAGTGAAACATTGCTTTGTCACCACTGTAGGACATAGGAAGAAAAAAAAGGAGCGAGAGGGAAGCACTCCCTTCTGTTCCCTTCCATTATCTCATATCCATAGAATATGAAACAGGAGAGGCAGCCATGTGTTAGGAAATAATGATGAAGGGACCACAGTGGTACAGAAGGCAGCGTATAATTACTCAGCCCTGGCAGTAAATTTTGACCCCTCAGGATTTCGGAAACCACTGTGGCAAGCCCATTCATGCAAATACGGCAGCGTTGGGGGCAGCAATAACTTGTGTTATGATGTAGGCGCACTGTATTAATGATTGTCGAGTTTGCAGAGAGAGGCGATGTAAAGTGCCCGATATCTTTTTGACTGGAGTGTTATTGAGCGCCTAGCGCTAATGTTTAACCCAATGAGGTGTAAATATCTTTACCGGCTTTCGCTGTCTCTCGGTGACTGTACAGCTCATAGCAAAACCATTATCCTCAAAGAGCAGGGCAATAACAACCTTGTCTGTCCAGGGGAATGAATTGTCATGCAGCTGATGATGAATAATTGTCTTCAGCTGTTTTCCACATCCAGTTTCATTCTTTCATTTTTGGCAATTTTGTTGTCTTAATACAGCCTGCTCTCCCAGAGTCCCGCTTCCCTGCAGCAGGTGAATGTTTGAATGAAGGGAAGATGAGGTTGAAGCTGTAGCTGGCAGTGGGCAGCTGGCCTCAGTTAACCCTCACTGCAGATTTTTTTTCCACCAAGAGCCTCACAGAAGGGGGATTTAGTATAGTGTAGCTATAGCTCTTAGCATTACAACCTTTGAGTTGCGCCATTGGCTAACACGAGTACATCGTACATGCACCACTGACGCAGGTTCTTATGAGAGTGCCCTAAATAGAGATCTCAACATGTGATAATTAGGCCTGTAATTATTGCTGCTGTTTGTGTTCTGTGTTTGTGTTTGCGATATCCAATTGATTAGCTGCCCGTTATGACAGCAAAGCTCTTTGTGTGCCGGTAATTACTCCCTATCTCTGGGATTCACTGCTGTCTTCTGTTTTTCTGCCTGGCTCTCCCAGTGCCTCCCCTATTTTCGGTCGATGGTAACAGTGGGTTTTGATAAAAGAGAAGCCTCTGCCCCAGTGGACTCCTTGGCTAAATGTGGAATTGGCATGCCTTTCATCCATTTCCTTTGATTCACACGCCGCAGTTTGAGATTCAGTGACTCTGTGCTTTTGGGAAACATCCAATTTTTCTTACTCCCCCCCCCCCCCCCCCACCCCCCCCACCCCCCCACCCCCACCATTTGAAATGGACTCAAAGTGCAGATCTTTAGTTGCTTTTGAGTGTTGTTTAGGAGACGTTTAACACTTCTTAATCGAGCAATGTGTGCAGTTTGGCTTATTATACTGCAGCATTTGAGAGTTTAGGGAGGAGAGCTTGTGACCTGGAGGACTGGCTAACACTAAACTGAATATTTATCAACAGAGATGAATCCCATTGATCCATCAAAATGGTTTCTGAATACATCATTCAGTGATCAATCATTAGTGAAACACAGGGTATTTAATTGTACTTAAAACTTGCAATAACCTTTTGGCAGTGGAAACAACATTGAGCAAACACGGAGCTGGAACACACTAGAAGCCAACAGAGCATCAGATTCTGATCATTCTCTGTGGGTTCATTACTATGAGCGACCTATTTCACAGTGCCATATTGTTTTCACATTCTCATTTGATATGTATTGTGTGTGTATATATACACAAAAATATAGATTATTGCCATTTTAAGAGTGGCTTGCCTGACATGCTGATGCAGCATTTCAAGCTCAGGGTCTGAAATTGTGTATTGCCTGTGGGTCTTCGATGTTTAGTGTGTTTTTAATTTTAGCAAAGCATGCAGTTAACCATATTTGATAGTGTTGGGTCTCCACTAACGGTAATTTTCCTTCATGAGCGATCTGGATGAAGCTTATGCCTGCAGAAATTTAATTGTATCCATTTTTATAATAAGTTTGAACCATAAATTAATTCAACAGTGAAAACTATCAGGTACGGTTTTGAAAGGGCTCAGGCTCATGTAAATATTCATAATGGAAAATTCTCCCCCGTGTGTGCGGATAAGCTTACACATTTTTTCGCAGGTTTAACACTGAGCAGCTTCTGTTTGCTCTTTCAGTGCTCGCCATCCGCTGTGGTGGCTTTTATCACAATTCCTTTTTTTTTTTAAAGACAGAATGTTTATGGGTTTAATGGCGTTTACAGTGCAAACCCCCAGGTGTATTTCCTCTACATTGCCATTATGCAGCATGTGGTGAAATCTATAATACATTGATTTCTTAATGCTGTAGCCATACAGTGCGTCTCCATTGCACTCATCTCTATGCATGCTCTTAATCTCCAGTGCTAAGAGCCGCACTTATAATTTTCCATCTGGCGTTCATGTAGTGTGCAGAGGCTGTCACAAAAACATATGTTGCAATTGGAGTCCGCTCATCAGTTGTCAACCCAATACATATTAATCAGACAGGCTTTTTCAGAGTAGAGTTTTATGTGGATGAATGGTTTGTACATGTCTTGGAAACTGTAGAATTTTGGCTGAAGAACATGAGTTCACACCAGAAATGTTAAACCCTTTGAATTGTTGATAACCTGCACATTAAATGCACCAGCTCATCAGTTATACCAGTAAGTGCAGCTGACACTTTGGTTGTTGTTTTTTAGTTTAAAAGTACTGTAATGTTTGTTTGTTCACATGCTAAAAGCTCAGCCTCTGTATAGGCATTGGTTAGGTTATACTATTCGTTGTTGTGGAGTGATATTTCAGTTGCTCTTTGCAAGACAACAAAGATGACCCAAATATGTTTAGTGAATTAGCAGGAGAATTTATTGCTGTAGGTAAGTTTTATAATTTATTCCTGACCATCCGTTGGGGGGGGATTCCTGTGTGAATGCTTTGCTTTTGTACCCCCTGCTTTGTGCAAATTCCATGTCCCGTCTCGGTTCAGCCAGGGATGTTCTTGGGAGATGGGAAGCTAAACTTTGTGGGGAATTCATAATATTACAGCCCACCCTAAGAGGCGCTTAATCTTTTAAAAGGCGATCCGTTTGCTTTGAACTCTGACAGATTCAGCAGCATTTCTGCAATCATGCAGCGGAATATTAAATGTAGGATAGTAGAAGACTGAGGTAACACCAGCCAAACCATGTCTTTTAGCTACATTCTGGTGTACATTTTGCACACTGCCGACTTATTAAATCTTGTTGTACTCATGCACCCAGCTTGCCCAAGAATTCATTCTGCACAGTAATTGCTTTGGTGTTAAACTAGTACTTGCTGGGGTTCAGATTTCTCATCTATCTTCTGTAATTACTAATCAATACTAACCCAGCTCCAGTTGCTTAATTGTGTGCCACATGGCCACCTCTGTGTAGTGTTATTGAACACAAAGAGCGCACTGGCCTAATGGTTTTGTCATTGATGGATTCCCTGCACATCTGCCTATAGTTTTTGCAAGCGCTAATCCTGAGTCTCAGTGTGTTCCCTTTGTTATAAGCCAATTTTAGTGTGCTTTTTAAGGCTTGTACAATAAAGCAAATATAGTGCCTCTACGCGGCTCTCAAGATGGTGATGGCAGCAGTGCACATTGCAATACTAGAGATACTCCGATACGGATATTGATATTGGATATGGTTACTGACTGACTGGATTGGGTATCAGTGACACTGATCTGGTGTCGGATACCCTTATTTTAATAAATAAATTCAGTACATTTATATCCATGTATTTATTTGTTAGATTTAGTTTGACATAGTTAAGAAATCATTGTTTAAGTCAAGCCAGAGACATGAAAAGACAGGCTTATTAATAAAACACTGGTATCGGATCTGATACCTAAAGTTTTGCTCAATTTTTGTAGAGACAAAAAAGCTGGTGGCTTCTCAGTCGTGAATTTGTGCCAGATTGTATTTTGTCCATCTCCATTTACATATAAAGGGGGGACAGAATGTGTACGCATAAAAAATATATATTTTTTGGGATTATACACTGACATTGTCCCACCAGCTGCAGTTCCTTCTTTCCTATCTGAATTCACATCTCCCACCGCATTACTAACACAACACTAAATTTGATCCATCATACATTCTGCTGTTGCATTACTTTTGTGTTTTCACTGTGAATTTATATATCCACGATGCCTAGAGACAGTGTGGTGCTCAAGCAAGCGTACACACAGTAAAACAAGGCTATTTCTCATATCCTATGTCGGTGTCAGGCCTATATAGGAAGTAGTTGTTGGACTATGGGGCTTGTTTAGATGCTAATTCGCTAATCTGTTTGTGGCGGTTTGGTTCAAATTGTGGATTCTTTGGAGTGTGAAACGATTACATGTATCTTGACATTTGTTAATAGACCTCCACTGCCCCGCGCCCTTCACCGACAGCAGCAGGCCTCCATCTAATGCAAGAGAATTAAATACTTGCCATTTTCTCTTTCTCACAAGTTTTGTTTTGTTTGAAGTTTTGTCATTGCTGAACAAACTACTACGACAGAGTAGTGCCATTTCCAGCGGAGCGTTCTCCATTTCCCCCCCACGTTTTAATTAGAACAGAGTCTATCTGTGTTCTGTAGACATACCGCCATGGGTGTAATTAAATTCATATAGCATGGATAATTTGAATTATCCAAGGTGATACTGATACTTTATTCAGTTCATTTTCTTTAAGCAAATGTATTGAATAAATTATAATTGTACAAGTGAACATATGGTAACTGTGATTAAATTATTGGTATTATTAGTTATTTAATATAATTGACACATCAATTGACATGTAATGAAACACTGGCTAATATTATGTTATTTGTTGTTTTAATTTATAATTATAATAATAATAATAATAAGCAAGTTGACAGTTTTATTTTATTTCATGAAAAGCAAGCAAATTGACTTCCTCAGAAATGTTAACACATTTTAACAGCCCTCTCACACACACGCAATATTTTGCATTCTTGCTCCAGACTTGTTCTCTTTCAGGTCTACTGCTGCATGCATGATCAGTGTGCACTCTTGGCCTTGTTTGGATAATTTATTATTCAGTGCCTCTTCTGTTCTGTTTATAGCTTGTGTAAGCATCTCGTCTAGCTTGGCTAAGAAAATAGCCTAATTCAAGATCGATTGTTCTATTAGACCCACGAGGCATTATAAGTCTCTGTCACTGTGATGGGTATTGCCAAGCTGTTCTCACACAGGTGTGAATAACAGCCTGTGTGTCTGTGAAAAGATAATTAGGATGTCGATAGCAGTGCCTCTGCTCTCTATAATTCTGGTGTCATTAAAATGTAGAACGCATTGATTAATTGCCTTCAAATAACTCCGACTGACGGATTTTTCACATCCCAAAACTGATCAAATTTCAAACCACAAGCTTCTTAACACATTTTCTATTAGAGTAAGAGATAAACTGACACATTAATAGAATAGCACCTAGGCAAAGATGAGGCTTTATCAGGCTGTGCCCCATTTCTGAACTGAATAACCCTGCTTTTTTTTACCGTTTTATGTCTGAATCTTTATCGCGACTGTCAAAATATGGTGCCGGGGCAAATAAACGATCCTAGTTTATAGCTGTTTTGTGTCTATTGGGGTATTTCCAGTAAAAGGTGGAGCACGGTAATGTGTATTGAAATTATTCCCCATGGCATGTCAATATTTATGCCATTACGTCTCTTTGCCTGAGGATGCAATGTAATTTTGTAATTTCCATTCATTAGTTCCAACAGGCATTCGTTTGGCTCTTTGGATATTGACATGATGATCTTACACCCCACTAAGGCACAAAAACAGAAAAACCATCTGCTTGTGTTGCCATTGCCAGCTGGTTCGTTCAGAAAAGCTTAGATTAGAATGGCACTTTATTTCGTATCCAATGCTAAGCACGGATCCAAATGCACATTTAATCAGTATTTTAATTGAAATCCCATTGTTTTGTTTTAGGGTATTTTCTCACAAGGTTTCTTAACACTTCCCACAGAAAAGGGGCTGGGTATAGTTAAAGAAATGATGACACCAGTACCGATGGGAGTACCCTTAAAGTGATACCGATGCAAATAAAATACTTCATTCAATACTATATACCTTTTAAGGTGCTGACCAAAATAACCCAGTATTAACCCCAAGTAGTATCCAAACAAATATGTATAAAGTATACCCAGCCCTACTGCATAGTACCTTCTTTTTTTTGTCCAGTTAACTGTTGCTGTTTGCATTCTAGTATTTGCCTCTATGAACACTGTTTGCTGGCCTTGGGAGGGAAACTTGTTTCCACTGGAAATATTGCAACTGAAACAATGAACTATAAAGACTGCCGCTGATGTTTCAGGAGAGTGTTGTTGGGCGAAGGAAAAAAACTTTTTTCTGATAGCATCAGGATTGAATGGCTCTTGCTGGACCTCTTTATCTCAAAAGATTAGCACTTCACTAAAGATCCAATTGGAAGAATTCTCCCTGCTGTGTAAGCAAGTCTTCACAAATTGAAATTCTAATAGTTATTGATTATTATTTTTGCCTATATAGGACTTTTGCTAATGATCGACCTGGTAATAATAAGCTGCGTGTTCGGTATTTATTGCCGAATGATGCTGGCTGTTGATATATTTTGCGGCTCCAGTTTGTATAAACAACCCTCAACCAGCAACTGAGATGGCGCCTCATTGAACCTACTGCATAAGCTGTCAGGCTAGTAATTAATTACTGCCTATGTTTAATAAGTGATAACTGTGTGCACAATAATGCTTTCACACATCCAGAGAGTGCAATTACCTTACTGGTCCATTGAACCAGCAGGGACACACACACTCAAACACTCACCACCCTTCCATTGAAGTGATATAGCCGCTAGATGATATGCCAGGATGCCTCATCTTGTCAAATGATGGTAGGCATGCAGGACACTCAACTTTATTAAAGCTATTTGGCAGTGAGCCCGTTAGTATAACCCTTCAGCAGCATGGAGGTCATAGTTTTTGCGACAGTATGGGGAGGTGTTCATTGTGACTGAAAACTAACCGTCATGCAATTCAAAGTTAATCCATCCTGAAAATCCTATTGAGGGACTGTTTAAAGGTAAATTCTGAAGAGCTAATTTAGTTGTAATCCATTTCAAATGATTGTAAAACAGTAAGTAAGTGGCTTCTCTAGAAGCCTGATCAGAAATCCACATTGACCTGTGGATGCAGGTAGTGGTTTATGAGACTGGATGATGTTAGTTCAAGTGCTGTCCTGCTGAGCCAAAGTGTTCAACCTTTGGTTTCTCTTGTGGCCTTTCTTACTTTTAAATTTGTTAGAAATTGTGTCAACATTCCCACCCTCCAGAAATTCCCTTTTTTATATTTTTTTAATGTATATATTTACATCCAAGTATTGTTTGCAGCTGTCTTACCTAGATAGCTGAAATGTGACATTAACCACCATACCTTTTGACTTGTGATTACATGCTATGGTGCAGGCCACTGATATCCAGCCCCTTCAACCGTTTGATGAGGTGTTGTGTTCTGCTCCTTTCATTTTAGTCTTTCAAGACCGCTGCCTTTGAAGTCTCGAATAAGAAAAAAATACATGTTCACAGGTTTAATCCTGTGTCAATTGTTTCATTTATCTCTTGTTATATGCCAAAATATGTAAAAAAGAAAAGCAGAAGCAGACTTTTTGTCATCAAAATCCCCAAACAAATCCTGGTCTTTTCTCTTCAGAAAAATGGTTCCAAATGATTGATGACTCATTTTGCACTCAGTGGTGTTTTATAAAGAAATAAATCATCCAATCATCCTGCTAGCTACACCGGTCAAACAAAAACACACTTGTGATTCATAGTAGCTAACAGAGAAATGTGAGATATGAGAAAATAATTATGTTGGGATGTCCAAAAACATTGTTCTCATTTCTGAAACAATGTGGCTGAGGTGTTACTTATTCAAGGTCGTCTTCAATGGTTATTTATTTTGTTTGCCTGTTGAGGATTTTTGTTAATGGTTGGATTGGTAATAATTAGCTGGGATTTTCAATTTTCAACCGGCTTTGTTTCACTGCAGCACGGGCGGTACATGAAGTGTTCATGTTCAAAGGCTGTCTAGCTTGCTTTCATGGTAGAGAAGTGAAGCCCGGTTTAAAACTGTGAAATATGTCACAATAGACAACCTAAAGACCCTCTAACTTCCATGTCACTGGACTTAAAAAAACACCTCGGTGGTGCTCGAACCTGCCCATCTGATGGGTGTCTTGTTGTGTGAGGCTTATGGTGGTATGTGCTCTGTTGCCTTCTTGGTCCCCAAGCAGCCTCTCATTTCCATGTTATTCATTCAGTGTTTGACAGAGGTGGCTAATTAGTCAAGGTGGTGATTACACCCCTGGAACCAAAGTCTGTTTAGACATTCACCATATCGCGACCCAGTGGGGAAAAGGCAATGATGCATCTGATTATGTAGTCGATAGTGAATGAAGCGTTACTGGCTTGTAAACAGCAATGGAGCTCACTTAGTCATGCTGATGATGATGGCCCTGTCTCAACAGGAAACTGGTAATCAGTGAAACGGACCTTGATTAATATGAATTATGATGCCTGCAGGGGGCCCCGGCTGATCTAAAGTGTGCAATATGCCACTCCTAATTTAAATTTTTGCTTTGAGATATTATCTGAAGGGTTGATATAGAGGTCATTTTCTCTTCATCCCCCTGGCTATCGTTTTTTTTTTATGGTATTAGAGGTAGGTTGCTCATTTGCTGATGGTTAGAGGTGCTGCAGTGGCATCACTCGTCATCCTGTGCTCTGTGGCCTGGGACCATATTGGCAGCTATGCATTAAATTGCTAATGTGCCTGGCAGAGTTGCATTATCCGCCCCATCAAAGTGACAAGGGCAGGGATAAAGCACTCCGCCTGGCTGTCCATGAGATCATTGGAAAATGGGTTTTGTGGATACGGCTTGGCAGTGTGCAAAGTTGTCTTTTAGAATACTTTCTTTGAATTCACTTAGTGTCTGCCTCGCTGATTTGACAGCTGCAGAACAATGAGGCAAAGTGTCCGTCCAGTTCTGATTGTATTCAAAGTCCCACTGTGGTAAAGCTGTCTCTCTTCTGCTTGGTTGCCTCTGTAGCTTTGCACTTTTGTTGCTTTATGGTTCTTTGCCCACTTCAGTATTTAAGGAAACAGAGTCACGGAATGGATGAACAAAAATATTCTCTGGACCTGCATTTGATTTTGAAAGAGCAGTTTGGTTGGCCACTGCAAATTGTGTGCATGAAAATGTGCTCAGGAGGATGAAAGTACAAAGTTTTGTACATGTAATGGTATTCTTTTGAGGTGATTTTTTTTTTAATCTTTTCAAAATAAACTGAGATGGGAGTGTATTCTTTTCTGTGTGCCTGGGGGGCTCTTGTCCTCCGGTTGCTTAGTGATATGATTACCCAAGGAGCCGTAAGGATAAACAATGTCTGCTCCCCAAATAGCTTTTCATGATCACTTTAAAAAGAATGATCACTTTATGCTTCTCTATTCCATCCTAGGGATCGAGAATATTGAACATTAAGTTAAATTTCCTATCACATTAATCCCATTGACTCATAAATGGTTACATGGTTCATTTGCTGTCTTCGTACAGCAGGGTTGTGCGACAAAAACAGTTTGTAGTCCCGTTTTGCATCATAAGAAAATACACTCACACACGCAAAACAAAACCATTATTTGTGGAGGGTGGAAGATGAATTCAGGAGTCTCAGAGCCTGAGGAAAGTAACTGCTCTGAAGTTTGGTGGTGCAGCAGCTGATACTGTATCTCGCCAGACAGCAGCGGGGTGAACAGGCTGCAGCTGGCTTGTGTATTGTCTTTTAATATCCTTTGGGCTCCTCGCAGGCACCTCTTGTCACCACTATGACTGATGCTCAGTAGATGGGTACCAATGATGTGCTTGGTGGTTTTAATCACCTGCTGTAGAGCCTCTCTGCCACATCCCTGGCCAGTAATGTAATGTAATGTAATGCAGTCTGGATGTATTCTATTGCTCCTCTGTTAAAGTTAACCAAAAATTGGCACAGGATCTTAAGGTTGGGCTGAAATAAAAATGCATTTTATCCCTTTCTGATCCCATCCACGGTCATATTGTGCACTCATTTTACAGCATGCCAAATGTCGACTTTCTTTGTATTTTTGTATCAAAATTCAAATTTTTTTCTTTCTAGAAGACAAAATATAACTTATGCTTACATCAGCTTGTGTCAACCAATAATATCACGACATCCATCCATCCATCATCTGTATCCTTTAATCTTGTAAAGGGTTGTTTCGAAACCTGCGACCCTCTTGCATTGAGGCGACAAGTGCTAACCACTATGTCCCAGTGCTACCTCCATCCATCCATCCATCCATTAATCAATCTGCAACTCGTAGTGGCACAGAGCCAGAGAAGGTTGTGAGCTAATCTTCGATCAAATCAATATTCCTCCCAGCGTTATGTTCCGTCTTCCTGACCTATTTCAGTAGGAAATCTGAATGCAGCCATTTCAGAGCTTTTCCCCAGCAACTTTGAACTTGTTCCACCTCAACTCAGTTGATGTCGACAGTGGAGTCACTGCTGTCATAGAGAATTTGAAAAGAAACTCAATTTTAAGATTGCTTTCCATCCCTGGAAAATCAAAAGAACATCAAAATATCATGGAAATGTGTAGGTTTTCAGCACAACCTGCCAAATGTGTTGAACACACCAATATTGGATGTATTACGTAAACACCGCAGCAAGCAAATTTGGGTCGTCTTAGAATGGAAGAGTTGAACTTGTTTACAGTGGAGTCAGTTATTGGAAAAGTTTCATCTTTTAAAAATGACGTGTGATGTTCAAGATGATTGGGTTTGAAATGACTGAAGTCTGGCCACGGCATTTCTGGAAACAAGATGGGCGGAAGGCACTGCATGAGGGAGGAGGCTTCAGGTGCGATGTGAGGTGCTAAAAAAAACAGGCGCCTTGTGATGATGAATGAGCTGCACCTTATGCCAGCAATTTTAAACGCACTGTTCTGATCATGAGTGTAAGCGCCACACACTCCAGCAGCCTGGTGACAACTCTGCAGCTGGCTCTCCCACCTTTCTAACTTGCATCCGCACTAGTGCTGCAGCTCACAGTTATTTCAGTATCCAGGAATTAGACCGATTTATGAGTATTAAGAAGTAGTGGTATACAATGACAAAATACGATGACACAACCTAGCCTAATTGGTTTGCTTTTTCACAGAACAGTCAACATAATTGCCTTTAATTTCATACAATATTATCCGTCAAGAGGTTTCAGTGAAATTAAGATGACAATTAGGTCATAGGCCAAGGGAACAATTCATAACGTTTTAACATAAATATGGAACCGGGTGCAGACGCGCTCATTTATTTTGCCAATTTAAAATACTCTCAGGAACTATTGCATGTGCGTTAATAAAACATCTGGTCATGCTTGCGTGTCTATTCCTGCTCTCTGATGCAGATCGACATACTTTATCGAAATGCCTAATGACTTGTATTCGTATTTGAGTTGTTTGGCGTGTGTATGTTTTAAGGATGACCATAAATGCAAATTCAAAACATCAGCATTTTGAGGCGCCTCAGCCTTCTATCTATTGCAGCACAACAGCCACGAATGCATCTTTAGTGTTGAGGAAAGAAGGAGTGAAGTTGTTATTTAAACTAAACCAGGCACCTCGCTGTAACCTTACGTTTTTTTTACCTCAATATATTTTTATACTTGTTTGGGTCTGAATCTCATGTGTGAAAAAGAGCTGATTTGTCGTGTCAGGTGATCTCCTGTCCTCTCTGGTATACATCACTATTAGAGGCCGCCAGAACAGGTAATTGTCCTTTTAGCAAGCTGCTCTGTCTTGCTATACGGCCTCTATGCATGAAATGACTTACATGAGGTATATCAGTCTCTGCACATACCACATAGCCTCCCACAGTAATGAGCTGTGCAGCAACGAAGGTGCCTCTGAAAATGTACTGAACATTTGCTTCGTTCTCTTTGGCAGCAGCCCTTCTCAACAGCGTCAGCTCTTTCGTTCTGCTGCTTGACAGTGTTCCAAGCCCCACAGATTACCACAGCTACAGTGTGAATCAAGGCCTGTTTGCTGTGATATTCCTTGTGTTTATTCTTAGTGGGTTTTTTTGGGGGGGGGCACCAGACCCATTTTGCGCCTCTGTCACCTCAGCGCAAACAGTTGCAGTTATTTATCTGTGCATTAGGCGGCCTCTGTTTTGAAAAATGCCAGTGTGTGCGAGCGCTCTTCATTGCTCCAGTTTTTAACCGAGGGCTGACCTGAGAGATATTGGCATCAGCACAAAGGCTCCCAGAGTGAACAGCGGCGTTATCTCCTCAATTCTAACAAGGAAAACTCTCTGCAGCGTATCCATTCAGACCGCCTCCAGAAAATCTGGCAACAAAATTACATTTTCTTTCCTAGAGTTAAGTGTTTTTTGGGTCTGTCAATAACAATGATATTGTCTATTAATGGAAATGGATGTTCCCTCTGTGTGTGATTGTTATCTTTGCCTTATACTCAGCCAGCCCTCTTTTCTTCTTCTTCTTCTTCTTGCTTCAGGTTCAATTACAGATCGACACACCATCTCACCACAAATGGCTTCTACGAGTTCCTCAACTGGTTTGATGAAAGGGCTTGGTACCCCTTGGGCAGGATCGTTGGTGGCACAGTAAGTTACTCCTTGATGCAACCAAGCTCCCCGTTTTTAAATGTTTCATTTGTTGCGTTGTCTTTAGAGGACTGCAGAGGACTGAATGAATGAATTAAGTTAAGGAAAATAAATGATTGAAATGAAATGAGACCTTGGGTGGTGGTTCACACTTCTAAAAAATGGGGGGGAGGAAAGATGTGCTCTAGCAGCTTTGGTATATCAGCCTCTCCAGGAGGTCTTATGTAAGGGTTCCGGAAAGGAGATTGATGAACGTTAAATTGAGGAGGAGCAGTGCAGTTTCTCTCCTGGTAGTGGAGCCTCTTTAATCTCTAATCTTGGAAGAATACTAGAGGGGTCATGGAGCTTAATTTGTTGTTTTTTGTACTTGAAAATGGCTTATGACCATGTCCTGCAGAGTGTCTTGTAGGGGAACATGAAATGCCAGGGCCAATGATGCAATACTTACTTGCCAGAATGAGAGCTGTGTATTTATCCATAGCAGTAAGTCAACAACAATTTCAGAGGATCTTTTGCTCTGCCAAGATTATGCCTTGATGATTTTTTTATGGTAGAATGTTAAGAAACAGTGGGGCATAAAAAGTTTCCACTGTGGTTACCCCTGACGAATGCATCGCCACATTTTTGCTGAGCACTGTTGGCTTAATCAGACACTGACCTCTGGTGTGTGAACTAGCTTGCTTTGCACCACACTCTCCCGTGATGGGGATGAGAGTCAGCAACTCCACCATGCCACTCTGCTAGATTGCCCTCTTCAGCTATGGAACAAGTTGCTGGCTTAGATGAAGGAGTGCAAGTAATTTGGGATCTTGTTCATGAGTGGGGGTAAAATGGAGCAGAATGGTACAGAATTCCCAGTCATGTGGGTGTTGTACTTTACCATGGAGGGAGCTAAGCCTGAAGGAAAAAAGCTCTGGATTTACTAGTTGATCTCTCACCTGTGGCCATGAGCTCTGGATAGTGACTGGAAGAATGAGATTCAAGCTGCTTTCATGCGTTTTTACACAAAGGGTTTACCGCTTTTAAAAAAACAACCAGTTGAAGTGATTTAGGAGTGACCATCTCCTTTTTGAGATGGTCCTGACTTGTGCACCTTGGCAAAAATCCCAGGCAGACCCAGAACATGCTGGAGGGTTTAGACGTCCCACATGTCCCGGAAATGCTTCAGGAGATGCTGACTGGGACAAAATGAAGTCTGGGCTACATTGCTCAGCATGCCATTGTGAATTTGACCTACTTAAATGACAAAATATGGGATGAATGGATGGAAGGCATTTTTATATGAGCCATGGACAGGAATTTTGGGGGATTTTGCAAAAATCTGCAGCTTCAGTACCTTTTTTATTTTGAAGGATAAGCAGAGCACAAAATGGTCTACAGTCAGAGGGAAAAGTCAGGCATCAAATTATGCTTTGAGTCATATGTAATCAAATTAAGACCCAGAAAATAAAGCAACATATTTTCTATCAATAAAAATGCCATTGCTGTTGTATCCGCTCTAAATGTTCACGAGCACATCGGGATAGCTCAGATATTTATATGTCGTCAGTATTTATCTCCTCATTAGTGGTTAAATCAAAGAAGATGGGAAGGAGATCTTCAGTCTGTTGTCATGGTTATCGGGGGTATTTGAGGTTAGGCAAGGCAGTTTAGGGATACCGTAGAGTCCTATAAGCTTCTGCGAGGCAGCATGGATTTAAGTCACAACCCAGTGGCAACAGTGAGCTGTTAACTTGACGGATTCCCTTCGGCTGCCACGGCTTCACTGCTTACCAGAAGCAGCAGTTGTTGTGAAACATTGACCCTTTCAGGGAAAAAATAAATAAAAATGTGACGATTCCACACAATTTATCTCCCATTTCCCCTGCCACCCTTCCTCTGTGCATGTCTGCTTCCAATCTTCTCAGTCCTCCATCCTGTAAATGGTGAAACCTGCATGGGTAAAAATAAACCATCTGAGGGAGATGGATAGGCCAAACTTCATGCACCCACCAAGTTTGCACTCTGAGCTATAATTGCACTAGCTAATAATGCATCTGGAGGAGTATATAATCCAGGTCCTCAGTGTAAATACATGTGAAAATGTCTCCCAACATGTTTCCTTTTAATGGTTCAGGGCTGAGAGGCTGGGAACAAGCCTTGACCTTGGTGTCTTTAGTTTTTAGTGTCTCATCTCGCTCTGTCTTTCTTTCCATCTCTGTGTCTGCTGATTGGACAGTCCTGTGCACAGTTGAGACAGCGAGGCATGTTAATGTTGTGCATCGCTATCAGATACCGTTATCATTACAGCACCCAGCAGATGGTGCGGGGCACGAACAGTAGCCCCGCTACATGCTGATGTTTGAATATAATATTCACTTCTGCACAAGGGACGCAAGCAATTGGAATCAAAAACCCATCCATCAGCAGTCATCTGTCACATGCAATTACCATCAGCTCCTGGTAATTGCATATGACAGGCCTAGCTTGTAATAATGGATGTGCTGGTTCTGTTACATGGATTTAGGCTTTATACCCATTGGGTGAAAGCTGAAACTCATGATTAGACTGGTAATCAGAATGGGAAGGCGTATAGTTTAAAGTTAATTTTCATGACATTTACAAGATCCCCGGACTGCACAACGCATTGTCTCCTGCATACAAATAAGCATCCAATGCACACATGGCTCACATCTTAACCCTGAACACTTGTATTGGCATTTCATGACTGTACGAGTTAAAAACAACAACAAAAGAACTGCAGAGTAATTCACACATGGTTCATTTGAAGATTATCGAGAGTAATGCTGATCTCTGCTCAAATTTAGTTGAACATTACTTTAAATATTTTAATATAGTCGGCAGACTACCCTTAAGCTAGACCAATCTGCAAATAGAGGACGTGTGAGAGCTTGTGCTTTATCAGAGCTTTGGTTTTTGTCAGTGTTATGTATTACTTGCTCTCTAGCAGATCTGGCTACAGATCTGTAGATCATTTCTCTCTATGAATATTAACTGTTCCCTTCAACATCCATTTTTTTTTTGCCAGAAGATCTTAACTTTTATTTCAGATTATACTTACTGATCCACTCAGTCAAGACTGAAAACATGCGTTGGTCTCAAACGGCTTCATTGCATGAGAAAACAATAAAAAGGTACCATACCAGAAAAACAGGTTAAAAGTAGAAGGTGATATTAGGTCTATAGGATTCCTGATGTAAGAATTTGATACCAATACCAAAACTACAACCTGCAACAATACAGACAATGTTATCTTCACTTGTGTCTCTGCCTGCCTGCCTATAATTTAGCGTCTGGGGTGTTTTGATATGTAGTGTTTTTCTACATTCTTCCAGGAATAGGTACCTCAAGAACTTTTCAAATAGATGTTGCAAGTTTACAAGTCCGGGCCTCAGAAGGGCTCCGTCTGCTGACAACCACAGATGGTCAGTCCGTCACATTCACACAGTTGGTCACATCCTGCCTTATAGGGTCCACAGGAATTTCAAGAGCAGGTGGATGGGTCATTCTGTTGGCCATACTAAATGCAAATGTGCCCATATAACATGCAAATCTATGCAAAATGGAGCAAGATGTAGGAACGGATGCACAGAGGAGCTCTGTCGGAGCTACTGTGGAGGTTCAACCAGCTGGCTCAGCGATGGTCCATTCTGGACTTTTACCTGCTGTTTCTTTTATATAACAGGCTGAGGGTTGCATTGTTTGCCAATTCTGGCGCCTTGTTCAAGGACACCTGACGGTAGTTGCTGTAGTAACTGAAAGCCACTTACTCATTTACTGTGTAGGCTAATTGTCAAAATCCCACTTGTTTGCATGACTGAGCAGGATCATTTTTCTGAACATAGACAGGCATCGGGGAAGAAGGGCATTTAGTTTACTCCCACACTGTGTTCAAAATGCTTAAAATGAATGTGTGAGAGCTCCGATTTGCATCAAGCCTATGCTTTTAAAACAGGCCTGGGTTCATCGTGGTGCAGTGTGTTTCTCAGAGACCATAACGGTCTAAATCCACCACAGTGTTTAGAAACATTTATAAATGAATGATTCCTTTTTGTTCTCAAATATCTGTCCAGAGTCTCTTCCCATGCAGAGACTCGACCAACGACCCTTCTGGTCTCAGATGGAATTCATAAAACCCCCTTTTGCTCTACCTGAGAAGAGTGACAAGCCCTTATTCTGCTGCATCGACCTTTTTACCCACCTATACACTGTATAACATAGCTTTTCTCTCCTTTCACTCACTGTAGTTAACTTTTGCTCCTCATTCTCTCCAACCTCTCAGCCTCTTTTATCTTCCATCATCTCTCCTCTGCCGCCTCTGCCTTTCTCTTGTGTCTGGCTGTCTTTTCTCACCTCCATTCTCTGCTTCTACCCGTATCCTTACCCTCTCCTTTTTATTTAAAAAATTTAAAATCAGACGGATGATCCTGACGCTCCTCATTTATTGTGTATGATAGCGTTAAGACTTTAAGCACTCGCATGGGTCAGACCGTTTGAAAGACGGACGAGCAGATATCACTTAATGTGACGGTTTAGTTCCTTTCTGCTTAGACCAGTCCAGCTGCCCAGCTCTTCTTTATTTCCCCTTTCACTCCCACCCACCCTCCACTCCCTGGAGGATGACTGTCAGTTGCTCTTTCTCCAGAGCTGTAGATAAGGAAGCAAGGCTTCTCCAATGTGACAGTCCATAACAACAGCAGTAGTAAACCACTCTTTGGTTGCCATAAAGACAGTGACTCAAGTGCATTTTTGGTAGTAGCTTTTGTCGGTTGATATTTTCATAATGAACCAGTTCCAGCCCACGACCCTGAATACAGGATAAGCGGTAGAGGATGTATGGATGGATGGATGGATGGATGGATGGATGGATAATGAACCAGTGATGCTATGTGTTCTTGAACGGCAATTTAGAGAAAAGTGCTGATAAATTATGCTCAGTGATTTTTAGCCATCAAGCCAAAACTCAAAAGTGCAGTCTGCGTAATGTTTCGAGGACTCGGGCCCTGCAATCGAGTTAAAAATGTCTAATAATTACAAGTAGTACTTTTGTAAATGGCAGGATACTGCAGATCCTAGAGTGAGTCCAGTCCTCAGTCGATAGACAAGACATGGTTGAATTTCATTGAAGTAGATTGGTTGAAACTTAGGCCGGCTAATTAGAGCGTATGTGAAGACCTGACTGCAGATGCACCGATCGATCTTCTACTGGAACGGACAGTTTTCAGCTGATGAGTCATGACGGGTGACCAGACCATTAGTGTCATACTTCCAAACTTTTTTTTAAATTTGGATTCAGCCAGAGTACTGCACAGGACCCTAATTGGATCTGCTCTCATGTAAAGACAAGCCAGGGTCACAAGTCCTCGCTGACTCAGGAGCCAGCTTCGACTGAATGGAGCGATAATTAATAACTGTGTGAACACTATGCATTACAACAATCTTTCGTAATACACTTGGAGTGCTTTGAAAGATTAAAACAACCTGCAGTCTGTTTGCTCAACTTAGTAACCATGGTAGCATACAGGCACAGGGTATTTTCCCTGATTAATAGGTAAACTAATAGGTAATCTGTTAAAACTGCTGTGCTTGTAGATGTCCTTGTACGGCGATTCCACAATAATAAGACCAGAATTCTTCCTGTACAAGGTGCCTGTTTTTTTCATAACATGTCTCTCTACTTGTGTTTCACCTTCTTTTCTTCTGCCTCTTCCGTCAGGTATACCCGGGGTTAATGGTGACTGCTGGCCTCATCCACTACGTGCTCAACCTGCTCCACATCTCCGTCCATATCCGGGACGTGTGCGTCTTCCTGGCACCGGTGTTCAGCGGTCTGACAGCCATCTCCACCTTCCTGCTGACGCGGGAACTGTGGAACCAGGGTGCAGGGCTGCTGGCGGCCTGCTTCATCGCCATCGTCCCTGGCTATATCTCCCGCTCTGTCGCAGGCTCTTTTGACAATGAGGGCATTGCTATCTTTGCACTGCAATTCACCTACTACCTCTGGGTATGTACACTGTGTATTTTTTACGAAACATCCTCCATGTAGCCAGAAATAAGCCATATTTTCAGTCTTTCTTGGCCTTGGATTTTGAATTATTTATCTTGAAAGGCACACTGGGCATCTTTGTAGACCATGTGGAACCGAGGAAACGGCATGCTGCACTGTAACACCTTCACAATGAGATGACCTTTAAGCGTTGGATTGAAGCTCTCGGGTTAAAGGTTGACTAGCCCCCCTTCTATTTTAGCTTCCTTTTTTAAAATACGCACAGTTAACACAGTGGTTACACTATATTTTTATTGCAGTTTAGACACAGCTTTTTTTAATTAACATCCTTTTTAGTGAAAAACAATAAAATAATCACTCACGACGATATTTACGATAAAGGAAATTCGCCATAATCAATTATTGAGTGTTTTTTAAAAATTTGTATCCCAATGCACGATAAAATCCTGTATCGTCACATTCTTACTACTGGGTTACGAACTGTCTTATTATTCTATTTTCTATGTACCAAGAATATTTTTTCCTTCAGTGATTTAGAACTTAATTTCTGGTTGTCCTTTTTCTGTAAGGTAGTCCTTGACAGAACGAATAAATTTGACACATGAGTAAAACGTAAAAAAAAACAAAAAAAAAACCCTGCATTTTTAAGACTTATCTTCCACCAAGAAAATACCTTCCAAGCTGGAAGAGATATGGAACAGACTTTTCACTGTAGCTCAGTGTGTCCACTCTTTTCAGTTGCATCAGCAGCAGCCTTAAAGCCCCTCGGCTATCTTACTATGAATGCCTCTCGTGTGCGTGTGTCTGTGTGTTTGTGTCTGTGTGTGAAATTCAGCTCTGCCTTAGTTATTGGAGTTGACCTTGACAAACATTGAGGAGTGTTTCTCTCTGTATTGAGCTGTGCCTGTTCAGTGATGCATGCTTTACTTTTTTACTTCTAAACTTCGAAGTAGAAGGATGATGCCAGAACACGATTTATGTGGAAAGGAAACTGGAGATAGAAAATATTTGGATAACCAGTTTAAATGAATTTGTGAGGATGATGTGTAATGTGTCAAATTTGTTTGTAGTTTGTAGCAGAGCGTATAACTTGCAATAATCAGTGTTTTTTGTTGAGGGTACCGGTGTGACACTAATTTCCAAAAGTTTGGCCGACAAAAGAGAGAGAGATTGTTACATGATAGGATGAGACAATCCTATTGGACGTGCAAATAAGCCACGTTACTGACAAACGGTAGCCGAGTAGTTCCAGGGAGACGTATCATTCATGGCTTCACATCAGAGTTGCAGCAATAAGGCAGGCAAATGATGCTCCAGTTTTATTTAAACCTCAATGATAATTCTTTCATTATGCCCGCAGCGTTCAAACATGACCGCCTGCAGCTGTTAAAGAGTACAATCGCAGTTTGAAACAGAGCAAGACCCATAGGAGTTCCGTATTTATGCAGGCATGTATTTTGGAGGCCATACAGCATTGCTAATCAGCATTCACTATATTATGTTCTGTCTTAGTTGATCGTTTTACATGCACAGCACGCAATGAGAGATTCAAGCCAAGCTTAACCCTAAGCTATCCACGAGTGGTGGGAATAGTCAGTCACCTGACGGTTCAATTTGATTAGGTTCAGAGGTTCCCAATTCAATATCGCACATGTATCATTAATCCCTGATGACCCGCCTCAAGTTTCTCGCCCAAAACTACATTTTGCAAGATAACATTTGAACATGCATGAAAACGTCATAATTTACTTTCACCAAATGCAATTTACTGAATATAGCTTGAACGCATCATAATGTCACTCAATGCAACCTGCGTAGGTTAGCTGTTAGCTCTGTTATTTAGCCAAGCAGGACTGTGCTGCCCACCGGCTGCTAACGGCTAACGCCACCAACTCTCCTCCTGCCAATTTCAGCTTTGATTTGTTTTGTTGTTGTTCACAATGTCACATAATCAGAGAATGTTCTATCATTCCTGTGATGATAGAAACTGATAACACTTCACACGTTCTTGGGTCCCCAACGAAACACCTGCCAAGTGTGAAGTACATTGGAGGAATGGTTCTCGAGATATGCGAGGGACGTAACCACAGACGGACAGAGATTCCTTGGCTGATAGTTAGATAATTTAAATGTAAGTTGACTTTCAATGAAACATCCTGCTGACACTAGTAGCTATTAGGCCGTTTGCCCAGTTTTGATTTTAACTTCAAGGCGTTGACTCTCCTTTCCGCTCGAGCGTAAACGTGCTTGCAGATGTGGCTTTCATCCAGGCAGAAGTAGTGATGCCGGTATTTCGCCTACCATGGCTCACTAGCCATTTGTCACAAGTAATAAGCTTGGAAGTAGAGTTGCCGTGGGCTTGGAAGGTTGCTTTATTTGGCCAAGGATTCAGCCATTATGTCACTTTGTCAAATCGTGCATGGAGGCATGGATGCATGTCTACATGCGGCTTTGTGGTGACATTCGTCACTCGGCTTGTGAACTCTCTCATTGTCACTGATCTGGCAGGGACCTGCAGTTTAGTGTCCAGGTGGCTGGCCGAGCGTACCTGTTGTGTTTATACTTCCCATACACCACACATGGCTTTGTGTCTGTTTGCTGGCTCAGTGGAGCGAAACCAACCAACTGATAGTGTCACTGGGAGATTTTACATCCTCCATACAGTGCATTTGCAAGCTAACCAAACATAGGAAATGTGTATTATGTATGTATAGACAGGCTTTTATTTGTACATTAATATATACAAACCACACTTAATTCTCACTGGCATTGCAGATACTTTTTAAAGGATATGCAGCTGTTTTATCAGTATAGTCCGTGTATTTTAAGATAATAATAGACCTTTAGATCATAGGGACTAACATCCAACATGCATTAACTATCCACCAACATATCAAACGTTTGAGTAAATTCAAAGAGCAGCACATCAAACGACTGGTAGACTATGATTTAATTGCAGCACAAGCCTTGCTAATTTACTGTATGTTCAAATGTGTGCATAAAGAGCAAGGAAATAAAGGGATGTCAGAAAGTGTTGCCGGTGGTTGGGCAACTAGTTCGCTACTGCAGAGCTGCTGACAAGTGAATGTAAAGGGTGAACTCCAGCTGAGCAGCTGTCTCTGCATTGGAATCTGGATGAGCTGCATTATGAAATAATGCTGAACTACATTCAGGGTCCCGATGCCCAAATCATATTTATAATCTGCCAAACAATTTTAATGTTTATCAGCCTCTTTGTGTAGACAGGAGGATGCATTTTTTTATTTTCACAGCAGGTATTGGGAAACATTTTAATAGGACTTTTTGAACATTAACAAGATCGCATCCTTACCGATCCAATGTGTTTTCGTCTGAACACATCTGAGATATTTTCCTCCTGTGTTCATCTGAAATCCTGAAAACCTTTTTAACTCCGCGGGAGCAGGGTCCAAAACTAACACTCGCCACTCGCCAATTACGAGTAGATTTTGTCTCTGGCTGGTAAATTTTTAAGACCACTCGCCACTCTGGCGAGTTATTATTTTTTTTTACCGGCGAAAATTTAATTTTTCGTTACTGGAGGAGAACGACGCTGGTATCTGCTAGTTTCCTGACAGAGTAATGTGTCTTTTCAGCAAAGACGATCTTTTGGCACGTAAGCGCGTGATGCCACCATTCAGCGTACCCATTGGTGTTGTTTGGCGCGCCCAGTAGAACTGCTAGTTTCCTGACAGTCACGTAAGTGCGTCGCGCCGTCATTACGGTCGTACGCATTTCAGTAGTAGAAGAAGACGAAGAAGAAAGCAAGGATGTGGAGATGCTGGCCGGATATAGTGGAGCCTCCCGCAAAAAGAAAAGTAAAAGAGCATGCCGATTCCGAGGCAGACACTCCGAAGACCCACGACCAAGAGACGGAGGATAATGCTGCCGCTGCTGTTGTTCCTGCTCCCGCTCCCGCTCAGTCTCAGCCGCCTAAACCTGCTAACGTTAGCCGGCATTTCCTCGAGAGATGGCGGGTCGCAAGGCCATGGCTAGTGCATTCAGCCCAAGAAAAAAAAATGTTTTGTCATGTCTGCAGTGCTCACGCAAAGGGAAAGCGGAGGGGAAATGCGTTTGTGGTTGGCTGCACCACCATGAAGCTAGAAACAATCGTATTCCACGAAAATCATTTTAGATTGTGTATATGTTTATATGGTGATACAGCATAGGTGTTCCTTCCTGATTTCCTAGCTGTTTGTTATTTGCATTTTATCCACTTAGTCATAATTGCATTATTGATTATTCTTTTTGTATGTTATTTGTGTAAATATTTTGTTAAAGCACAGACAGTCATTCCTGCAATATTATAAAAATATCTGTATTTGGTCAAAACTATTCTTAATTGATTTATCTGTATTGCCCGGCAGCCACTTTTACATGAATTAAAAAAAAAACTTTCACTTAAGTCATGTCTTTGAATACTTTGTCCACCACTGGTCAGATATTCATGTTTATATAGGGCTGTTGCAGTCTGGTTGAGCTAAAATCAGAAACAGTGATTCATATTTTAACATACATTGCTACTAGTATTAGTGCATATACTATTAAAATATTGATTGAGAATCGCATATTAGACCCAAATGACATGTTAAATAATACTGATAGCAATTCACAACACTTAAAAGCAATTTTTATTTGGTTGGCTGGTAAAATATCTGCCTGGCTGGTAAAAAATTTCACTTACCAGCCAGCCTGGCTGGTAAGTGAAAAAGTTAGTTTTGGACCCTGCGCGGGAGTCTCCAAAACGCACCGTTTAATTTTCAGGATCCATCCCAAAACTGCCAGCATAACCATTCGTCTCACACCAGAAAAAGGTGTGTTGGGCACATTTGTGTGTCTATTCTAATGGCCTCTTGTCATTTCGTGTGTATGGACAATACATCTCCGAGTGAGGCAGGTGTTCCTCGCTGCAGTCATCACTGCCTCTTAAGGTGATGTGTCCTCAGTGAAGCGGTGCCATCGAGAAATCCCTCTCCACTCACCTACCACCTCTCGCACGCTCCGTTCTATTTGGCGAGGGCCGTGGAAAACAATCATCTCGGCCATGCACCACTGCTTCCCATTATCAGTGTCATTTACCCACATTTGTCTTTGCGTTTTTCTTCCCTCGTCTCCATCTTTCTTCCATCACGTCTCCCTTTAATTGTCTTTGTCCTCTTTTGTCTCTGCCGTTGTTTTGCTCTCGCAGTGTTTTGCCTCCTGCCTCTTCCTTGTTCTTCCCACCTCGCCTTTTCTTTCTGTATCTCATTATTGCGTGTTCGTTTCTTACGCTCTCTTCCTGCTCTCTTTACTCTCCCCCCCCTCCACATCCTCTCCTCCACGTGGCAAAAATACACAGTGCTGCTCTCAAGTCTCAGCCCAATCTTCATTATCCGACTCCTTCATTTTATCCGCTAATAACCCATTCAACTCCACTTGCTTAATCTCTGTGTTTACCCCCTTCCAGCGCGCACACACACACACACCAACTTGCACATCCTCCCATAATCTATAATTGAATCCTCTCACACCCAGGAGAGCTGGTCTTTTTAACACCGCTGCTCTTGGTAACATGAATGCACACACACACACACAGAGCAGCACTGCCTCCCTCCTTTGCCCTAACCCCCCGTGCACCGTGCCTGCATTGTTGTAACAGTAATTCCACCCGTTCTCTTGGCTCGCATTTAATTAGCTGGACTGGAATCACGCTGTGCGACTTCTGTGTCTTGACAAAGCGAGTTGAGGTTGGGAGGGCAGGCGGAAGTGGCGGTTGCGGCGGCACCAGATGAAGATGTGCACGCCTCTGAATGGACGACGCGCGGCTGCACGCTCGGGTGGGAGTATTGTCTGAGAAGAACACAGCAGCTTACACAGTTAAGCTTCTGTTATATTTTCAAGCTGACAAACTATTTTTTTATCGTCACACACACACACACACACACGTATATATAGAAACATGAATACATAAAATTTGCATTTAGCCTATCCCCCCCAAAAATAGGAACAGGGGGCAGCTGTAAAACACCCGGGGAGCAACTTGAGGTTCAGTGTCTCCCTCGAGGACACTAAGACATGCGGATTGGACCTGCAACCTTGTGATTTAATCGCAACCCGATTTATCCCATGACCCACAGCCCCCAGGGCCAGGTAAACGGACAGCTACAGACTCCATCAAGGTGTAGTTGTTCTGTTTATTATCCTCTTGGAGGACGTGTTCATGTGCAGTATATTGCACTACGCTACAAGTCTGGACAGTTACAACAAATTGACAGTATCTGGGCTCCTGCAAAGAGGCTACACGACGCCCTCTGATGCCTAAATGTACCTCGCACAAACCCTTAAGTACTTGCGAACATGAAAAGTGACTTCAGCTTCAGGCGGCATTCACACCAAATCAGGCATTGTGGCGTTACAGTAGGGTTGTGTGGCGCCGTGGGAGTGTCCCTTAAATTGTCCATTTGTTTGACTGAGACACAAATGGGCCACACAGTGCTCGTCTGTCCTTATGGACAAAAAAAACACACATTAACTTTCAAGCACAAGGCTAAATTGAGTGGACTACACATGAAAAATAACGTCACACTCCATTGTGTTTTGGTCATTTATGCTGCCGCTCTTCCCGTGGGCGTCTTTCAGTCAGATGGCCAGTTATGTGATTTGCTACGGCAAGGGGGGACGTCTGGTTGTGTTTCTCTAAAAGTGGATCTGTTTCACCTTGTTCCCACATGGCGTTGTAGTTTTTTTTTCCGGCAGCCTAAACAGACTACGGACATTCAAATGAGCGTCATCCTTGTTTTCACTCTTACACAAAAGAAGCAAAGTCTCAACATGGAGCTATTTATGAGAAAAGTGTTTAGTTGTGCCTTCGGCAGTGTTCACTGATGTGCGAGATTACACCTTTTTACAACTAATGCAGTCTAATAAAAGAGCCCTGCAATAAATCCTACCTTAATTCCTTCATGACTTATTGCAGGTCTGTTGTATTACTGCATTAAACGATAAATGTTGCTCTATGTTTCAAAACTTGGATCAAGGTTTTACAAAAGACGAAAACAAAGTGTCTTTTCAGTTCGCTGAAGAATTGGCCATAAGTGCTCTAGACTGGATCAAAGTTGGTGCCCAGAGCATGGAATAATGAGATCACCCCATCTCACCTAGAGATGTAAATCTCATCTGAATGGGGCTTTAGCTCTGTTGATCCAAACACAACAACAAGGCCCTTAAACTACAAAAGTTTCACCTTCTTCAGAGGAGATCCTGATAATCTGGTCATCTCAGACCTACTTACTGTGGCGCACGTCAACACAGGGAAAGCATAGCTTGAGGGCAGTTTATTTTTTTTTATCTCTGTGTGCATTGACAGCATGAAGCAGCTTCGGTGTGTTTATCTGTGCAGAATTGATCAAGAGGTCTGTCTGGGTATTTGGACGAGTTGGCCCAGCGATCGTTGCAAATCTCAGGCATTGTTGATGCAATCAAGCATCTTAGCAACCTCTACTTCCAGCGTTGGTACTCCGCTTGAGTTAGATGACTCAAAAGAGCACTGTTATGGGTGCTTGCACTTTTTAATGATCTCAAAGTGTTTTTAATGTTAATGTGTACACACGCCAGCTTTATCGGCCTGTGGCAGGGAAAAGAGCTTGTTTACAAGATGTTTTGGTTGGTCTAGTGTGAACTGCTCTCCTCTCACCCGCTGTCTCACCACAGCTGGCTGTTCCACATCTGCTATGATCATTAAAGTGTGATAATTAAATCGCATTTTAAAGATGCACAACATATCAATGTTTAGGACTTTGCAACAATTTTCATTTTTGATTTACACTCTAAGAAATAAGATTCTTTCCAAAAATACTTTCAATGAGGTTTAAGTGAACAAATAGAGTAAACCTGTAGTATAGTTAGCACTGTCATATGGGCAAGATGTTTTACTTTATGCCTATTTATACATACAATCAACAGGTATTATGGTTTAATGATGTATAAAACATACAGTTAACATGCTCTCCTCAATGCCAACAGAAATAAAGAAGTAAATGTATCTCAATGACCTTTGTAAAAACACACTTCAAACTGTTCAACATTCATCTCTCTCTTTCTCTCTCCTAGGTGAAGTCAGTGAAGACGGGCTCTGTTTTCTGGACCATCGGCTGTTGTCTCTCCTATTTCTACATGGTGAGAATATTTCACACACAAACACCGGGTACACACAGATATCACTATCTTTTTAATCTCAATGGGAATTGTAAGTCGAGGCGAATTATGACGTCTTATTCCCATCTTCACATTTACATTATTTAACTTCTTTTTTGTTGTTGTTTTGTTTACTTTGCTTTATTCTTTGGCACTACTTTTTTTTATACGATGTAAATATATGATGAGTTCATCTATTTTTTTGTTTTGTTTTTGGTCTGTGTGACAACCCTTTGGAGACAGACAGTTTTTGTCAATTCTGGTTCCAGTTCTAATCAAGTCCCATTGTTTGAATAAGAAAAGACACTATCTCAGCTATGAGTCGCTAACAGCCATTCATCATAAACAACAATGGATTTAGTTTCATTCTTAGTTTAAAGCAACATTTTCTGTATTTTGGCATGCACAAAGAACATTTATGGTAATTGTCTTGACTGCAGTTAAACACGCTGGAACTAACCGCTCTTGTCATCACAGTGCCGAAGAATTGGACATCAAAAACGCTGTAGTCTCATTCACTGCTGCAGGAAATGCCTTGTTTGTGTGTGAAAACTCAACTATGAAATGTATTGCAACTGTCTTTTATACAGTAGCTCTGGTCTGCAATTGTGCAAAACACTTTGCCTTTAGGAGTTAAAAAGCATGTTTCTCAACAAATCCCACTTTATACTTATTTTGAGCTAGTTTTAAACTCAGATCTGGTTCTTGATAATTAGCCATGCTTCTGTTTGGGAGGCGATTGTCTATTGCCAGCATGGGCAAGGCATGGAGAAAGAGAGGCAAAGCCGTTTTGCCAGTGTTGTCTGCATTATTTATGAATTCAGGCACAAGCCCATCAGGGGATTGATGAGAGGGATGAGATAAAAAAGAAGATCCGGGCTCACTGCCTCGGCGACAGATTGTTTGCGTGCGTGCGTGTGCGTCCTATGAAAATCTCCAGCTTCTTGCTCATTCCAGACTAAATCTCTGTGGCCGGCAGTGAGGCAGATATCAAATGAAACAGATTACCGAAATCCAGCTTCATCGATCACGCTGGGCCACAGCGTCCGAGGGGGCGTAGGGAGGATAGAGGAGATAGGGGGAGTGATGGAAAGATGAATAGAATAGGAGACAGACAAGAATGGAGACAAAAGGATGGAGAGAGGTGTTGAGAGATAAGAGGGGAACAGGAGAGAGTGGACAGAGAGATGGAGAGAAACAGAATAATGAGACAGGGGAGAGTTGTGATGTGTAACTTCCACACTGTCCTCATCAGAAGCAATGGGAACATTGAGTCTCCATGCTTCGTTCTGCTTATTACCACTTTCTTTCCTTGACACCCTCTATCCCCCCCTCTCCTCAGTGATGTGATGTTCCTCTCTACTGTATCTGCAGCCCACCCACTGTTACAGATGAGTCCTCTAGCAGTGGGCAGCAAACTAGACTAGTATGTCTCCATCACCACTACCGACCCCCCATGTGCCCGCACTCCCGCTCTCCTTTTTGTTCCTGCACAAGTACAGCAGCCACTCGTTGACCCACCCTTACTTTTTTATTGCGTCAAACTGTCATTTTAATCAGGATATAGCCAAGGCTGCGTTTCCCCGTGGGGCTTAATTGAATGTGACACTCGTAAAGCAGATATGAAGACAAAGAGGGGCAGAATCCCTGCCTGGATATTGGCATTATCCGAAGGGAGAGGACATAGAAGGACGAGATTAAGAAGAGGATCAGATCCAACTGCTGATGGACATGAGCCACAGAAATGCAACATCCTCCTTTCATCCCTCCAGGGGTGATGGTTGAGTGGGCGAGGGTGGCGTGACAGGGAAAAGGGAGGACAGAGCAAAAGCAGATGCACTGCACTGCTCTCTCCCAAAGCACAGGCTTACTATTCTCTCTAAACCCTCCACAGTCCCCTCCAGCATAACAACCTGTAACATCAGGACGCACCAAAAGCTCCTTTGCTTAATCAAGTATTGATTAAATGCACTGAACACAAAGCGCTTCAGGCGATTGTTTAAAAGATTTTTTACTTTGTTTAAATTTTTAGCCGTTCTAGCAATGTGGCTCTTAAGGATAGTCGATTGTCGGTTGGTCCACACATAATATCTCCAACGACTATTACCTGGATTTCTCATGGGGACCATGAACGTCTGTACAAAATTTGAGTATGAAGCCTATTAATAATGCTATCAGCCAACCAAAGTGTTCACCTCAATATCTCAACTATGGAGCAATCATACTGACATTCATGTTCCCCAAAAGATGTATGATTTTAACTTTTCCTCTAGCGCCAACATCAGATGGACTTTTGGGATTTTGAATCAATTTCCATTAAAACTGAAATTCATGTTCCTCTCAGAATAAATAGAATATCTTTGGTGAGCCTTTGATCTTCCAATTGGTGCCATCGCCAGGTTTTTTTTTGACATTACAATCAGCTTCAGCAGAACTTTGTGTTTTATGCTAATGTTGGCATGCTAAACTAAGATGGAGAACATGTTAAATGTTATTCCTGCTGAATATCGGCATGTTAGCATTGTCATTCTGAGCGTGTAACCATGCAGATGTTAGCCTTTAGCTCAGTACAGCCTCATAGAGTTTGACTGCAACATCTTTTGTGTTTATTTCAGTTTGAAATGGTTACATCACCCAGAGGTGCTCTGTGAATTTCACTGAGCTGCATTCACTGTGAATAGCAAGCCACATTTTGAACCCAAAATAAACAAGTTTGTTGTGATTGAAATGCAGTAAAGGAATACAAATGATGCTGAAGTAACTACATTATCACTATGAGTTTGTAAAAAGGCCCTTGTCATGGTTTACATCTGTCCGCAAGACAAGAAGCAAATAAAATAAAATGCTTGTTTTCTGAATGGAGTTCAGATCGTTCAAGTCTGCTTATGAACCAGAGTCACTGCTGGCGTTGAAGGTGCAGGTAGTGAATAAGCACACACAAAAGGAACAAAATACATGTTCATTTCTATTCATGGATCCAACAAGAGAACACGGGCAAGCTGCAAACCTTGTGCGCACCTACCAATGTGCACACATGCGTGAAAACCCTTCTCTCTGTTCCACGCTCGGTTCGCTATATCCTCTTCTGAGTCGCCCCGCGGTCATCAGATAAGCCCGGTATGAAATGCAGAGAGCGATAACGGCTAAAAGACTTTGCTCCAAACATTTTCTGATCCTGCCCTCACCTGTTAGCCTGTGGCTAGGGCAAAGGGCTGGCTGTTAGATCCATAAATTCAAAAAGAGCTTGCACACACAGACACACATGCTCACACAGCTTTGCTTTGCATGGCCCTCTAATGCGACCAGATGGCCAGTATTTCACGTTCTTTTCTCTCTCCTCCCGGTTGATTGTGCGCTCTGCTGGCATCCAAACATGCGAGAGGTAAATCTGCAATCAAGTGGCATTGAGTTTGCCGAATAACAGACGCTGTCCACCTTCATGCCATGTCAAATGTACTGATCTCCTTGTGAATAGCATGCTTTGACGCTAAACTGAGACGGTGAACATTGTAAACGGTATACCCACGCAACATGTTAGTATTCAGTGCAGCCTCGGAGAGCATTGCAAACAAACATGAATACCTTTTTCTAAATAAAGCCCATTTTTGACTTGCTAAACCATGCTTTAATACCAATTTGGTAAGTGAGCTGTTAATTAAACCCACATGGCAAGCTCTGTAGCACAAGGGTAGTTGACTTTTCATTTAGTGTTTAAATTAAATCAGTTATTAGAGGGGCTAATAATTCTGAGTTGCCCTGAACAGACAAATGGTGACCATGGGACTTTTTCCTTGAACTATCTTCTATCCCTTCGACGTGGCATTAAACCGGCTTTGCTTTTGCCCAGTGAAGTACCCACAGGGAGAAAAGCAAGCCTTGAAAACAATGTTGACTTTGACTCTGGGTCAATAATGCAGATGACAGAGAGTTTAACTCTGAAGGATCAATATATTAAAGAGGTTTTTTGTATTTGTTTTTATTGGGTTATACCCAGAAAAAAACCCTGGCACCGTTGGCATGGTTTTTGTGAATTAACATAAGCTATGATTTCACAAACTTGCTTATCGATTCACAGACCTTCATGATTTAGTAACGCAAGCCTTGTCCGCCATGTCTTTGTGCCTGCTATAGATTGCAGCCAGTTTTGACCAAATGCAGAAAAGGGGGTGTTTATTTACATTTTCTCAATGCACTCTTTTTATTATTGTACATACTTTCTGCATTCTTCATTAGAATTGATGTTTATAGTTTTGCAGCCACAGAGCCAGTAGCACTGCACACACTGTGTTTCCAGTGTTTATTTTTAGTTGGTTCCCCAGCCAGTCAGCAACAGATAAACAATCAGTCACCCCTGTGTCAACTCTTAATTCTGAAATTAAAGTCATTCAGGTTACGGTTCATAAGCTGCTAATTGGCTGTAACTACTGCAAGGCAGAGGTGTCAAAAGTACAGACCTTCTTTACTCAAGTAGAAATATGGATAGTAGTGTCAAAAAGACACTAGTATATGTAAAAGTTCTGATTCAATTTCTTTACAGGCTCTGAAATACACTGAAAGTAAAAAGTATCACTACGAAGGACATTTCCACTGGCTGTTTTTTTTTTTTTGCAAGGCTAACTGAATCTTGCGTTATATTAATACAATTTTTTTTGTATAATTCCAACTAAAACTAATGTGACTAGGCTGTTTTTTTTAAATAAATGTAAAATGTAGGGAGTAAAACCAAACCATTGTCAGTAAAGGTAAATACTAGGACGGTACAGATACCTGAAAATTCAAATGAAATACATTAAGAAAGTATTTGTCCTTCGTTTCTTCCCACCTCTGCTGCCCGGAGATAATTGTAGCTCACACTTTGTTTACATAACTTCACAACTCTTTTTGCTCATCCTCCGTCTCGCTTTCTTTCTCCCAACGGTCTTTCTCTATGCTCTCCTCTCTGTAGGTCTAGTGCTCTCACTGTTTCCATTTGCCCTTTGCTGTAGTCAAGTGTAGGCAATTGAAAACTTGTCAGTGATGTTTTTGTGGAGTCGTTTTTATAGCCATCACTTCCAGTGCAGTGATTTTTTAGCTGACCTCAAAAATGGTTAAGATATCATTTTAGTGGGGCTTTTAAAGTGATTGGTGCTTCTAGCATGTAAAGTAGGATTGTCTATTTTTTTTATGTATTCTATATATGTCAGCTTTTTATAGCTTTGTACTTATGTCTAGTAGTGCAGAGGCAGTATGATGGCTTTATTATCCTTTCTTGAATCGTTCTGTTCATGTGAGGTGACTGTTGGGCAGGGGCCACTTATATGCATTCATTGATTTGATTTTAATTTAATTCAAATTGTTTTAGAGTTAATGTTATAGTCACATTTGGCACATTCAGTTTTGCTTACAGTTATATTGTCTATATTGGAGATTTAATGATAAGTTCAAAGCTACAGTAGCTTTCAATTGCACACAAGTTCACCATTGTGACACATTTTTGTATTGCTTTTCCATTACAGAAAGATTACATACACAACAATGGGGAAAAAATAAAAAAAATGAAAAGATCAGGATTTCCCTGTCTCAGCCAAATCTATTTCTTCCTGTGACATATTCAGTGGTTCATTCGCTTATCGTGTTGTTGATGGTAAATGTCCATCTTTCCCATTCCTCGACATTGCTCCTCTTGAGCTCTTATCCTATGAGTAAATGGTTCGATATCCTATATTTCATTCCGCTTTACCATAAGATGCCAACAAGGCTTTCAACAGATATCGACCGGATTGTTCTTCACACAATATCTCCTGACATATTATCAACGTACAGCACTGTACATAGAAGCAGGTATATCATAGCCCAGAACTGTGATCCCCTTCATTTATTGGCTCCACATCTCCTTCAACATGGATTGTGTAATAGTCGAGTATATTTGGTCATCATTTTCTGGCATAATAAAGAATCTAATTATATTCCTCCAGCAGTGTTCTCTGCAAATATGCAACCTTTTTTCTTCTATAATATGCATAGCTACTTCTTATTCCGATTCCAGCTTTTCTCCATTGTGTGCTGATATAATGCATCTTTGATTTCTAAACTTCAATTATAGTCGTAATTATTACTTTTGTATCTACATTTACATTGTGCTTTACTACACTGACATAAAAGTCCCTTAGTAGTCCTTGTGTAAGGTATAGTTTGGTTTCAGCTCCTGAAGACTCCTAACATTTCCAGCTTTCATCCCTGGATAATACTGTTTTACCACTTGGAATCCATTGCATGTCAGGGATAAAATATCTGTCATAATAAGATATTCTTTGTAGTTGTCTGAGCTCTTCCTCTACTCTATATTTTCTTACTAGATTAAACTATCATTCTAGCGAAATTTTTAGAAAAAAGGAGGCAAAGACCCACACCACTGTCGACATCGGTGGAGCAAGCGAACAGTTTTAAGCTACTGGGATCGGCTCATAACTGTCTGAATTTCTTAAAGGAATACTTCACCCATTTGCATTAAGCTTTGTATCGTTAGAAACCCGGTAGTACTTTTGATTATTGATCCGATCCGGAACAACCACATCAGTTGCCGGCTGTCCGGTACGCTCACATACAGCGATCCAGAGGCCGAGTGTTTACTAGAACTACGTGTCGGTAAAGTTTCTCTTGTTGATGACTTTGAGACGGCGATGTGTGAGCGGGGGACTGCCGAGGGGGGACAGATCAGTGGGAGTGGACTGTGCATTGTGGGAGTTGTTGTCTTCCATCCACATGCACCAAAAAGTCAAGTCAGTTCAATACACATTCACATTTCCACTGGTGAAGTAGTCTTAAGAGGAGAATCTCCCTGTGCCAAGTTCTTGTTAACTTTTACAGAGTAGCACTAAAAAGCATCCTGACTGGTAACATTACAAGGCTGCATGGGATGTGCGCAGCCCCAGACAGCAGGGCTCCTCAGTGGGTGATTAAAATTGCCCCGAACATAATTGGTACCCATCTACTGAGCATCAGTGATACTGATGACAAGAGGTGCCTGCGGGAAGCCCAAGGATATTATTTAAGATATGGCTGACAATACCAAACCTCTTTGTTTTCCCCAATCTGTAATGTTTTTTGAACACGTACTTTCTTATGTTGGGTACCAATGCGTTGTTATAATCTGCCTTTAAACCAAAGGCAAAATTTATATACTAGAAGCCAGACATTGTTGGTTAATTTAGGAAGTCATGTGTCAAGTAACAGATTTCATCATCAGCAAAGAGTGGAATGATGTGTTATTCATTCCCAGCTTTTATCCCTTTTCAGGTCTTTATTCTACTTAATAGGTTTTGCCAGGGGCTCCATAAAAAATGCGATTATGGTTGGTAAATGGCAACATCTCTGCCTGGCAGTTGTTTTAATATTATACTATCAATCAGACTGTGGCGGACTTTTTAATCTGCACTCAAAAATGCATTTGCATATAGACCTTTTAAAAGCAAGAAAGTATGAATACATTAATACAAAAACCTTTCTGCATGGGGGGCTGTTTCGGTTTGACCGCCCAAACAACCTCAACATATTGCCGCTGGTCTGTGATAACAATGTATCTCCAGCTCTTCTTTCAGTTTTGTAACGTGTTTTTAAATGTCTTTTTTTATTTTATTTTAAGAAGCATAACAGCAACGATATGGGAAACCCTTGGGGTCTCAACAGGACTTCAGGGTAGTGTTGTAATGTGCTGTCACTGAGGCAAACCTGACATCCTTCCTGCAAAGCTGATTTGTAGGAGGAAACAGGACAGTCTCAACTCAGTAGGGTTCCCTCCTTTTGAAACGGAAAAAAAACAAGAGTAATTGATCATATGGGACAGTTCCTTCTAAGTGAAGACTGTTTTATAGAAAGGATGCTGTCCTCGCACGCTGACTGACTCGTCTGTGTGTGTTCTAGGTGTCAGCATGGGGAGGTTACGTGTTCATCATCAACCTGATTCCTCTGCATGTGTTTGTGCTGATGCTGATGCAACGCTACAGCAGAAGAGTCTACATAGGTAAGCCGCGCACACACACACACACACACACACACACACACACACACACACACACACAATAACTTTTGGTGTGTGACCTGATGTTAAAAACTTCCTCATATACAGCAGCTGAAACGGGAACTGACCGTGTTTACAGATCCTCTTTCATTAGAAGTGAAATGTATGCAATGAACAAACCACCACTACTAATGCCTATGCCTGCTCCCAATGTCGTCACCCTATATATATATATATATATATATATATATATATATATACATTACAAATACCAGAGGCAGAACTCTGATAGGCTTGTTATTCTCCTGAACACCCAGTTTCCAAGAGCACGGGGCAGCACGAAGCACATTATCTGTTGACCTGAGCTCAATCCGTCTCACCTTCCCCACAGCTGCCGGCATTTATGGTCAAGAAAAATGATAACCCTGAAGAGCATCTTCTACACGTGATTATATATTGCACTCCACAAAGCATGGTCTTTGAGAGCATTGGTAATTAATTTAAGGCCTCTTCGTTGTGAGAGGGCCTTGACCTAACTCTGCGTCATCTCAATCGGCTCTTCAGCAGTCAAATTCTACTTCTACTTGATGATACGAAGGATGGACTAAGTGGAAAACATCCTTTTTCCTTCATTGTTCCTCAAGGATGTCTGCAGCCTCAACCTCTTGCACCTTTTAGTTGCAAATGAGAGATGGATAAATGTATTTTATTGACAGCAGAGACATTAGTGTGTTCAAGCAAGTCCTACATTCCTTGAGCTTCACTCCTTTTGACATCCAACAGCTTCTCTTTTCATAGCTAGGTGTCTCTGTCACTACGAAGGAACATACAGAAAGGAGGGGGGGGGAAGAAAATCCCGATTTAATAAAATGCCTTGCAGTCTATGTTCTCTCACAATTTATCTCTCTGTCTTGAGTCAATAGCAGATGTGTGAGAAAGAGATAGCTGAGGGCAGTCACAACTACTTCAAAAACGAGGCACACTTTTCAGGAAGAGTATGAAATCTTAATTAAGCTGGCGCGCCTGCCAATCCCCCCCAAAAAGGTGGGAGTTGCGCTGTTTTCAGTAGTGTCGTCTCACTTAAGGCCTCCCTGCCACACCGCGCCGAGCCGGCAGCCATTTTCCCCGTAAATGACATTAGATTAGGTATTTGGTATTTACTCCCTCTGAGGTGTGACAGTGAAAATCAATGGACTTTAAATACCTCGGCTGGGGTTGATTTCCCTCAGTAAGACCCAAACTGGAGTAGTGAAACAGAATAGAAGCTTTTAGTGGTGCAATATTTCATTTGGATTGTTTAATTTCTTATCTGATCTCCAGTTGTTTCTTCTCTCTTTACAGCTTACAGCACTTTCTACATCGTGGGTCTCGTTCTGTCGATGCAGATCCCTTTTGTCGGCTTCCAGCCAATCAGGACAAGCGAGCACATGGCTGCTGCCGGTAAGTCTCACCCGCCACTTCCACGGTAGCTGAGGCTGCGTTGTTCTTAGAAGAACGAGTTCCCTTCTAGAAAAGTTTGAACAGGCATGTCATTTAGAGGGCTGTGGTGAAGTTTCTTGGAAATCGTTGCTGCGTTAATTCCAACTCGGTCGCAGCTTTCTCACAAAATGTCACAGCTTCTCACAATTACGTGCTGTTTTGGTTCACTGTCATTGACCTGATTTCCTCCTGCATACTTCCTCCAGAAGTTTGAGGGTGAATGTTGGGCTTCTATTCACGAGGTGGCCAGAAATATGACTACCTAATAAGGCTGCCTAACGTCAGTTCAGTGTCTAAATAGACTGTTTGCCATATCAACTTCATTCAGCCAGTGTTAAGTTCACACCTTGAAACCCACAGCTGCACAATAAATGAATGCAGGTTTAAAGCTACATTGTCTTTGCTACGATGTACCTTGAATTACAATGACATTGATTTTATTCAAACGCTTTGCAGAGCGTTCCAAATGTAAAGTTACATAAAGGAACTTAGCCGAGTGCCTGGAATTTAAACAAGGAGCTATTGATACAATCCAGCGATTGTATTTCAGAGAATTCTCGTCAACTTCCTCCAACCTGCGCTGACTCTGTCAACACAAGGGAAAGGATCAGGTTGAGTGCTGCTGTTCATATAATAAACGTGTGAGTTTACAGAAGCCACTTGCTTGTTATCCAAAGCGCTAACTGAGCCGTGGATGCACACACTTGAAGATTGTTTGGCTGCAGGGGGAATTGGATCTCCCTGCGCTGACATAGTTAGTCACAATCGGAGTTTAGAAGAACACAGGACCTTCCCAGAATATATTTACAAAATGAAAATAAGTACTTCTCAAGCCGCCCATATGGGTTTAGTGCTGTAAGTACTTTTTGTTTTTGGCTTGTGGGTAGTTTATTAAAGCCTCGTCAGTTTCGCCACTCAAGAGTGGGCCCATCTGCTGCCTGACATCACGGATGGGCGCGTATGGTATTTGCATGGTTCTTGTGTACATTTACATCCAGATTGGGAGAGGACCGTCATGGACGGCTGCAGGAAGCTGAGCAGCACCTTTTTTTTGAAAGTTCTGTTAACGCTGCGGCAGGCGTCCCTTTTTTCCCCGTGTGCCTACTACACAAACAGCATTATGAGAGGCTTTGAGAAATCTCTCCTCCAAAAAGCGCCTCTGCCTCCCTCTCGTTTTTTTGGCTTCCCACTTCGAGTGTGTTTTTATATATCGCTGGGGGTAGCAGCTGCTCAGAACATCTGGCGGTAGCATCCAGGGAGCTCAGCGGGAGACCGGAAGAGAGTGACAGAGCCGTGGACCTGTCGGTACCGTTGAGACGTCAGCCCCTCAGGCAGGCAGGCAGGGCCGCGTAGACTGACAAGCGTGTTATCACCGTGGCGGCTCTCCAGGAGACGGGCAGGAGCTTAACCTTGGAAATGGGTGAGAACCTGCTGTGGGCGGTGGTGGTGCTCGCAGAGGAGTAAGGCGATTTCACACAAGATTTGTCAAAGGATAGGCGGTGACGAAAGGGAGGGAAACCAGGTCTCTTTTTTAATGTTTTAGATATCTAATTCTTTAGACAAACAGGGATGCACTGGAGAAACCTGTGCTGAGAAAATGACAGAGGAAAGGAACGGGGGGGAAGAAGTGTGATCCAAGGGGCTGCGAAAAGAAGGACAAGGCGAGGGAGCGAGAAGGGCTTATTCACACAAATCTGTCTCATGCATTTGAAATATGTTGTCCCACAGTATTTGCCTTTGACATTTGCATGAACAGCCAAAGGGCCTATCACAAACTGCAATGTCGAGAATCCTGCCAAACTGACAACGGCGCTTCTTTACCACGTAAAACCTGCTTTGAACCCTGCAGGAGGCGACATGAATTGGGGGCCTCGTCAAATATTCATTTGCGATTTTCCTTTTGTATGTTTGCTCATTCTTTTGTTTCTGTCTGTGGCTTCTATTTCCAGGTGTGTTTGCACTTCTTCAAGCGTATGCCTTCCTGCAGTACCTGAAGGACAGGCTGACCAGACAGGAGTTCCAGACACTTTTCCTCCTCGGGGTCTCTCTTGCTGCTGGCGTGGTCTTCCTCACTGTGATCTATCTCACATACACAGGTCAGCTCACGTGGTTTCACAGTTTATATAACTGTAAACATCTTGTTTTCTGTATTTTCTATCCTTGCAAGTAGAGCTGAAATGACTGATTGGTTGGTTTGACAAAATAGTTGAGCATAAATGCAGACTATTTGCTGCTTTTCTTTGCTTGTGTCATTATAAATTTAATGTCTTGAGTTTTAGATTGTAAGTCGGACAAAACATGCAAAATGAAAACCCCCATGACTGCCTGCAGCGTTCTCTCTCTGTACTGGACCAGTTTTTAAAAATGAGGTCACAAAAAACATGGTCACACAATTTGGTCACTCAAGTGAAGTGTGAAGGCATAATTTTACTTTCTAATTATATCTTTATACTCCAGTGGTAATAGTTTAATCTGATTTGTATATTTAGTATCACTTGGTATCAATACATTCCTCTGAATTTGCCAATATTTGGTGAATAAATAGCCTTTTGTGCAAGGATCAGTTGACAATACTTTTTTTGAGGATGGCCCAGATCTGGGATTTCTGCCATTTTTTGATTTTGTTTTCAGTATTCAGCTAAAAGTTACAGTGTGTTCACACACTATCCCCTGCTGGTCGGACCTCCATGGCTCCCCTGTGGGCTGTCATCAGCATTTTGTTTGTAAAAAGTTAAACCTGAAAGGCAAATGATGATGAAATATAAACACTGATAAGTGATGCTGGAGTTGGGAGAAGTGTTGAGTGTTGGTGGAGGTGCTCTGTGGTCGACTGAGGGCCCTTTTGTGGAATGAAGTGTTGTTTTTGCCTGGCCTGGTTGAACCCTGATGCACACAGCCGGCTGGTTGAACTTTGTCCTTGTTAATGTTTTTCTCCATCATTTTCAGCTCTGCCTGGTTTCAGACCTTTTCAAATGTTGCCTCCTTGCAATTTATTGCCTTTATTGGTCTCCTGCTGAAGAACACAGCCTAGTAAAGATGTTATTCTGACACTGGCGTTGCTTCCTTTTATCTAATGGTTCATTACCTCAGACTGTTCCCAAGAAGGCTACTGTAGTTTACTGTGCAAGAAGAGAGCTCACTTATCCCCTTTGGCTGTGTATGCACACCTTTTCTGCCGTGTGTAATACGCCTTAATAAAGCATGACAACTTCAGGCAGAAGATTATTTACTTGCATTAACCAGCAATCTGACATTCTGTCAGTCCAGATTACACAAACACAGCCAGGCCTTTTGCCCAGTGCAAAGAGATGGTGGCACGTTACATGGGCAGTAATATTGGCGCCCTTAGATTGGTCGCCTGCCTCGCCATGGAACTAATTTGGCCGCTCGTGTGGATGCGAGTCTCATGAGGATCCTGACTTTAACTGGACGTCTGCTAAACGTTGTGATGTGTCAGCTGTCTGACTAGAGCAGAGGGAGTCAGTCAGCCAATTTTGGTTATATGCCAGTTTTCCAGTGAAACTGTGCATGTTCTTCACTGGTCCGTCAGAGTTTTCATCTCACAGAAGAGTAGCTGGGTGGGTTTCCTCTTGAACACTGAGCCAAGTATCGATCGGTTAAATCAGTGTCATATCTCCCACATCTCACTTTTACTGCTTTTTCATATCTTCATCTCGCCTGCTTGGCGCTCTGTGGCATCTTATTTAACACCCTTGTTTTTTTTTGATGATGCTGGTGATTATTCCCTCATTATATTCAAACACATCGCCCACAATCTCTTTTAAAGTGCATCGGAGGATAAGATACAGCTGCATTTTGCTGCAAATATGTCACAAAAGTTTAAACACGGGGTACTCAGACTATTTGTTTGTGTTGTGCGCACACATACAGAGTGTGTGTGTGGTTGTGGGAGCCACCCCAGGCAGTGTTTCAGAGCTGAAATATATTCCACATCAAAGCCAAACCAAAATAAGACATTTGTATGCGTGAATAAAATGCCCTGTGCCGTCTAATTTGCAACTTAAGTGGTTTAACTTTCATTTGTAAACAAGTCAATTCCAGTAATTAATTACCATCAATAGAATACATTTTCAGCATTGGAACAACCTTTTTTGGTGTTTTTTTGTGGAGTGAAATTTTTCTCCAAATGGTCACAAATATGCATCACATGATCTACAAATGAAGAAATAGGATTTACAAATGTGTACTGCGAGTGTACACGGTGTGTTCCATATCTACACACAAATAGCTGGCTCATGTAAAACCGTTTTATATAATTGCACAAATCACAACCTGAATAAATATTCAGATTTGTTTGTTTTGTTTTTTACTTCAATTTCACAGAAGTGACCGCGTTCCCCTGAGAAAAGCTTCCTGTTTACACAAATGTCTAAAAATATTAGTGCTATTCTTTAGTGCACGGATGACCTGATGAGCACGGATCAGGTTACATTCATGAGGAGTGGAGTTGTGAGACTATTTTCATGGCCTTCAGCCTCCTCAAAGATCCACAAATGCATGCTGCGTTTAAGTGCTGGTGGAAAACTGAGACATCTGGGCTTTTGAGATCTTGTGTGATTTCAAAGCCGGAAATCTGTTTTCTATATAGTCAGAATAGCTCATTACCCCTCGTTTAGAACACATACCAAATACAGTATATAGTCCATACAGTAGCCTATAAATAAGAACAAAATGGTTAAATATACTACTGCAACTGTAGGTGATGTCATGGGGGAGAATCTAACGTACGGCAGTCCATGTAGACCATAAGCCCTCACTTACTCATTTAAATCTATTGAGAGTTGGTAAATGTTCTAATCGAGGGGTGATGAGCTTTTTAGAAAAACGGGTTTCTCACTTTGAAATGATGCACAATTTCACCAAAAGCCTCAAAATAGTCTCCAAATTACACACCAAATGTAACCTGTTCCGTTTGCTTTAGAAATAATCACATTTGATCATTGCAAAGGAAAAATCTAATGAAAATATTTTCAGAATTGTTTTAATATATTGTAACAACCTTATTGTCGCTTCCTCTAAACATAAATCAACAAACTTTCCGCAGTCCGCCCAGCAGTCGCCTTCCAGGATTTAGGCAGGAAACCTGAAAATACAAATGATACGTGTTTGTGGTATTGATTGTCTTCTTCCCGTAGGTTACATCGCTCCGTGGAGTGGTCGTTTCTACTCGCTCTGGGACACCGGGTAAGCTCTGCTGACCTTCACACTCTCACTGTCGATGGAACACTTGTTTAGTCGAGTGTGTGTTTCTAAAGACGGCTGTAAACCACCCTGCACCATCCCAGAGGGGGAAACTACAGCACAGGCTCTGTGTTGAACCACGGTCTTACTTCCAAACAACACCAGGCGCCCTGTGTTCCCCAAATGCGCTGCAACGTGTTTGATATTTCAGCACACCCAATCCGTTTTTTGCTGACTGAAGCGGTATGGGATATTTTTTTTTTCGCCCCTTTCTTTCCTCTGGGGGCCGATACTAATTCCTTAATGTGCTGTGTGTTTTCTCTAACCCAGCTGTAATCACAAAACACTTTAGAGGGAAATATTTAATATTGTATGGCAACTGCTGTGTGAAAGCCCGTAATGAATAAAGAACCCAGAGATCAGAAAAACTTACAGCAGAAAAAGAACATTAGTCATCTCGAGTGCTAAATTTGTTCATATTTTACCATAAGGGTGCCAGGGAGGAGAGAGAGTTTTTTTCCACCCTCATAATTCTGGAGTTAATCAGGAAGATCTGTTGTATAATTTGTCTCAATACTCCCAACATGAATAACATCCTGACTGTCTCCCTCGTTCTCCAGCTACGCCAAGATCCACATCCCCATCATAGCGTCGGTGTCCGAGCACCAGCCCACCACGTGGGTCTCCTTCTTCTTCGACCTCCACATCCTGGTCTGCACGTTCCCAGCAGGCCTCTGGTTCTGCATCAAGAACATCAATGATGAACGAGTGTTTGGTAGGAACATTTTTATTCATTTTAATTGCAGCTTTACAGTTTTTGAAACCGGTTTCAGAGGTTTATATGCTGCTGAATTTCCATCACCATTCACTCCTTTAATGATATCCTCAATGTTGCTCAACACAGGACCCTCCTAGCTAATGTAGCAGCCCTATAGATTTATGCTATTGTGCTTTTATTTAAAGCTCTGTGAATGGATTTTTCTTACAGAAATGGACACTGAGTTGTCGATAACTTCCAACCTTATGATTGGATGGGTGAAGCACACTTTCACAACATAAAGGGAGACTTTAAAACCAACTCTATCACAACTTTTATGTTAACGAGAGTGAGACAGCCACGATCAAGGGCAGAGAACCTTTGAGTGCTGGAAACGGTCCTTCAGCAAACCCGTTTCTCCCTCAGACTTAATCAGCCAATTAGAGCTATTGATTAGCCGTGCACCTGTTGAGCCGGGTCGGCACTTCTCAAGGACGGAAAGCAGCCAACACTTTCTCCGTTTAGGGTTTTGAGCTCTGCAAAGCCAGCACAGACTGATTGGGCTGCGTTGCCGCTCAATTTCTCTTTTTCATGTCTTTATCTCGTTCACGCACGCATGCAGGCACACACACACACACACACACACACACACACACACACACACACACACACACACACACACACACACACACACACACACACACACACACACACACACACACACACGCAGGCACACACACACACACACCTGCTCCGTCTCCTCTGTCCTTTACATTCACACAGTGTTTCTCCTTGTCTGACCTTTGTCTGCTTTGTTCTCCCTTTCTCCCCACACATCTCCCATCCCCACGTCTTTCTTATCTTCCTTTTTTTTTCTGTTTTCATTCCAGTGGCCCTGTACGCCATCAGTGCAGTCTATTTTGCCGGCGTGATGGTGCGTCTAATGCTGACACTGACTCCGGTGGTATGCATGCTGTCCGCGGTGGCTTTCTCCAGCGTCTTTGAGCATTACATGGGAGACGACACGAAGAGGGAGAAGCCCCCCGCTGAAGACAGCAGCGACGAAGACGACAAGAGGAATTCTGGGAATCTTTATGACAAGGTCAAGCGAGACGAAATTTGCATTAAGCAAGAAAAGAGTCGATAACTATTTCCCTCATTGATGAGCTCGTCTGTTTGGGTAATCTATGATTCAACAGTGATTCAGCTGCATGTTGATCTGGCTGCTGTCTCTGTCTATTCCAGTCCACCTGACCTGTAATCACGTCATTTCATGTGTTGCCCACAGAATATCCTTTAGAAGTGCTGCTGAAACAGTTTCGTTTATGTAACAATTTGGCACTAATGAAACATTCAAGCCAGTTTCTGAACATTAGGACATCAGTGTTGGATGTCTGCTTATGGTGATGAGCCTCATTGTTGCCCTGCACTTGTGGGGGAAAATGCAGTGATGGATATGTTGGCTACACTTGGAAGCTTTGCTGTTAAAACTGAAAAAATATGCTCACCTTGTGGTACATATTATGATACACATTGCTGTATAAAATGTGCCAATTATAGGAATAGCAGGAGCTTTCAAAGCAGACGGTTCTGCAGAGGTATTGCAGTGAGAGATGGCTTAATCATTGAAAACGAGACGGAGTGCATTCAAGACAGGCATCCAACCTTTTCTCATTTCTTTTGTCAAGCAATTGATTCGATGTCATCAACCTATTATGTTCACGGAGAAGTTATAAGTATACAAGACAGACCTGAGAACAAATGGCATCTATCACACGTCAAAGGCAATTTTCAGACACATCGACTAAAAGAAATTGTCACAAATATTATTAAATATATCAGCAAGTACAACTTCACAGTCCCTCGGTGGATTTAGTGTCCATAAAAGTTTTTTTTTGCAGTTTTTTCCAATTATACGGTGCAGTGTTACCCACATCTATCCTTGCTTGCTTATAGCCACAATGTAGGTGTCGGGGCTTTTAATCAGAGCAAGGAAAATGTCCACATTATGCAAATATCCCCCTCCATGGAGGTTTTAATAACCTTAACACTGCTCTGCTGCTGGTGTGTATATTAACTCATCACAAGGTTCCTCTCACAATCCTCAGTGATGCCTCAAACAGTCCAGCAAACTTGACGATGATGTAAGATAGTTAGCTCAATTAGTTCATTCAATAATTTATTCCACTCAATAATTCATCTCCCTGGAACGCTCCAGACTTTGGCGCTCGTCATAATAGTGTTTGTCTCCCCCTGCAGGCCGGCAAGGTGCGCAAGCATGTGTCAGAGCAGGAGAAGGCAGAGGAGGGCTTGGGTCCCAACATAAAGTCCATCGTCACCATGCTCATGTTGATGCTGCTGATGATGTTCGCCGTCCACTGCACCTGGGTCACCAGCAACGCCTACTCCAGTCCCAGCGTGGTGCTCGCCTCGTATAACCACGACGGGTACGGATTACACGCACACACACACACACACACACACACACACACACACACACACACACACACACACACAGCAAAGGCCTCTTCAAGCTGTAATATGATTGCTCTACTTATTGTTGCTAGGCCACAGAAAACATCCGTTGACCGTCTCTGAATTTACAAACATAAATCTTATATTATTCTCTCCTGAGGTTCTTTTCAGCTGTTAATTCTTAAATTATTAGGGAGGAAATATTGAAGGCCGAGAGTAAAAGCAAGTCCTCATACATATATTAATGGTGCCACGGCACTTCTCATACAATGTTTTTAGCTCTGCTACCGGGAGCAGCATAGATGACGCTCTGCTCTCTTTCTTGCACAAACACACACTTAAACCCACAGATTTAATATGATTAGCATACTTACAGTTAATTGGTTGCATGGCTTAATGCCTGCTTTTGCTCCTCGAGGTACATTTATGACATGAGCGTTTCAAAGTGTGATGTGTTTTTTAACCCTCGGTTGATTATGCATGGATGGTCTATTTTCAGCCCGTAGTTGCCCTTCTGAGTCTTAACTGAAATATTAATAGCCTCCGCAGCCATACGCCTGTCAACACTGTTACCTGTCAACCCTATTTTCCTTGTTAGGACGCGTAATATCCTGGATGACTTCAGGGAGGCCTACTACTGGCTGAGGCAGAATACAGACGAGCACGCACGCGTCATGTCGTGGTGGGACTACGGTTACCAGATAGCCGGCATGGCCAACAGGACCACACTAGTGGATAATAACACGTGGAACAACAGTCACATAGCACTGGTAAGCCTCCGTTCTGCTCCGTCTTATTCTCTTCGCTCTCTTCTTGTTTCGACTCATGCACAGAAACAAAATCTTTCTTCTAGGCGACGCTGGATGATTAGCGAAGTCTTCAGTGAATATTTCACGTAATTGCCACATGTATAAAACGGCTCCTTCCAACAAGCCTGATAATCTTGTTTGCTTAAACTTTTCCCATTGAATTTGCACTTCAGGGGGAGTCGAGTTAATTGCTGTCAGATTCTGTGGGTTTGATTCATGTTTTTTTTTTCTCTTTGCTGCTGCCAAATGTAGGGGAATGTTTTTTGTCTTTTAGTTAAGTCAGTTAAAGCCCCCTAGCTTTCTTCTTTCTTGTTTTCTACCTGCTGCTCGTTCTCTCTTCAGCATCTGTCCACAGGAAATATAATACGAGATGGATGTCTGTTTAATAATTCCATTTTTTTGTTGTATGTAGCTGCTGTTTTGAAGCTTCGTGTCTTGTGAAACAGGGGAAACGCCAATTAAAATATGACCTGTCATTCTTCACTGCTGTCTTTAGGTGGGGAAAGCGATGTCTTCCAACGAGAGCGCAGCGTACGCAATCATGAGGTCGCTGGATGTGGACTACGTGCTGATCATATTCGGGGGTGTAATCGGCTATTCGGGGGACGATATAAACAAGTTCCTGTGGATGGTGAGGATCGCAGAGGGAGAGCACCCCAAAGACATCAGGGTGAGTGTGAGACCTGCCTGTCACTGCAGCTACTCTCCAGGAGAACGTGTAGGGAGCATCCTCTTCACTTTCCTCTTCCACTCGTGCAACACTGTATGCAATCTGAACGATGTCCCAACTGGATCCGTGTGCCAGCGACAGGAAAAGCAACATGTCACTTGATCGTGGAAAACGTACGCCCTGGTTCTATTTATATGCAGTCTTATGCACTTGATCCACCTCCGACCTATTTTGATTCGTTAAAATAGACGCCGACTTATTTGATGTTTCCATTTTTTCTGCACACCACTCCATGTCACAAGTTATCAATTGACGAGTCGATCCTGCTTTGATCTTCATCGGATCAGATGTGCTTATAATTCATCTCTCCATTTTCTTGAGTCAGCTGTAGCTGAGCTGAGGAAGACATTAGTTATGAATAAATAACTTGTGATTGATGTGATTTGCAGAGGAAGAAATCGCAACAGGAGCAAAACTAAATCCCAACCCCCTTTTTTTAGTATTTAGTATCCAAACCCTCTTATGTTTATACCTCCTCGTTGCCGAACAGGTGTAGGACAATAGTTTCAAAATAAGAAGTGTTAATTAATTTATTTTTGCATTATCTGACAATCTTAGCCTCATCAATTAATGTGATATTGTCCCCTCGTTTTTATTATTTTTATCCACCCATATCTTCATATCCAGTCAGTGAATTCTACTGAGTGACTTCACAATCTAATTTCTGGGCGTCATCCTCCCATAATTTGATCCTTGTCTTCTCTAGGAGAGCGACTACTTCACCCCTCAGGGAGAGTTCAGAGTGGACAAGGCCGGCTCACCGACTCTGCTCAACTGCCTCATGTACAAGATGTCATATTACCGATTTGGTGAAATGCAGGTGAGCAGAGACTTTCTCATCAAACGCTCGTTCTCTTTCAGGTCAAGTAACATCAGTAAGAGAAACTCTGGACTGTGATGGATTTTATACCAGGTGAAGTGGGGTCAGGGATAGCCTGAAACTTTGAGCTTCAAGAGATTTTCTGGGGATTATGATCCACTTCGTAGGTATAAATAATGAGTTCCAGGCTTGTGCGAAGATCAGAAAATAACAAGCAGCTGCCATCGTCGAAGAAGTAAAAAGTACTGCTACTATATTTTCTGCAGCTTTACCAGAGAATAACAAGCAGCTGCCGCCACCAAAGGTGTAAAACTTCCTGCTACTGTATCTTGAAAGCAGAACTGGCTGCCAGACAGGCAGGAGAGGATTTAAGGAGATGCCTTGGGGAGCTCCTGAGGTTTGGAGAGGGTGGCGGGGGAGAGGAGGGTGAAGGATGGAGGAGGAGAATGAAGGATTGGTGGAATCTTTCAAATATTCAGCGGCTACTTCTGGCAGGTGGCGGGGGAGAGATGAGAGGGGATCCTCCTCGCCAGGTGCTTACATCCCCGCTGTAGACGCGGCCCGGCCAACAGCTCTGCAAAGATGGGACCATCAATGCAGCCGCCATCTGTAGACAGACGGCCAAAGCTGTGCGCGGCTCACAGCGCTGTTTGGAGGGGAAAAGCTGGAGAGACTGAGGCACAGAAGGAAATGGAGGATGGGGGGGAGTGAGCCCAGGAAGGGAGGGAAGACGGAGAGAGTAAGGGGAGGGTAGATTAGGTTTACGGAAACAGGATGTGACAAGGGGAAGCGGAGGCTTAGAGGACATCAGGAAGAAGACAATAGGAAGATAGTACAGGATACAGTTTGTTGCGATGAGTGGAGATTAAAGGCGTGTGTGCGTGTGCGTGTGCGTGTGTGTGTGTGTGTGTGTGTGTGTGTGTGTGTGTGTGTGTGTGTGTGTGGGTGTGGGTGTGGGTGTGGGTGTGTGGGTGTGGGTGTGGAATAGATTATCCCTCCAAAACCAACTAGTTTATCTCTTTTTTTCTTGACATTTAAATGACGGGTTGAACAGTGCTAGTGAACGCATGGGGAGACTAAACTATTGTGACTAATAATAATTTAATATGTCACAGTGTGTGTCCTCTGAAGCAGCCTGAAGGCGTACACGACATGCCAAGGTGTTCTGCAGACGGGAACAAAAAGGGAGAGTGTGGGACGGAAAGGCAGGGGGAAACTGGAAGGGAGGGGAGGTAGACGGGTGTAGCTTTGAGAATAGAGGTGACAAGGGCAACTCGAGGGAGAAGGACACAGTGAGGGCTTTTAGATTAGAACAATAGAAGCAAGAGGTTGTGAGAGGTTTCCTTCAAGTGTGATGTAATAGTTGTCAAAGGGCAGATGCTGCGCTGTAATCAAAGGGCTCTCAAACAATTTTTCCTTTCATGTTTGTGTTTGTCCTTGTCTTTATCTTTTGAGGTAGGGCGAATAATTTGTAAAACTGCAGTGGATTGGGATGCAAGTGTGATGGCACTCAAAGCTACAGCCAGCGGCTGGTTAGCTTAGCTTAGCATAAAGGCTGGAAACGAGTGGAAAATAGCTAAGCCTGGTTGTGCTCAAAGCCAAAATTACAATGAAACCATCTGTGCTTCTTGACCTTCGCTTTGGATAAGGAAAACCTCCCCAAACAAACCTCTGTATGCAGCATATTAACCAGGACACAGCAAGCTAATGACAACCTTATCAATCTCCCAGCTGGACTTCCGGACGCCTCCTGGATTCGACAGAACACGCAACGCCGAGATCGGCAATAAGGATATCAAGTTCAAGCACCTGGAGGAGGCGTTCACCTCTGAGCACTGGCTGGTGAGGATCTACAAGGTCAAGAACCTGGACAACAGGGAGCCGCTGGACCACAAGCTTCGCAGTGTCGTGACCAAGCAGAAGTACACCTCCAAAAAGGTAGAAAGATACGGCCTGTCTCATTCTTTTATACGTTCAGCCAGTCATAACGTTTTGTTTATGCTTAGGGTGAATGTGATGCTGCCTCATGATTTATTATTGATTAATTTCTTTATTTTGATCTCGAGGACAGAATCACTGGACTGTTTCCGACAAAAACAACTTTTATGTTATAATAAACACTTTAATGAATGTTTATGATTATAAGCAACTCTCAATTATGAGTAACCCACAGTTTATGCTCCAATTGAAGCAAAGGTAAATTCACCACAAGAATACACTGTCATGTTGTTTTTTTTTTTTTTGTCCCTCTAACCAGACGGCCAAGAGGAAGCGAGGACACATCAAGAACAAGCTTGTCCTGAGAAAAGGCAAGAAACTGCTAAAAAAATAATGGCGACGGAGAACTCTTCTAGGAAAACAAACAACTGCAAGGAAACCTCTTAACAACCAATGAAGAAGAACACAGGGGCCGTTTATCTGGCACTTGGTCTCAAGCGCATTAGAGCGCCCCCGTGTGTTGAGGAAGTATCATATCTGGCTAGCTCCAGAACTGTTGTCCGTTTTATCCTGAGGACTGTTTTTGTCTTGCTTATTTTTTTTCCCCTGTTTTTGTTTTTCTGATTTTTTTTTTTTTTTTAGGTTTTATTATTTACTTTGTACTTGAATGTGGCGAGGCATAGGGCTGCTCTGCTTGGTTTGGCGTTGATTTCATTTTTGTGGTACGTTTAATTAACTGCTTATCAGTGCGGGGGGGGGGGGGGGGGGTGAGGAGGTGAAGGGGGGGGGAGGGGGGAAGACTAGGAACATTTGCACCAAAGACCCATCGACCTTGCTCCATGGCACATGAGGACTCATCACTGAGGGGAGGAGACGCAGGCGTGAAAGCGGAGGACTTGTTCCTGACGCGTGTACAGAGGACAGTATGCGGTATGGAGGAACGCTATCGTTGAGGCACAGCCCATCTGTAATATTAACCTTTTTATCATCATCATCGTCGTCTGCCTGGCTCCCTGACCTCCTTTTTCAACAAATTCTTTAGAAAAAAAAAATTGGCCTAATATGTAAATATGTTATGTAAAGAATAAGTCTAAAAGGATGATAATATATTGGATTATTGTGGTGATTTTTAAATATGCAGTTGTCAGTTATTCTTTTCATTTCTTTGTGATTGTTTTGATTTTTTTTTTTGTACGACAGCAAATAGTTCAGTGAATGCAATAATTCTTGTTCGGGGAGGGGGGGCTTGAGATTTTGTTATAAGAATGATTGTGAATTTTTACGATGTTTCCCCCCCACCACACACAAACAGGTTTTTTTTCCGTTAATTGCATAGATTGTACATTTCTGCTGCTCGAGTTTTAAAGATGGAAGCAAGCAAATGGTGTGTAAAAAGTAGTGATAATAAATTAGGCCTCCCACCCTGCAGAGGGAGCTCTCTAGTTTAGTGTGCAAAGCCTAGTGCCTCATCGCTGGTCACCATCGCCTCGGTAACTTGTGACCGTCTAGTCTGTTAGCGTTTTGTTCAGCTCATCGTGTATCAATGCAGCGGGTGAAGTGCTTCGACCGGACTGGGGCGTTGGAAACTGGGAATTTTCAAGATGTCTGGAAACAGACTGGTGAACTGTGAAAGGGGGGGTTAGTTAGTACACAGGCACTGAAACTGAGACAAGGAAAGACAACTGAGGTAGAAACTTCCATCGTTGTCTGACACTATGGAGGACTAACGACCGTCTTTATGCTGCTTTAGAGCTGTGTCCTAATTCCATACTGCATACAATTATCCATTTTATCTTCACAATTGTTTTGTATGGAAAAAGTTTCTTCAAACTTCTAAAAAAAAAAAAAAAAAAAAATTAGTTTTGTCCAAACAACCGTCCAAAATATTTAATTTACACAGATAAAAAAAAAAGAATAGATGATTTGAGATGATTCCACAAATGCACTTTCCTTCATTTTCCATGATGGAAATACAAATAGACCCTCCATATCTGGTAAACGCCTGCTTCTTTCTCCACACCCCCAGTTAGTAATTGGTTTTAAATCGTGACGATACCATGTTGTTGCTACAACTACTTCATGTTTACAACTGGTTGAGCTTCTGTATGGACTAATCATTTCAACTCGAGTCGGCGTAGATGTGATGCATCTCCATGCTCCCTGCTGTATGTGACTTAATGTATTGTGTATTCTTTCTAATATTAGTGTGTGTACAGTAGTAGTACTGCAAACCAAAGTCCAAGATTTTAGTTTAATATCTTAGATGGATAGAGGTTTTGCGTTAAAACATAATGAATGATTCATTTCTTATCAATGAACTTATGGATTAATATCTTAATATGCAGTTGGGACACAGCTCTAATGAGTCGTAACCTTTGACCTCTTCTTCTATGGGCACTGCACTGTTTTTTTGTCTGTCTGGGTTCTCCAGATGTTCTAAACACTAAAGGTGTTTCTGTACGTGCACGCTTCGGTAACGGTTTCTTTTCTTTTTTTATCAAATAAGTGACGCATCAAAAGACTAACACATCATGCAGCTGTACTTGTTTTGTCACAGAAAAGTGACTTTTATTTGTATCACATGTTTTTTTCTGTAAGCTTTTTTAAAATATTGTCTGGATCGCTATGCTCTTCTTTTTTTTTTTTTTGTCCTTTTGATCTGCTCTGAAACTTGACTGTCACCATTTCAGACTGGAGACCATCGACACGATGCCACATTGTTCTTCAGTCACGCAAACGCCTAAAACCGAATCACGTTCTGATTTCTCATTTGTCAAGAGAGGAGAGTTCAGACCAAGCCTTAATGTGATGTACAGTTCGTCGCCCTCTTATGTTTTCATTTTGTGTCAAGTATGAGCGGCAGATCGGCTCCTTCCTCTACTCGGTCAACTCGTTTCTTAGTAGCTCAGCGCCGTCTGTCCTTAACACTGTTTTTCTTTGATAAAATCCCTCCTTCACCTTCAAAGTTTACATTTTTACATTGTTGTTCTGTTCAGCCATCTTTAAATATACACTTTAATGAAAACATTTGTGTAAGTTGTTGTTATTGACATGTTTATGAGTGAAGTCATTTTGAACCAAAGCATTATTCAGAATGTACAGTACTTCAGTGTTTTGATATTATTCCTGTGCAGATGTGTTTTGGGGGGAGTTTCTCCAACACAAAGCCAACCACTTGATGGCAGCATTAACCTTTGGATGAAGAGTCTGCAACAGGAAGTATGAAGAATGATTTACCTCTCACCGGTGGTGATGGGTCTGATGGTGATGAGGTTTGGGTTGTGGCCCTTTTTCTATAAACCGATTACCTGAGTTGACCTCAGAGTTGAATGTTAAAGCAGGAAGCAAAAATGTCAAGATTCAGTTGATAAACTGTTTCTTTACCAAGCACTATAGTACCTAGTACCTCTAGCTCCACAATATTGTTAAATTAGTTTTTAGTTTATTTTTACGGTGGACGCCTCGAATGCAGGTTGTCAGCTGTGAATATGCAAATTTAAGCAACTACTCATCCTGTACTTTTACTAGGTTCATGCACTAGTTGGTGGTATATTAAACTATTTTAGCAAGTCACATTCAGCATTTGAATTTTCCTCCACCTGCTGTTTAGCTAGCATGTTGACATTTTCTCGTATTTAGCTGGCATGTTGCTATTGTTGTGTTTTTAGCTAGCATGTTGCTATTGTTGTGTTTTTAGCTAGCATGTTGGCATTGTTGTCTTTAGCTAGCACGTTGGCATTATTATCTTTAGCTTACATGTTGCTATTGTTGTGTCTTAAACTTACATGTTGCATTGTTGTCTTTAGCTTACATGTTGCCATTGTTGTGTCTTAAGCTAGCATGTTGGTTTTTTGTCTTTAGCTTACACATTGCCATTGTTGTGTCTTTAGCTTACACGTTGCCATTGTTGTGTCTTTAGCTAGCATGTTGCCATTGTTGTCTTCAAGCTAGCATGTTGCCATTGTTGTCTTTAGCAAGCATGTTGCCATTGAAGCCCATCCCAGCTGTCATTGGGCGAAGGCAGGGTTCACCCTGGACAGGTCTATCACTGGGCCAACATGTAGAGACAGACAGGTAACCAGTCTATCACAGGGCTGACATGTAGAGACAGACAGGTAACCAGTCTATCACTGGGCCGACATGTAGAGACAGACAGGTAACCAGTCTATCACTGGGCCGACATGTAGAGACAGACAGGTAACCAGTCTATCACTGGGCCGACATGTAGAGACAGACAGGTAACCAGTCTATCACAGGGCTGACATGTAGAGACAGACAGGTAACCAGTCTATCACTGGGCCGACATGTAGAGACAGACAGGTAACCAGTCTATCACAGGGCTGACATGTAGAGACAGACCACCATTCACACCCTTCTAGTTATTAGGATTATATATTCCATGTTTGGGACACCGTGAGTCCATGATTGCCATGGTACATTTATTTGAAGAAAACTGAGCTCAAACTCAACGGATGAGATGTCTCAAAGGTCGCCTACTAGTGGAGGGACTGAGGAATAGCAGTTTACAGTTTGACTAATCACCTGGATGCAGGAGATCATAACAGATGTACATTCAGGAAATCATGAGACGTGTTAAATAATAAAAAAAAAGAATGTCTTTATTAACGGACAATCCCTCCTTCATCCACAATCATTCTCTACTTCAGTGAGCCTGGATCCTATTGGATATACATGGAAAAAAAGAAGTTTTATGTAAGGCGAGTGTCATTGAACAGTATTTCTAAATGGTTGCAGGTTGGTTCTCTATACTGTTATGACATAAGCTACAAATAGGCATCTGGAAAATTCACCTGACTTTAAAATACAATTGGAACATTTTACAACTGAAAGCACAAGCAGTTAAAGTGGGGTAAATATGTATAAAAAAAAAAAAAATAAGGCCATAAAAATAAATTGTAAGTGAAGAACAAGTGAAGTGGATACACAGTTTAATTTCTGCTATTCCGTTTGACAATTGACCACGTCGTTTGTGAAACAGGGAAAATCGTGAGCACCGCAGTAATATGACCTAAATACATTTCCCCTTCCATCCAACAGGCTGCCAGCGATTGTTATTCTGCTAGATTATCCTCTCATCTTCACAGAGGCAACCTTCCAGCAAACCCCAGATGCAAGAACATGATTGTGTGTTTCTGCAAGCCGCCTCATCCATATTCATCACCACGGGCAACCTGAGGAGGAGTATTAACTTCGGGAGGCGCGGGCTGCCTAATTACACAAGTGCCATCTTCGGGGCACAGATATAAAAAAAGATTAGAAGACCCAGGAGCGTTTGCTGCAAACAAACCTGTGTTGTTTTTTTTTGTTTTAAGATAATAGTGACTAATGGCTGGAATAGCTGAATAAGAGGTAGTAATGGAAAGCATCTGTTATGCAGAGCCGTCTCACTCGGTGGGTGAAACGCTTTAAACGGAGCGAAGTGGCAACGTCGAAAGGTAAAACACAAAAAGCATGTGCAACGGTACAAGATGGAAAAGTAGCAAAACCATTAAAATGTGCCCAGATACATTCATAGTGCACCCAACAACAATCAGGACCTTTTACTTTCTAGTAGCTCACTGTAATGTACTGAATAAAACACATTAACACATACTGTAGTACATTTGTTTGAGCTCTTGATCTCATTTTAAATCCGGTTTTAGGTGTTCTTGTTTCCTGTAAAGCTCTTAGAGAACCACCCTGATTGGTAAAAGCCATAAATATAAAATATTAAATTCATCTCTATGGTAAAAGTGCTTTTATAAATGATTAATTTACAGCTACAGTATTACGTGTGAGACAGGAAATCAATTAAGTCTAAACACTGCGTTACAAACTAAAAGCTTGGAACCAAACATCGACAATGTCCGAGAGAAAACATTGGTTATAAAAAAACAAAAAAACGAATACAAAGTAAAACATCAGTGGCAAACTTCATTACTGTGCGTGTGCAAAAAAGGCCTTGGCAAGGTGAAAAATAGAAATACTCTACTTTGAATAGCAATACTATTAACTGTATATAAAAATGTACTTTTGTCCCAAAGAGCTCCGACCGCCACCTTGGCACAGTGGAGATCGCTTTGGCACCTTTCCTGTTCGTGTCTCCACAGTGTCGCTCTTGTGAGTCTCTAGTTGAGGTCCGAGGGTCTCTGAAGGCCTCGTCTTGACCTCTGACCTCAGTGTGGAGACGACGGATCTCCGTTATTGTCCATCAGAAGACTGTTCTGCTGTCAGGTCGACTTCCACAGTGGGCTGTTGAAGAGCCAGCCGTCTCCCTGCATGAATTACAATAAAAAGTGAAAACAGTTTTGTTGTTGTTTAAGAATGACTACAGATTTTTAGTTGGTACCTAAATCGCTACTTGCCTCAGAGATGTTCTGTGGTTGAGCCACAGGGGGAATCGTAAAGGTGATGCTCATGGCTTAAATTAACATAGCATTAGCTTTTTGCTTATTAATCTGATGAAATATATGCAACAATCTGTGAATCAAGCTGAAGTTATATTAGCTGAAATGAAAAACGCCCTTTTACATAATATTTGTGTTCATATTGTTCACCTATTCAATATTATATGGAGAAAAAAATAAATTACTTTTCTTATTTTTATATGAAAATCGAAAGTTTTATTCTTCCTGGAAACCAAAATATGACTTACATCAGCTAGGAGAAACCAAATTCAACCAATAATATGCATCCATTAATCTGCAACTTCAGCTCTGCCAAAGCCAGAGAAGGTCTTTTTGGTCCACTAGCATTGTAGCACAATATGGAACATTTTAATCTACACACTGGCGTAAAATCAAAAATATCAGTAGATTTAGTGTTCACCTCTTTAGTGAAGTATTTGGGTGTCCAGGGTTTGTTATCGGCTGCTCTCTGCCTCTCCTCCCCTCTCTGTCGCTCCTCCAGTCGGTGTTTGTGCTCCGTGGCTTCGTCAATGTTCCCTTCCTTCAGCGACTTGGTGACATGTTGCCATAACCGCCTACGAGCCAGAAAAACGCACAACAATTAAATTCCCCCAGCAAGTAACGTGGATCTCCTCCACATCCATTGAGACCATCTAACGTGTTTCTACCTGGATTCGGTCCTCCCCTGTTTCTCCACGGGACGCAGCTTCTTCCTGGTGAGGGGGAGTTTGGCCGTGTCCATCACTTTGGTTTCCCCGCTGCTGTAGGTGAACTCCAGCGTGCCGTTCCACTCGCCCTGGGCTTTGCACACTATGGTGTTGGTCGGGTTGTGTTTGACCTCCGCCGTCACTCTGAGTCGGCCAAAAAGAAAGATTGTTTGAGGTGTTAGGACATTTTCTAATGCGAATGGGGTGACATTTTTGTTTTTAACACAGTATTATATTATGAAATAGTACATTATAACTCACTGTCAATATAAATCCCACGCACTGTACAAACAGTAAATAGACATCTTGAAATGTAAACACTTTTTCATAAAAAACATTTTTTCACATGCACACTATAATTTTTTTTGACAAATTATTTTATTTATTTATATTTAATTACATTTTCAGCATACTATACCATACATTTTTATTTTATCGTATGTGTTGCAATTGCAGGGGAAAATAAATCAAATATGAAGACGCAGAAACACTCACCTGTGCACTTTCCCCCCATAGAAAGGCTTGGTGTGGAAGGTGACGGTGGCGGAGTAGCCGCTCTTGACACAGTTGATGGAGACTTTCCCCCCCAGCTCCACCCAGGGCACGGTGAGGATGGAGCGGGCGTAGGCACAGGGTAACGTGAAGACGTACTCCTCATCGTGCTCCAGGAGGCAAAGGACCCCTGAGAGGAGAGGTGAAGAAGAGTGAGAGGTCTTATTCCGCCGATGCACAATGGAACACAAATATACGAGAAAACAAGATAAAAAAATGTTCGTTGAAATATGTGTCAAACATTGTGAGGAAAAAAAAACAATAACTCAAATAGGGTTCAGTAACAATTTGACTCTTTCCAAAGATATGTTGAGCCGGATGATTTCCCTGCACACTACCTGTTTGTCTAACTTCATAATAAAATGTTGGAGCCAGTTATGTGTCATTGATTTTCATTGTGTACCTTGTAAAACACAGCAGGCAGTGTCATGAAATAAGCAATAACAACAGTTACATTATTTAACCTGACTGGAGGAAGCAATAATTGTTTTCTATTACATATAATGCAAAATACAAAGTACAATTAACTCCCATTGTAAAGAACCTCATATACACCAGTTGATAGCTCCAGGTTATTATACTTAATGCTCATGATGAACATCAGCATCTGCCTCATCCAGTCAGGCTATAAGTAGATTTACTTTGGCATAAACAACAACAACATCACATGTCCATGAATAGCTTTCAGTTCTTATATCGCACCACACACAAGAGTGTACAAGAGAGTCCTTGTGCAGCTGTGTTCCACTGCAAAGTGCCTACGAGGGTATAAACTCCATGTGGCTCCATAGTGGTCACAGCAACGGCCTGCAGCCATACTGGGCTGCTGAATAGCGTTCACTTTGTTCTCATGTGAAGAGCACCATGCTGATTACCAACCATTACTGAAGAGGTCTACTGTTATGCATTACATGTGTGATGAACGGTGGATCGATCTGGAAGACGAAACACACGGAAGCTCATCGTAGACGGTGGTGAAAGCAGCAATCCCACAAGCGTTCAGTTAAATGGTCTCAAAACGGCAATATTATCGCTTATCGCAATCATTTCTGGGACAATTAATCGCCCAGCAAAACTTGTTATCGTGACAGGCCTAGAGATGTATTAAGTAAAATATACTTAATGATGAAAAGTAAAAGTATGTATTATACAGAATGGCAGCCAGGAGTGTTCAATTAAATTGCTCCAAAAGTCTTTTTTTTAAATAACCTTTAAAAGGTGCTAAATTCGAAATTCAGAGCTAATCTACTGCCTCCATGCAGGACTGGATAACATTAATGAACGATCAATGCCTCAGATAGATGTAGTTAATAATCATTCTACTGGTATTTAATTAATAAACCTTCCATCCTTTTAGCGTCAGAAGCAAATGTGAACTTCACACAGGTCAAATCAACATCCAGCTGGACGAAACCTCTCGAAATCTCTGCCAATCAGTCCGGCCCATGGATGAAAATACAGCATCAACTGCTATGGGGAAAGCAGCCTTTGCAAAAAAGAAATATATATCCAGCAATCAATACTTCCTGGGGCGAAGGTCACCGTGTTCTCTGATAGGCAGCATCGGCCTTTTGCACACGATGAACTGCTGGCGGTCGGAGGTACAGAAAACCGGATCGTCTGACTGAATCAGTTCATGTATCCACATTCAGTCAATCGGGCTCAAGGTCTCCCTGCGTCCCCGCTCAGGTAGAACATGGTGTAATGAAGAAGGACCGGCTGTGACGGTCTGGGACTATAAAGGGCTGTTTTCAAGTTGCATTTCAGGAGAAAATATTGTATTCTTTACTAAACTCCAGTATTTGACAGCTATGTTTCCCAATTACTTTCAAAATTAAATGAGCTCCACCTCAACCACTTGCAATATTAAACGTATATACATAAAGGTAGTAAAGTAGTAGTTGTGGATGAGCTCACCTTCTCCCATCATGGACACTCCTATAGACATCCCCATGAACTTGCTCTTGGTCCACACATGGGCGTTAACACACATACTCTTCTCCCGGCACTCGCAGTAAAACCCAGACACCGGTGGGTGATGGGACACCTGCTCGGCCACGTATCTCACTCTGTAGCAGCCCCCCGGGGAGTCGTCGCCCTGCTGCGTGTTGTTGGAGCCTTTGCTCGGCTCCCAGGAGGAGCCCTGGTTCGATCGGACCGAAGGTTTGACTTTGTCGCGAGGCACTTCCCAGGAACAGTGGAAGGTCTCCCCCAGCACGGGGTTGTAGGGCTTCTTGGCCACCGCGCCTCTCCGCCCCTCGTGGAAGGCGGTCAGGTAGTACTCGACGAAACGCACGATCCGGTCCTCGGCCGTGGCCCCGGCTGTGATCGACAGGAACATGTCAGGGTGGGCCATGAAGTTGGCGTACATCTCCAGCAGCGATCGCTTTTCCAGAATGAAGGTCGGCAACACCACCTATGAAACCCGGAGAGATTTTTGAATTTCACGACTGTCTGTACGGTTTCCTTTTGTAGTTCTAAGAGCGTTTCAGTGGCGTACCCGTGTGAGGTCCATGCCCAGTTTGAGCTGAGAGAGCAGGTGGAGAATGATGCTCCGCTGGTCGTCCAGGACACCCAGGTCCTCCTCGTCGTTGTCCTCCGTATCCGTCACCTCTTCAGTGGGGTTGATGTCTTCCAGTCCTTGGTGCTGCTGTGAAAATGACAAGACAAGAGAATAATAGATAATAGAAAATGTAATGATTTCCACCTATTTAAGTCAAAAGAAGAAGGTTGAATGGAGAATCACTGTCAAAGTTCCTCTTATTTTCTAATAAACTTTGAAATATCTATTCAGTATATCTACTTAATGAATCAATTCAAGTTTCTTTCATTTACAGCTACTTTATACTACAGTGATGATGATTATTAAATGATTGATGATAATGTTGGCATTTCTATATTTGTCTTATTGTCAAAAGAATCCCATAAAAAGACCAAAACCAACAATGTGTTAAACTATCTCTAAAAAAAGATAGTGGTGACAAAAAACACACTTTCTCACAAGAGAGGGAAACAAATGCTTATTTCTTCTGGTCTTTTTTACAGCCTCTGGGGGAAAAAAGGGATTTTAATAAAACAAAATAGGAAGCCAAAGCTACTCTTTACTCCCAACCGACATACAGTATGTAACCTGTGACGCGGAGTAAAAAGGTCTGTAACCACTGATATAAACCGCTCCAAATATTCAGCGTTTTATCTGTGACACCTGTCACTTGGAAAGGCCAAGAGGAGGAAGATGCAGCCATTTCCTAACACCAGCTGTCAATAGCAACGATAAGGTCACACGGCTCATTTAGAAGCGTGTTACAGAAGCAACCTATAAATACCAAAGGACACAAACTCATTTACTTTTCACTGCAGCCTACTCATACTCCATTGAGGCACGACACGCCACCTTTCAAGCCACTTTCAGAATGTTATAATGGCAATGGCCGCACAATAATACCTTGAGTGCCTCTTGTTTTTTTTCAAACAGCCTTCAGCACAAAACTACACAATGCCTTTCATTCGAGGATACTTTGCACTGGTCAAGGAGGACGGACGTTATGTCCTTGGCTTGTGTTGCGGCATTCAAGTAGAAACCATGGGTTGAAGAAGAGCTGATGCCTTTGATATCGCCTGCAGTAAATCGAGGCAGGAAGGAAGATAAAAAAAAAAAAAAGAGAGAGAGGCTGATGTATAATGCAGAAAGTGCTCTAAAGCCTGTGGGCAACAACTCTTTGTACCCCCTCCACTGCTCCCTATCTTCCATCTACATCTACGTCCCTATGCAGTAACATTTAGTGCATTATGTCCTTTTTCCAACTTGTAAATATCTCATTTTAGTGAAGAATGAGGGAGCAGAATCTGACCTGACCCTCATGACGGCATAATTGCATGAGGCGCGCTGAAGATGGAGGGATTTCCAGGACCAGAGTGCCTGCCTGTCACCTGAATATTTCATGTCACGCATGCATGCCAAAAGCTCCACACATCCACTCACACATCCCCACACAGCACACACACATTTACACCCAAACATTTTTGAACAAAAGACACGCACAAACATGCCGGAGCACGCTCGAACACACACGTCCAGGAGTCCCTGGTGAGCCGGTTGGTTCTCAGAGCGGAGTGATATATATAGAAGTGAAAGGAGGAGGTGGATACCGGCGTACGGGGAGGTCTGTTATGGTTCCAGCGGTTCTGACTAATTAAAAAGGCTCTTGACAGCAACAGGAAATTACTGCTGAAGAGGTCGGAGCATCTCGGTGCTCAGCCTGGAGAGGATATATCTGTGGACTTAGCGGTTGTCATTAGCGAAGACTTTTTAATGCAGTTTAGCTTGTCCAAAAGGGGGTGATAATGAGAGTGTTCGGATTTATGCCGTATGAGGAGTATGAGGAGGAAAAGAGTACAAAACCTAAAGGTTTCAGAATGATTTGGGCGAAAATGGATTATCACAAAGATTTCATTTGGTTGTATTGAAAAGGCAATTATAAAATAATAGCATTACAATTTATTATATTGCATATTTATGTTAATAACGTGTTACCGCCCTCTGTTCTGCCTGCAGGTTACGATTAACTTTGACTGCTAGCATATGAAGGGTTAGCTGAAAGGTACATGTGGTGGATGTCGTTGGTTTTTACATTTATTGGTATCACTTTTTAACGAGGTAGTCTTTATAAATAACTACAATAACAGCTTTATTAACAGTTAATACAGTTCCTTATTACAAATGTGTAGCCATTAATAAGGTGGCCATACGCCTGGTATTTTCACATTTTCTCCTAACTTTTTAGGCCTGCTGGCCAGTTTCTTCTATAAACAAAGACCCTCGCTGTTGGAGAAGCACGCTTCCCATGTAAGTGATGTTTGCTGCTAAAAGGCACCCAGGGAACGCCGTGTAACCCCTTTAGGCTGCACATCCAAAACAGATGCAAAGACCAACAGCACCCCATGCACAAACACCAGCTTGTAAACACTCACGCTGCATTGCTGTGGAGCTAGAGGCTTGACCTGCATAAAACTGGATCGCATCTCCAAATTGGGAAGACGGCCTCAGACGAACACAAGCAACAGTAAAAAGATAAATAAATAAATAAAAATCCAGACAGAAAGGGGGGAGAAGTTAAAGTTTCCGTCTCCACAAACAGGAACTGCAGGAGGCTTGACTCCAATTAAAGAGGTCTCGACGGGAAAACTTGTCAAAAACTGTATCTTTTGAAGAGTTGAAAGCTCCGATAGGCACAGCAGACGGAAACAAACGCTCTTCTTCCTCAGCAGAATTTGCTGACTGAGTGAGCAGCCTTCCCTGCAGGAGTCCCGGGTCTTGTTAGAGAGGCGTTTCGCTGTGGCTGAGTTGAGGTGGAGAGCTGCTGTGCGTGACTCGCGAAGGCTCTCTGCCCACCACCCACTCTGAGAAACAGGGAGGAGGGGAAAACGAGCTCGGGGAAAGTCCCGGTGACGTTTCTTCTCTGCATCCTCCCATCATCCCGCTGCCTCGTTTCCCTGCATCTCCTTTCCGCCTCTCCGCTGACGTGGCTCCACAGCCTTTATCCCTCCTCACCTCCACATGTGGTAGGAGTGCGTACACCAACAGTCAGGCAGTAGACATCTACACCGCTTTTTCAGGACCTCATGGGCGGATGTCTGACTCGCCTCTATCTCACACTTCTGTCTCTCCAACCATCTTCTTCTCTAAAACCCAGCCTTCCTCTTCATTGTTTCATCCCTTCTTCCCCCTCTCCTCCTCCGCCCTCATGCTGTCTTCCGTTCTCCCACCTTTCCCTCATTCATGCCATCTTCTGTTTCATCATCATCTTTCTCCTTAACCGCCTCCTCCTCCTCCTCCTTCCTCTTCTCTTTTTCTCCCCTCCTTCTTCCCTCTGACTACTTCTGAGTGTCTTTCCCTTTTCCGTCCACCTCTCTGCGTACGCATGTCTCTCTGGCAGGTCGTCGGGGGAGAGCGTGGGCGTCTGCAGATGGCTTAGATAGGGCAAGTCTGCTCCTGATCCCACTTCAAAGACTCCTTTTGCTCCTCAGTTTGAACAGGCTGAACTTTGAGGGCTATTCCTCCATCACCGGCAGTCACTTTTCATCCACCATCAGCAGCGCTTCCATCTTCACTCCCTCTTCTTGTCAAAACACCATCCGAGTACTGGGGATAGGGTTGTGTTGTACGAGAGTTTTGCTGTGAAATCGTTCTCCACAGTCTGAAGTGTCCTCTTTCTAGCTCTACCTTTGAAGAGTGCATTTCTGCTCCTTCGGGCACAGTCGACAGAAGAAAAGTTAAACGGTAACCTGGTTTTTTCAGCTCCGGGAGGAGAACCTTGTTGTGCAAATTACATTTTCTGCTTCTACCCGGAGATTTTAATTGGTTGTCCTGCTGTGTTTCCACATGCTCAGGTGCTCAACTTGACCCTGAAGTCTGACGTCTTGAGGAGCTGGAGGGAAAAACACGTCCCCTCACACCTTTACAATTATATACAAACGCTATAAAGACATTTGAGTAGCAGGAACCAGTGAATGTTTGCCACTTTTTGCTCCATAAATAGTCTGTGTTGTAGCCGTTAACACATTATGCTGCATACAAGACTACAAACACTTTTAACTGCTGATTTATATCCTCATTTATAAAGATAAAAATAAAGTCTGATGCTGAAGCATGTGTTCCCAACCTGACCTGTCTCTTATCAGCACGGCTTTCCTTCTGTTAAAACTCTCGCTGCCTACTTTTGTTTCACATCATTTTCAGTCAACACTCAGCCAGCTGTGTCATAACAATTTAAAAAAAATTAAAAAAAACTCCTCCTCCTGTTTGACATTTAGTTAAACAATCACTAAACCTCTTAACACCCTCTGCTTTATACTTATCCTTTATTCAAATAAGATCCCCTGCCTGGAGCAGCAAGATATTTTAGGGCTCACAACTAAAGTAACAACTGTGTGTATTTGGATTTGTTTTGTATTTTTTTTTGGAGCTCAGCTTCCGCTGTTAAATGTCAGGTGCGTTTTGAATGTCAACTTCCAGGGAGATGCTGAAAAGCTTCTAAGGGCTTTCAGTTCGGCATTTATCTCAAAGCTAAAGCCGTCGTTTCATATAAAGTGCAAAGTGTTATATAGTGTTTGTTAATAAGCTACAAACTCCAGTGGGTTTTGAAAAGGTGACACTTCTGACTTTGGACAATATTACTGAAGCATCAGTTCAATAGAAAGGAGATCACGCAGGTCAGTCCTTGAACTCTTCGGATCAAAACGGATAACGAGGTCGTATGATGAGTTTGTCGGCAGCCTTCAAACATTTTAGATATCAGACTCTGCATTTACTGCTCAGTCTGGAACATGCAACAACACGGAGTACATGATAAGCAGTCGAAGCTTAGCATTTGAGGCTGGAGGGCTGGTTGTATTACAGCAGATTGTCTGCATGTACTTTGCCTACAAAAGCAAAAAAAAAGAAAACACTACTGAAACAGAATGCACAATCTACCAGACGCAATATAGAGAATGCATGAAAGCCATGAAAAGTGACAGAAGCAGTGAAGTGGCGTCTTTTCTCATGGAGATACAATGCTTGATAAAATGTTTAAAAAAAAAATAGTGGTGGGAAGTGACCCAGATGCAACACAAGACGGGCACAAATAAAACACAGGCTTAGAACTGCACCACTTGAATGGTTCTAAATGAGAAAGCTAAACAACACTGAGCCAGAATCAGAACTCCCAAATCCCTCCCACTTCTTCTTCATCTTCAAAAAACAGAAAAAAAAACAAAAAAACAAAGGGCTGTTGAGTCTCAGTGCCGCATGTATAAATGATAACGAGCCGTTTCATCAGCACGGCATCTAACGAGAGGACGTGAAATACAGCCGGTGCAGACTCACTCGCTTTACAGACACATCACACACGCTTATACAACAATCAAACAAACCGTACACCATTACACACTCTGGTGAGTCACCAGTTTGAGTTAAAAAGGTGGAGCAATTTCAAGGTTAAACAGCATCAACCCACACATAATCCCATCCATTAAGCACAGAACCAGAAGAAGGGGAACGTCTCCTCCAGGGGAGTGAGTCACATCCGTCACTACTGGCATGTTCATATCATTAAGGTTTTTTATATTTAATTCATTCACAATTTCACCATACAATTATGAAAGTAGTTAATACTAAATCATATATCTAATATAAACATTTCTTACGTAATAATAATATTAATATGTGGGTGAACGTCTTAATTAGGGGCCTCTTGTCTTTCCCATTTTGCCAATATTGTCCTTAAAGCAGCATATTGCACTTGAATCTCCAACCAAACTGTTGCATTTTGGGTAATGGAGGCGCCATACATTTTGCATACACTGTTTTTTCCAGATTTTCTCAGCTTCTGTTTCCAGCCTGAATAATTATCCACTGAAGCATCAAATAATGCCAAATCTCTACAGAACTGTTAGATCTAAAGAAGATCTTCAGATTACCAGCAAGGATTCCCCACAGTTAAAAACAGGAAACTCTATCGTTAAACAAAACTGCAGCCCTCGCACACGCAAAATGTCTTCTGTGTGTGTGTTTGGAAAAAACAGCAATTTGAAGATTTCGAGTGAGAGTATGACATTTCCTGTTTCCTAATCTAGATCTAGAGCTCAATGGAGAGAGTGGATTACAGAGTGAGTCACGGGTTGGTGTTTTTTCACACTGAGCTCGGATCTGAGAACACGCTGCTCTTTGATGTTTTCACTCCGGGGCTGATGGGACCTTTATGCCTGTAAATAAGACTTAAGGCGCCATCATGTGATCACTTTCTATTACTTTGGCTGGCAAGAGGGAGCAGGTTAAGAAGAACAACATTCATTCACTAAATTAGTTCATGAAAAAGCATTAAACCACACATATTAAACTAGAAACACACAGATTGTTAGACACCGATGTCACTGCCACTGTTCAAAGTATTACGATTGGCTATATTCATGTGGAATTCTCCCTCTGGCAGTGAAATGGACTCAATCACACAGGAGAGCTGCACATTTGCTGCCCTCTGCTGGAATAAAGACGACAAGGAAATCGTCTCTTCTGTTACTACTCATCTTGTGTTGGTATATTCTTATTTTATGGAGGATTTCAACCTTTTTATGGAGCATTTTTCTATAAGAAAACATGTTTCGAATTAAGTCTGCCTTTAACAGATTATGAGAAACAAAAGCGCTCAACTAACAGGCACATAGGAAGGGAGATTCACTCTCCATCTCTGCCTTTCTCTCTTCATACAGAACTGTACAGAACATACTTTACTTCCTGTTCTCCAGCACAGCTGATATCCATACTAATACAGCGGACGGGTCCAATATGTGGCGGGGGAACGCCGGCGGAGGAGCAAATGCACAAACCTGATTTCTGAGAGCACCAGCAATTTCTCCTCCATTCTCCCACAGTCTCACACAGGACCCACGCCTCCTCTCGCTGGCTGCATACTGGGACTGAATATCAAAATGCTGCTGTGGTGCTACATAATTCAAATGACAAACCTTTATTATTCCGGGGTAATGTATTTTCTGCACTACTCACGAGATTACAGGGGCGAATAGGTAAACTGGCAAACGACCAAGGCTAGAAAACTAAGATTGGATCAGGAAGTGACCTTGAGCCGTAGATTTTCTCCACTTTTTAAGGTGATCAGTAAATACTGAGCTTTAATAATACAACATAATAATACAAGATAACACACCAGCCTTCCACTTTTACTATGAAGAGGTTTCATACAATCAACTCAATCAAACATCTCAACCTTCTCCTCCACGCCGAGACAAAACTTTCCATCCCTTTGACCTGTGAGCGAGTCACCAGGCGACGGCGCTGAATCTCATTAAAAGATGAATCAAGCGTCAAGTTTAAACATGGGCTAACATGCCTTGGCAATCTGTACTGCATCTCCTTCCGCCACTCTGCCCTTCGTCTTCAAACGGCGGCCAGAGCATCTTTAAAGGCTCTAATGAAGTCTGGTTCAAGATGCAGGGCAGAGGCAAGAAGCAGGCAGCGGGAACAAAGCAGCGACGGGCTGCAGGAAAAAAAAGTCTGAATTTAAATGCGTCACTGCTCTGTTTTTTTTCTTTCTTTGTTTCTTTTTTCAAGACACCTACACAGATTTTCTATTTTACAATGACAGTTAATTTCACGGCGCTGTGTTTTGGAAGGAAAACTACAATTTTCTTTCTACATGAAGTCAAAACTGTTAGCAGACCACTTACATTGTTAACACGCTAATTGACAGGTTTATTGTGTTAAGATAAGTTTCAACTGTGAATGAAAAAAGGAGCCTAGGGTTGATGTTGACAGCCTGTATTTATTTTTTTCTTCCGCGGACACAGATTCAAATCTAATATGAGACTAAATTAAAAGGCCAAGAGGGGATTTATGATGAATTATTTTGGTGTGGCAGCACAATGTTTTCCTCCAACACAGTTTATGTTATTAACATTCACTTTGAGTCGCGTTTCTTGCCACTTGATGAATGCAAGAGCAACATTCATGCTGTTTTAGCTCCGTTTTGTTCTCCACCAACTCAACACATCTGCCTCTTGAGTTGCTTAATGCTCCGCTATCATCCCCATCTCCTGAAGTTTGATGCCAGGCAGTCGGTGAACAACAAGCAGCTGGAGGGAGCTATACATTTCCATAATCACATAAATCTCAGATACTCCATTTTTATAGTTTCTAAATGTCTTTATCTAAATTGATGACATCGTTCATTGCTCGAGCGGTATATTAATAGCAGGATTTAGAGGGTAGAAGCCCGCCGACAGTGGCAGGAATGTCAACGCAGATGGTTGTCTCCGGCGCCCTGAATCATAACCACCATAATACTGTCAGAAATGTCTTTAAAGGTGCCAAATCACCATTATGGGCTGGCTGCCCTCCCTTCTCTGCTCTTAATTGTGCGCCATGACGCATGTTGAACAGCTCGACAATTAGCTGCAAATGGGTTGACACTGCGAAGCCGTAACACTCCATTTTACACTCGTATGTCAATAGAAAACGGTCATTAACATGACAGATGACATCCCCGTGCCACTAGATTAGACCGCTGCCAGCACAGCTAAATCCCTGGCGGCGGTAAAGCAGGGTGCTGCTTCGATGCTCACATGAAGGGTAAATTGTCCCTCCATGGCCCCCGTACTTTGGGTTTGTGATTTAAAACGAGCTCGTAATAAGATCCGACACATGTGGTTAACAGGCAGGTTCCCTTAATGTGTGACAAAAGAGACTTATGACATGTAATCACACAAGTTTAACATAAAAATGGCTATTAGGAGAGGGGCGGGGCAAGTAAATGCTGCCGAGATGACACTTCCCCCATTAATCATCGTCTCGTTATCACAGCTGAGGATCCTGCTGCTGTTTGAATAATACGTTGAAAGAGGTTTAATGTGAGTCATGTGACAGGTGTGACAGAAAAGTGACCGCCAACGTCACTGTTATGTTGGGAACCACCTTTCTCTCAGCTCGCCTTGCATTCTTCAACAACAGATTATGATTTCCTGCATTCCTGCATATGCAGGGATTTAAAATGTCAGAGAGAGAGAGAAATGTTGGCATTTTCCTTTAACGGGTTGATATCAGAACGGCTGAATTATTGCAGAGGAGTTGATTCTGAGAGAAAATAACATTTACTGCTGATGTTTTGAAAAGCCACTGGAACTGTTGCTGGTATTAATTAGATGGAAACTCAAACTTGATCTGTTTCCAAGGTTTCCATGGGAGCGAGGACAACACACCACCAAAATCAAACAAACATGTTTTTCCTTTGACAAAAGTATTAAGATGTCTGCTCTCTATAAAAGGACAGAAAGTCCTCTAAGCCCCGCGGGCTTCATCCTCGCTACCCGACTGACGCACATTTACGTCAGTGTCACCGGGCCTCTACTTCCTGTCACCGATACAGGCTGGTCCAGACCGACAGACAGCCCCTCTCTGCGGCAGGAGAGGCAAGGCAGGAATTGATGAAAGCCTCCTCCTGGGATCGGCTCAGTTCCGGCTCTAAACTCTGTGACCCACTTATCTGACAGCAGCTCGGCTAAAACTTTCAGAAGCGATGAGTGCCTCCCTTTCTGTGAAACAAGGGCCAGCATGCGGGAAAGTGGGGCAGAAATCCAGAAAAACCCTCCCTCACCATCATCACTAGTGCAGATTTGTATCTCAGTCCACCGGAATGATTGACTTTTTCATTTCATTCACATTTTTTATGCCGTTTCCTATCTTGCAAGTAGCATTTTGCCTTTAAATCACTTCACTGTGGCAAGAGAACTAACTTAAAGAGCCTTAAAAGATCGATATTCACCCATCAAAGTACGTTTTTATTCAGTGTGTTTGATCAGTTTTTTTGTAAAATGGTAAAACATTTAAAGTGAACGCTGTATTGATCCTTTCTTTGTTGGCTTGAAGGGCTTTCGGAAAGTCTAACATCAAATACGTGAGACTTATTTTAACCGAAGAATGATCAATGTCCTCAAGACTTTTTCAATTTTTGTTCATGTTCCCTTATTGTTTCTTATCAAGGTTACATTTTCTGAAAACAAAACTCAGAACTGTAATGCTTTTCAATAGCTGACTCTCAAAATCTTATCTTAGATAGTTTCCTTGGTCATACAAACAATGTTGAAGTGTCTATAAAACTATGTACCCAGTGTTTCCCCTAGAATTTTTTTCAGGCCCGGTGGTACCCACCGAAAGCACATCGAAAATTCACGAAAAAGTCAGTCAGGATATATTCATAAAAAAATATTTAAAATTGTTAAAAAGGCATAAAAATCGCTCATCTCGCTTGACGCGCCTAGTCTCAGTGTAGTGAGTCCAAAACAGCCATATAAAGCCATGGTCGACTTTTTCAGGGAAAAAAAAAGTCATACTATAGCATGTCGAAAAAAAAGTGAAAAATCGACAAAATTCATAAAATGTTGTAAAAATGATGTAAAAGTCCTAACATATGCTTCTATATCGCATGTCAATCAAAATCTGAGTGTAGTGAGTCCAAAACAGTCATAAAAAGGCTTATTCACGGCAGGCAGGCAGGTGGTTGAGTGGTTAGAGTGCATGCCATTTACCCATGTCTGCATATATGCAGCAGCCTCAGGTTCGAATCCCGGCTGGAGATCCTTTGATACATGTCACATCCCCCTCTCTCTCCCATGTTTCCTCTCTATCCACCGCTAAATACAAAGGTGTCTATGCAAGAAAATAATCTTTAAAAAAAAAAGCCTTGATCATATTGTTAAAAAAAGGTCATGCTATAGCATGTCGAAAATTCACGAAAAAGTCAGTCAGAATATATTCATAAAAAAATATTTAAAATGGTTAAAGAGTCATAAAAATCGCTCATATCGCTTGATGCACCAAGTCTCAGTGTAGTGAGTCCAAAACAGCCATAAAAAGCCATGATCAATTTTTTCAGGAAAAAAAAAAGTCATACTATAGCATGTCGGAAATTCACGAAAAAGTCAGTCAGAATATCCATCCATCCATCCATTTTCTACCGCTTATCCTGTATTCAGGGTCACGGGGGGGGGGCTGGAGCCGATCCCAGCTATCATTGGGCGAAGGCAGGGTACACCCTGGACAGGTCGCCAGTCCATCGCAGGGCCCAGTCAGAATATATTCATAAAAAAATATTTAAAATTGTTAAAGAGTCATAAAAATCGCTCATATCGCTTGATGCACCAAGTCTCAGTGTAGTGAGTCCAAAACAGCCATAAAAAGCCATGGTCAATTTTTTCAGAAAAAAAAAAGTCATACTATAGCATGTCGAAAAAAAAGTGAAAAATCGACAAAATTCATAAAATGTTGTAAAAATGATGTAAAAGTCCTAACATATGCTTCTATATCGCGTGTCGATCAAAATCTGAGTGTAGTGAGTCCAAAACAGTCATACAAAGGCTTATTCATGGCAGGCAGGTGGTTGAGTGGTTAGAGTGCAGGCCATTTACCCATGTCTGCATATATGCAGCAGCCTCAGGTTCGAATCCCGGCTGGAGATCCTTTGATACATGTCACATCCCCCTACATCTCCCATGTGAAAAGTGCGGAGTTCAACAGCACCACCACGTCACGTCGTAACGGCGTTCAGGCAGCTGCGATGACAACTGTCACTGATCTGGGTTCATTAACAGACTGTACTGTCCGTACGTAAACGTCACTCATGTGACGTCACTCATCGCTTTTAGTGTATGCTCGACACAGAGACAGCAGGCTACTAGTTTGTAAGCTACCTGGCTCCAGCAGTTCGCGTTAGCGGCTTATAGTCACTCACGTTAAGTTAACGTTAGTAAGCTGGTCAACATTGATCATGGATACATTTGTTTTTAAACGTCGTCGGACGGAACAACAGATGGCGGTGGCGGGCGTGTTGGATAAAACTACGGACGCACCGTTGACACCTGCAGGGGAAGATGACCACTCGGGTCCCGGCTGTTAACGGAACTATTCACGTTTCGCTGTCTCTGTCTCTCTCTCTCACTGTGTGCGTGTTTATAGCTGCGGGAGGGTGTTGTCAGCGCCGCCGCCAGGATTCAATTTCAATGTACGCACAGAAACGGCAAATACAACAACAAATGGAAAAATACTTTAAGACAAAATCTAATGTTTTCAGTATCAGTGAAATCAGTAGTGTATATCATGGTGATAGGCCCCGGTGCAAATAGTTTTTTGTGCCCTCCATCCCCGACCTAAACACAAGCGCACGCTTGTGAGCACTCCACGCACGCACACACACGCTTGGACACGCACGCACAGTACGGTATGATAACTCTGCCGGCCCGGGGAGAGAGACATGCATCGGCTCGGCCCACAGTGCTCAGCAGCAGAGAGGTGACGAGACTAGAGCCGAGCTGTATTGTGTAGTGGAGAGGGGCCAACACACGCTATGCGTAATTGCGCACAGACGCGCGATCGTCCTCTCAAATGCGGCTGCATCCGGCCCGGTTCAGCAGCATCACATTTTTTTTTTCCACCTTCAAAAAAAGTGCGTACTGGATTCCGGCTGGCAGCGCCACTGGGTGTTGTCATATATTCACATTGAAATTCTGACATTGATTTGAGCCCCACCGTCGTATGAGTTAGCCCCACCGTAGTTGAACCAGAAAAAATACTCTGGCGCCGCCACTGGCTGCGCGGAGGCGCTCCTAATGTAAATGATTATTGATTTATGAATGAATTGATAGGTGGTTTATTTTTGGCATATTGATTTTTTTTTTGGTACCATTCTACAATGGTAGGGGAAACACTGTATGTACCTCCAAAAAGCTTTGTGAAAAAGCATTTTTCAGGTAATCTGATGTGTTTTAAATGGTTTAAGAGAATTTTCTCAACTCACAAAGGACCACTTAAAGGTGCAACGTCTAGTAGGTGGCCATCTATTCCAGGTGTAGCTAAGTAGAGGGCAGCATTTCACCTCTACTACTGGGTCCATAATACAAATTGACATCATTTTAATTAACAAAAAATGGAATAACAAATTAATTTACTCCTTTTTTTTGTCATGTTCTGTTATTTTCCTGTAATTTATTGAGGAAAGTGTCCCTCAGAGAACTGGGCATTACACAAGGTTGAGAAGCCCTGTCCTAGATTAATCGTGTAGCCCCAAAGTGGTCTGGGTCCCACATTTAAAGTCAGATCTACAGCAGACCGACACCACCGGAGGAAGATGACGTAACGTTTTCTCACCTCAGCACCATGGGACAGACTCCTTTTCCTGAGGGCCGGAGACGGCTCGGCTGATGGTAGAGGAGTCAGACCTCCGTTCTTCAACTGCTCCCCTGAGGGTGACTTTGGTACAGTCCACACAGGAGCACCATCTGAAAACAGACGAGGTCAGTTATCGGCACAGTTAACGACAGTGAGAAGGAGAGGCACTGCTTTTACCACCATGTGTGTGTGTGTGTGTGTGTGTGTGTGTTAATGCCTGATTTTGTATTGGATGAGAGTGATGAGAATGAAAGAGAGACTGGAGAGCCAACTCATATCACATCTGTATCTTCATTTCTGAGATTCAATATTTGGTTTTCATGAATGACACTGAACTGAGGGTGTGTTATTAACATGGACTAGCAGGAAATTGTTTGTGTGTGTGTGTGTGTGTGTGTGTGTCTGCTAGAATTTAATATTTCTTCATTGTAATATCCTGCCTTATTGTATTGACTCAGCTAAGGTCAGACATAAAAAAAAAAAAAGATGATTCATTTTGACTCTGAGCCACAAACAAAATGTTCTGTAGAAATATTATGAATCTACTTCCTACACCGTCTGTCTCATGCTGCAACTGAGCCTTGCCAGTTATTGTATAGCCATTTAAAAATCAATACATAATCTGAGAGTACCGAACCTCTACCGTTTTCACCTACAGGAGATGGACTGTCAGAGGGGAGGACTTTTGTTTTTTTTTTAGGCCATAGTTTACACTGTTTAGCAAAATCCCTTTAAATGTCTTTCATGATTTAACACAGGAAAAAACGGTATTACTTAAAGTGCAATGTGGACAATAAGACCAAATGCACCAAGGACACAGTCATCAGTGATAAAAAAGTCAAAAGCTATCAAGAAAAGGGAAAATTCAACACATTTTGTGTATGTTTTGATCGTTATTGTTAAATTAAAAGTGGCAGAAACTAGAAAAGGACTTGTCAGTTAGAACTGAAGAAGGATAAAAATGTTTTATTTATTTAATGATTAAAACTTAAGTTCTGGACAGATTTTACACATTGCACCTTTAAGAGGAATCAATGGTTACTATACAGACTAAAAGGCTCTTTACCGAAAATGCTTAACAACACTAAGGCCTCATCAAATTCAGTCACCACCTCTGACAGCCTTCTAACATCACCAAATCTCTATTTAATGCAGAGCTATTACACTGATCACATTTTGAGTCTCCTATACGAACACACTAATTTCATTCACAAAAGCCGAGCTGCAAGTTTCCTCATTTAAAAGCCACTTATATGCATCACAGCAGTAGATCACGTTTCAAAGTACTGCTAATGGAGCGGTACCACAGGCATCCCTCCAGCCCCAACGCCCAAATTGAGTTAAAGGTCTAATGCGCCAAGAGGCCTTTTCTCTGGTTTCCGTTTGTGAGAAGCAAGCTGTGCTGACACAGGCCGACATCCTGGAGAGCCCGAGGCGAGTCTGGACAAAATGAGCTGAACCGGCCCTCAGGCCGGGTCTCTGCTTTTGGTCAACTCACGCTTTGACTGACAGGAACCTGAAAACTGTTAGTGAACCTCCTCCAACCATACTGGACTCCTATACTATACCTATACCTATTCTCAAGACATTCTGGAGGTTAACAGGAATCTAGAGCGTTCATTTTAAGGGTTTTTTTTAGGGGTTAAGAAATTCTGGAAATGTGTTTACAAGAAGACACTTTCTGACATACTTTGTTTTCTCTGAGATGTCACACTGGAGCACCAGAAGTAGAAACGCTCAGTGAGCAGGGGGGGATGTCTGGGCCATTGGATAGAGACATGCAGGTGAATCAAACGGCTGGCGCAGGTCAAACAGTGGAGGGACAAACATTCATGCAGTTGTTTCCAATGGCTTAACCTTCCATTTCTGGGCTGTGACATCGATTCAGATCTTATGACTCTTAAACTACACGTTCTTCTTTATATTAAGCTGTGAGGGGGCTTGTTTGCAAAGTAACTTTCCTTTATGGATTTTAAACTCCTTCAAAAAGGAAAATGTTCAGCGTGTGGGGTGAAAGAGAGAGGGTTGGGCTTCAAGCTCTTCATGGCAGTGAGCAGGGGAGCTAGAGCGAGCAGCAAAGATCCTCCGCCACCAGCTGATAATATGCTATCTGGTTCGTGACTGGCAGGTTTTTGGTGGGAGTTCACAAAGATCCTTCAAGTTCCTTTGACAATGACTAGAGCTGACTCGGGCCAGCTGCAGTTACAGGAGCCTGGAGGGACTAACGTGCCAGCCAAACCCAGTCCAACCTCATGCTCGGCTCTCTAAACAAAGAGTCATCTTGCCCATGCAGTGGCAAAGCTTTCCCCGTGTGAAACCCATTCAACCAACCAGCCAACCACCCTGTATCAGCTGCATCAATGCTGGATGCTGCTCATGCCAGTGAGCCACGATACCCATCGCTCTGCAAAACCGAGGATCCTAACAACAACAAAACAAAAACTCCTCACTGAGGTGTGGGGGGTACATGCCGGAAGCGTGGAGCAGCTGGACCCCCACAGGACTTATCAGCCAGGCAGCGGAAGGAAAGAGGTTTGTACTTGCGGCCCGGTGGTCCCACTCCACACCACCCCCTGTCTGACGAACAGGTACAGGGCAGCATGACTGTTGGCGCAAAGAGAAGACCAACAATCTGTGAGGACCGTCAGATTGGCGGGGATCCGGCACCCACCCCAAAACCCAGACCCTGCAAGACCTTCCCAAAGTCATAAATGGAGGTGGACCACAACTTTCTTGGCTTAAATACTCCACCAAAAATGTGCACCTGTAGGGCTCAAATTACAGCAGCTGTTGTCAGTTTGGATTCACGGCAGTTACAATGGCAAAAACAGGGACCAAGAAGTCCACTTTCTGGTGCTTATCTGTGCTCAAAGCAGTGGCAGCAGAGGTATCCCACATATTCTCCTCACTAGCCTTGGCCTCCAGGCGTTCCCAAGCTAGAGATCACTGCAAGAAATGTCAAATCGCCCCCACGTTCCGTCTGAAAGCACCTTCAGAGTGAACCCTGCGAAGCAAATTCATTTCGGCCGCTTGCATCGATTGAAATGGCTTTGTTCATCTCGGTAATTACTTTTATGGAACGGCTTCTTTTAGTATACTCATCCTCAATCCAAAATAAGTAGCACATTTAGGGCCGTTAAGTATGTACAGTAAGTCCAGCAAAGCTACTAAATGGACCTTGGGATGAGATTTTATCTCATCAGCAGACGTTTCTAAGGGCATAACGACCATTGACTTGGCTGGCCATTGGGATCCATTGTAACTTCTGTGAAGCCAAACTGACTTCATCTGCCATCGTCCACCAAAGGAGCAAGAGATACATTTTCATTTCCACCTTTCAGGCCCTTTCGGGAGCATTGGAGTATTATTTTAAATCAGCCCTGCTCCTCTTTCCTGTATAAAAAATGTAACCTGTAAATAGATTATTACTTGGTAAAATATGATCAGTTGACAACATTTAAAAGATTTTACATGATCTTCTATATTCTGTATTTGGGGTTATCTTCCACCTTTAGGCACTGTGCCATAATCCTTGGTGTTATGCCAATAGAAACACCCTCAGGCTGAGAATTGTTCAAATCGCAACAACTTTATTGGATCCATAGTGATCTGGCACAGAGAGGGTTAAACATGGCAGAGATCTGACATTTGAGGCACCAGTGTGGATTCCTTTGGCAAAGACTTAATCCTTTGAGGAGATTTAAAAGTGCATAGTATTAAGGTTTACTCATTCACACATAAGCTCAGATTTTTCTTTTTTTTTCTGACATGCATGTAGAAAGACAGCCTGAAATGTTTTCAAGGATTCTGTAAATAATATTGACAATAAAAACCACACAGTTCACATTCATGCTTGTTCTTGTCACTACCATTTTAGGGAAACACTCGCATTTCAATGCAATTGACGAAAACTAAAGAGACAATGAATTGAAAACAGCACAGAATAACAATAAAAACTACAAATGACAAAGAAAGAAAACATAAATGGAACGTACCAAAAATCAACGCACAAATGCAACATTCAACAACATTTACTACAAACATTGAAGTTCATGGTACCCATCAGGCAGGGACAGGAGCCACACTCCAGCTGCCCCAGCTGGCTCTTGCCACTGGCACTGGACTCTGGAGGGAGGGACTGGAAAGACAAGAGGGATGGGAGAGACGGAGGGGTCGGGGGCTCCAGTAGCAGCACTGGAATGGGGCCAGGTGCGGACTCACCGGAGGCAGCGTGGTTGCACTGGGAGGCGTGGGACTGAGGCGGCGCCTGGCTGTGGCTCTGCGTCTGCTGGAGGATGTTCAGGCACTCCCCCAGGCAGCTGAGTGTGGCGGCCGACGTGGCTTTGAGCAGCAGCAGGTCCTGGTCCAGGCAGGAAAGAGGGCCTCTGGTAGGTAGGGAGTCAATGGACTGGACCAGGTTCTTCTGCTGACCTTCTGCTTGGCACATCACCTGGGGGACAACAGCGATGTAAAGGATTAAAATACATAAACGACAGTTACTCAGCTCACCGCTAACAGGTCAAAAAGGAAGTCGATACCACTACGAGAGAGTGGGACACTTATAAAAGATCACGTACGGTGATAAAAGCAAAGCACTCACTAGGAACATTCACGTCCACCGGCCGATCTGCCCCAACAGATGGGCTTTCCTGTCTTTGTTCTGACAGTCTATAGACCTACAAATACTCATGTATTCAGTAGGAGTCAATGTGCTTGAACCACAGATTTGGATCTTTTGACAAAATATCCCAAAATGTCAATTCTTTTTCGGAGTAAGTCTGTTTCATTGTGCTAAGATGTACAAATCCTAAATGTTTAACGTTTTGGAAAGTTGCTTAAAATACAGTTTAGAGGTTGTATTGACCATCAACACAACGATGCAGTAATTGTGACACCATATCTTCCACCATCTCATAAATCTAACTGTTATAGTTTTGACTACTAGACACAACCAATATGGCAGTGCCAAAAAAAAGTCTCTCAAACCAAAAAAGTTCCCCCATGCGCTCAGACAGAGTATTCCTCACTGAGAGTTACATCTGCATGACTCACCTATCAGAGTCTAAATCCATCACGAGAAGAGGAAGTAGACAAAGTGAGTTCTCGCCAGCAGGTGAGAAGCTCCTCTTGAGGCTAATGAATCTGGGTTGTTTATCAGCCTGGAAATGTTGCATTCATTAATATTGTATGGCTTCACAAACACCTGTCCTCTGCATGCACTGCGGTAGCACATCTGTCTCGCTGCATCGGCACACGGAGCTATTCCGGAGTCACCGAGAGCTGTTGTATGTGGTTGAGACGTTCATGTAAAGCACTAAGCTTTCCAATTATTCAGCTTTTTTAGTCGGGTTGGATTTTGAATACCTCAGGCAGATGGAGCCCAATTTTTTTTTTGTCTTCAACGGTCGTTATAAATAGCTTCTCGGTGTTCAGCATGCCGTTAGCGTATCGTTTTCCCTGTGCTCTTCGAATAATAAGGACTTTAATTTCACATCTCATTCTTATTGCGGTTAAAACCTCAAGATGTTTCGTGATTTTACTGCACGTTCTAAGGCAACAGAGGGCTGAGTATAATTATTCTATATTAGACCGTGGCAAGATATCCTGATTCGCAATTTTCATGCCTATGTGATGAATTAAATCTGGGATAATTATAATATCAAATAATGCCATTTGTATGTTGAAGCTTTGTCTTCCTGTGCAGCCCTTTGTTTTCAGTGTCGTATTCTACTGCTTAGCTTGCAGTTTCCCACTGTGTTTGGTGGACTGGTTTATCAAAAGAGAAGAGGACAGGCCGGGAAGGATTTCTCTTTAACCTTGAGGCAAACTGTAGAAGTGAAGCCAAATGCCAGGTGGTGTGTTTTTTCTTCTTCTCCCCAACCGCCCCACACTATGTATGAATATAAAGTATGTTGTCGGTCCGCTGAACAGGCTCTGTCCTTTCAGCTGAAATATATCGACTCGACTACCTGTATTTCTTTAATAAATACACAAAGACGACATGATAATTTGTGCACTTCTCAAAAGGAAATACAATCATTTCCTCCACATTGCTCACTCTAATGTCGAGTGCATTTCATGAAATGTGGGAAGATAAAAAAGTGTCTATACTCACTAAACGGGCCCTTACGGGTGGCAATGCAAGTTAGTTGCTATGCAACCTTAAGAAACTCCAAAAAAACATGGAGAGGATTAGTATGCTGCTGCCAAGAGTCACACATACAAGATAAAGAGATAAATTAGTAATTTAAAAATAAATAATCAAGCATGTCTGTGGTCAGGAAGTGTAAAAGCAATTATAAATATCTCGCCAAGCTATCACACACAACTCTTATTGTGAAACTGTCAGCAGGTGAACATCATAAATGCAACCTGGCCTCATGTGGGCGACAGAACACAATAAAAAGATTAAAAATCCAACACAAACTAGCTCATAAAAAATAACTAACAAGAGACTAAAAACTGAGCTCGAGTTTCTAAATGATATCGCTCTGTATGTGATTAATTATATGGGTCGTATCTCTTGTTATTGTTTGGTTTATAAGCACGTTAGACATCAACATAGAAAAGGGACATAATTGGAGCAGACATCTGCTACAAAGCTTTGTGAGTGGGTTTACAGTAATGGAAGACACACACACACACGCACACGCACACGCACACACACACACACACACACACACACACACACACACACACACACACACACACACACACACACACACACACCTGCAGTGATGCTTCTAGAAATAGCCTAACCCCAGTGATCCAGCTCTGGAAGTGTACGTGCCCGGCTCCAGACATTTGATGAGTTCACATCAGCTGTGACAAGTTGGCCGAGGAGAGACGGTAATGTGGTCCGACTCCCACAGTCACACAGCCAGTGGAAAGACAGATGCATGCATGGATGGACAGACGGATGGGAGGTGGCAGCATGACGCATTCAAATCACAACCTCACCCATATAACGGTACTTCCATGTTACATCTCAGCGGTGTTTAGTCAGAGTAAGATGCTGCAAATAAAGACATTTAAAAAATCATATGGATAACATTTGATGAAGATAGATGACTCCTATGTCATGGCTAACACCTCCTTCATGTCTTATTGGAGTTAATGTAATAGACTAGGAATTGGTTGCATGCAAGTAAACCCTTGGATGTATGCAATCATTGGCTATCATCTGATGACGATTGAGCCTTTTTTTCATCCAATCCGGCGTGCTTCGATAATAAGGCAACAAAAAATATGGCGAAAAAAAGGCCCTTGATTAATTTAAAAAAGACCACTGCAATAGAAGGAGGATAAATTAAATAAATTCAAATAAATAAAACCAGGATAACTTTCCAATGTGGAAATGTGTTAAACTGTCATGCATGTTTTTGGAGTCTGATCAAGCAGAGACACGTCCACCATTCATGCATCTTTACAAACAGACCTACTTCTGATGGACAATACATCATGGTCTCTTCATTCCCTCTCTAGCTCACTCAGCTATTTTTTCTCTGCAAAAATAGATAGTGAAAATAATCTGTGAGGGCTGGCAGCAGCAGCAATGTCATCTGTGTGGACATGGCGTGCTGCTCTAACCAACAGACAATATAAAGTGTGTGGGAGTGACGTTGTTCACCGGGTGTTGCATCGCCCTCGTGTGTCTAGTCTAGTGTGCTGGTTAAAATCCAAGTCTAGGCTGACAGCGGTGACCATGATGAGACCCGTACACCAACCCAGCCCTAAGACAGGCCTCGACGGGACTCCTGCTCTGTGCCGCTGCTCACACTGTATGTTTTAGCCTCCCGCCTGGTGCGAGGACGGTTCAGCGAGCGCTGGCGGGTCGGAGATCAACAGGGCAGAGCTGAGGAGACAGATCATGTGGAGATTCACTGAGGTGCAAAGACCACTTCCCCTCCATGTTTGAGAAAGAGCATGCATCTGCAGCTAGAAGGGAGGGTGACGTCTTATGGGAAGGAACAAAATGGGTGTTCATGAATATTATCAGCGATGGTCGACCTGAAAACAAATTGGACGTACAACACAAGCGCTGTTTGGCCATAAATCCACTGATAATCAGCATGCAGGAGCTCTCTGGTCTCTACTGTACAGCGGTGCATAAATCACAGGGCAAGCACGCTCTCTTTCCCGTTGACTCCAGCATCCCCCGGCCTTCTGCCAAACCCGTTGGACAGGTTTATGGGCTCGTTATGAATAAAGGGAGGCTGAGAGAGAACAGTGGACGTGGAGAGAGAGAGAAGCTAAGTGTATAAAAATCACATCACAGGAAGCAGCGATCCAGGTCTACGAAAAAGTGAAAACGCACTCACATCACAGAGAGCCTTGGTTTTCTCCGTCTGTAGAGGAAAACACAAGCGCCAAAAGGAGTGTTTGTTTTGCTTAATGATCACACCATCTGCTCGGTATTTACTCAGACCGTCCCGGGTTTACTGGAGGAGACAGACTACGCTCCTGAGAGGTGAGAAATGACTCTCCCCTCGCGCCCATCGCTAGTTGCTCTCTTTCTGTCACGGAAGGGAATCACTTAGGCGAGATATTCTTAGCGTGACGAGGCAGACGCACACTCTGAATGAGGGAATTCAAGAAACATCATCACGTGATGGATGCTACTCCAACGGCATCATTTAGAGCGACGAGCGGAGGAAGCAGATGAGCCGTTGAGGTAAACGCCAAGTTCTTTAATACACACTTTATCTAATGGTGTGACGATCCGCCCCCGACGGTTCCAGTTAAGGAAGAGGACGATGCAAACGTGCTAACGCTGTTCTTGGAGGCTTCAATTACATGACAGGTTATTAGGAAGCAGTTCTTCTTCAGTGGTTTTTGTTCCTGCGGTGCATTAGACCGCCCTGTTTGGGAAACACCATACCAAGCTGCTTTGTCCCAGTTTAAGACGGGCAGTCCTCTTTGTTAATATCAGACACCTACCAGTAATGTCTTCTTAACGCTTTTACTTCAAATGTCTGAATGAACAATAACTAACTAATTAGGCAATAGAGAGACAATGTTTGAGGCAAAGCAGTTTTTCAGATTTGCTGCTTTTCACCATTGCATCATCAGCGTAACTTGATATCTCTGAATGTTCAGACTGTTCATCAGGCAAAATGAATCTATTAAAAAGCTACTGTGGAGATGTTAATGACGCGATACACATTCTTGGCAATGGTATCAAACTACTCCACTCATCTACAGGTTAACGTGCCAAGAAACGGAGGAAAGACAAGCTGCTAAAAGTACATAAAATCCAGGATTACGTGTGTTTTGTGAGCAAGACTGAATGTAAACTTTGTTTGTTTTTAAGTAAAAACGGAGCCCCTTAAGACTCATTCATTTACCGATGAATCAGACAACACAAAAACATAATTGCAACCCCTCAAAGTAGCTACATTCGTTTTTCATTATTGTCCACTGTGTGCACTTTGTCAATGTTTGAAGCGAATCGACTTCTTCTGCTGCTGCGATGAGAGCAGTGAGACTGAGTTACAACAGTGAGGTCGCATCAAGATAAAACAAAACCATGATCTGAAACCCGCTGAAGGGGAACTGCAGAGTCAAGTCATAACTCTCAGTGGGTTTGTATGCCTGTGACAACTTTGTGTCACAACTTCTTGAATCAAATATCCTTTCGGGGGTTTCTTGCTCCTTCCTAACTGCCGAGTCATCTTATCTCTATAATTCAGCGGCCAGATGCACGGCTGCCTGGCAACAATCATCTCCAACAAAAGGGCTCTTTAGTGTGCCAGTCGGCCGTGCAATCATGCCTTCATCATGTTTAGATCATTTTCGCTTCCCAAAACCCAACTTCCGGACTAATCTATGGCAATGAATCACTATTCACCACCAGCAGACAGGCTATTAAAAAGAGACGGGACGGAAAACAATTTTCTCTTGAAAGATAAGCAGAGAGCAGTGAATGACTTTGCCGAGTGTATAGAGATGTGGCAGATGAGGACGAAGTGTTAACCAGAACTGACAGGTCTGGAGAGAATTAATGAGGATTTAAACTTCAAACTAAATCAGAAACTGATTGGGAATTTCAAGTGGAGGGATTTTTAATTAACTCAGGTTCTGTGAATGTAAGGTCTTATGGAAATAGTAAAATCAAAATGTATACATTCAGGGATTAGCAGGACAAAGTGGACAGTAATATTAAATGTTCCATATGGACGAGCTCGTCGGCACACTTTATCTTCTTTGTGCACACGGACACTTTTACATCTCACGTGTTGATTCCTGCACACACTGACCCTGATTCAACGACATACTCTTCCCTCTGTCACCGCCCATGTTAATCAGTATTGATGTATTCCATAAAAGTGCCAACAAAGCTGAACCTACAGTAAAGGCCGAGTACACTGCAGTAGGTGTCAAGCCTGCCAGGAAGCCAGAAATATCTGCTGAACTCACTGCACCAGTGTCCCACCTGAGACCAGCGTCGAGGTCTAAAGGCCACGCAAAACTGAAATATCATCGTAAAAGGAACAAGCGATTTCTGTTTAAATGAAAATCTTCAACTCCAATATTTGAGGAATTAAAGATAAATCCAGTTTATTACTTGTTTCGTTATTCATGCTTATTATTTGTCATAACAACACCAAAATAATTGCTAGGATCTGGGAAAGCAGCAACATCCAACAGGCTTACAACAGCAAACACTGATTTGGATCGAAATGCAAAAATGTTAAAATGTAAAAATACTGTAATAATCTCCTCGAAATCTATTCCCTTCATGAGTATTGAGTTTTATTATTACAAATGTCCCCTCGAAGAACATCAGCTCAAGAAGAGGAAACAGCTGGCAGTAGAACGATTTTTTTTTAATTAACATTTAAATATGATCACTATGAGGGAAAGAAATAGAACATCTTCAAACGCTTATTAGGATTTTATGGGTTAACTGATAGAAATTATGACCAAAACCATGAAATATTCCCTTTCTGTTGCAACAACATAAATAATAAAAGAAAACCTGCCTCGTTTTAATTTCAAGGGGGTTGAAACTAATATAATGATGCCTTTGACACCCACCTCCTTGACCTCCAGCAGCCGTCCCGGGTACAGAGTCTTGGCCCGCCGAGCTGCAGCCGGAGACTTGTGGTGGGTGATGGTGACGATGTTGCTGGGCGAGGCCGCGTGGCTCAGGTGCCTCTGAGAACCGGGCGATGAAGATGGGGTTAGGTGGGGGAGGAGGGAGAAGCTACGGGTCCGACCAGAGGATGCGGAGCCCTGGGGGGGAAGAAGCATGATAATGTAAAAGGAAGAGCATGCTCTTTAAAAGAAATCTACTAAAAATATAAATGAGGAACCTCAGGGTTCCTATTCCCCAAAATTTTGTGCAGAAAAAAATGACAAATTTTATGTTCTTTTATGTAAGGTTGGAGTTTTTTATATATATATAAAAGGTAGTCATCACTGTTGTTGCTTTTGTTTTTTGTTCTCTGCATACCAAAGCTGCTCTTAAAAAGAAATCTCATAAAAATATAAATGTGGAACCTCAGGGTTCCTATTCCCCAAAATTTTGTGCAGAAAAAAATGACAAATTTTATGTTATTTTATGTTAAGTTGGAGTTTTTTTTATTTATTTTTTATTATATATATATATATATATATATATATATATATATATATATATATATATATATATATATATATATATATATAAAAAGGTAGTCATCACTGTTGTTGCTTTTGTTTTTTGTTCTCTGCACCAAAGCTGAAGTCACATCACATTCTCCGTCTCGATGACTTCCCCTCTGTGACTCCCTTCAGTTCGCTGACCTGCGCTCACAGACAAATCATGTCAGAGCAGTACCTCTCTCTCCCTCCTGTCTTTACTCTCCATTAGATTACAGCAACGCAGAGAGAGACGAGGCATCAGAGATTTATCCTCAGAGGAGCACAGAGGTCGGGTCATGGCAGCGGTGAAAATAAAATACATCAAATAAACAGCTTCCAGCCCAGAACACTGCTCATTGAGAGGGAAATCACTCGATATTTTTTTTTTTTTAGAGTGAAGCTTGCTATGAGGTAATCCAGGAAATCAAAGCTATGACTAACGCGGCGTGACATAAGGTCACATACGTGATTAGGCAATAACTGCTTTGTTATTTTGCTCCTTTGAGTCGTTTTTTTTAGAGGAGGAAACTGCATTTAGACGAAGGGCATTTCCGTGTGATTAGATGCATCCGAGCACTAAAAGGTTATGGTCGGCAGGTCCTCGGGTAATTATTTGAACAGAACCTAATCAGCTTACAGAACAGAACACTGTTGTATTGTGTCAGACTGAGCCACGAGGCGTGAGTAAGCAGAAACAGCTTTTCAGGAATGCGAACAGATAAGATACACTGAGGTTTCTCCCAAAACTGGCACAATGTTCCAAGCATTTCAATAAACTGGAACGGAAAGAGGACGAAGGAAGTGATGGATGGAAGAGATGCAGGAGAGAATCAAGCAAAGGTGCAAGGAACGCATGGTGGATTTAAGGGCCGTGATTGGGACTCCACTCTTATTAATCTTATACATAAACAGGCAGGGAATGTTCTCTGCCTGACAGACTAAGATCAGGGGTACAAAGTCCTGACGCCTGCAGCTTCACAGGTGCTCTGCTGTCACTCGACCGTGGGTGGACTTGGCCCCGCGAGAGGCAGCGTGGGTAGCTGGTCCAACGGTCAGCTGCTGATCCGTCACTTTCTGCACTACAGGGAACCACGCTAATTACACACAATTAGCTATTCAGTAATTACCTTCGTTAGGAGGGTATGAAAAAAGGCTTATATATTATATAAAGTATACACAGTATATATACTGTGAATATATATATAATATATAAACACACACCTTCTTTATTGAAGCAGAAAGTAAACATTACCAGCCCCACTCAAAGTCCACAGTCTGACTCTTTGTGACCTTCCTGTCAGGAGTTGTGTGTGCGTGCCGTTACACATTATTATCCGATTGGAAAACAGTGTTTCAACAATGCAATGCAACAGTACAAGTTGCTGCATGATTTTATGAAAACTTGTGTATAAAACGAGAGAAGATCCAGATGAGTGTATAGTCTGATCGAAGTGTCTAATTTGGACTTTGAACCTCAGTGTTTCCTGAATCCTGGCTGTGTGTTGCTGCACTAACAGCAGTATATTGTATTATTACCCATGCACCCATGCAAAGTTTACTCTGCACTAGAATAGAAAAGCCCTTTTCATCCTGTCCAAAAATCCAATACCTGGTGCTGCTTCCACAGGCTGTGCAGAACCTCTGAATATGACTCGACTACAGTTCCACTTTGACAGCAGCAACAGGAACAACCCTTTGACAGAGAAACCTGGCTCTGATAGATTGGTGATCAAGGTCAAACTCGCCTATGATTACATGAAACAATCATGAATATGTGCCGTCACATTGTTTTTCCTTGTTTCAGCTCTTTTAATAATGCAATCTTGTTGCCTCTCCTTCTGCAATGATTAAAAAGCATCCAACAGGAGAATGAGCACCAGCAGCTGTTAATCTCAATAAAAAAAACAATTCCTCATAGTCACACAACAAGAGTGGATATAAACATGCATTCATTAGTGTTTTCTTTTGTATGGAAACCTGGCTATTTTCTGACTCAGACCCAGGCTTATGTGTGTCAGCCAAGACTCAAATTATTTCTAAATCAATCTGGTTACTCCATCTGCTGATGGAAATCATAGGAAATGATTACAAGCACCAGAAAAGCTTTTATGAGTGAGATTGTGAAACTAATAATCAACTTTTGACACAATATCTTAAGGTGTTCCTGCTACAGTATTTTCTCCACTGCCCATATCTATCCACATAAGGAGAAAACTAGCACAGTAGAAACATTCTCTACCTCCAATGTGTTCTTCTACTTCTTCCATTTGAAAATAAAAGCATCTCTCAGGTAATGTGTGCTGCATCTGAATCGATCAACACTACGGAATGTGTTGGCACTTCTTGCGGTTTCTAATAAAGACGAGGACAATGAACCCCCTGCCTTTTTGGTAACAAATAAATCCTGCGACAGCTTTTCTCTTATCAGACATAGTAGCTGAGCCTCGGCTGCTGGCTGTCGCAGTGCCGGAGTAGCTGCGACAACGATCTGAAAGGCAGAGACAGTGCAGCTCGGGGAAGGCTTTAGACCACAGTAGTGGGTACAGTAATAACAGCTGCTGCCTTGGCAATGCCCCGCAGTCAATTAATCAATGAACAGGAAACAAACGCCCGTCCGGCTCTGCGGGACGGAATGAAAAAGAGAGACCAGTCTTCCTCCTTCCACTTTTCCTCGCTTGTCCAAATTTCCTCTCATGTTCCGACTGCTCTCCTCATCGCGGCCGAGCAGAGTAATTGGACGTTCCCCCGCTGGCTCCAGCTGTGCAGCAAATTCAAGTGGTGAAGAGCTACGAGTTGAAGAAGCGAACGGGCGATGAGGCGGCGGAATGAGGCGGCCGTATTTAATTGTTTAAGGAGACGCGGGAAGTGTCTTCTTGCAAACAAAATGTACGTTGGTGTTGGTGTCCTTCCCAACGTTCGAAGGTGAAACTACGTTTGTGAAACAGGAAGTAGATGAGATGTGTGCGTTTGACTCACAAGCCCTTCGTGGCCTCCTCCTCCGGCTCGTTCCACACTCAGATGTTCATCGGAGCCCTTCAGCTTCCTCACCTGAAACCAAACAGGCCCGTTAACAGTGACAGGAGAAAGACACCATACGATGAGTTTTAAATATTTCATAGTGCAGGACTCATGCATGATAAAACACAGACCATAATGCATTTCTGGAGAGTCCCGTTTTACCATTAGACGGTTTGTTAGTTTTTGTTCTTTCATTATTGTTTCTCAGATTTATGCAAGACAATAATATTCACGCTAATTTGTCTTCTTTTGACAGTGGCCGTTAAAACCTAGCTTGGTCTTATATCATACAGGCTGTAAACAATCCCACACCTCATTATTTAGCACAGCGGGCGTCGTGGACACAATGCTTTTAAGCTGGAATCACCAGCTTTAAAGAAGTTAGTTTGTAACGACTTTCATTTGTATCTTAATATTTACACTTTCCTCATCTTTGTAGAACATCTTGCTTATATGATGTATGTAAACGGGGTTGGAACCTTTTAATTTAATGCAATTCAGCCGTGTGTATAACCTTCCAAATGACCACAGAGTTGAATCAACGCCTGTCTGACACAGTGAATAACAGACTTTATGAGCTCCTCATGCTGGAGTTTATAGGTCAGTTGTATTGGATTATCATTGTGTAAAATCTGTACAAACAGGTAGATGAAAGCAACATTTCACAACACTGGAAATGTCTGCGAGCGGGTCTTTCAAAGATCCGCTGAGGATGAGTAAACATCAGCGCTGTGAAATCGGTCACCAACTGAAGTTAGAAACTCACGTCAGCTTCTTCATTCACAGACAGAAATACACCCTAACAGCATCCATGAACAGAATATAACTTTAATACCAAAAGTTTGCCAAAGAAATAATAAGGTTTGGATTATTTCCTCCTTCTCTACTGGATCAGGCCAATGAGAGCGACACAGCCAGCACACACACATACAGCGACTAATCCCCCGCTAAACCCCCACCCCCCCAAAAAATGTCAAAATATTAATCTGTAATATTAAAGAAAAGACTGATGGTGGCTTAAAGGTAGATGCTACTCTCCCCAACACCATAATCTTTAAGAAATTAGACCACAGAGACATAAAGAGGGCTGTGAAAAAAGGGATATTCGGTGATTGTCTCATACTCAAACATAGCAGCAGGAGCTCGCTGTCATATTTTTACTAAATCTCTAAGTCTTCTGTCAAATGAAGTGCTAAAAATATTCTTGAATTAGACAAGCAAGAATAGGTACACACGGAAGCTGAGCTCTGTATAATGTCAGTGTTGGATTTTTACATTTCGTTCCCTTTAAATGCAGCAATGTTTTTGTATCTTTCGCTTGCCGACTATTTTCACAATTTATTTTCACATTTAATGTATTTTCTGCAAGACGTAGAGAAACCGTGTAAGGCCAGGAGGATATGAGAATGTCAGGAAAGAGCTTTAAAAGTCTAGTGGGAAAGCTAAATGAGACTCATGGGAGATGATGCCATTTGAATTTTAAAAATTGCAAGAATCGGTTCACCTTTAGACTCACGGAAAAAGCCAGTGGACTAAAAAAGACTTTTCCTGCACAGAGACTGAAACATTGTTGAACTCAGGAAACTGACCAGCGTTGCCTTAAATGGAAAACGTGTCATATTTATAAACAGACACACATGAGAGCAGGAATCTGGAGGGAAATGTGGAGGCTTTATGCTCCCTTCTCCTCCCGAGGAATATAGAGAGCTTGGACTTGAGTCATGTTGACAACTCTTACCACAAGTGTCTATGAGTGTGTGTGTGTGTGTGTGTGTGTGTGTGTGTGTGTGTGTGTGTGTGTGTGTGTGTGTGTGTGTGTGTGTGTGTGTGTGTGTGTGTGTGTGTTACCTTGGCACTGCTGTCAGAGTGACGTCTGGCACACGCTTGGAGCTGACTGATCCAAAACTGCTGCTCCTTGGCGTCGGAGGCTACAAAGACACACAGAACAAAAACACATTCATAAAACTTAACTTCCTTTACGCTGAGAAACACTAATAAACCTTTACATGAGTTCAAAGTCAGGTCAATATGCGGTTATAAGGAAGCCATCGGCCTTAAAGTGTCTCCACACCCATTCCGTTTTTTTTTATTATTGCACTTTGACTCCCATTTAATGCCCAAGGTTTATGTAGAGCACTTAACATCAGCTGGGGGAACACCATGCCAGTTATCACAAGATTATTTAAAAATAAAAAAATAATTTCTAGGGACACAGAGGTCATGTCCTCGATGAGATTTCAAAGAATGTGGGAGTTTTCAGAAGCTGGGAGGATTTTGTATGAATTTCAAATAATTGAATACTCAACATTTGACTTTTTTGCCAATGTTCACGTCAATGTTTGTGCACCAGAAGTCTATTCTTGGTAATAAAAATAAGGCATGGAAAGATAATTTAGACCTCAATGTTAAAATGTACATAACATTTTCATTTAACGGTGAAAAATGCAAATCTGTTTGGTGTAAATCAGTGTAATGACAAGAGGCTTGCTGTTTCCTCTCGTTCCTCGTCTTTGTGCTAAGCTAATATTAGCTGCTAGCTATACCATATGACATGAGACTAGTATAGAGCTTACATCCATCTCTTCCATTCCTTTAAATGCGTTTAAAATGCAGAGTGCATCCAATAATCAGGGAACAAGCACAGCCGTAATTAGTGGAGAAATCGGTAAAGGCCACCTGCTGGATGTCGGTGATCTCATTTGCCAAATGATTATTCAACTTGGCGACTGTCTAACCAGCCATATGATCCTGTTACCTTCTGAATAAAGTCCCGATGGCTGCGTGGCACATCTGAACCTCTCCTTTTTTCTTCATCTACGCTAAATTGAGCGTTTAGTATTCAAGAGACGGCAGCGACTCGTTTGGCCGATTTGCGAGCAGCACAGGAAGCAGCTTGATACCCTCTGCATGCTTGTGGTTTTTCCCCTTGGCACGGCAGACAATACACCCCGTTATCTCGACACAAATAGCCAATCGGAGCTGGGACTTGCTGACTAACACGGCGAGCTGCAGCCCTTCCAAGTTGAAGGGGATGCTGACTGTCTGCCTGTGTTGACCCCGCTCCAGGTCGGACAGGAAAATAATATCCTTCTGATCCCATTTCACTGACTAATTGTTTGAGGACAAAGTCTTCGATGGATCTGATAACAGAGTTCAGGTTGACCGCCAAATCCCAAATGGAGCACCGGCGGCAGAAAAGAAGGAAGAAAAGATTTAAAGAACATTGCATCAGATTTCTGATTGTTATGCAAATGGTGATCCTGTGCTTCTCAAGCAAACCCACCTGAAAAACTCCCCTAAATCAAAGACGTATATCAGTAACAAAGGGGAAGGTGTGTGGTAGGGAATCAGCACACCTGAGCACAGCCAGTCCAGTTTAGGGTGCGCTTGATTTTGGTACACTGTAGTTACTTACTTTACATGCACTTTTACTTCCTACTTTCACCTTCTTCTGACCTCACATACTATAAACGTGTATATTTTATACATAAAGAGTAATTAATGTTCTAATTGGGCACAATTAAAAACATACACTAACACTTACAGACATCAAAAACTTTCATACAATCATGTGAGTTTTGTTTCTCCAGATATAATTTAATACACCCATCCACTATAATGAGTCACTATTTATATTATGATTATATTATAGTTGGAGGTCATATATAAGAAGCCGCCATGCCACCTATACATTTTGGGGTGTTTTTATTTACAGATAATTCCCTCTCAAAAGGTGCCACAACTGGAAATCAATCACAGATCTTGAATCTCCATTATTATGGAAAGCGTGATAAACAATGTTATCATTATTTATTTTGTAAGATGATATAAATGTATATAAATGCAGGAAATGCAGCATTTTCAGCTACTTCAGTGTCACACCATGACTGCTTTTGAGATGAGACTGAGAAAGTGTTTTAAATCAAATGACACGCGACCTGGTTAGTTAGACGCATACCGAACCCTTTAATCCACTCTTGTTAAATCTCTGGTTGTCAGATATTTTTCCTGGTATTTTTCAGTATTTTTGCGTCCATGGAGAAGCTTTAAATGTGGCAAATTAATGCAGCGCTCTGTTTTTTAGCGACTGTATAGCTTCATTAGATTCACAAGGAATGACATCGCCACTGAAATTAAACTTTAAAATCTCCTGCTCTGCGTTTTTTTTTTTGACATGCTGATCGAAGGTTCTTCAACGTATATGGAGAATTCAATTTGCACCCGTCAATCAAAAAACGCACCGCTGACATCTGCCCGCAGGCATGAGAACACCTACAAAAAGGCCTCTTTAAGCGAAGAAGCAACTCTGAGAAAATGAGACGTTCACAGAAACGCCTGACAAGTGCGGCGTTCAAGACGCGCTCTCCCACCGGGAGTGGCTGCTCGCCTCTCCTGGGAAGAACAGATCATTCACACAGAAACACCTGTGCCGAGCTGTCTTGCAACCTTCCCCACTTATTCCTCGTCGTCAACATGCACAGAAATACTCAGAGCGAGCGACGAAATCAGACATTTCTTCTCCGATGTGCACAAGCCTACCTGTGATTAAAGGTAATTAGTCGTCTGCATAGAGCAGAGCAGTGTGTCTATGCTAATATGCACCTGTTCACATTGGGGAGAGATATGCACGCTGCTCAGCTCAGAGCAGGACTTGCTGTTCTCATTCAGGGAGAACATTATTCAGTAGAATGATACTGGTGAAACACTGGTTTTGTGTCACAAGAGGTGCAGCCTTAGATGCGACATGATGACAGCTCCGTTCGTGTGACGAATCTGACCGTTTAACGTGAGCAAGAACAGGAAGTCGTTAATGTCTGTGTGTCCCATTTAAAACTCCATCCCAGAGAGACAGCCAGAAAGAGAGAGAAAACTTCTTCCACCATCATCTCCTCATACCCCATTTTAATTATCTCACACGCCAGAGATGTCGTTGGTTATGATAATGAGGATGAATGAGGATTAACGCTCGGACCAGCAGTTAGCTCTGGGAGATATAACGAGCTTTAAAAAAGGTATGTTTCAAGAAGACGGACAAGCTGACGGGAACTAAAGAGGGTAGCAGAGTGGCCCCGCAATTACAGCGACCAGCATTTACTCGTCAAAATGACATCCCTGTAATTATTCAGAAGGAACGTTTATTATAATTTCAGATTTAACTTTAGGTTTGCCGGGATTTTTAATAGCTTTTTATTCACTCTCGTCTCACCTCGCGTTTGTGGCGCCGAGCAGTTAATTTGAATCTTTTCATGGAGTAGAGGAAAGGGTACTCGAATGATAAAGAGCTTATTTGCCATATGTGCATTCAGACGTGATTAAAATGAAATACTCCCTTCATGTGACTCTGTTTTAACTAATTCCACTTTGGTTTAGAGCCAGAAACATGTCACATGCGAGTCCCCCAATGGATCAAACTAGACATTCCTGCATTTTCAATGGTTGCACAGAGATCCTTCAACAACAACAACAAAGAACAGGTCGGCTTAAATATAAATGTTATTTTCTTGATTTCTACAGATTTCTAGCTAGCAAATAAATCATGTTTTCAGTAATAACTCTGGCATACAAAACTCCTAAATATAAATAATCAAACTAAAACACCCTTGCCTCAAGGTAGCTACCGATTCTGTGTATTCTCACACCAGCTAGCAACGAGGAAATGTGTTCAATGTCCTCTCTTTGAACGAAGATATCAACATCAGAGTAAAGGTGGCATTTAAAGCTTTAGACGAAGTAAAACGATACACCAATACTGGAAAATGACTCCTTGAAATTGCTCCTTTTCTAAGGTGGGCTTTCAGGGACTCCCATGGTAACCAATACCAGATCTGAAGCATACTGGCTAATCTTAATCACCAACTGTTGAGGATCTGAGCCTCTTTGAACCCTGCTGTTTGAGCAAATGGAGGCTTTTTGTGATATTCAACTACAATTACTTTCAGAGGAAGATTATTTCGAATGTGTTTTTGTTGTTGAGGTCTCGGTGCTGGTCAGATATCTAAACAGGCCTTGGGTTTGTTTTGCTGAGCCGTTTCTAAGGATTGAAGAATTCAATATTCACAAATCTTACTGAGGCGTTGGGAGTGGAAATACCTCTGCCTGTTCTTCTTCACTGGTGGATCATTGTTTCCCCTTAGCTCAATACACAAGGATCGCAGAGTTATTCAGAGAATATAGGCCAAGTTATTCTGATATCCTCCCCCTCGAGAGTCTAGGGGGACATTCCAGCGGCTCAAGTGGAGCAACAGTAAAAAGGAGTTTTCTCTCGCTTCAGTGGATACAGGTCACTGAAAGCGAAGGCCTTCAGCGTTAGACACCAGCGACAGGCGCTTTGTCTGACGCTGGGCCTGAAAGCGATTTTCCACTATGGTGTAGCTTTGAAGCTTTAAACAAGTCTCCTTTCAATGTAAAATAGAGCTGCATGCTGGTTCTGCATCAGCACTGCGATGTGCACATGAGCAACATTGCTGTACTCCTTCTTAACACAACTGTAGGGATCAGAGGAGAGGATGTTCCAGAGTTTAATCACGTCCGCATCGCGATGCATCCACACCTTAATAAACCAGCAGTTGCAGAGAAACGGCCCAACAATCAAAGCAGCACAAAGCATGAAACGAATAGGCAAGTTGGCTATTTGACAAGGTTTTCAATGAAGTAAGTAGCAATTTTCTTGATATTGACACTTACTTAGACTTGTAGTCTAATAATGATAATAACAAATGATGATGAAATATAACAGCTTGGTTACTTTTTCAATAAAAACATAATCAAACTCAGTATATCAGCTTTGTTAATTCTATTAAATGCTTTCCATACCCGGCTGACGTTCACAAATACTTGACGGAAAAAGTTAATTCATAAACACCCCGGTATGTACACACTGCACTCCACGTGACTCCAACATAAAACACAGTCTCCGCACAGTGTGTGTACGCTGCCATATATGGGCAGCCTGAGGCCGGCATGAGGTCATACCTCTGAGTTTGTACAGCTCTCCATTGACGGAGTTTACAACAAACATGTGCGGCGCTTCGTCGCTCGGGACGACCGAGGCGCCGATCAGGGGCAGGGACCCGCGGGGCTTCTGGCTCTTCCCCTGCTCGTTGACGAAGTACTGCAGCTGTCCCAACTCCGGATCCAACACAAAGTACCTGCATGGGAGGAAAACAGAGACGGACGGTTAAGAAGGTAATGGCCCAGATAGAAAGAGGGAAATAAGAGGCACCGTTAGCATCAGTTTGCTTTATGCTCTCATTAGCTCAGCTTGTTTACTGGTGAAAACTTTCTTTATATTCCTGTTGTGCTAACTTTCCAGGAGGTGTGTGTGTGTGAGAGAGTAAGAAAGCAATGAGGGGGAGATGAGGCAAAAGAGAGCTGCCGTTAAAAAACCCACAACCTCCTTAGATTTCTCACCTCCCATGCAACACCGCCTGCAGGATATTATTTACCAAAGCTCTCTTCACGCAAGATTCGTTAAAAATACCCCTCCGTGCACATTAAGGCCCCGCTTTCACCAACACCAAGACGGCAGCTCCATTCCAAATTACTCAAGGTGACGATTAACGCGGTCATCTCGAGCAGAAGCCACAGCTTGAGGCGTGGAAATTAAACCCCACATTTCCCCCCCCACCCCCTTTGTGATTAATGAATCACATTCAATCACCGCGTAATTGAATCTCCGCCTCGCTCATCGCCGGCTGGAGGACCTCAAAGTCGACAGACACATGAGAGAAGCATTCCATGTCCTGTGGCCGGAGAGGACTATATGACATTCAAGAAACCGGCCTCACTGCCGTTCCTGGTTCTGCATCGCGGGGCGAGAGCTCTGCGTGGCTTTGACTGACCTTTTCATGTTTGTGAACAGTGGCGTGAGGTAACAGCAGTAGGCTTTGTTCTGTCTTCTGCACCACATATCGCCCGCTTTTCCCCGATAATCCCTGTGTTCACAATCAATGTTCTCTTTTCATCCGCGGGTAGAGAAGCTGCAGTATTGATCAGACCTTTAGCGGGCAGAACCGCTTTCCTTCCTGTTTTCAAGTCGTGGTTGTATGCGGTGATTAAAGATATCACTGGATCCAGTATTCCACAGCGACAGTTCATTTCAATCAACCCTCATGCTTTAGTTTCACAACTGCTGCCCATTCTAGGGCTTTTATTGTGAAAGTTAAGAAGGAAAGGATGTGTATACGGGGGCAATAAGCCCATTTTCCCAAATCATTAAAAAAAGAGTCACAAGTTCATGGGGACATCTCTGTGTTTTGTCCAGCAAAGGTTGCAAAAAGACAAATATATTTCATTTTCAATAAATCTGTTTAACAAAACAGTGAAAAGCACCATCTCCTTACATTTTAGAGGCTGGAGCTCAACATTATTGACTTATTTACTATTCAATTAACCGTTTAAGGACTATACATTTTTTTTTTATAAAATTCTATAAAAGTTTCTATCAAAGTTTTTTTTATTTATGATTAAAAATCACATCATGAATGGCTTCAGTCTTCAAATATGCAAATGATAAGGGGACAAAAGAACTCTGTTAGTGCATCCTTCACGTCGAGCAATTTCCCATGAACCCTCTGGTTCCCCATAGAGGATGCGGTGAATACAGTTCTTTGAAAACTGATCCCCACTCCCAGTCTTGCCCCCTTCCATCAGGAGAGTGTGTGATTTATGTCGACCACAGCCAACCAGGGAACGATCTGCCTGCGTCAGGTTTTATCCGGCCGTCTCTTTTTCCTTGAACACCGTGTATGAAGTCTTATCCCCGTGTTCAGTCAGCAGAGTGGAGGCTTTTAGCACTGACCCCTCCAGGCAAGTCCTGCCTTTGCAGATACACCACGATGCAGACCTTTAACATGATGGATGGTGCTAACAAACCTGGGCTTTACAGCCCTTTCGTGTCATAGCGGCGCTGGTAACACCCGACCTGCAATGAACTTTTCACCTTCGGAGAGGATGAAGCGGCACCAAACCCCGCCAGATGAAAAGATAATGATAGGACAAAAATGATGAAACGTTTGCAGCAATGTTACTGCACTTGTTGCACAGCATATCATGATTTTAAACCCTTTACTGGTTTAAAACCTTGTGCAAAAAATCATATCCAAAAAAAGTATCCATTTCTGAGGAGAAATATGCTTTAAAAAAGGCATGGAAAACACCAAATTTCCATTTTTTCCATCAAAAGGTATCCACACTATCTCTGAAACGTAATCACTCACCCACTCAAGAATATGTATCTGTTCAACAAAGAGCTGTCTGACACTCATCCTTTTCTTTTTCGCTGATATATTCAAATAAATCACAAGCATAACAATAACAACACTGTTAAAAGAGCTTACTCAAGCACTTTCATTCACATCAACAGTGATACTGCCATTTCCTATGGCAGGATATGGCTTGTCAGCGGAATTAGCATTTCTTTTCAGCTCTTTTTGGCAGTTTATTCTTAAAAACACTCAGAGGAATGTCAGACAGGCAGGAAGGCAATAAATCACGCTTGTTATCAGCAGGAAATAGTGAGTTCGGGATTGAGATGTGTAGTATGGCTCGAGACTCCAACTGAACATTTTCATTGGTTCCACTGGTGACATTTAGCAGGTCTGTCTGTCTAGGTAGCGTTATTTTTTATCCCCATCCATATTCTGTGAAGACCCGCCCCTTACTCTGCTTCTGATTGGCTCTGACCCTGATATTCTTCTCTGCTGGATGCAGGTGAAAAAATATAAGGCATGACATCACAACCTTAAAACATAACAGTAATTCCAGGAATTCTGAGTAAAAACTGAGTAAAAAGAAATTTAAAGCTGCATCAAATCATTTTTAACCACTAGGAGCCAGAAAAGCCCTCGATGCCTTCTTTCACCAGCTACTCCTTCACTTGGCTCTCTCTCTCTCAAAATGCCGATCTTAAGTCGATCTTGTAACATTATTTGAAGCAGAAAAATGAATCTAAAAGCGAGAAGGTCCTCATTGACTTTCATGTTAAAATGCTCAACTTCAGAGCTGTTACTGCTGATTAAACGAGGGCCCGACTTAGCTTCCTGTCATTCAATGCTTGTGCAGTGGGATATTATAAAACAAGGTAGCAGAATTTGCTCTATAACAACTAAATTGTTGAAAATGATGTATGAGTGGATTCACTGTAAGAAGAAAGGATAGTATCATATTCACAACAGCCATTAAAGAGTAACTTAACAGCCCCTGAAATGTAGTTTTTACTGACCCTCCGGTGGTTAAGCTTCTTCTGAATGACAAGAAAAGTAAACACCAAGCTGAAAGCTAGAGTGCCATTTCTCAGTGGCTCAGTGACTTAAAGACTTTATCACCACAAAACAAATATCACTAATGTTCATCTGAAATGTAATCAAAATTCCACAAAAAAACGTAAGCCTGGTGCTTAATTGCAGCCCGTGGAAACAGTTCACGAAGCAATCCTTGACCTGAGGCCCACTTACTCACTCAAGTGTTGGATTTCAACCCTATCACATGGTCTTCATCAGCAGATTGATTTGGCTCACAGGAACAAGCCATGCTGACTTGGTTGGAAAGTTGAACGTTTGAACATCAACCGATCCGTGGCAACGGATGATGAGAAAAGGTCTGATATGATTGACAGCTCAGAGCTAATTAGTAAGTGGACCTTGAGTTAAGATGTTTTTTGTCAACTCCTGAATTGTTTTTTTGCAGCTAACAGCACACCAACCAACTACAGTAACGGGGGGGAGGGGGGAGAAATCAGGGCAGCAAACCAGGCTAAGTTTTTCTTCCTCTTCTCTGCCACATTAACGCCCACCAGAGCAGCAATACTCCGACTCACGGCTTCCATCAAAGCAGCCTTCTCTTCTCCTTCTCCGGTGAGCACATCTGCAAAGAAATGATTCATCCCTCACAATGTGCTCCCCACCCGTCTGACCCGAAGGGAAGACATAGATTTACAATCTACGCATGTAGAAATTTTTCAGATCCAGCTTCGAATAACGAAGAAAAAAGAAGGAGACGGAGACAGCTCTGAATGTTCAGTCCTCCGTGAGCGGCACGCAAATGTTTGAATATCTATGACGCACAAACACTTAAGTCGGACTGAACAGAGAAATATCTGCTGCATGAAAAGTTGAAGTCGTTTGACAACTGGGATTATGAGCAGCTGATGCTGTAATCAAACACACATGCACATGTTAGGTGCATTAACCACTGCCTTATGTTTCAGTCACAAACGCTCCAATGGGGGAATCTTGACCATCTTTGTATCTATAATGAAACACCCAAAGCTCAGAGGTAGGATGCACCATACAGTGTTGTATGACTGAGTGAATCTACATCAACAGTAACCATTGGTTGTGGATCTGGACTATTTACCTTTATTTATTTATCTATCTAGCTATCTATCTTTCTATCTATCTATCTTTCTATAGTTTTTTTGTATTTCCTGGTCAACCACTGCCGTCCCAGGAGGCTTTGAGAGACGATTCACTCTCACGTTGCACAGAAAGGAACAGCGTTAAACTACACTTCATGTTACAATGAACTTGGTGGTTACATTATTATTATTACTAAGAAAAACTACAAACTATGAAAAGCAAACAAAGCAATGCATTATGTCAATGAAGCACCTCATGTGTGTAGAAACAAAAAATGGCTACCTAGCACATTTTCTCCCACACACACACACACACACACACACACACACACACACACACACACACACACACACACACACACACACACACACACACACACACACACACACACACACACACACACACACACACACACACACACACACACACACAACGGCACTTCACGCTGACACATGAACACCCACACACTGGCAGAATTAGCTCCACTCAGGTCCGCTGCCCACCACGACACCACCTGCCAAACTCATACAATGTGTTTTCACCGTCTGATAAATATCGTAATGTGATTGACGACAGTAATTACTCCAACACCACCCATCTCCACCAGTAACTGCACCGCCTCTCCTCCTTCTAATGTTTCTATATATAGATGCTGCAGGCACTTAAAGATACAACTAAAACACTGAACCTGAGAAACGATGCTTCTCTTCTAATGGGTTTAGGGGAAAAAATGCTCTTTCAAGTCATTTTTCAAGCAACAACAAGCTTTATTCTACATTGCATGGTTTGGATATTTGGGGATTTTTCTGTGACCACATCCAGTAGAAACCCAATACAGCAGTCATGAGCACAGATACGAATGGAAAACTCACAATCTATGAACAAAGACAACAAGAGTGTTGCAGAAAAATGACTGACCTCGAATGCAGCTCCACTTACAGTGTTTCACCAGCACAGTTAACTACAGTAATTCACTCACCATGACTGTGATGCAACATTTCCCTCTAAATGGACATATTTTTAAAAGGATAATTCCTTTTCTGGATGCGACATACCACACGACTCCAGGCTACCTCATAATTTGTTTATAAACGGTTAACCCGTTTAAATTTCAGGTACAGAACCTTTCTGGCTTCCTTCAAACAGGACGTTTTAGTCGGCGCCGACACGTTGACTTGAATCTCTCCTTGAAAGCGAGACCTTCACCTTCAGGCACTTTGAAAATTGAAACGGGAGAAGCGCCGCCACCCGAAAGAACCAAAGCAACACTTAAAGCAGCACCCTCCCCGATAACATCTCAGCTCACATCCTGCTCGTAACAACTCCCTGCAACTTAAGACGCCGTTATTTGCATGTACGAGTTCAAGCGTTAACGT